>NC_040903.2:127100197-127712697 GCF_004126475.2 Phyllostomus discolor | reverse complement strand
AATTTTAATCTATATGCTTTGGACTCTCCTTGAACTAAGTAAGGTAAGTAGCAAACATATAAATTTAACTGAATCTTTCCCTAAATATTATAAAAGCACTACCAATTTTCTTGTTCAGCTGGCCACCATTATCTGTAGAGCAACTCCACCTATGAGTTCCTGGCAGGAGTTAGAAATCCAGAGTATCACTGTTTTTACCATTTGTGGTAAAGGCACATGGAGGTTTGCATATCAGCAACTAAGGATTTCTCTTCAAATAAACCATGTCTGTCTTCAAAATAGTCTTTATTTTATTCTTACAGCATTTTTTTCTTTTCTTCTCTCTCTGGGGTCAGAAGCATCTATATAAAGTATTCTTGGAGTTATTTTTATTATTATCTTATATAGTAACAACATGATTTTAATCACTTTTTAAAAATTTATTCCATGAATAATTGTTAAATGTAAAATATATATGCCTGATACAGTACTTGTTTGGAATGCAACAGTGAGTCAGAGTGAATGTTTTTGTGTCCATAGTGATTAAGTCCTAATGAGGAATAGTGTTAGCTGAGCCACTAAGACTAAAATGATAATATTGAGTATACTGACAGAGCAGCCACAGGTAATAGAGTAATTGAATGATCAATTGTGGATAGAGAGAGTGTGAAATTTGGTAAAATAGGAGGTAAATTGGTAACTGTTTATTGTCCAGACTTTTTATTTTGAAAAATTCAAATAATTCAGGCTTACTTTACCCTGATAATTGTTTCAGCTCTTCCACTTTGTAGGTATAGAGTCAATCAGGAAGGCAACAGTAATTGTGTTTCCCCTTAGAGTCCACCCATGATTCTTACAATCTTCAATGGAAAGCAGCTTCAATACATTAATGCTTCAGTGGAAAGCAGCTTCAATACTATAACCAATACATTAATTATCTATTGCTGTGAAACAAGTTAACCAGAACATAGCAGCATAAAACAAGAATAAACATTATTTTGCAGTTGCTAAATTTCTATGGGAAACTCAGCACAAAATAACAATGTTTATTAATTTATAATTTCTATGAGTAAGGAATCCTGAAAGAGTTTGGTTAGGTAGATAGAGCCCAAGGTCTCTCAGAAAGTTACAGTTGACATGGCTGCAGGATTGCAATCATCTGAAGCCTTGGCAGTGGCTGGAAGATTTAATTCCAAGGGGCTGCTATTGAGATACCTGAGTTTTTTTCCACATCAACATTTCCAGAGGGCTGCTTGTCCTGACATGGGTGCTGACTTTCCTCAAGGTGAGTGATCCATGGGAGAAAGTAAAGCAACTGCCATGTCTTTTATAACCCAACCTCAGAAGTCAGACACTGTCACTTCTGCAAAAAACTGTTGGTTACACAGTCCTATTTAATGTGAGAGGGTGATACCAGTATGGTACCCGAAGTGAGGGAGGGGCTCAGGGCTGCAGTGGGAGCAGTGGCAGCGGGGTAAATCCGTGGTGCTAGCCTATCCTGGCATGATGACAGATTCTTCTATCCCCTGGCAGAGACCTGGCAGGGGGAAGCCCTGCATTGAGCATGTGCTAGGCTACTGAAATGTTTGGACAAAGAAAAATCCCTCCTACTCCCACTGCCTTAGAGAAAGGGGAGGGGCTGTGCTAGAGTAAGATCTGCCAGTCTAGCCAGAGAAAAGAATTAGTTTGGCTGGGGTGCTGGGCACTTCCAGAGCACAGGAATGGTTGGGCAGAGAGATTTAAATGGGGACAGGGAGAAACAGCCCCCTTTCTTCCACTCTGTAACTCTGTGAGGGCCGGCTTGTGCTGAGGCCAAGTTGTGTATGCTGGGCTGCGCCCCGGGGATGAGTGCCCCGGCAGTGACCCACAGGATGTTCTGGCATCTTCCCCCACTGTGCAGATAGTTCTAAAATGCTGTTGTTTCTCTGGGATCTAACTCACCAAGGTTAGGTCTGGGTCCTCAGGTCCTGGAAGCCATGTTGCCCAGGGGCAGGCCCCTGTGGGCACCGTGATGAAGCCCTAACACAGACGCAGGCCTCCAGCATGGGAAGAAGCCATGGCATGGTGGTTGCAGTGCCAGCCCCTCATGAAGACTCGAGAGGCAGAGCCTGAAGCCAGAGAGCTATCCACTTAGCAGCCTTGGGCTCAAAAGGACAGAAAAACGATGGGGTGGGATTTCTGGGCATAGTTTTGGGTTTCAGTCTTTTGGGGAATAAATGGGTTTTGTCTTTGTATTGTGGAAGAGATTGACCTGGAGTCAGGCACTTCCTAATTTCCCAAAATTGTGCAACATTTTAATAAAGACCCCTTTCCTTCCCCACCAACCTTTGTTTATGGTATATGCATATGTTAGGTAGTGGGCAGCCAAACCCAACTTTCATTGGGTAACAACAGAACTGCATTAGAGGGTGGGTACCATACAGAGAAAATCACTGGGGTTCATCTTGGAGGTTGGTTATCATAACCAGGGTCATTTCATTTACTTATTCTTTGAAATATTTTCCATTTAAAATCTGTTTTATTTAGAATGAGTAGTGTTGAGATACAGCATATTTTTAAATCCGTGCAACAGAAGCAATTTTATCTGTAATTAGGTAAGTTCTTCTAAAGCCCTAAGGCAAGGCCCTCAGAACTAAACACCTGTTGTATTCATTTATTTATTATGTAATCTAATATATAAAAAGTCTTTATCTTTTTTGGAAAGTTATAGATGGTTTTTTGTTCACAATGTTTGTATGTTTTCATGGGATTTTTTTTAAGTTAAAAATAATTTGTTTTCTAGAGCTTGCTTCCCTCTGCCCCTTTATTTTACACATGAGGTTACTAATATGAATGTTTGAGTAACTAAGGTTTGCAAAATTTGTAATAAAATTTGGGTATTATGAATCATAATTCTGCCTTCTTTTTTTATACTTGCTAGCTGATAAATAATTTTCAATAATTTTATGCTAGAATAAGAAAGCATTCATACATTGAGCATGAGACATTTGCAAGCTTGTTATAATAGAGCACTTCACAATGCCAGCAGTTATGAACTTTTCCTTGTGTGATATCTTTCTTTTCATTATGATGGAGTTTCAGATCAACATTTAAAGACTTAAAACAATGAAATGGAACTTCCCTGAAAGAGTTAACAAAACAATGTAAATGTATGGGCAAACAGCAATTTCAGAAATGTGTTGATTTCAACATTCTGACAAAAAAGTTAGAAATCTTTCTGTATGATTGGTTCATGTATTGTTTCACATGCTATACTGAACAAATAACAAAACTATGGAATCATTAAATTTGTGAACATACACACATATTGTTCTTTCAACCCTTAATATCTCCTCAGTGTTTCTGTGTTTGCAAATATATTTCCTTCCCTTTCAAATAAAAATTATTTTCCCTTCCAAAGCTAGCTCATGGTGTTATAAGCAGTAAGTATGCCTAAGTATTGAATTGTTTCAGGCATTATGAAGCAACTATAAAATAAAATTAATTTATCAGTAAGCAAATACAATGCAGATAGAGCAATGGATCATTAAATACTAAACTGTATCAGAAGATGGTGGAGAGATAGGTAGGATTGCAATCCACTTCCACATGGGTGAAACACCTAGCCTATCTTCTGAGGAACAGAGTGAACAGCAAACAGTATCCCAGCATATATGAAGATTGGAGACCAAAAACTGTAGAGGACATTGAAATATCAGACTGTAAGGAGATTGTGTCTGGACAATAAGGTCCTTGGGTCCAAGGACCAGAGACCAGGATGCAGGGGCCAGAGTGGCAGCAGCCCTAAAGCTGGCACCTGCCGGCTTTGCCACAGGGTCCTTGGGAGAGAGCCAGGTCAATGGTTCCCTCCCCTGCCAAACAAGATTTGAGCAACACCAGGAGAGACCTGGTTGTTTGAAGTTGTAGGGATGGGAATAAGGACAAAGTGGCAAACACATGGGGGCTGTGTGTGTGGGCTGGGGAGAGTTGAGAGTTGGGCTGTGGTAGGCCCTGACCCGAATAGTCCCTGGTCTGGTCAGAGAATTGGGCTGTGTGAGAGGTCAGGCCTCTGTATGGAGTGGCAGACTTAAGCAGGAGGAATTTCTCAGAAAGAAAAAGTGAAAAAAGAGACACTTGGTGGCTGTTTAGGAAATTCTACAGCATCTCACCCAGCCTTCTCCCCACCCAGTCATGAGGTACTCCTGAGGTAGCATGAAAAGCCCCGTGCTCACACCCAAGGCCCTGGGAATGTTACACATCTGAACCTGGGGGAGCAGTGGCTGACCATCCTGCTACACCCGCAGGACCGGGATAGAGCTCTCCTGACCCTGCCACCCAGAGGCACCATGCACCCAACCCCTGCACCCCCAGGGGAGCAGCAGAGGAGGTATGCACTATCATCTGCAGCTGTAGTTATGGTGGCACCCCTGCCTTGCAGGGCCGACTGGCTCTGGAAGAGGAAGGCAGAGATGCCCCCACAGAGGAACACTGCAGGGCTCAGGGAGTCAGCAATCCTCAGAAAGACTTAACACAGTGGGGAGGCTGAACTAACCTGAAAGGGCGCTGAGAGTCCCTAGCATCTAAGACAGCAATGAGCGAGAAAGGGGTGTATGAATTGCCCCTAATTGGTGCACCTCTAGGACAGCGCAACTGGAGGACTGAAGGCCTCAGCTGGGCACAGAAGGACAGCAAAGTGAGGAACTGGGCCAGAGACAGGTGGAGTGCTGATCAAGAAGGGAGAAAAGTGAAACCAATTCCCGCTCAGCTTACTTCAGTCAGGAGACCAGCAGAGCTGACTTGGCCAGTATGAAGCCAGCAGGAGGCTTTTTTTTTTAAGTAACTTTTTTTCCTTTTAACTCTTTCTTCCTCTCTTTCCTTTTTTATCTATTTTTCCTTTCTCTCCCTTTTTATCTCTTCTTCCTTCCTTCTCCTTCTTCTTCTTTCTTTTTAAATCCACACAAGTGAGACAATAAAAACTGGAACTGTGACCAGAGTTGGACCGAAAGAGGGGTCACCCAACAGCTAAGACAGTGAGACAAATTTGACTTTGCTACTACATAAAACTTGTAAGTTGTGGTACATTCATATTATTATTTTTTATTATTCTTATATCTTTCATTTTATTAGTATTTTTGTATTTCTTTTCTTTCTGTTTAGTCTTCTTCGCTTGTCTGGTTAAATTGCATTGTTTGGTTGGTATCCATTTTTCTCTCTTTCTTTGTGTATTTTTAATTTACTATCTTTCACTTGCCTTGTGTTCCATTAGAATACTACTGTAGGTCCTATACTTCCTATTCTTATTATCCAGATCACATAGAGTCTGTCAAAGTATTGTTGCTCCATTATTATTGTAAATAATTAATGTTCCATACAATTGTAAATACTACACAGCGCCCCTCCCAGGTCTTAGTCCACTTCACTGTTTCCTGACTTTTATCATTGTGGCAGTTAACTCTATTCTCTCACACACTATACCCATTTTCTATCCTTTACTCTCACTTTACCTCTTAATCTGAACCTCCCACAAGCTCACTGCTTTCTAGATCCAACTCATAGTCCTCCTCCCACCGATAAGAATCTTATCTACTTTCCACCCTTTCTTAAAAGTGGCTAGTTGGGTGAAATATCACTATTAATACTATATATATCCAAAGGATCTCTTATCTTTTTTCTATAGGTTGGTACTTTAAATATCATGGAATACAATCCTGCTGTCTTAAATCATTTTCCCTGCCTGCTCCAACTGATCACAAAAAAAGAGTATGTGGAAGCTGAGAACACCAGGACACCTGCTGGAAGAGGAAACCCACCAACAAAAGAACCACCAACATATAACAATAGAAGAAAGTGAAGGAGGGAGTGGAAGCCACACTAAGTCACCTAGGACCTATCTGGGAATACAATTAAATGGTGGAGAAATTGCTTGGAACAACTGAACAGGAGAGAGAAAATCCCCAAAACGCTGTACACACAGAAGAATGAGCTTCAACACAACCTGCCCACACCTGCACAACAGAATACAAGACGTGGCGGACAGAGTGACCCTCATTTAACCAGCTGGTGGGAAGAACCCACCAAAGAAAGACCCAACAACAATCAAAACCCAAAGATAAACACAGAGCCAAATAAGTGACAGCCCAAGACCAGTGAGTTCAGGAGATCAAAGAGACTGGCCCCCTGAATCTCACAGGACTTCTACCATAAAATTTCACACCATAAATCCAGGGAGTCAGAACAGATCAATTTAAGATACTGAGGCTAACAAGAAGAGTCTCACAAACAATGGGAAAGCAAAGAAACAATCCCCAAATGAAAGGAAAGGAGGAAGCCTCAGAAAGAATGGTAAATGAAATAGAGGCAAGTCAACTATCAGATATTGAGTTCAAAGCAATGGTTGTAAGGAAGCTCAATGAGCTCACAGAGAATTAACAAAGACTACAGGGAAACTACAACGAACTCACTGCAAACTATATCAACATGAAAAAAGAAATAGAAACTATCAATAAGAGACAAGAGGAAATAATAAAATTTCTGAAATTAAAAACAAAGTAGAAGGAATCAAAAGCAGTCTTGATGAAGTAGAGGATTGGATTAGTGGGCTGGAGGACAAACTAGAAAAAAGCCCCAGAAAGAACAAGGAAAGGAAAAGAGGCTCAGAAAGAACAAAGATGGGTTAAGAGAAATGCAGGACAACATGAACCATAATAATATCCATATAATAGGGATACCAGGAGGAAATGAAGAAGAACAAGGGATAGAAAACCTGTTTGGGAAAGTAATGATGGGAAACTTCCCTAATTTGATGAAGGAAAAAGTCACACAAATCCAGGAAACACAGCTGGTCCCAATCAAGAGGAACCCAAAGAAGCTCACCTCAAGACACATCATAACTAAAATAGCAAAATTCCAACACAAAGAGAGAATCTTAAAGGCAGCAAGGGAAAAACAGGAAGTAACATACAAGGGAGCCCCAATAAGACTAGCAGCTGACTTCTCAATGGATACACTCCAAGCCAGAGGGTAACAGCAAGAAATATTCCAAGCAATGAGAACCAGAGGCCTGCAACCAAGATTACTTTATCCAGCAAGGCTCTCAATTAAAATGGAAGGCCACATAAGGAGCTTCCCAGACAAAAGAAGCCTCAAAGAATATACCTCCTCCAAACCAGCTCTGCAAGAGATGCTAAAGGGTCTGCTTTAAGAACAAGAAGAAAAACAGTGAAAGAGAGAGGAACACAGGTAAGAAAAAACAGCAATGAGTAAGTACCTATCAATAAAAACCTTAAACATAAATGGATTAAATGCTCCAATCAAAAGACACAGATAGCTGAATAGATAAGAAAACATGACCCACAGATATGCTATCTACAAGAAAACCACCTCAGAAAAAAAAGACCTACACAAACTGAAAGTGAAGGGCTGGAAACAAATACGCCAAGCAATTGGACAGGAAAAAAAGCCAGGGTAGCAATACTCCTATTGGACCAAATTGACTTCAAATGAAGAGCCATAAAAAGAGATCCACAAGGTCACTTCATAATATTCAAGGGAATAATCCCTCAAGAAGACATAAACATTGTAAATATATATGCATTCAACATAGGAGCACCCAAATACATAAAGAAAATCTTGGAGAACTCCAAGAAAGATATTGACAGCAAAACAAGTATAATAGGCATTTTCAATACCCCACTGTCAAAAATGGACAAATCTTCCGAACAAAATATTAACAAAGAAATTGCAGCATTGAACAATGTCCTAGATCAAATGAACTTAAATGATAGATATAGAGCCTCTGATCCCAAAGAAGCAAAATACACATTCCTTTCAAATGCACATGGAACATTTTCAAAGATAGACCACATGATAGGATACAAAACAAGCCTCAATAAATTCAGTAAACTTGAAGGCATATCAAGCATTTTCTCAGACCACAAGGGTCTGAAACTAGAAACAAACCTCAAGGGATAAAAAACAAAACACTCAAACTCATGGAGATTGGATAGCATGCTATCAAACAATGAATGGGTCAACAATGAGATTAGGGAAAAAAACAAAAAGTTTCCAGAAACAAATGAAAATAAACACACAACACAAACACAGTAAAGGCAGGCCTGAGAGGGAAGTTCATAGCAATACAGGCCTACCTAAAAAAGAGAGAAACATTTCAAATAAGCAACACTATGCCTGCATGAACTCAAGGAACAACAACAAAAACAGCCCAGAACAAGTAGAAGGAAAGAAATAACCAAGATCAGAGCAGAATTAAATGACATAGAGACTAAAAGCACAGTTGTCAAGATCAATAAATCCAGGAGCTGGTCCATGAAACGATAAGCAGAATGGACAAGCCTTTAAGCAGGTTCATCAAGAAAAATAGAGAGAGGACCTAAATAAACACAATCAGAAATGAAAGAGGAGAGATTACAACTGATACCACAGAAATACAAAGAACTATAAAAATTACAAGAAGAAATATATGCCAAGAAATTTGAAAAACTAGGTGAAAGGGACAAATTTCTAGAAAAATATAGTCTTCCAAAACTGAATGAACAAGAAGCAGAAAGCCTGAACAGACCAATAACAGTTGATGAAATTGAAGCAGTAATCAAAAAGTTTCCAAAACACAAAAGCCCTGGACCAATAGTTTCACAGGAAAATTTTACAAAGCATTTACAGAAGAGCTAACCCCCATCCTTCAGAGGTTATTCCAAAAAATTCAAGAAGATGGAAAACTCAAAATTTTTTATGAAGCCAAAATCATCCTAATCCCAAAACCAGATAAAGACATAACAAAGAAAGAAAACTTCAGGCTAATATCACTGATGGACATAGATGGTAAAATCCTCAACAAAATACTGGCAAACAGCATCCAGCAATACATTAAAAAGATCATACCCCATGGTCAAGTGGCATTCATCTGAGGGATACAAGGATGGTACAATATTCACAAATCATAATATGCCACATAAAGAAAAGAAAAAACAAAAACCACATGATCATACCAATAGATGCAGAAAAAGCATTTGATAAGGTACAGCACCCATTTATGATAAAAACACTCAGCAAAGTGGGAATAGAGGGAGCATTCCTCAATATAATAAAGGCCATAAATGACAGACTTACAGCCAACATCATACTCAATGGACAAAAACTTAGAGCTTTTCTATTAAGATCAGGTACAAGAGAAGGATGTCCACTTTCACCACTCCTATTCCACAAAGTAGTGGAAGTCCTAGCCACAGCAATCAGAGAAGAAAAGAAATAAAGCATTCAAATTGGAAAGGAGGAAGTAAAACTGTCATTGTTTCCAGATGACATGATACTGTACATAGAATATCCTATAGACTCCACCAAAAAACTATTTAACCTAATAAATGAACTTGGCAAAACAGTGGGATACAGAGTCAATAATCAGAAGTCAAAGGCATTTTTGTATACCAACAATGAAATATCAGAAACAGAATCAAGAAAAAATCCTGTTTGCTATAGAAAAAGAAAAATAAAGTACCTAGGAATAAACCTAACCATAGAGATAAAGGACCTGTACTCAGAAAACAATACAACACTTAAGAAAGAAATTAAGGAAGACACAAACAAATCGAAGTATGTACTATGTTAATGGATTGGGAGAATTAACATAATCAAAATGGCCATACTATCCAATATGATTTATAGATTCAATGCAATCCCTATTAAAGTACCAATGACATATTTCACAGATATAGAACAAACATTTCAGAAATTTATATGGAACCATAAATGACCCCAAATAGCTGGAACAATTATGATAGAGAAAAACAAAGGAGGAGGGATCACAATACCTGATATCAAACTGTATTACAAGGCCACTGTAATCAAATCAGCCTGGTACTGGCATGAAAACAGACACACAGGTCCATGGAACAGAATAGAGAGCCCAGAAATAATCCCAAGCCTCTATGGTCAATTAATATTTGACATAGGGGACAGCAACATAAAATGGAGTAAAAATAGCCTCTCCAACAAATGGTGTCAGGAGATCTAGACAGCTACATGTAAAAAAATGAAACTCAATCACTAACTTACACCATACACAAAAATAAATTCAAGGTGGATAAAAGACTTCAATATAAGTCGTGACTCCATAAAAGTTCTAGGGGAAAACATTGGCAGGAAAATCTCAGACATTCAATGCAGCAACATCTTCACTGATATGTTCCCTAAAGCAAGGGACATAAAGGAAAGAATAAACAAATGGGAACTCATCAAATTAAAAAGCTTCTGCATGGCTAAAGAAAACAGCATTAAAATGAAAAGTGAATCAACCATATGGGAAAACATATTGGCCAATGATATCTCGGGCATGGGTTTGATCTCCAAAATATATAAAGAACTCACCGGACTCCACTCCAGGAAGACAAAAAAGCAATTAAAAAATGGGAAAAAGACTTGAAAAGATACTTCTCCAAGGAGGACATACAGAGGGCCCAGAGACATATGCAAAGATGCTCAGAATCACTAGCCATCAGAGATGAGAATTAAAACCACAATGAAATACCACTTCACATTGATGAAAATGGCCATCATGAACAAATCAACAAACAGGGGCTGGTGAGGTTGTGGAGAAAAGGGAACCCTAGTGTACTGTTGGTGGGGATGCAGACTGGTGCAGCCACTGTGGAAAACAGTGTGGAATTTCCTCAGAAAACTAAAAATGGATGTGCCTTTTGACCCAGCAATTCCACTGCGGTGATTATATCCTAAGAGCCCTGAAATACCAATCCGAAAGGACCTATGTACCCCATAGCAGAACAATTTACGATAGCAAAGTGCCGGAAGCAACCTAAGTGCCCATTAGCAAATGAGTGGGTCAAAAAACTATGGTACATTTACACAATGGAATTCTATGCAGCAGAGAGAAAGAAGGAGCTCCTACCCTTTGTGACAGCATGGATGGAACTGGAGGGCATTATGCTAAGTGGAATAAGCCAGGTGGTGAGGGACAAATACCATATGATCTCACCTTTAACTGGAACCTAATCAACAAAAGAAAAAAGCGAAGTATACCCAGAGACATTGAAATTAAGAACAATATAACAATAGCCAGAGGGGAGGGGGAGGGGACAGTGGGGGAAATGGTTTTCAGGATCTACTATAAAGGGCACATGGACAAAAACAAGAGGGAGGATGGAAGCAAGGAGGGAGGTGAGTTTGGCTGGGGTTGGGGGAATGGTGAGGGCAAAGTGCAGACAAGTGTAATTGAACAACAATAAAATAATTTTTAAAAATATAACTGTAGCCTATCTTTCCAATAATAAATATCTAATTGAAATCATCAGTAGTGTAGAAATAACATAATTAATAATTATCCTATTTTCCTAAATGATGTACTTGCTTGCTCTCCTATCAATTCACAGCTCTCTACACTAATTTCTTATGGTTCCCACAAAGATACTTACATTTGCGAAGATATTCATAGTGCATTTTTCCTCACATCCTCTTTGTAATTTTGCTCCAGGTCATGTTTCACCTAAAGGCAGAGATTTTACAGGAATAAATACAACTGTTTTGAAATTCAGTTTAGATATTTTCATAGTCAATTTCATAAATAAAAAGTATACCATTGGGCATTTAGTAATTCCCTGATGTTTTCATTATGTATGCATTTCAGTTAATAGAAATTAAAACAAGCTATGATGCAAAAACAACCAAGATGAAGGCTAAAATGCAATTTCATGAGCTTAAGTTAAATATCATTAGTTACATAACTACATATATGACATTGTATGTAGAAAACATTTAATGTTTAGTAAAATTTCTATTCTAGGACAAATTATATGTTAGTATAACTGCAAATCAACTTTAGCATAAGATATGAATATAAACAATATTTGTCATAAGTGAGTTATGTGTATTGAAATGGTTGGCTGTTATCCACACTATTTTTTCTTCAAAACCATTAAATCGTTTGTGTACAAAATAATTATAACCATATTTAAAGTTAATTTCAATTAATTTGGAATTCCAGGGATAATTAAATGACAATATATTATTTAAAATTTTTAACCTAAATCTTACTCTATTTTCTAAGAGTAAACATTTCAACATTATTCAAAACTTATTCTTAGGGTCTTTACTGAAGACATATAAAACCTCTGAATCCATTTTGACAATTTAAAAAAAAATTATTATATATTTTAAAATTTGCTTTCACCTAAAATTGAACAAAATGTATAATTGTAAATATTTTGAACAAGGAGCATAATGATTCTTTCATAAAATGGAAGAAGAGATAAAAAACAGAATACAAAATGGTATGATTCCAAATAGGTGTATTACTGTACAGCCACAAGGGGTTCTGCTGCCTACTGCCCATAAATTCAGGAAGCAGAGGTTTGGCAAAAAAGGAAAAGAGTCTTTTATGTAAAAGCTATACAATTTTGAAAAAATAATGGGCTTCTTCCTCATGGTCAATTCCCTTTAAAACACTCACAGGCAAATACCGCCCCCAACCCTCTATCAAATAAGTTCAAGACTGTGCCTAGAATTCCCTTTTCCCTTTAAAAATATTGTCCTTTGGGAAACACAGGTGGCTTAGCTGGTTCCTGGGCACAGTTTGGCTCCAGACATCTTTTGGAGTCTGTGCATGTACTACTTGTGGCATGCTGTCCTTTCCTCCAGTCCAGTGACTGGGTTCTATCTCTCCAGACATTGGCTCACTGGAGCATCCATGCACCTGGCCAAGAAGGGCCACACACCCCCAGTTGCCAGTGCTGCCACCACTTCTCAGGTAGGAAGGGGCATGGTGCCTGTGGCCTGGCCATGAGGTCTCTGGAGTCCACAACCCAGGAAAGCTTGGGACCCAGGCCTCCAACCCCTGACTGGGCTAGCAAAGCGAGGAAAGAGGGTCTCTACATGAGTTCCATTTTAAAGTCCTGTCCCAAAATCCTATGTGTGTTGAAGCCAGTAAGAGGATCTTTTCATCTGTCCAAATATTTTACTAGCCAGGCACATATGTCTCTGCAAGCTTCCTTCTGCTGTGTCACACCATCCTGCTCAGTTGGTGGGGCAATGCACGCTGATGCCACACTAGGTTGTTTATCATTGTCTCAGGAATCCTCCTCCTCCCATAGCCTCTCCTTTTTCAGGGAGCACAGCCTCTCTCGCTGGATCAGGGTTCTCTCATTCCCCATCAATCTGGCCAGACCTCCCTGTTACAATCCCCCCTTTAACACTCTTGGAACTTTGTAACCTTACAAAGACAAATGAACCAAAGGTCTGCTGTAACTATTTACTGCCTGCCAAGGACATGGTCCTACCTATCCCCTGGTCAAGAGATCCCTAACAAAAGGGGGACTGAAGTGAAGGAAGGCCTTCACATGAGGGAGGAGGATCTTTCAAAGTCCAGGTCAGTTGGCTGCCCTGGGGAAGTGGCATGTACAATGTCCAAAGGATGGCATTGTTGGACAAGTTGGCATCCTTATCGTATTCTGGAGGTGATAAATTTGGCAAGAGGATTAGAAGGCACAGTCAGAACCATAACAAATAAGAGGCAAAGGTAGGGACTAACTCTGTAATGTCCCAGATTAAGAAAGGATTAGCTTCCTTGGAGAAAGGTGTGCAAAATACATCACACTGGTCTGAAGCCCTTCTTCTGACTACACTTAACTCATATTAGGCTGAGGGGAATATTCTAAGATTCCTCCTTTATCACTTCTGGGCTTTTTCCATCTAAACCATTAGGGAAGAAAAAGAAAGCAGTTTTATTCGAAGCTGACACATCACCCCATTCTTCACCAATTCAACCATCTAGTCCAGCCAAACTGGAGTCTCAGGAGGTGACAGTGCAGATGGGATTCTAAAGTGAGACCTGTACTATGTACACAAGAACCCAGGTAAGTGAGGTCATAGGCATGCATCCTATGAAAACAGAAGAAAGAACACAGAGGTTAATTTATACAACAAACCATAAACCAGCACTGAATCCACAAGACTGTCATTTGAGAAGACATCCAGTTGAAAGTGTTTGTTGGAATAATATCAAACAGTGACAATTTGACAGATTCTTCTTGCCTGTAAGTTGAACATCTCTGGTAGTGTCATACATATCAGGTGCTGAGGTAAAATCTATATGCAGAAACTAGTTCAGCTTCCAAATGAAAACAAAACTTTGAAGACAGCTGCATTAGAGTCCAATATTTACAACTGAGTATTGCAATTTTCCTTGAAACATAATTTTTCTCCTTAATATCACCTTCATTGTCATCAAACAGACTGCCAGTTTTTAGTTTTTCCTGATTATTTGCATAAACACAACAATAACAGCAATTAATCACACAGGGTCTTTAAATCTGCTTTGCTGCAACCTACACAAGAAACCTTTGAATGGAGCTTTAGTCAATCCTTCAGGGCACAGAAGCCAAGCCACATACCTGCCATCAGACTTTGCCAGCCCTATCTATATTTCTCAAGTTCCTGAAGTTCCCAACATGTCTTAAGGTTCTTTCTTGCCATCTTTCAAGAAAGCAACACTTATTCCTGGAAAGACTCTACCCAGGGAAGTTTAGCATGTACCACATGAAAAACCAAGGTAACAATGCCTTGGTCTCCAGTGGTATTTTGTTAGCTTTGAAAGTCACTCTCAGTTCCTCAAGGCTATCTGGTAACAACCAGAGCCCAGGCATGCCTCCTTCAAGCATGACGTTCCAGTCAAAGTCTTGGTTAATAAAACCACCATTGGCAACTTGACTTAACGTTTTTATGCAAAGAAACTGTGTCACTACTCATTTTTAATAATGCCAAATTCTGGAGGGGTTAGGTAGGGAAAAATACAAAGCATAAAGGAAAATCCTTATCCAATATTCACTAAAATTTCATCTCCATGCTTTATACCCTCTATTGCTTAAACCATACAATTTCTTTCCAACTTAATGTGAAGTTTTAGAAGACTTTTAGAAACCTCAAATTAGTTTTAAAAAGTTGGGGGGGGAGACTTGAACTAGCCTTAGAGTCTTGTTTCACAGTCTCACAAAAACCGTTCACACCAACTGGTCACACAGACAACTTTTCCAAGGTCCAAATGGACTGAAGCCCCAGTGGTAGAAACTTTCTCTCACCTACAAGTATTCCAACTGGTCTCCTGGAAGATACATGATCTTTCACCCCACCTGTCATTGCAACTGACACAAGGGCACAGAACCCTCTAATAGCAGAGACTTGGATTTTCCAGTGTACACAAAACAGCAGTTTCTCCAAGTTCCCAAAATTCAGAAAGCAAGGTTAGAATAAATGTAACCAAGAACTGCAGTTTCTTTTTGAGTTTAAAACTTCCACAACCTTGTATATATCTTATATTCATTCAAAAATAATCACAACTCACTTCAAATCCTTGTCATTTTTAAGAATGAGAAGGACCATATTCTAACTCAGTATCAAGCAACTAAAAGTTCCTAGATTTGCAAACACATTCTATTATTTCCTGAAGCACAGGTTCTTCCCAATCCTTGCTAAATCCTTGTTTTGGAATAGAACTTTGGGTGACACCAACCTGTCACCCCAGCAGAATACATTTTATCAAGATGTCACCACCTGAAAAATGAAAAAAGAAAAGGAAGGACTTGACTTTGTGAGCTGCTGTCCCTTTCCAAAAGAGGAATTATAAATCTCCTTCAGGATTGCAGGCCCAGCTTTCCCTTCTTCATTACCATAGCAGCAGGGTTCGAGTCCTCCACAGGTAGCAAGCATTTTATCCATGTCTTCCAAGTCTTTAATAAGACTTGGTCACCTGGCTGGAACAGGTGTAAGGAATTGTCAAATGAATAGATGGACTTGCGATGAGCAAACTGTGCAAAATGGTTAGTGTCTGCCCTAAAAGTTGTACAAATTGTCAAACTTTAGTTTCATGGTCCAAATCCAAAGGGGTGCTCTTAAAACCACGATTTGAAAGGTTCTCTCATACACTATTTTAAAAGGGCTCAATTTCAGCCCACTTCTGGGTGCTCTCTTAGTTTGGAGCAAGGCAACATGGATTGCCTGGTTCCATTTCAGGTGTACTTCCTGGCATATTTTTTACCAGAGCCTTCTTCATTTTCTCAGTCTTTCCCATAAATTGAGATCTCCAATATGCCTGTCTAATCTTCTGGGAGATCTCTGAAGTGAACAATGGCCCACTGTCAACCTGAATGCAATGAGGAAGTCCAAAACCAGCTTCATTTTGGACATTTTCCAGATATAGCAGGCCCAATGTGAAGACCAGAAAAATTCAGGCAGACTGGGAACATATAAGCAGAACTTGAACTTCCAGCTCCATTATTCCAATTGAGTGCTCACAAGCAAGTCTTCTGCCAACTGATCTCACAAGCAGTGGCCCCCAAACAATGGCCTCCCCAAAGCTCAGCTAGTCCTTACCTGGACCCTGGTTCATGGCCCCAAAACTTGGGTGACCCCCACCTTTTCTTAGAGTCTCTTCTCTTCTAAGACCTATTTCCTGGAAACCTGCCAGGTGTATTTAAACAGACAATAACTCAAGCAGCCATGAAGAGAAACTCCCAGAGATTGAGAAACCCCACAGTTCCACTTTTGGGGGGTTGACCTGCCATAGGCAGTTAGATCCCCACACTGGGAACCATTATTGTTACTGAACAGCCACATGGGGTTCTGCTGCCTGCCACGCATACACTTGGGAGGCAGAGGTTTGGTGAAAAAGGAAGAGTATTTTATTTAGCCCTGCAGAGGTCACTGTCAAAAGAATTACAGTGTAGATCACATGCATCCAAGAGAAACATTCATTATAGTATGTGCTGAAATATAAAAAAAATTAAAAACATTAAAAACACTGCAAATAAAATACATGATTTTAAAATTTATTTTCACTTACAATTTAGAAATTATTAAACAAAGAAATATAAAAACAAAAAATAAGCAGTTTTCTGTTCAAATAACAGAGACATGGATATTGCTTAAAAAATACAACCAAAAATGTCTTTAACATTAATTAATCAGAATCTTCAATAGTTGGCTTTGCAAAATGTTTGTAACAATCGTTGCAAACAATATCACTCAATCGTTGCAAGCAATATCACTGTGCTCAAGGCATAATTTCTTTTTATAACACTTGCAAAAATATTTTGGTAAGTGGTATCTCTCAGGTACATTTTGCTATCAAATATCACACATACTTATGAAACACATGTTGTAACCAAACTGACAATTTAAATTTTATGGTTTAACATTAGTCATGTACAAAGGTACAGCTAGTCATGATCTTGAAGGTACGCACCTGATATATGTAACAATACTGAAGAAAATAGTTTGTTCGTATCTCTCAAAACAGCTGTGACCTCCTCTGGGAAGGCTATGGGCCTCATCTTCAGGTAGGGGGGCACCCACTTCTTGAAAAACTTGGTACACTGTCACTGTAGGAGACCTTCTGCATGGCGTGGACCCAGCTCCCACTGGGAGATGCACAGGATCCACGCCCACAGATAGGTTCTCCTGGGGAGAATCAGGCCTGCAATGTACGTAGGCCTATATGAGTCTTGCTTTTTGCTAAAACTCCTTCACCCTGAATTGAGACAGCAAGTGCTTACCATAACTTTCTAAAATCCATGCTAAACCTTACAAGGATGAGTGTAACCGGTCCAACTACTCTTCCCTTTTCATTTGCAAATATCCTTCTTCCGTGATGTGATTAGTGGCAATGGCTCCTTTTTTTTTTTCTGTAAAAGGCAACCACCTAACGCTAACCTGTGTATAGTAAATGAGGACCATCAGGTAAGGAGGAGAAAAGAAATAAAGGTCTGTCATTGCAAAGCCCATTCCCTTTAAAACATCCAAAGGCAAATAACCCCTCCACAGTCTGGCAAATCAGTTAAAGTCTTTGCCTGGAATCACTTCTCGCATTTTTAAATACTGTCCTTAGGGAAATACAGGGGTCTTAGATAGTTCCCAGTCACAATTTGGTTTTCGATGTCTTTTGGAAACACATGAGTGCTGCCCTTTCCTCTGATCACTACCTGCTGGCCAAGCACCTGCAATTGCCCCTCCAGCCTTCAGCTCACTGGTGCATCCATGCACCTGGCTGGGCAGGGCTGGGCAGCACAGCCACAGTCACCAGTGCTGCCGCTGCTTCTCTAATGGAGAGGGGCACAGGGCCTGTCACGTGGGTATATGGTCTTCAGGATGTTACAGGGTGCAGCCAAGAGGGATGACCCCAAATGGGCATTTGGAATGGGGTCCAGAACTCAAGGTATACAGGAGATTTTAGGATGTCCTAACAGCCCCCGGCTCCAGGTGTGGGTTGGGGGGAAGGGACAAATGGAGCAGGGCCATTGAGAGCTGTTTCGCATAGCAACATAGCAACAGCCTTGCAGCTACCTTCTAGCATGGTCATTTAACATATCTATAACCTTTGACTCATTACATAGATATGTTAAATAGCTGTGGCCAAGTTCTGAGTCAGGGGAATGGAAGTAATTTCTCCACCAAGATGTAACTGGGGGGCAGGTCCCCTGAGTTACAGCTGTGTGTGGGAGCTTGCAGATGATTGGCTCCATGACATGGGCCACACGTGCCTAGATTCATGATAGCAGTCCAGTAAAGCTGGAAGGATCTGAGTTCTGGCCTGTGAGGCCGAGTGTGGGAGGAGTCAGAAATGGGGCTACAGAGGAAGACTGGTGTGAGGATTTAAACCCAGATGCAGCAGCCGTTGAGGGGAGAACCATGAGTCTTTAGCAGAGTCGGACTCCTGCAGCCCTGCGAAAGAGAATCACCATGTGGGTTTAACAGAGAACTGCCACTCAGTTTTGGCACTGGCAATTCCCCCTGCCACCCTCGCAGCCACTGAGGAGGGGAGAAGCACATGGTTTTGGCTGAGTGGGGACTCCGGTGGCCCTGGGGGAGAGAGGACCACACAGCTGGAATGGTGGAGAGAGGACCATGTGCTTTTGCTAGAGTGGGGACCCCCGCAGCTTTAGAAGGGGGAACCACCACCTGGCTTTAGCAGAGATCCCAGCAACACAGCTGAGGGTGCCGGAAATCGAGGGAGGCCTGCCAGCCAAGCACGGATTACTGGGAAGAACCAGGGGCTGCCTGAGCCATGGACTTCTATTTCCTTTCCTGAGATATGGTACCCCAGACTGGGCAAAGAGGGGAAGGAAGGAAGGACTGTGTGTGTTTGTGGGTGTTTTAAGGGACTTTGGGATTTTAAAATATATTTTTTTTAAGATTTTATTTATTTTATTTTTAGGGAGGGAAGCAGAGGGGGGGAGAGAGAGAGAGAGAGAGAGAGAACATTAATGTGCGGTTGCTGGGGGTTATGGCCTGCAACCCAGGAATGTACCCTGGCTGGGAATCGAACCTGGGACACTTTGGTTCCCAGCCCGTGCTCAATCCACTGAGCTACACCAGCCAGGGCGGGACTTTGGGATTTTGATGAAGACATTAGGTCACTACTTTAAGTTTGTATAGCATTAAATAAACATTTCCTTTCCTTTTCACGAATCTCTGGCATTGAGAGACATCTTTCCTATAGGCGGCGGACATAACGAACCTGGAGGTTTCTTTCAGTAATAGTATATAATCCCAGACCCCCCTTGCTTGTTCTGTAACAAGGGCCTGCTGCTCAGGGACACTTAGGCCCTAAAACCCTGACCTGGCTAGTGAGGGGGAGGAAAGAGAGAGTCTCCATGTGGACTCAGTTTTAAAATTCAGTCATAAAATTCTGTGTGTGCCAGAAACCAGTAGGAGGGTTTTTTCTTCTCTCCCAACGTTTCACTAGCCAGGAGCATGTTTCTCTGTAAGCTTCCTTCTGCTGTGTCATGCTGTACTGCTTGGCTGCCTGCGGGGACAATGCACACTGGTGCTGCACTAGGGTGTTTACTGTTGCCTCAGGCAGCCTCCTCCTCCTCAGCCCCTATCTTTTCCAGGGAGATTGACCTCACACTGGATCAGGGTTCTTCTGCTCCTCAGCAATCGGGAACCCTCTGTTACAGGTGCATCAAAATCAGGCATAATTTATACATCTGATATCTAACTTTTTTCTGGTTGGAGTGGAGTGAGGGGAACCAAAGGGAAAGAGTATGAAAAAGGGAATTCTTTTGTTGATGTCAGAGCAAGGATATGAGACAGTCAGCAGTGGAGAAAGTGTACAAATTTTGCTGATCTGTCCTGAAGAGATAATGCACCAAACATCCTATAAATTCCACCATGATAGCAATGGGGTAGATGCCTCCTTTTAAATATCTTCTGATTTGCTGTATTATTAATTCTGATGCACGCTCAGGCACTGTGACTCCTAAGTCTGTATTTCAAGTAGTTTAGACCGACTCATTCTACATAATGTTATCGATGGAAAGGGGTCTGGAGAGATTCTATTCACCTTAAAATTGTACCTTAGTGTCCTCAAAATGGGATAATCTTGTATGCATGTGATATTGGAATAATCATTAATAAAATTATGATTGTCATTTTCAATTGAAACTCTTTTGCACCTTCTAACTAAATGTTCATTAAATTATATGTCACAGATTTCTTGTTAAATTTGGACCTCCTGATTCTTAGACAGTACTATTTATCAGTAAAAATAAATTGTAAAACTATTTGAGTAATAGACGTTAGCTAATTTCCCTATGGATTTTCAGTTTGAAGCATTTACATTTTATATTAATGAGAGTAATCACTCTGAAGTCAAGTGTGTAATATACAATCACTACAGAACAGAAAACAGCTAGGTCTTCAATGTGATCTGTTAATATTCACATTTATTAATCTTATGAAGAAATGTCTTTAGTACTAAAAAACAATGTCAGCATCCTGGCAATAAACATAATTTTACACCATTGATTCTAGTGAACAGACATTAATAAAGGGACCACATAGAACAAACAGGGAAGCCCTGGCTGGTGTAGCTCAGTGGATTGAGCACAGGCTGCAAACCAAAGTGTCACAGGTTCAATTCCCAGTCAGGCCACATACCTGGGTTGCAGGCCACAGCCCCCAGCAACCGCACATTGATGTTTCTCTCTCTCTCTCTTTCTCCCTCCCTTCCCTCTCTAAAAATAAATAAATAAAATCTTAAAAAAAACACACAAACAAACAGGGCAATATGTACCAGGAGACCAGTAACAGTAGGAAGCTTTCCTACTATACCAGAAGAGACAGGGAAGAAAGTGTGTCCTAGTGCCATGTGAGAGCCGCAGATTCTGGGGAGTGGCCCTGGAGCTGTGGTCTTTAGGGATGCAGCTATGATCATGTTTAGAAGCACCGAAGCAGGAGTGGGAAACAAATATATTGGTGGGACTTTCCAATCCTCTGCTTCCTGCCAGTGCTTCCCACCTGCCCTACACAACCAAAGCCTGCAAAGTTCCGGAGATACCTACTGAAGGTTTGGGTGCCAGGGACACAGCAGAAGAGCAGGAAACAGACACCATATTGTTACAGGGTGCAGCCAAGAGGGGGGACCCCAAATAGGCATTTGAAATGGGGTCCAGAACTCAAGGTGTCCAGGAGATTTTAAGGTGTCTTCAGCCCTTCCCCCACAGGTATGAGTTGGGGGAAGGGGCACACAGAGCAAGAACATGCAGGGCATGTTCTTTGCAGCTAATCCATGGCATGGTCATTTAGCATACCTATAGCCTTTGGCTGGTCACTTAGATATGCTAAATAGCTATGGCCATGCTCAAGGCCAGGGGGATGGAAAGGGACTGTCCCCCCAAGATGGGACCTGGGAGGCAGGTCCCCTGAGTTACAGCGCCTGCATGGGAGCTGGGAGAAGATTGGCTCCATGACATGGGGTGACACCTGCCCAGACCCATGATGGCGACCAGAAAAGCTGGAGAAGACAGCAGATTGAGGGCAAGTGTGCCCAAGTGTAGGAGGAGTCGGAAATGGGGCTGCAGAAGAAGATTGGTGTGGGGGATTTAAACACGGACACGGCAGCCATTGAGAGAGAAACCACGTGGCCTTGACGGAATGGAGACTCCTGCAGCCCTGAGAGAGGGAGAACCACGTGGCAGCCCTGGAGGAGAGAACCATGCAGTTTTGGCAGAGTGGGGACTCTCCCTTCCTGCAGCCCTGAGAGAGAGGACCACATGCCTGGCAGAGTGGGGACCCCCACAGCTTTAGAAGGGGGAACCACCACCTGGTTTTAGCAGAGATCCTGGTGACTCAGCCAAGGGTGCCGGGAATCCAGGGAGGTCTCCCAGTCGAGATGGAGTTCTAAGTGGGAAGAACCAGAAGACTACCTAAGCCATGGACTTCTATTTCCTTTCCTGAGATACGGTACTCTGGACTGGGCAAAGGGGGAAGGAAGGAAGGACTGTGTGTTTGTGGGTGTTTTTAGGGACTTTAGGATTTTTTTGATAAAGACATTAGGTCACTACTTTAAGTTTGTATAGTATTAAATAAACATTTTCTTTCCTTTTCATGAATCTCTGGCATTGAGAGACGTCTTTTCTAGGGCGGTGGACATAATGGACCAGGGCCTTCTTTTAATAATAGTATATCATCCCAGGCCCCCCCTTGTGTGTTCTGTAACAATATGGTGAGACAAACAAAGAATAACCAAAACACCCATCGACAAGGATGGGAGAAAACACAGTGAACTCTCACAGCCCACTGTTCATTTCATCACGTTAGCCCTTTGTCTTATTTCCTTCCGGTTTTGCCATTAGCATTTTTGTGTTCTTAATCAGCTTATGCCCCTCAGTGGCTTTTTTTTTTACTTCTTCTTGCAAGTGTCACATTTTATAAGTCTGCCTGAATCACTCTTAGCAGGTATGCTTAACAACTTGTGAAGAGAAGAACAAAGAGCTAGAGGAAGAGCAGGAACAGAAGAAAGGCAAATTAGAGAAGAAGGGGGGAGGTGAAGAAGGGAAAAAGGAAGATAGAAAAATTATATGAGGCTTTTCTTGATATGGCTCATACTTACCCCCCTTTTTGGTATACTATTGTTTCTCCAATTGAAAGTAGGGAAAACTTAAGTATTCAAGTAGATTTTCAGAAATATTTCAACTATTTTTTTCTTTTTCTCACTTTTGAAACTTTCTTCTCTTTACCTTTACCTCTGAATGCCACCTTGGATGAGTAAAGATGAAAAGTTTTATAAACTGTCCTGTAACATTCTTTAGATTTTATTCTAATATCCATAGGCATTTAATCTCAAGAAAAAG
This sequence comes from Phyllostomus discolor, assembly GCF_004126475.2. Taxonomy (NCBI): domain Eukaryota; kingdom Metazoa; phylum Chordata; class Mammalia; order Chiroptera; family Phyllostomidae; genus Phyllostomus; species Phyllostomus discolor. The sequence goes on along the minus strand of NC_040903.2, from coordinate 127,689,589 downwards.
TGTGAGCAAGCTTTATTCCTTTGAAGAATGATCTATTACTTCTGGATAAATTTTAACATTCATTCTTTGCTTGAATTTAATAATTTCACCCATGTTAAACAATTTTTCTTAATTATGTCTATTTTTTATTTTTTCATATTTCTTTTCAGTTTCACCTTAGAGTATGTAGGTAGGAGTGTTTTCTAACAGATCATAAATATATTTTGTGTCATTTTTTCTTCAAAAATTACAATTATATATGCATTTGATCTTTGTTATTCTTTTCTATATCATTATCCAGACTATCATTGATCCTAGTGACCTTGAGAGGCTGCCTGAGGTGTGCTATTGCAGTAGAGTAAAGGGCTTGAGTTTGTGAAAATCCACATGCTGGAGTCTGTCAATATAGATAATGTACGAAAAGTCTCAGTACACTCCCACAAGAGAAAAACAAACAAACATTAAAATCCTTATACGTGTGAAATCCTCAAAGACATATCTCAAATGAATCCATAAAAAAATCCAGGAGACAAAAATCAGGCTTTCACATGTGCCAAAGTCAGGAAAGAGCAGAGCCAAATTTGTCAAGTAAGAAATTTGGGCCCTTTCCTACCTCTTTGCTCTATCTAACCTGTATATTTATTACTCTGAACTTGCAGGTGATCAACCCTATGTAAATTACATTATTCTGATGACTTGACAAGCACCTATACTATTTTGCTTCCAGTTAATATTAAATTTTCTAACCAGTTAAAATGCCAAAAAGTTTAATTTTTTATTCCTCTCCTTATTATCATGGTTAAACATGTATTCTAAACTATATCTGTGTTTCATATCAAAATTTCTACTCACCATTTGTGTTTTTATCCCATTTTTCATTATTCATACAATAGCTAACCTATAGTGTTGATGATTGGGTAAATTATTGCATCATGCTCTGCATAGTTCTTGGTTTCTTAGATACTAAAATGTATAAGTTATTTCAGTGAGCCAAATCTACACATTCACTTTTTAATATTTAATCAGAAATAGATCTAATTTATAACTATAGTTAATATTTACATAACTTCACCATTTGCCAGAGACTCTTGTATGGTTTTACATTTAATTCTTGCAACAGTTCTATGAGGCAGGTTCTAGAAAAACTTGCATTTTATATATGAGAATTATATATATAAACATAGAAGCTTATTCTTTGTTCCCAGCCACTTAACTCATATGTGGTAGACACAGGACTTAGGCTCAGATAGCCCGGTTCCAAAAGTGTCCTTTCAAATAATATATTTGAAAATCCTTAATATTCCTTTTTAAAGCACAGAAACAATGAACAGTCCACATTAAAATCAATGATGATCTTTGGTAAAATGTGTATTCATGAGCTTACCTGTTTCCACAAATGATCAACAATTATTATAATGAGGAGTACAGGTAATTAAATGGTAGAACTTAACATTTCAAACCCAGTGAAATAATAGCTATTCTTTTGTATATCTTATTTGACCATAAATTCAGAGTTAAGATGATATTTTTGATTTCCAAAGTACTTAACACACTCTAATTTTCTTTGGTTTGTCACAGCTCTTATGTTGATCAGGAAGCTTTATGTTTTCAAAAATGCTGACAGTTAAAAAATGTTTTTAACTATAATTAAAAGAAAGCTTTCAATGACTGAAATTAACAGAGGTCATTTGTTTTAAATCAAATTCTTTATTCAGGTTGCAACTGGCCCTTGAGAATCATAACCATATTCCATGCAGGTAAAGGGAGAAACAGAAAGGAAAAGGTCTCATTTTAAACCTTAAAAAATGATCATGTATGCCAAAGACTCCCGATTGCATCACGTTGTCTACAACTTATTTTTTTTATTTTTTATTGTATTTTTCATTAACATTTATCCGTCTTATATCCTCTTTCACCTCCAACCAACACCTCTGCAATACCCACACTGTTGTCCCTAAGTCCTTTTTGATTTTTCCTTGAACTCTCTTTCCACAGACCTCCCCACACAGAGCTGTTAGCCTGCTCTCTATGAGTCTGACTCTATGATGCTTGTTAGTTTGGGCTGTTCATTAGACTCCACATATGAGTGAAATTATATGGTATTTGTCTTTCTCTGACTGGCTTATTTCACTTAGCATCCATGCTGTCACAAAGGGTGAAATTTTCTTTTTTTTTTTTTTTTTTAACGGCCAATCAGTATTTCACTGTGTAAATGTACTACAGGTTTTTTACCCACTCATCAACTGATGGACACTTTGTTTCCAAATCTTGGCTATTGTAAATAACTCTGCAATAAACACAGGGATGCATATATTCTTTTAAATTAGTATTTTGGGTTTCTTGGGATAAATTCTCAGAAGTGAAATCACCGTGTCATAAGGCAGTCTGTTTTCACTTTTTTGAGTTAACACCATACTGCTTTCAAAAGTAGCTGCACCAAACTGCATTCCTACAAAGAGAGCAAAAGAGTTCCCCTTTCTCCACATCCTCACCAGCACTTGATGTTTGTTGATTTATTGATGACAGCCACTCTGACTACTGAGAGGTGATATCTCATTGTGGTTTTAATTTGTATTTCTCTGATGATTAGTTACACTGAGCATCTTTTCATATGTTTATTGGTCATCTTCATTACTTGTTCAAATAAGTTTTCAATTTCTTGCTCTTCCTCTTTTCCTTGTGGTTCCCCTACGATTTGGATTTTGGAATATTTAAGGTTGTCCCAGAGGTACCTAAGCCTCTCCTCATATTTTTGAATTCTTTTTCTTCATTCTGTTTTGGTTGAATGTTTATTGTTTCCTTCTGTTCCAAATAGTTGATTTGAGTCCAGTCTCCTTCACTTCACTGTTGGTTCCCTATATATTTTTCTTATTTCACTTTGCTTTCACATAGCCATCACTTTTTCCTCTATTTTGTGACCATACTAAACCTTTTCTGTGAGCATCCTGATCACCAGTGTTTTGAACTTTGCATCTAATAGGTTGGCTGTCTCCTCATCACGTAGCTCTTTTTCTGGAGGTTTGATCTGTTCTTTCATTTGGGCCATATTTCTTTGTCTCTGCACTTCTGTTACTTTTTAAGGGGTCTAGTCTTAGGTATTTTCCAGGGTGTGGCAAGTCACTTCACTGAGTTGTGGTGCTGTCTGTGGGGGAGGGTTCAGAGAAGGAACAATGCTGCTTGCTCAGCTCTCTCCCTCCTTTCAGTCACTTACTCCACTACCCACAAGTGAATTAGGCCCTTCTGGTGCTGATTCCTGGGCTGATGGGGTTTTGCAGATTCTAGGACCCTATGGGTCTCTCCAGTGGACTCTCCTGTGAGACTGGGAGTTTCTCCCACTCACACAACCCCCACAGGTTTTTACAGACAGAGGTTTCGAGGCTATATTTCTCCACACTGGAACCCTTGTGTGCGTGGTCTGTCTCACTCCCCAGTTGTTCCTCCTGATTTTTCTCACACATGAAAGTAGGACCACTGAGTCCAACAGCTGCCACCTCATCCACCCAGTCTACCATCCACTGCCCTGTCACATGCTCTCTGCACCCAGCTCCCCATCTCTGCCCCTCCTACCTGACTTGATGGATGTTGCTTCTTTAATTAACTCCTTGGGTGTCGGACTTCCATGAAGTTTGGTTTTCTGGCATTCTGGTTGGTTTTGTTTCTAAATTGGTTATCATCCTTCTTTTGGTGGTGTAAGGTAGCAAAGCATATCTACCTATGCATCCATCTAGGCCATTCAGAAACCTACATTTCTGAAATATTTGTTCTATTTCTGTGAAATATGTCATTGGTATCTTGATAGAATTATGTTGAATTTATAGATTGTGTGTATATTGTGGGCATTTTAATGATGTTAATTTTTCCTTTCCATGAACACAGTATGTGCTTCCACTTATTTGTATCTTCTTCAGTTTCTTTCTTTAGTGTCTTATAATTTTCTGAGTACATATCTTTTACATGCTTGGTTAAATTTATACCTAGGCATTTTATTTTTTTGAAACAGTTGTGAATAGGATTTTTTTTATTAATTTTCTTTTCTGATAGTTCATTTTGACAAACCCATTGCTGGCATCATACTCAACAGACAAAAACTGTAAGTGTTCTCTATAAAATTAGAAACAAGACAGGGGTATCCATGTTTACCTCTCATATTCAACATAGTACTGGAAGTCTTAGCCACAGCAGTCAGACAAGAAGAAGAAACAAAAGGCATCCACATTGAAAAGGAAGAAGTAAAAGTGTCATTTCAAATGACATGATACTGCACATAGAAAGCCCTAAAAATTCCAAGAAGAAATTGCCAGAACTTATAAATGAATTCAATAAAGTAACAGGATACAAAATTAATATCCAGAAATCGGTTGCATTTTTATGTCTCCAGCTATTGTTACGTGGACGTCCTTTGTTGCCAAGTAGCTGGTAGACTTGTAATTATGAATTTAGTCAACAAGCAACAGTTCAGGCCAAAGTCAACCCCTGTAACTATTCATTACCCACATTCATTTTTTCCCTTATTACATAAAATGTCCTTTTCTCAGTTAAGACTGACTGGAAGATTCATCTAGTTACTACATTTGGCTTGAAATTGGGGTCTTTCCATCATGTCTGGATATTATCTCTTAGCATATGAAAACCCACAACCTAAAATATAATTTATCTTCAGCTAATTCACACAGAAATGGAACTACAGAAGGAGAAACAAGTTCCTCATTCCAAAGGGGTCAATTAGTCACTCATTTGTAGCATAAATCAATGTTATTTGCTCTGAATAAAAGGAAACGTGCTCTGTGAGTCCTGGTTATGAAATCCCTGCTTTTGCTTTGGAAGAATCCTAATCCTGCATTACAATCCATGGTCACTTCTGAGTGGATCATTGGGAGGGATACTTCTTAGAGAGACTGCTTAGATTTAACAGTCCATTTTGAGCTAACAGAAATTACACATTCATACATTTTTCAGGGATTAAACAAATACAGGCTGTTGTAAGCCATACCTGTATTTTCATATTGGCAAAAAAGAGTTCTTTCAACATTTTCAATTATAACCTATTAGCTTTCGATCATGTATATATGTCTCTAAATACACACAAGAACTTGTATAAACATAATCTTTAAGTACAAAGATTATAATATTTCATTTACTGGTTTCTGTGTTCTATGTTAGCTGGTAATCAATGGGCATTGCTTTGACCACACCGTTTTACTTTTCCACTATATACAATAGTTTTGTGGTTGCTCTCCATCATTTCCTTTGGCAGGACAACCTTAATGGATGATGCTTAGAAAAGTCTTGTGCCCCAGTTGTATATATTGTTAAAGCTGCCACTTGACATTCTCCACTTCTCATAGAATCAGTATGTGCAGAAGCATGTGGCTTTTTTAACCTGTCAAGGCTTTACGCTTAGGGACTCTCAGACAAGTTTAATTTCAGGCTGTAAGCAGAGAGTGCCTCTCTTGGCTAAGCTGATTTTATTCATTGCTATCTCCTGTGGCAGTCAGGTTAATTCTAGTTTCAGTTCATTCATCTCTTCTCCGACTTTACTGACAGCCGCACAAAATTAGAAAAATCATGCTAACATAGTAAATTTTTGTTCAATTTGTTGCTGTTTTGTTTTATACTACTTCCCCTAAATTGTGGTGTCACTGAGTATGTGGTAAGCATCCCAATGAATGCAGCTGGTAATCTTGACTAAGAATTTTTGCATTGCTTTCCTGAGGGCTGAGTAATTTCCCAATCTATAGTGAGTTGAGGACTCATCTCCCATTGATTATAAATAAAGTAAACCAGTACATCCATTTGTTTCATAGCTCAGTACTTTTTGAACACCATTATACAGTTTGGGAAAATTTCCACCTTATCTCTCTAAGGTGGCAAGCTTCCCCAGGCTGTTTCGCAGGTTGGGCACTAACGAACAGGTGATGCAGCCTGTATTAATCATATGCCTTTGAGCAAAGTGAAGAAACAGGAACAGTACAGAAGAAAGGTGGAAGTAGAAGCATTCCAATTCTGGAGGCACCAGTGTTTGAAAGACTGCATACCTGACGCAGAGTGGCTTTGTTGTTTGTGGAAATAGCAGCTGCTGAAGATCATGTTCATGGCAGAAATATAGACACTACCGGAGCTTCCTGGCCACTGCATTCAGAGTGGCAAGGCATTGGTGACCTCATGCCAGTTATGTAAATTAGAGTAAGTCATGACTCTTAGAAACCTAGACTCAAGCATGTTTCTCCAGCCCTCCCAAAATTGCAGTAAGATAACTCCTCATCCTTTTGTTTTCCTTTTCAGCTTATTTTTTTCCCTCTGTCAGCCTCAATATTGCTTAAAATTAAGGACACTGACAGATAAAAAGGCATTACATTCTAATGAGATACATGCTTGGAAGCACCAAACATAACTAAAGAAGAATGTAAGTGTGAGTATACATTTAGTAGATAATTAGCAAAAGTGCATGTGAAAGTATTTGTATACATGCATATGCATTTGCTATTCATCACCTTTTAAAAGCCATTTGTTTTACAATATGCACACACACACACGCACGCATATATATATATACATGCATATATACACACACATCATAAAGAAGTAATTATAAATTTGAAATTAAATACTTCTAGGCAAATTGATTACAGAAATGGAGGAACATTTTCTTCATTAAGACAGAGTAACTTGTTCAAAATAAAAGTAAATTTTTATAAAATACAACTCATTTTCACATTGTTTCATGCTTGCAAAACACTTTAGAAGATGTAAAATCTATCCTTGTTTTATATGTCAAAGAAAATATAACTAACAATAATAATTATTAAGAGTTTAAGAAAATTGATGCAAATAAAATTTCAGCCAAGATGGATGCATAGGTAGATATGCTTTGCTTCCTTGCACCACCAAAAGAAGGATGATAACCAATTTAGAAACAAAACCAACCAGAATGCCAGAAAACCAAACTTCATGGAAGTCCGACACCCAAGGAGTTAATTAAAGAAGCAACATCCATCAAGTCAGGTAGGAGGGGCAGAGATGGGGAGCTGGGTGCAGAGAGCATGTGACAGGGCAGTGGATGGTAGACTGGGTGGATGAGGTGGCAGCTGTTGGACTCAGTGGTCCTACTTTCATGTGTGAGAAAAATCAGGAGGAACAACTGGGGAGTGAGACAGACCACGCACACAAGGGTTCCAGTGTGGAGAAATATAGCCTCGAAACCTCTGTCTGTAAAAACCTGTGGGGGTTGTGTGAGTGGGAGAAACTCCCAGTCTCACAGGAGAGTCCACTGGAGAGACCCATAGGGTCCTAGAATCTGCAAAACCCCATCAGCCCAGGAATCAGCACCAGAAGGGCCTAATTCACTTGTGGGTAGTGGAGTAAGTGACTGAAAGGAGGGAGAGAGCTGAGCAAGCAGCATTGTTCCTTCTCTGAACCCTCCCCCACAGACAGCACCACAACTCAGTGAAGTGACTTGCCACACCCTGGAAAATACCTAAGACTAGACCCCTTAAAAAGTAACAGAAGTGCAGAGACAAAGAAATATGGCCCAAATGAAAGAACAGATCAAACCTCCAGAAAAAGAGCTACGTGATGAGGAGACAGCCAACCTATTAGATGCAAAGTTCAAAACACTGGTGATCAGGATGCTCACAGAAAAGGTTTAGTATGGTCACAAAATAGAGGAAAAAGTGACGGCTATGTGAAAGCAAAGTGAAGTAAGAAAAATATATAGGGAACCAACAGTGAAGTGAAGGAGGCTTGACTCAAATCAACTATTTGGAACAGAAGGAAACAATAAACATTCAACCAAAACAGAATGAAGAAAAAGAATTCAAAAATATGAGGAGAGGCTTAGGTACCTCTGGGACAACCTTAAATATTCCAAAATCCAAATCGTAGGGGAACCACAAGGAAAAGAGGAAGAGCAAGAAATTGAAAACTTATTTGAACAAATAATGGAGAACTTCCCCAATGTGGTGAAGGAAATAGGCTTGCAAGTCCAGGAAGCTCATAGAGTCCCAAAGAATTTGGACCCAAAGAGGAACACACAAAGGCATATCATAATTAAATTAGCTGAGATTAAAGATAAGGACGGAATCTTAGGAGCAGCAAGAGAAAAGGAGACAGTTACTTAAAAGGAGTTCTCATAAGACTATCAGCTGATTTCTCAAAAGAAATGATACAGGCAAGAAGGGGCTGGAAAGATGTATTCAAACTTATGAAAGGCAAGGACCTACATCCAAATTACTCTATCCAGCAAAGCTATCATTTAGAATGGAAGGGCAAATAAAGTGCTTCCCAGATAAGGTCAAGCTAAAGGAGTTCATCATCACCAAACCCTTATTACATGAAATGTTGAAAGGACTTATTTAAGAAAAAAAGATGAAAAGTATCAACAGTAAAATGTCAACAAACTCACAACCACCAATAACTGAACCTAAAAAAGACCCCCAAAACAAAAAGAAACTAAGCAAACAACTAGAATAGGAACAGAATCACAGAAATTGATATCATATGGAGAGTGATTGGTGGGGGCAGGCAGGCAGAATGGGTGAAAAGGTCAGGGAATAAGATGCATAAATGTAGATACAAAATGGAGAGGGGGCGTTTAAGAATACCATAGAAAATGGAAAAACCCAAGAACGTATATGACCTATGGACATAAACTAAGGGTGGTAATACTGGAGGGAATGGGTGTGACAGGGCAGGGGGGATAAAAGGGAGAAAAAATGGGACAAATATATTAGCATATTTAATAAAATATATTTAAAAATAACACAGAAGTATAAAGTTGATATAAATAAAAATTCCTATTAAAATAGAAATACAAATTTTATTTGACAGAATTGCTTGCTATTTATTAGTACTCTTGCTTTTGAAAAAGGACAGCAAAGCAGTTAGATAGATAGATACTCGGTTGGCAAAAAAATATTTTTTTTCTATAAGATGTCTCTGGTAATGCTTAGTTGTCTATAACCTCATTTGGAACAATTTTATTAGATTTTATTGTGACAGCTTTCATATTAGCATGCATTAGAAAAGAAAAAAACTTACCAAAATTGGTGAATTTTTGTGTGGCCATTTTAATATTGAAGATGGAAGAAAATATGCAACATTTTTGGCATATTGTGCTTTATTATTTCAAGAAATGTAGAAATGCAATTGAAAACCAAAATAAAATAGAAAAGATTTGCACAGTGTATAGAGAAACAGTGACTGATCAAATGTTTCAAAAGTGATTTGTGAAATTTTGTGCTGGAGATTTATTGATGAAATGATGCTCCATCGTTGGGCGGACCAGTTAAAGTTGATAGCATCAGATCAAGACATTAATTGAGAACAATCAATGTTATATCATGTGAGATAGAGCTGGCATACTCAAAACATCCCAATCAATAAAGTTATTGGTGAAAATGAAAAATATGACTTTTATTTTGTGGGATAACTAAACTTAGTTTTTGGCCAACCCAATAGATAGATAGATGATAGATAGATAAAAATATAAGTACACCTATAGTATTTATCATATTCTTAACATACATATAATCATAAAGCCTAAAGTGTGTGCATAAGAAATTAATACATAATTACTTTATATATATATGTATATAGATAGATAGATAGATAGATAGATAGATAGCTTTGTGTGTGTGTGAGAGAGAGGGCATTAAAAGGAAGAGGGAAACTTCTGGTATGGGATCTTCCACAGGATTATCAAAAGTTATATCTTACATGTTTATTTATTAGAATTTTTCCAGCTATCCCACTAATATATCCCACTAATGATTGACCTAAGGGAATAATATGGAACTATAGATATTTCATAAGAATATGTGAAACTTCTGACTATTTTCTTTCTTAAAATGAATTAAATATTACAAATACACTTTATTTTTAATAATTAAGACCACATAATATTTATAACTGTACACTCCTTATCCTTTAATCAAATTTCTTAGCTACCTACAAATTTTTATTATATAAGTATAGGATTTTCAACATATGTGAAATTACAAATATAATCAATTAATATTATTTATTTATTGTTGTTCAATTACATTTGTCCCACCTTTTTTCCCCTTTGCCCTCTCCTACCCTACCCCTCCCAGTCAATCCCCACCCCATTGTCCATGTCCATGAGTCCTCTACTCATGTTCCTTGACTTGCCCCTTCCCCTTCTTTCCCCCGTTACCCCCTTTATTTAAAACTATATAGTATGCTTCATTAAAGTTTTGTCCATGTTACAGGTGGTGGATACCTCTGCTTAGATGTGTTTCAGGCATATCACTGCCAGTATGTTAAAAAAGGATCTCAATATCTTTTCTATCTTGGCCTCCACTTATTTTCAATGTTAGTTTATTATCCACATAGATATCACAGCCAGATGTCTACAATTATCCTCTATTCCTTCATATTCCTTTTATTTCATATTCAAATTTCCTGTGGAAGACTTAATCAGGTAATATGCAAAGATATTTATGAAGACTCCATTTTATTCCATTGTTATAGATTTTAAACATTTGGGGGCAGTAATGCTGCATTATTTCTGTTAGCCAATATGAACCATAAAACTAAACAATAAATGTTAATGTTAAACTTTAATTTTTTTTTCAGGAAAAACAGAGAAAATTTACTTTGCTATATATAGTGTATGTATCATCCAATCATTTACTTATGTAGATATATTATTCATTGGCATATATGTTTCTCTGTTAGATATCCTAATCTTACTCAGATCTTTTTTATTAGGTAAATATAAGCATAATGGTCCCTCTTCATTAACGGAATCAGTCTGGTTGAGCTCCCTCAACTCAAGTCCTTGGAAAATTGGTATGGTGTTGTGAATCATATCTTGAAGTACTCAGGTTTTGAAAAAAGATGTTGTGAGGAAACTGAATAGCACTTATTTTTTATTTCACTACTAAAAATGTAGATGTTTATTATCTACCAAGATGCTTTTGATATGTTCTATATGTCTTCATTTCAACCAGTGTAATTCCTCAGGTTGTTTTTATTTGCTTACTTTTCCAACATAAAATTGTAGTAGAACACAGGCAATAACACTCTTCAAGTTAATGTAATTTTGACTTAAAACAGACAAATGCTATATCAGATGTACCTACTTATTAAAAAAACATGAAGTGACTGCTATTAAAAACATTATATTTTATTGGAAAACACAATATAAATTTCTTGTAAATATTAAATGTCTTTTGAATAAAATCAGCAGTAGGAGGAACAAATTATAAAAATGGAAACTATAATATAAAAATAACATTTTATTTATCACCCTTTAATGTATTATTATAGAACTAAAAAGAAGAGAAAAACAGCTTAAACAGTGCATTTGCTAAATAAGAAATATTCATATTTATCATATGTGTAAAATAAATTTTAAGATGTTTGAAATGCTTATAAATCTATTATGTGCAGAAAACTCTCATCTTTGCTAGACTTGGGAACATTCAGTACAAAATTTCACTTTCCTTGATTCAGGTTCACTTTCCAACAGCTGAGAAATCATAATTAGAATATTTGGTGTTTGTACACACTGGAAATATATTCTCAGACACTTTTTCCCTTAATATCACTATTGGAGGGGATAAATAAAATTTGAATTGGTCAATTTATGAAAATTTAGTTAAAACAAAAAGAACATTAATAATAGCTTCATAGAGTTAACCTCCCTATTATCCCCAATGACATAAAAAGCTGCACTGATCTTGGTATTGCTTACCCATGGATTCATTAAATATTATGAAGTACAGCATCATGTTAAATTTAATCAGAATATTTTGTTGAGGATTTTGTGTGGGCCTTGGACTGCTATTATGTATAATTTGATTAGTTTACCTAGAAATGCCAAGTTTCACCTTATTAATCATTTCTTCTACCCTCCAGATCCTCATGGAAGATATGAATTTTGAATAATACACATATGCACCCAGAAATTTATAAATGGTACAGTAATGTCATATTGATTATTAGCTGTTCTGGTGCCTGATACCAGAACATAAGACTTCAACATCACTTTGTTCAATCTTTTCAGCTACACTTTTAACAACAAAAACGCTAGAAGTTGATGACAGTAGGTCTTTTAATAATGCTCTTTTATTCAACTTCATTTTGTCATTTCATTATAACATTAATAAGCCCCCCCCCCAAAAATCAGTTTCACTGTCTGTCTGGAGTTTGCACATTCTCCCCACCTCTGCATGGGTTTTTCCAGGAACACTGGTTTCCTCCCACTGTAACCATGGAAAATGTAACAGTGAGGAACTGTAACTCACTCCACTATTCTTCTGACATTGTTTCTTTAAGTAAAGACTTTGACTAATATGTAGCTTATAGATGAATAGCATGTTTGTATCAAAGAATTCTAGGAACTAACTTTAAAAGATACAGACTCTAACCTTCAGGCATCCCAGTTTCAGATTTGCTGACCTTTTACCATGGAGCCAGGATTACATGAAGGCAGGATGACTAAACCAGGATGATGCACACCGGACCACCACTTGCCTTATAGGGATGAGCTATACTCATCTGCACATAGAGAATTTGCAACCCCCTTCCTTGATCTCTGCTCTGTTTCCCTCTCCCTCCTTATAAAACCATCTGCCTCCAATGAGATGCAGAGGATGGGCTTTGAGATGTGAGTCCTCCATCTTCCAGGTTACTGACACTTGAAAATAAACCACTTTCCTTCACATCAGCACCTGCCTCCTTGAGTCTTGGCTTTTGAAGCAGCAGGCAGGCAGACACGCATTTGGTTACACCATATCCAAAAGAGGTGTGCATGAGGGGAATTGATGTCTGAGTTGTCCCAGTCTGAGTGTATGTATGTGAGTGGTTTAGGGAGGGAAGGGAATCTGTCCAGGGTGGGTGCCTGCCTTGTACCTTGAGCTGCAAGGATAATCTCCAACTACTCTCCACCCTGAACTGGAATAAACAGGTTGGAAAAGAATGATTTTCCTTGTTTTTATTAATCTTTCTTAAATGTGCATATAGCTCACGTTTATTTCCAAGTTTAATATTAGAAGTATTTTGGGCCTTTATTGAGAAGTTTGGTGATGTTTTTGTGATTAGAACTTATGTTGTAAGAACTTACTATTGTTTATATAAATTAGCTTATGGTAAAATTGGCCTTGTTATACTCATTTTGCTCAGAGTCACAATTTCAAAAAACCCATGCAGATGTTAGGTGAGGGCTTACTCTACCTCACAGAATCTGCCCAATTTACTTTTATTATTCTGATTTTGTAAACTTGACTATAGTTATTACATTAATTTAATTCACTTGAATCATTCTCAGTAGGTACAGTAAGTATAGGGGGGAAATATATCAGGCCTTGTTCATTATTATCAGAAGTTTATATCACACACTTGGACCTCAGAAGCTGCAAGTTAATTTTCCAAACTATTCAGTCACTTTATATATAACTATAAACATATATCCTAACTATTAACATTCATTTTTACCACCTATATTTCTGTTTTCTATACAGGTAGGTTAGAGAGAAGTTTAAAACCCCATTATACAAACTAGTCTCACCAACATATACTGTAAAGTCATTGAGTGCTGAAGAAACCAATATCTGTGTTCCTGGAAAGGAACTTGTGAGAGTTGAATTGTTTCCACAAGTAATTGGGAAGAATGGTTTCTTACTTTTGCATACATTTTTGCTGTTGTAGTTACTTAGTGTGTGTTTACCAAACTAATTAGGGAGAGGGAAGGGGAAGCCAGAGAACTGGTTGAGTGGCTGAACATATTTTAATAGCAGAGTATATTATATACAAAATTAGACACTTTCTTTGCAGCAAAATTATCACTCTTTATCAAAATCTGGTAGTCAGCTATATACAAAGATAATTTTTAAAAAACTGGAAAACATATATAATATAATTATGTGTGTACTTTATCTCCTTACTTGACTGTAGGTGCACAATGGCCATTTTTTTTCTATTTAATTGTCCTTTATTTCTGGGTACTTGTGTGTGGTACTAGTTCAATAATAATTTGTCAAATGGAATTATGTGTTGACCTTTATATTTACAAAACAATATATTTGGACTTTAGAAATGGAAACTTGTGAGTTTTAAATTAGATCTCCTAGTGGTCAATTAAAAATATGTAAAAAAAGTCAAGTGTTACAAAAACTATTGCCGAATAGGCTTACCATTTAATTTTACACAGTGTGTGTCTATTTTTTTAACTCATCAAAAGGACATAACAAACGTACATGAGGAGGGCACATTGGTGAGGCAGCAGTGCATATATATCCCTACTGCACGTGGTGTGGTTGCCATGGGGAGCTGTTTTCAATCTGCCTGTAACCATTCTCCTCTTCGGTTTGTGCCCTGACTGGTCCTATAGTTCTGGTAGGGCAACCTTATGTATGTCCTGGACACAAGGGTGACTCATAGCTAAGCTGTGCTAATTAGACTACAATTTGAGTTTTGAAGAAACATACAGAAAAGTAGTGAGGAAGCTGAGTCATCTGAAAGGCATCCCTGTGAGAATATGTCAGCACGTCTTATGGTCTTGACAAATTTAGAAGAGAACTGGTCAGGCATTTTGGAGTCATCTGATGTTTGCCCATAGATAGATTGAGGTTACGGGTTTGGGCCAGGATTCCATGGAGGTGATGTGCTCTTCTCACACACCATAGGCATGTGTTCTATGAGTGGTGAATCCTGGCCACATGATTAAGGTACATTTGTAAGGTTTTTCCACTGTAAAATCATTACAATTTCTTTTCTTTTTAAAGATTTCATATATTTATTTGTAGAGAGAGGGGAAGGGATGGAGAAAAAGGGAGTGTGAAACATCAATATGTGATTGCCTCTAGTGCACCCCCTACTGGGGATATGGCCTGCAACCCAGGCATGTGCCCTAACTGAGAATCAAACCGGAGATGCTTTGGTTCACAGGCCCATGTTAAGTCCACTGAGCTACATCATCCAGGGCCTGCATTTTTGTAATTAATATTTAAATTATAAATATACATTCCCTATACATTATGTTTTGAATGGGCAGCTTTTTTTCCGTTCAGTATATTCACTTTTTTAATGTACAGTCTTTATAATTTTCTTCCTTTGTATATAATGTGTTTTTTTCCTTGTCTGACTTCAACATTTTCTCTTTTGTTTGTGTGCTTAACACTGTATTTTTAATTTTTTAAATTTATTTAAAATATGTTAAAATATATATTTATTTATATAATTTTTAAAAATTTATTTAAAAAATTAATTTTTCGTATTGTATATTCCCAGCAGGGAAATTGCTGGGTCAAAAGGCAGTTCTATTTTTTGTTTTTAAAGGAAATTCCATGCTGTTTTCCACAGTAGTTGCACCAGTCTGCATTCCCACCTACAGTGCACTAGGGGTTCCCTTTCTCCACATCCTTACCAGCACTGGTTGTTTGTGGATTTATTGATGGCAGCCATTCTTGACAGGTATGAGGTGCTATCTCAATGTGATTTTAATTTGCATCCCTCTGATGGCTAGTGATGCTGAGCATCCTTTCATATGTCTCTGGGCTCTCTGTATATCCTCCTTAGAGAAGTGTCTAGTCAGATTTTCTGTCTATTTTTTTATTGCATTGCTTATCTTCTTGTTGTTGAGTCTTAAGAGTTCCTTATATATTTTGGAGATCAAGCCCTTGTGCAATGTTTCATTGGAAGATATGTTTTCCCATATAGTTGGTTCTCTTTTCATATTGATGATGACTTCTTTAGCCGTGCACAAGCTTTTTAGTTTGATGTAGCCCCATTTGTTTATTTTTTCCTTTATTTCCCTTGTCCTAGGAGATACATTGGCAAAAATATTGCTACATGAGATATGTGAAATTTTCCTGCCTATGTTTTCCTCTAGGACTTTTATGGAGTCATGATTTATATTTAGCTCTTTTATTTATTTTGAGTTTATTCTGGTATATGGTGTCACCAATTTAAAAGAACTTATGCACCCTTATGTTCCTGGAAGTGCTTTTTACAATAACCAAGTCCTGGCAACAGCCTATATGCCCATCAGTAAATGAGTGGATCAAACGCCTGTGGTACATTTACAAAAGAAGGAACTCCTACCTTTTGCAACAGCATGGATGAACCTGGAGAATATTATGCTATGTGAAATAAGTCAGTCAGTGAAAGACAAATATCATATGATCTCACCTATAAATGGCATTTAATGAACAAAATAAACTAATGAACAAAATAGAACCACAAGCATGGTGACATGGAGCAGACTAAAAGTGACTGAAGGGGAAGTAGGAGGGGTAAGACAAAGAACATGTATGAATGACCCATGGACATGGACAACAGTGTGGGGATTGACTGTGGGAGCAAGGGTTAGCATGGGCAGAGGAGGGCAAAGGAGGAAAAATTGAGACAGCTGTAATAGAATAATGATAAAAATGATTAAAAGTTAATTATTCAATTGCAGTTGACATTCAATATTATATTAATTTCAGTTGTACAGCATAATAGTATAGACATTGATATAATTTATGAAGTGACCCACTCCATAAGTCTAATACCCATCTGGTACCATGCATAGTTATTACAATATTATTGGCTGTATTCCTTATGCTGTATTTTATATTCTTGTGACCATTTTATAATTGTCAATCTCTTTACCTTTTTTAATCCATCACCCTCCCCCCCCCAAAGTGCATCCTATCTGGCAACCATCAGTTTGTTCTGTGTTTCTATGTTTGTTTCTGTTTTTGTGATTTGTTCATCTTGTTGTTTTATAGTTTTGTTTTGTTTATTCGTCCTGCTTGATGTTCTCTGAGTGTATTTGATCTGGTTGGATGTCTGTTATAAATTTTAGAAAGATCTCAACTATTTCTTCAAATTTTTATCTACCTTATTCTAACTCTTCTTATTTAGGAATTTCATAATATGTATGTTAGACAATGTAATGTTGTTCAGAGCTGTCTGTTATTAATAGCTATAAGTAAAGTTAAGTACCCTCTAGAGAAAACCTCTGTCACTGCTTCAGAGAAGGGGACAAAAACGATGTTCTCTTGAAGTAACAACACTATTTACTAGCAGTTTATTGGGCCAAGGCAAACATCTCTGTTCTTAGTTCGCCCCTTACCTCATGGAAGCCCAAGTCCACTAGCACACTGGAATGAAGGCAGTGTGGCCCAGTATTCTATGCCTTCTGCAACTTGGGTAGATGGTCACTCTACAATACAGCACTGGGTAGAGAAAGGGAATTCATGTATCTTAGCCACAGCCACTCGACTTTTACTTTCTGCAATATGGAACTGGAACATGTAGTAGTTGAAGAATCATGGCAACTTTCCTTTCCTAAGGAGATATCAAATTATAGACTCAATTTCTCTTGAAGAGTGGAGATACAGTAGCTGAAACTTCTGCTTAGCCTCTTGAATACCTTCAGCTGATGTTTTCTGCTAGAACCCTTATAGAACTTTTTCATATAAGCAGTTCAGGTGCCTTACAAAGATTAAAGTGTAGTTTACAAAGACATTTAAAAAAATCCCTAGCTTCAACCCGTTTGGGGCTCCTCTTCTAAATCTTCACAAGCTATGATAGCTCCAAATTTAATTCTTTAACTCCTGAATCCAATAAAAGTTTTGTTTGAATTTTAGCCACAGCAAATTTTGTTTGGATTACAGGCTCACTATGCTTCATAGGTTGGAGTATACACAGAGGTAAAACCCATATAATTGTGAATCTTACTCAGTATCGTTCCTACCTTTCATGGGTATATCTCTCCAATGTCTGCCTGCTTTAGGTCAATCTCCAGTGTTTTCAAACTCCTTTTTAAAATATACAGTTTTCAAAAGTATTATTTGTACTAAAACTTGAACTTTTGTGTGATTTTACTTGCAGACTTCTTTGTTTTTTTTTTGTTTTTTTTTTTTTTTGATGGAAGGTATTGCATGCTCCTCTATGAATCAATCAGTAACAATAGTATCTACCAAGATGGTCTATAACCAATCAACTTTTGGTTCCTCACTTTTTAAATTTAATCTTCATTGTATTTTTTCCATTACTATTTAGTCCCCTTATACTCTCCTACCTTCAGCAATCGCCACATTGTTGCCCATGTCCATGAGTCCTTTTTCTTTTGTGGTTCCTCATTTTGAATCAGGGCTCAGCTTCTTTTGTAGTGTCTGAGTGCTAGAGGAAGACTGAAACACAAGCAGAGTCTAAAGGAAGATTAAAACAGATTATTTTGGCCCTGGCTGGTGTAGTTCAGTTGGTTAGAGCATCATTCTATAGACCAAAGTATCACAGGTTCGATTCCCAGTCAAGGCTCATGCCTGAGTTGCGGGTTCATTCCCTGGTCCGGGTGTGTATGGAAGCAAATGATCGATGTTTCTTGCTCACATCAATGTTTCCTCCTCTCCTTCCCTTACCCTCTCTAAACCCTCTGTAAGTGTGTCCTCAGGTGAGGATTAAAAGAAAAATTTATTCTGATAATTGAGAGTTTACCATAAATCTAACATTAAAAAACTAATCTTCAATCTTTCTCTAGGTTTTTCCTTTTCAAGCTGGGTTTGTGTACATTCCAGGAAATATGTATAATTTAGTTAGGAGATTCAGAACACCCAATATAAATCTGACATATTTCTAGAAGATCGATAGTACTTGATATTCTGTAAATAATAAATTGTTTTTGATATTAATTTTTATAGTAGAGCAAATATTGAATTACACTATCTGTTTTAAATTAACTTTATGGAGTAATTATTATAACAGTTATACTAAAAGATATTTATCATTACTAGACGTGCATGAGTCAAAATAAGACTAATTATGAAATAATTATAAATTATAGGTGTAAATACCTGTATTTTATTAAACTTAAACTAAATTGATTGATTTCAGCATAAAACAAATGTTTTCTTAGTAGTCTAATTTCCATTAAAAATTTAAAACTATTTTATAATGCATTAAAATATTTTTCATTAAGTTTTTATTTTTTCTCCTTCTATTTGGACTGCCTTCATTGATTTAAAGACAGTTCTCTATTTATTCTGCTTCACCTTTGCATCTTATCCTGCCTACTCCTACTGTTCTTTAATGATGCACATTATTAATACTGTCAGGAACTTAGACAAATATAAATCTGATGCTCATGTGGAAGATAAATTTGTAAAACCAAATTATCATCATTTCATAATTTATTACCTGGGTAAAAAGCCATGATATGACATCTGGTTAATTCTTTATAACACAGTTTTCATAATCAAATAATAGTTCCAAAACTGACTGTTTTGAATATTAGTGAGCTGTATTATTGATGTGTAAACTTTAGACAGCAGTAATGGTTTTAGGATAGCACATTCTGGGCTATAGAAAAATAGGACAATTAATGATGAGTTCTGCTGACTCATTGTCTTGTTTGGTCAAAGACCTAAGTGCTGTGATTTATTATAGAAATGTACCAGAGAGAAAATATTTCCAATTCTTTTTCTTGACAATCATCGACTAGCTGAGGTCACATTAATCAATTTCTACTCTGCTGTGGAAGAAATTTATTGAATTATAGACTATCACAGATTCACTAATACCACTAGTGTCACCAATACAGGTTTTTGAGTACAATAAAGCGTGCATTCATCAGTTTTTCTTTGTTTACTTTTCTTTAGTCCCATTCTCCCAACAGCTGGGGTTACTTGTGCCAACACTTTGCTATCTTTCAGCTTAAAGTATGAGTCTTAACAAGAGGCAAGAAGAATTCAGTGACATTTAGCCCAATTACCTGGTACTGTATTACACATTTGTTATTGTCTTTGATGTATTTTAACCACGGGATTTTTAGTTTGTTCTTGAGATTACAACATATTTCAATTTCACCTCACAAAACTCATGCTGAGTATTCACCCATTCTATCAGTTTTATTTAAAAATTTCTTGTGTGCTCTCATCTTGTGTTCTGTTTCACTTAGGATTGCGGAAGTTATAAATCTTTTTGCTTCACTGTGTACCCATTTAGCTATAGGCTGACATATTCAAATAATTCACATGGTATATTTTCATTTGTTTTGGGGGTGGTGCTTTTATAATAATTGGTATACGTAACAAAATTTACAATCTCAACCATTTTAAGTGCACAATTAATTCAGTGGCTAAAAGTACATTCACATTGTCACACAGCCACCACCACTGTCCCTTTCCAGAACTTTTTCATCATCTCATACTGAACCTCTGTAGACCTTAAAAATAACTTCCTATTTCTCCTTCCCACCATAAAAACTATTTTGCTTTTGTTTCTATGAATTTGACTATTCCAGGTATCTTATATAAGTGGAATCATATATTACTTGTCCTTTTGTGATATGTTTCATTTAGCATATCTTCAAGATTCATGCATAATGTAGCATGGGTCAGAATTTCATTCTTTATAGAGGTGAATGATATTACACTGTATGCAATATGCTACATTTTGTTTATCCATTTATCTATCAATGGACATTGGAGTTGTTTTCACCTTTTGGCTATTGTGAATAATGCTATTACTATGAATACTGGTTTACAAATAGGTTTGAGGTCCTGCTTTAAATTCTCTTGGGTATATTCCACTTACCAGTGGAATTTCTGTTTTATATGGCAGTTCCATTAATCATATTTGAGGAGCCACCAAATTGTCTTCCACAAAAGACAAAATCCTGAGAGGTCCAAATGCTGAGATACTCCAAATCGTGGAAATGAAAATGAAGAATGGAAACCAACAAAGAAGACAGTAGAAAAAAATATGGAGACTGGAGAAAAATAAATAGAAGTGTAGTCAAGGAATCTTTTAAAACAGTCACTCAAAAATGGAGTGATCATTATTGCTAACCCTGCTGAGAAGGAAATTAAGATGTGGACATAGAAATAACAATTGGCCTGGCTGGCGTAGCTCAGTGGATTGAGTGCGGGCTGGGAACCAAAGTGTCCCAGGTTCGATTCCCAGCCAGGGTACATTCTTGGGTTGCAGGCCATAACCCCCAGCAACCGTACATTGATGTTTCTCTCTCTCTATCTCCCTCCCTTCCCTCTCTAAAAAATAAATAAATAAATAAATAAATAAATAAAAGAAATAACAATTGGATTATGATAAGAGGATGCCACATGGTAACATTTTTATGGAGTTTGCGGGAACAAAAAACAACTAAAGTGATTAGAGTGAACTGGTGACTGAGAAGGAAGACAGTGATTCAGACTAGTCTTTTGGGTTTTCCTTAATGAGTCACCTCTGCATTAAAGGAAGCACTAAAATAAATAAATAAAACAATTTCAACTCTCAAGAAACTCACATTTTAATCAGTTAATTCACCAATGCCCATTTAATGTTTTAGGCTGTATACTAGCTCCAAAGAACATGGCTCTCTGGGGACACAAAGAAGGGCATTATCAACTTAAATTAATTAAGCATTCTATTGTCTCTGAGAACAAATGGTAAAGTATATCCTATCCACTGTCAAACTAAAAATATTACTGGTCTAACTTTTACTTGTAGCTTTGTCATTCATCCATGTATTTAAATAAATTTTCACTACTTGTCTTTTTAACTTTTGACATTAAAGAATAATTGGATTGTATTTGTTATATAATACTGTCTTTTATTTTCCTTAACCTATATATTCTCTTCCATTACTCATGTTTTGTCACTGAATTATATTTATCAGCTTAATACAATCTGTTGTCACAAATCATGATAAAGTTTATGATTATTTATTGTATTTTTGCACATGGATTTAAAAAATAAGATTATATACATATTTTTAAACTATGATTCATAAAGAAATATGGCAGAGTAGTTTTTATGAAATGATTGTATGTAACATCATACACTTAATTATTCATAATTTACTTCTAATCTGAGAAAACTAAAAAGGAATATCTTAATACATAGTATTATATTTCTTGTTTAGCCATATGATAATTATATATTGAAACCCTGATCAATTAATTAAGGTCCAACCACAATATATTTGACAAACATATTCAGTATTTGTGGTTTTTTTTCAAAGAATAATCACAGTAATAGGATGCTGACATGAATCGACAAGGATAAATATTTCATAGTCTTTAAAATTACATTACAGTTAATTTGCCTCATATAAAAAACTCATAAATAATTAAAACTCAATTATACTTGTCAAAAATTAACAAAGTATATTATTTATACATAAATTTTGTTGTGTTTATTTACTTAATTAGTTTTCATTAAAATCAATAATTTGCAGTATTTCTTCTCAACATTTATAAAACAAAATGTATCCTAAAATAAATGGGCTTTGGTCTCTATTTCTTTCACACTTGTGTGAAAGGATTTGTTGCTTCTGAATAGGAACATTCTTTCTTCATCTGAAAAATGAGACTTTTAAAAATTGAGCAAATTAATTTTTAGCTAAGAAGAAGTCATTGGAAATAGCCTGTCCAATACCGGTCTAAATTTTAATGTCATGGTTTCAGCAAGTGCTGAATACTTATGTTCAGAACTTATATTATGTGTTAATTATCCAACTCATAAAAAGCTCATCATGGAACTATAATCAAAGCCCTAAATATTATCCACTCCAATCCCTTTTATTTGTGAATCTAGTAAGTTTACAACATTTATTCTTCACAGAGAGTTCTGAGAATAATGTTCTCATTTTGATATGAACCAGGCATTTCTATTTTCTTTCCAATGTTACTATAATTCTTTATCACTAGTAGTTCATCTGAGTAACAGAACATGAAATGTAAATCTGTTTATGTTACGCCTAGTTAAATTCCTCTGAGGCTATCCCTTCTCAAAGTTAGGGTCAATGCACTTACCATGGCCTAATAGGTCTTCATGATCCAGCCCTTGGTTTCTAATCTGTCCTTATTTGTGACTCCTCACCTGTTCTTTCTTTTTTTTAAGCTACATGCTTCTTCCTGTTCCTTGAATACGAGGCACATCATCTGCTCTGATCTTTGTTCTTACTCATACCTCTCTTTGAGTCCTCTTAGCCTAGATGTCCATACACCTAGATACCTTACTTCATTCCGGTTCTTAATTGAAAATTGCCTTCTCAAAGAACTTTACTTAAAATGTCAATAACCCCTCACTGACTTTTTTACCCTCTTCTGTTAATATTTTTCCTCATAGACAGTTTATACTAAATAATATACTATTTACTTTGTTATTTATTTTCTTTCTCCCTCCAAATTGTAAATTCCATGAGAACAGTGTGTTTTTCTTATTTTACTTATTACTAACTGTAGTTAGTAATGCATCTAGTACACTGCCTGACACATAGCACTCTCTCAACAATGTTGTTGAAATATTATTTTCTAATTTAACTTTACCTTTGAAATATGTCTCTTTATAAGACTACAAAAAAACTTTCAAAAGACTTAGCGAATGCAATGTAAGGTGACCCCTTAATCCCATATTTCTCTTTTATGATTCCATTTAAATTTATGTCACATTTCACCACTTATAAATGCTATCATTTTTATGTGGTAATAAAATTCCTTTATTCATTTGATATATATTGCAAATACACTAAATATGACTGTATTAGTTTTTTTCAGATACTACGGTCTTCATTGTTCAATATTATTTTCTAAGATGCACTGAACCATAAGACACACCTAGGTTTTAGAGGAGGAAAATAGGAACAAAAATTTTGAAGCAAAAAATGTGGTAAAATATTTAATAACATAAATAACATAATATTTCACCAATGTAATTGTAAACAGAACTCAACAGTTTTGCACAACCTGTGTGGCTCTGTAGCTGTTGCCAAATTACATCATCCCAACCTGTCCCAGCCTATCTAATCATAATGGGAGTTGTAGTTTTGCAACAGCTACAGGGCGACATTGACAGGTGTCCCTGCAGCAGAACTTGCCTATGTTAATGTTAATGAGGGACACACCAGTCACATGATGGAGGCACATACAGGCACCACAGGCTTTCTTCTCCTAACGTGCCTACACTGCCTGGCACTATAGTATGCTGCAGCGAGGACTCTGCTCCTGCCTCTCTTGCTTTGAGCCACCGGGACACCCCCCTCCCAGCCCAGGGCCTACAGCATTGCCCCACTCCTGCCACCCCTCTGGCTTCCTGCAGCCGTGACCTTGACCCTGCCTTCTGTGACCCCGCCCTACCTTCCCTGCACAAAGAACCAGGTAAACTACATCCAGACTATAAGACAAACCCCTTTTTCCTCCCAAATTTGAGGAAAAGGTACATCTTATACTCCAAAAAATATGGTAATTTTCTGCCAAGAATTTTAAGCATTTGCAAAACTTATCTAGCAGCCTAGGCAACTATCTTTCCTAAACCCTTTTAGAGATGGACAGCATTATTGTAATGAACATACTTCATGGAAAATTTTAAGTAAAAATAAAAAATCTGAAAAGTACAAGGACATTTCTATCTACTTGCTTTGATTTTTCTCCTTTCACTGACTTCAAAAATTTCACTAGAGAAAATCAGTATCAGAGAGATGGTGTTTTTAGCATCCTTTACACAAGTATTCTATAGTACTTTATGAACCTTGTTAATTGGCGTAGTATCCCTGATATTTTAGAAAGTCCTTATTACCAGGAGTGAAATAAAGTATTTGAATCATTCTGACTTTTATCTATTGTGATATAAGAGATTTCTTTTACTGTTGTTCTATTACAGTGGTCCCAATTTCTCCCCATTGCTTTCCCTGGCCTTGGCCTAGGGCCACTGACCCTCCTATAGTCAATCCCCACCCTGTTGTCTGTGTCTAAGGGTCATTTATATACGATCCTTAACTAGACTCTTCCTCTTCTTTCCCTAAGAGGTTTTTATGATAAATGACTTCTATTAGAAAGATTTTGAGGACTTCCAACCAAGATGGAGACATAGGTAGACACACTGTGCCTCCTTGCACAACCAAAAGAAGGACAATAACAAATTTAAAAACAAAAAACAACCAGAAGTGGTGAAAAATCAAACTGTATGGAAGTCCAACAACCAAGGAGTTAAAGAAGAAACATTCATCCAGACCAGTAGGAGGGGTGGAGACTGGGAGCTGGGTGGAGAGAACTCACAGCAAATACCGGGTCAGGCAAGACGGCAGCTGGAGGAACAGGCCAGGTGATAGCTTACAGACTGGGCAGTCCTACATCTGCGTGTGGATAAACTGGGAGGAACAACTGGGGAGCAAGGCAGACTGCACAACCCAGGGTTCCACAGTGGGGAAAATAAAGCCTCAAAACCTCTGACTGAAAACACCAGTGGGGTTGAGGCAGCAACAGGAGAAATTCCCAGCCTCACAGGAGAGTTCACTGGAGAGATCCACAGGGTCCTAGAATGTACACAAACCCACTCTCCGGGAATTAGCACCAGAAGGGCCCAACTTGATTGTGAGTAGAGGGAGAAGTGATTGAAAACTAGCAGAGAGCAGAGCAAGTGGCACTGTTCCCTCTCCAACCCCTCCCCCACATACAACATCACAATGCAGCAATGTGGGTTGCCCCACCCTGGTGAACACCTAAGGCTCCACTCCTTATATGTAACAGGTGTGCCAAGACAACAACAACAACAACAAAATGACCTAAATGAAAGAACGGATCAAAGCTTGAGGAAAAATACAACTAAGCAATGAAAGAGATAGCCAACCTACTAGACACACAGTTTAAAACACTGGTTATAGGATGATCCAGGAACTCACTGGATACTTCAACAGCGTAAAAAGACCCAAGCAGCAATGAGGGTTGCATTATGTGAAATGAAGAAAAATCTACAGGGAACCAATGGTGATGGGAAGGAAACCAGGACTCAAATTAAGGGTTGGAGCAGAAGGAAGAAAGAAACATTCAACTAGAATAGAATGAAGAAATCAAGAGTCAAGAAAATGGAAAGAGGCTTAGGAACCTCCAGGACATCTTTAAATGTTCCAATATCTGAATCATAGTGGTGCCAGAAGGAGAAGAGGAAGACCAAGAAATTAAAAACTTATTTGAAAAAATAATTAAGGAAAACTTCCCCAATCTGGCAAAGGAAATAGACTTTCAGGGAGTCCAGGAAGCTCAGAGAGTCCCAAAGAAGTTGGACACAAGTAGGAACACACCAAGGCATATCATAATTACATTTCCCAAGATTAAAGATAAGGAGAGAAGCTTAAAAGCAGCAAGAGAAAAGAAGACAGTTACCTACAAAGGAGTTCCCATTAGACTATCAGCTGACTTCTCAAAAGAAATCTTAAAGGCAAGAAGGGGCTGGAAAGAAGTATTCAAAGTCATGAAAGGCAAGGATCTGTATCCAAGATTACTCTAGTCAGCAAAGCTATCATTTAGAATGGAAGGGCAGATAAAGTGCTTCCCTTATAAGGTTAAGTTAAAGGAGTTCATCATCACCAAGCCCTTATTATATGAAATGTTAAAGGGACTTATCTAAGAAAAAGAATATCAAAACTATGAACAATGAAATGACAACAAAGTCACAGCTATTAACAACCAAACCTAAAAACAAAAATTAAAACAAACTAAGCAAATAACCAGAACAGGAACAAAATCACAGAAATGGAGATCACATAGAGGGTTATCAGTGGGGGAGTGGGATGCGGAGAGAGAGGGGCAAGGAACAGAGAACAGGTAGCATATATGGTAGGTAGAAAATAGATGGAGAAGTTTAGAATAGTATAGGAAATATAGAAGCCAAAGAACTTACATGTATGACCCATGGACATGAACTAAGGGGGGGGGGAATGTGTGTGGGAGGGGGTAAGCAGGGTGGAGGGAAATAAAGGGGGAAAATGGGGCAACTATAATAGCATAATCAATAAAATATATTAAAAAAACTAAAAAAAGATATTTAGGTTATGCTTCAGAGTAAGTCAAATTATTTACTTGTACCTAGACATGATATATTTCATGATGGTAATTAATATAAATTTAAAGGAAAAAAATGTAGCTTTAGCAAGAATCATCCTGAATCATTGTAATTCAGGCAAACTGTTTTCATAAAAGCAGCTATGATTATTTAACTTTATTCCCTAAAAATATGTATATATAATATATAAGGGAAAATATTAAATTGATAATATAAAAAGTGTCCTTCTCTTTTCAAGATGCACAGAACTATAATGTTCATTTTCAACTTTCCCTGACCACTGTGTCTTTTGAAACATTGTCCTTTAATGTATCCTTCCCATTTATAAATAATTGAAGGTAATGAAAATATGAATCTATTTGTTAAATATTACAAGATTTGATAGCAAGCTATGTTGATGAATGTCAAGGAAAAATAATCTATGAACCTATTTCTGGTGTTATATAAATTGTTACAGTCTCAATGAACAATAAGTTGAATATTACTAAAAATAAAACCAAATGCATGTAGAGCAAATTGGACATGCTTTTAATTATTTACTGTTAGTGAAACAAATATAGAAAATTTGCATGCATGGGAATATTTTCCAAGCTTTGGTTCAGAATTTTACTGGTATAAAACTGAAATTTGTCAGGGAACCTAGAAGTAATGGAATTCTAATACTTGAAATATATTTTGAAAATTCAAAAAAAGGAGACACATAATCCAGAAATTCTCTTCATGATATTTGGTATGAGAATGAAATATTTTCAGTTAATAGAATATTTATCTCTCTTGTACTTCCAAGGAAGTTTGTCTTATAAGATTTTAGACTGAATTATATATCAGAAGGTTGTTAGATGAACTTAAAAACTTTAAATATAAAAGAGACTCAGCTAAGGTAATAAATTTTTTAACCACTATCTCCCCCAAAATGTAAAAGAGAACACTCTTCAATTATAACATTTTTTTAGCTTAGGCAAAATGTAACTAATTTATTTTGTGCAACACTATGTGTACTACCCCAAAGAAAGGTTCCTACTGATTTAAAAATGAGTAGAGGAATAAATAGATGTTTTTCCATAGAAGGCACCCAAATGGTCAAGTGGTACATGAAAAGATGCTCAACATCACTCATCATCAGGAAAAGGCAAATTAAACCACAATGAGATATCATCTCACACCTATTAGAATGGGTATCATCAAGAAGACAAGATATAACTAGTGATGTTGAAGATGCGGAGAAAAGGGAACCTGTGCCCTGTTGGTAGGAATGCAAATTCACTCAGCCACTATGGAAAACAATAGGGAGAAGGTTCATCAAATAATTAAAAACACAACTATAATACAACCCAACCATCTCACTTCTGGATACATATCTAAAGGAAATGAAAATAAGATATCAAAAAGATATGTGTACTCC
Source organism: Phyllostomus discolor (assembly GCF_004126475.2). Lineage (NCBI taxonomy): Eukaryota > Metazoa > Chordata > Mammalia > Chiroptera > Phyllostomidae > Phyllostomus > Phyllostomus discolor. Next base: position 127,661,412 of record NC_040903.2, on the reverse strand, counting down.
CATGTTTATTGCAGCATTAATTACAATGGCCAAGGTATGAAAACAACTCAAGTATTTGTTAATGGATAAATGGATCAAGAAAATGATATATAGATAGATAGTTATAGAAATAGATAGATATATACTGTTAGTGAGATAGACAGACACAATGGAATATTATTGCACCTTGAGAAAGAAGGAAATCCTGCTAGTTGTAACAACTGAATGAGCTTTGAGGGCAACATGCTTAGTGAGATAAACCAGACAGGGAAAGACAAGTATAAATGTAGAGCAGAATGGTGGCTACCAGAGACTGAGGGGGCAGGGAAATTGAGCAAATGTTAAAGGTACAAACTTGTAACCAGAAGACAAATTAAATTCCAGAGATCTTATTGACAGTATATTGATTATAGTTGAATATTATATTATATACTTCAAAGTTGCTAAAAGACTAGATCTTCAGTGTTCTTATCATACATGCATACACATACACACACATAATAATTATGTTATATGATAGAGGTGTGAACTCATGCTATGAACATAAACATATTGCAATACTATACATTCGTATCAAATCAACACCTTGTACACCTTAAATTTATACAATGTTATATGTCAGTTATACCTAAATTAATATATTTATAAATGTATAATAAATATATTATAATAAATAAATGTATATAAATGTATACTTATACATTTATAAACATATTAATTATATAAATTCACAAATAAATGTATATATTTAAATATAAGTTATAAATATATATTTATAATTATAAATATATATTTATATATAAATAAAACAAAGATGTTGAGACCTCAACTTTTCTCAGCCATGGAGCAGGAATATTTTAATGCCCAGTTCAGAAGTAGCCATAGAGGAGATTAGAAAAGGACATATTCTGCTTTGAAGACTTACTAAATGATAATCATGCCATTTGTTGTTAATAACAACAAATTAATGCTTAATTAATCTGTAATTAATCCGTTACATCTTGTAACAACATAAGATGATTATGATTTTTAAAGAGCATTTGTCTTGTTACTGTAACCTACACTTTGATATTTAAAACTTCAGATTCAGTCAGTGGAAAGGCTAAGTGTGTAAGTCAAGCTTGGATTTCATAGAGCTGAAAATCCAGTATATGCCTTGTCCTGTAACTGGATTTGCCCTGTTGTATATAGAATCTAACTCCTCAGTGAGCAGTTCTTGAAGATGTGTTCATTTAGCTCTGCAGATGGATTTCCTGGATAAGAGTTTAAGTGAGAATCTAGGGAGTTAATGCTTCAAAACCTTTTCAATCCACTGTCTTCAGCGAAGAAGAGTTTTTTTTTTCTATAATAACAGATTCTTTTAGGTTATATTTTATACCCAAAATTTTGGTCTTCTTTATTAGTCTATAGATATGTTTCATAATATATTTTCCTGCTAGATTTGTTCTCACTTTCCTCACTTGGGGCATCTTTGAGAGATTTGGTTTCCAGAAAATAACATAATTACTGTGACATGAGAGAATTTAAAACTAAAATTATAGGTTTAGCAAAAGAATAAAATATTTCAAGTGGAGAAAATCTTTTGTGTGCTGAATGTATACATATTTTTATTAAAGAAAGAATGAGCATTTATTATAGTTCAAAATATCCAAGTCCCAATAAGAACTTATTCAATATTGTCTTATTGAAAGGGACCTATAATTATTAATTCTGAACATTACTTATTTAATGGATGTCTTCTGAAAAGAGATGTATGACTCATAACTAATTGAGAGATAAATTAAAATATTCTTCAGTGGACAGAATTACATTTAATTTATGAATTCAATTTCCATATAAGAGCAACCCTTAAGTAGTTACCTGAACTTTGTAATATTTCTGTCATAGCCTATGAACTGGTAACATTGTAGAATTAGTAGATCTACCATGAAAAATACTTAATAGAGTTTCTAATTAGTTTCACTGATTAAAATTTATACTTCAGAAGAATGTTCCATGGTTATTCTGGATTTCCCTGTCCTCTGACACACAGTTGTCCACAGGCAGACTTACCCTTTTTTATTTGCAAAACTCAAAGACTTAATCATTATTTTTTTAAGTTCCATTATATTAGCACAGTAATTACAACAATTTAGACTCTAAACATGCATCATGTATTATATTTTCCATATAAAATGTATTTTTGAAGGGAAGAGGCAGAAGTAAACAGCTAGTTGTTTAGTTCTCATATTTATGATGTGGTAACCACAGTTATGGAACTGAAGTATCATTTCATCTCCAGATAAAAAGCTAAACAATCTTCGATTTACTCCCAATTTAGAGAACCATATCTCAATTAACTGTCATCTCAGTTTTCCAATACTCATACTGGTCAGATTAGATTAAAAAACACAAATTGCAATAAGATTTAAAAATTCCTGTTTTGATTTTTAGAGTTTTTGGTATGGAGTAGTTTTATCCACTAGGAAAAATTAAACAAAGTTGCAGAGAGAATTCTTTATAGACTTGGAGTTTAATTTCTGTTTAACATTTTGTTTCCTGTTTTATTTTTATTAACTCTGTATTCTATGTATCCTATGTATAAATACAAGGATTAATCACATCCCAAATTCCAAACCAAGAAGAAATCACTGTATATATTTGAGCATATATTATTAAAAGGTTTTACTTGAGAGCATCCAAGACAGTGTAGGAGTAAGTGGAAGCTACATTTAACTTCCTCCTAGGACCAATCTGGAATTACAATTAAATTCTAGAGAAATCATCCAGAATATCCAACTGAAAACTAACTGGAGAGAAGCCTTACATTATGGACAGACAGAAGAAACCACCTTACTACAACATGACTCGTAGAGACTGCAGAGGAGATGCAAGAGGCCTGGCTGGGCTTTCATGATCAGCAGCAAAGGTTCTGGAGGGATACATCAACAGTAGGGGTGTTTCCCCTGACAGGTATGGGGTTTAAACACCAATGTGTGCTTCCCAGCCTGGAACAGCAGAGATGGAAAGAAACTCTGATAGCATCCAACTGTGAAGGGCAGCAGGGTTCTCTCTTGCCAGGGATAGATCCCTGGAGACAGAGAGAGCCTCTTAAAGGGCCAACACAGAAAATTTCATTAGCAGCCACTTACCTTAGGTTCCAGCAAAGGAAGGGTGGAGTGGACTATAGACACTTGAGGAGAGTCTAGGGTTAGTGGCTAGAAGAGAGGACTGAGAAAACAGCCACTAGGATCCTTGTGCTGAGTCATTCCCCATACAGCAGGAATCATCACTCTGAGGGAGACCACTCCTCTCTGAATGGCATCAGCCTGAGGAGAAGCAATACCCCACCTACAAGAATTACTCTGCCCCACCCTTTGGTGCTTAAGCTTGGAAGCTGATTGTAGTTTGATTAGATCAACATATGATTGGTTTAGTGGCTTATTAGTTTAAACAACTAAAGCTAAAAACACACATAAGCAGTCAAAATGGGAAGACAAATAAATAGACCCCAAATGAAAGAATAATTGAGAGTTCCAGAAGACCTAGGTGAAAAAGAAAAACAAGCAATTTCTCAGACAGAGAATTTATATTAATGATTCTAAGGATATTCAACAGCATGAAAAAAGATGCAGAAACCATAAAAAGGCTCAGTCAGAAGTAAAGATTGCAATATCTGAAATAAATAACACATTAGAGGGAATAAACATTAGGTTAGGTGAAGTAAAGGATAGAATCAGTGTTTAGGAAGACAAGGTCTGAAAGAAAAACAGGCAGAGCAGCAAAAGGAAAAAAGAATTGTGAAAAAATGAGGAGAGCTTAAGAAACATTTTGGACAACATGAGCATAACAACTGCATCACAGGAATATGAAAGGACAAGAGAGTGAGCAAAGGATTGAGAACTTACTTAAAGAAATAATGACTGAAAACTTCCCTAATCTAGTGGAGAAAAAAGTCACAGAAGTCCAGAAAGCTAAGAGTACCAAACAAGCTGGACTCAAAGAGGCCTACACTGAGACACATCATAATTAAAATGACAAGGTTTAAAGACAAGGAAAGAATCCTAAAAGCCAAAACAGAAAAGCAGATAGTTACCTACAAGGAAGCACCAATTAGACTGGAATCTGATTGCACAACAGAAACATTTCAGGCCAGAAAGGAGTTATGTGAAGTATTCAAAGGGATGAGAAATAAGGACCTACAACCAAGGCTGCTTTACCCAGCAAGGCTGTCATTTAAAATTGAGGGACACTTAAGGAGCCTCCCAGACAAGAAAAAGCTAAAGGGGTTTGTTAACACCAAACCAGTACTGTAACAAATGTTAAAGGGCATGCTTTAAGAAGAACACAAAAAAGAGAAAGAAAAAAAAAAAAGGAAAAACTGTCTAACAATAAAATGGTACTACATAAGCAACTACCAGTAATCATCTGAAAGGTAAATGATTTAAATGCTCTGACTAAACAAGAGAGAGTAGCTAATAGATAAGAAAAACAAGACCCACATATATGCTGCCTCCAAAGGACCCATGTCAGATTGAAAGAAACACACAAACTAAAAGTAAAGGGTTGGAGAAAGATGCTTTATGAAAATAGAAAAGAAAAAAAAGCTGGGACAGCAGTACTTATATCCAATAACAACAACAACAACAAAACAAACTTTAAAACCAAAGCTATAGTAAGAGACAAAGAAGGACACTCTATAATAAAATCCAATGAGAGGATATAACCCTAGTACACATTTATGTGTACCCAACTAAGAGCACCTAAATATGTAAAGCAAATCTTGATGGACATAAAGGGAAAGATCAACATCAATACAGTCATAGTTAGGGATTTTAACACCCCATTCACTTTAATGGATAGAGCTTCCAGGCAGAAAATCAACAAGGAGACAGAAACATTAAATGAAACACTAGATCAAATGGATTTAGTTGATATCTTCAGAACATCTCACCCCAAAAGCAACAGAATATACATACTTTTTGAGTGCATATGGAGTATTTTCTAAGATAGACCACATATTAGGACAGAAAACAAGTCTCAATAAATTTAAGAAGATTGAAATCATACCAAGCATCTTCTCTGACTATCATGCTATGAAACTAGAGATCAATAACAAAAAGAACACTGAAAAAATTGCAAAGATGTGGAAGCTAAATAACATGCTATTAAATAGTGAATGGGTCAAAAATGAGATCAAGAAAAAGAACAAAAGATACCTTGAAAAAATTAAAGTGTAGACACAACAATCTAAAATATATGGGACACTGGAAAAGCAATCTGAAAAGCAAAACTAATAGTATTACAGGCCTATCTGAAAAAAAAAAAAAAAACAAAACAAAAAACAAAACAAAAAAAGAGAAAAAGCTCAAATAAACAATCTAACTTCACAATTAAAGGGACTTGAAAAACAACAATGAACAAAACTTAAAGGGAGTAGAAAGAAGGAAATAATAAAGACTAGAGCAGAAATAAATGAAATAGAGTCTAAAAAAATGATACCAAGAATCAATGAATCCAAGAGCTGGTTCTTTGAAAAGATAAACAAGATTTACAAACCTGTAACCAAACTCATCAAGAAAAAAAAGGGACCCAAATAAATAAAATCAGAAATGAAGAGGAGAAATAGCAACTGATACTAAAGACATACAGAGGATTATGCAAAAATACTATGAACAACTATATGCCAACTAACTGGACAACCTGGGTGATGTGGATAAATTTCTAGAAACATACAGATTTCTAAAAATAAATCAAGAAGATTTAGAGAATCTGAATAGACAGATTATACCTAATGAAATTGAAGCAGTAATCAAAAATCCCCCAACAAACAAAAGCCCTGCACCAGATGGCATTAGGAGGGATTTTTAACAAACATTCTGAGAACCAACACCTCTCCTGCTCAAACTGTTTCATAAAATTCAAAAGGACAGAAGGCTCTCAAACTTATTTTATGAGGCCAGCATTATCCTAATTGCAAAACCAGATAAAGACACTAAAAAGAAAGAAAATTACAGGTCAATATCCCTGGTGTACATAGGTGCTAAAATTCTTAATAAAATATTAGCAAACCAAATATAGCAATGCATCAAAAAATCATACAACATGATCAAGTGGGATTTACTCTGGGAATGCAAGGTTGGTACAACATTCACAAATCAGTAAATGTGATTCATCGCATAAATAAAATGAAGAATAAAAACCACATGATCATATCAATAGATGCAGAGAAAGCTTTTGATAAAATCCAACCCCATTTATAATCAAAACTCTCAGTAAAGTGGGAATAGAGGGAATATACCTAAACATAATAAAACCCAGAAAACCTACTGCCAGCATCATACTCAATGGGCAAAAACTACAAGCATTCCCTTTAGGATTGGGAACAAGAGAGGGATATCCACTCTCACCTACTTATTCAACATAGTACTGGAAGCTCTAGCCACACCAATCACACAAGAAGAAATAAAAGACATCCAAAGGGAAAGAAGGAGTAAAACTGTACTTATCTGCAGATGACATGATAGTGTTAATAGAAAACCCCATCAAGAAACTACTAGAACTGATAAATGAATTCAATAAAATAGCAGGATACAATATCCAGAAATCAGTTGCATTTTTATATGTCAATATGAACTAACAGAAAGGGAAATTAAGAAAACAATCCCTTCATAATTGCTTCAAAAATAATAAAATACCTAGGAGACCTAACTAAAGATGTAAAAGACCTATACTTGGAAAATTAGAAGACACTAAAGAATAAAATAGAAGAAGATATAAATAAGTGGAAACACATGCATGTTCATGGATAGGAAGAATTAACATAATTAAAATGCCCATACTACCCCCAAAAATCTATAGATTCAATGCAATTCCTATCAAGATTACAATGACATATTTCACAGAAGTAGAACAAATATTTTTAAAATTGGTATGGAACTACAAAAGGCCCAGCATAGCAACAATGATACTGAGAAAGAAAAACAAAGTTGGAGGAGTCACGCTACCTAATACCTAACTATACTACAAGGCCATAGTAATGAAAACAGCTTGTTACTGGCATAAAAACAGACACATAGATCAATGAAACAGAATATACAGCTCAGACATAAATCCACAATTTTATATTCAAGTAATGTTCAACAGAGAAAGCAAGCACATACAATGGGCTAAAGATAGTTTATTCAATAAATGGTGTTGGGAAAATTGGACAGATATTTGCAGAAAAATGAAAGTAGACCACCTTCTAACACCACATACAAGAGTAAACTGAAAATGGATCAAAGACTTAAAGGTTAGACCCAAAGCCATAAAAATCATAGGAGAGAATATAAGCAGCAATATCTCAGACATTGCTCATAGAAATTTTTATCAGGTATGTCTCCCCAGGCAAGAGAAACAAAAGAAAAAATAAACAAATGGAAATGCATCAACCTGAAAACATTTTGCACTGCAAAGGAAATCATCAGTAAAATAAAAAGACAACCCACAGAATGGGAGAACACATTTGCCAATCCACCTGATAAGGGACTAACATTCACAATTTATAAAGTACTCACAAAACTCAACACCAAAATAAAAAAAACTGTAAACAAACAACCTGATCTAAAAATGGGCAAAGGGCCTGAATTAATACTTTTCCAAGGAGGACATACAGATGGCCAATAGACATATGAGAAGATGCTCAACATCACTAATAACCAGAGAATTGCAAATTAAAACCACAATGAGATACCATCTCACATCAGTCAAAAAGGCTATCATCAATAAATCAACAAAGAAGAAGTGCTAATGAGGATGTGGAAAAGGGGAATTCTTTTGTACTGTTGGTGGGAATCCAGACTGGTGTAGCCACTGTGGAAAACAGTATGGAGATACTTCAAAAAATTGCAAATGGATCTGTCTTCTGATTCAGCAATCTACCTTCTGGGAATATATCTAAGGGAACCCAAAACACTAATTTGAAAAAACATAAGCACCCCTCTATTCACTGCAGCATTATTTACAATCATAGAGATATAGAAGCAGGCCAAGTGTTCATCAATTGATAGGTGGATAAAACAAGTAGGGAACATTTACACAATTGAATATTACTCTGCTATAAAAAAGTAGATAGTTCTACCCTTTGTGACAGTATGGATAGAATTGGAGAACATTATGGTAAGTAAAACAAGCCAATCAGAGAAAGTCAAATAACATTTGGTTTCACTTATACATTGAATCTAATGAACAAACTGATTTAACAAGCAAAGCAGAAATAGACTCATAGAGTAGATGACAGTTAGTGTGGGGTTGGTTAAGGAGTGGAGGGATCGAGCACAAAGGAAAAAGGACTCATGGACATTGGCAATAGTTTGGTGATTGCTGTGGATGGGGGTATAAGGGTACTATTTGGTCATAGAAAAATATAATGAAGATTAAATTTAAAAAAATAAAAATAAAATGTATTCATGTAAATATATTCAAATATATTCAACAAAATACTGACCAAATTAATTACATGTGCCAATTCCTGTTGTTACTTTAACTTCCTAAAAATCTGAGTGGGATACCTCTAAAAATAGTTTTCTCGCCACCTCCTCTACTTTAACGATGATGCTGCCTTTCTTCAGAAGTTTAGTATTTTGTTTTTTTTTTTTAGGTTGGGTAAGTCTAACTATAGGAGAAAGAGTGCTCTCTCTTTCTCTCTCTCTCTGTTCTGGCTTAATTGAAAAAGAAGGAATGGAGCTTATTGTAGTTATTTTTGTTTTCAAAGAAATTCTTAACATTTTTTCATACTTTATATTGCTCCCTTATTTTGCTTAGAGGTCTAGAATAGTTGACTTTCAAATACCTCCATGAACATTAATGCATGGTGAGCTACCTCTATTGTTTATCATATTTTAAAAGTCTCCACTGAAATATCTAATTTAGCCTAGATTTTGTTACAGAGAAAATAAGACAGTTTTTAAATTAAACTTTTATTTTCAGGTAATTATAGATTTGCATGAATTTGTAAAATTATAACACAGAGATCCTATGTACTCTGTATAGAATTTACTCTAATGGTAACATTTTGCAAAACTATAGTAAAATATCACAATCAAAATATTGACTTTGTTGCAGTAAATTTACAGAACATCACCACAAAGATCATTTATGTTTTATTGCCACACCAAACTACCTCTCCCTCTCTTAGTCTTATTTCTTCTGAAAATGTTTTTATTCCTCATTTATTTCTGAAAGATAATTTCTTTTTAAAAAGATTTTATTTATGTGTTTTTTGAGAGAATGGATCAGAAGAAAAAAGAGAGGGAGAGAAACACTGATATGAGAAAAACAACAATCAGTTGCCTAATGTATGTACCCCCAAACAGGGACTGAACTCACAACAGTCATGTGCCCTGACTGGGATTGAACCTGCTATCTTTTGCTTGGTGGTATGACACCCAACCAACTGAGCAACATCAATCATGGGGGGTATTTCATTTATTATAAAATTCAAGATTGATTTTTTTTTGTGATTAATAAATGTTGGGCCACTTCCTCTGGCTTCCATCGTGTCATATGAGAAACCCACTGTTGTTTTTCTGTGTTTCACTATAGGTAATTATTTTTTTTTGTTTTTCTGTGGTTACTTTACAGGATTTTTTTAATTTGTCTTCAGTATTCAAAAGCTTGGTATGTTAAGTCATTGCATGGATTACTTTGATTTATCTACTCAAATTCTTGAATTTGTAGGTTTATGTGTTTAATTAAATTTGGGAAGTAGTCAATCATGTTTCTGAATAGCTTTTTTCAGTCTTATTTGCTCTGTCTTTTTCTGGGACCCAAGTTATATGAATATTAGCTTTTTTTAAATTGTCTTACACAGTCCTTAAGACATTTTTCCACTACATTTTCTCTGTCTTTCACAATGTTTGAATTTTATTGATCCATCTTCAAGCTCATTAATTCCATCCTTTGTCCTCTTCACTGTGCTGTTGAGGTCGTCCAGTGACTTATTTCTGAGGTTTTGTTTTTTGGGTCTACAGGTTCCATTTAGTCTTTTTTATGACATCTATTTCTTTGATGATATTTTCTACTTATTCATTTATTTCAAAATAATTAATAATTTATCTTCAACTAACTTTACAATGGCTGTTTTAAAGTTCTTGTCAAATAAATCCAAAATCTGCATGATCTCGGTATTGGCATTTGTGGACTGTCTTTTCTCATTCATGTTGCTATTTTCTGGTTCTGGGTGTGACACGTGATTTTTTAATGTAGCCTAGACATTTAGGATACTATTTTATGAGACTTTATATATTTATTAATCTCCTTTGACTTCAGAAGCCAATCCTTCTTCTGAGTTGTAACATGGGACATGGCAAATATGCATATTAGCTTCCCACTGGGACCCAGCATAATTAGAATGAATACTCATACTACCTCATCTACCTCTCAGTCATGCTGACAATCTCCCAACAGAAGTGTACCACCAGATTGTTCCATCTCATTGTCTCTGGAAAGGAGTGTATAATGAGCTTTTCTCTGGACCCAGTTTCCAGTAGGAGAGGGAAAGTAGAGGGCACCTTACACCACTCTATTGCTGCATGGTTTGTGGCAAAAGGTGAGCTCCTTTCTTGACCTTACTGACACTGGGGGAAACAGAATGCTAACTACCCCACTTCTTACTTTCATCTCCATCTACCTCCTTGATGGGGGATGGACATGAGGGTCTTAGTTTTCCATATGGCTCTTGTGACACAAGAAGAGGGAGGAAACAGTGTCTACTACCCTGACTTGCATCATTTCATTTCACTTTGTTGACACCAGATAGGGGTAGAGGCTCAGTTCCCCACCAAGCTCTATTAACTTCTAGATGGGGGTGTGAAGCTGAGTAGGGACCACCCACCTCAAACCATTGTATTGTTGCCGGGTAGACATGGAGATTATGTTTGGACTATACCCCAAATCTTGTGCCAGAACATTTCTTTCTCAAAATGTTATGGTTCCATTTTATATATATTTAGGTTCACAATGATGCATAAATTCTATGCTAAGAAAAAACAAGGAAAGATTTTAACATGTGTTGACAATGACACAACAATATAATTCTCTTTAGAATCATGGGGCTACTGAATTCTACCATAATGCAAATCTTATTACCTCCACTAATTTCTACCTAGTATATGTTTATGTTGTATTACACTTTGCTCTTTCATTTCCTTGAGGGCAACTTTAAATTCTCCACTTATTCCAAAGTCTGTCCTATTTATTTACATAAAAATCTCTTTAGCAAATCGTAGAAATAGTTGGAGTACAGTCAGCTTATTGTCCTCAAGTATCTGTTCTTTCTTTTACCCATTTAGCAGCATAACCTCAATGTTGAACAAACACATGGCTGCCAAGAACAAGCTTATATTACTCAGCCTTGTCTGGAATTAGGCCTACAATGTGCCTAGTTACCAGTCATTGTGAGCAGTAAGAGAAGGAATGCATGCAATGTCTAGTTCGTATATTTATAATAAATAGTGATGATTTCCCAAGTTCCTCTTCTTCCTGTACCATAAGTCATAATGTGCATATGTGATGAGCTAGATTGGACCATGTTGGTAAAGTAGCATCATAACAAAAAAGAAGCAAAAAGGTAGAAGTAGCCTTGTCCTACTTGGAGACAGAGCTGCCATATCAGCCTATACTTCTATGTGTGATGAAAGAACTTAATTAAACCACTGTGATTTTGGAACTCTCAGAGCAGCCACGATTATATCCTAACTAATGCAATCCTTAACCTCTTAATGAAATGTAACTTTCAGTACTTTGCTCTAAATAAAATCTGACTTCAGAAAGAGCAAAGATGATGATCATTTCTTGTTGAACTGAAGATATATTTTGTAAAAGGGAAAATATAATTTAGAATAAAAAACAAAAATAATTTTATAGAATAAGGAAAGTGAAGAAATTTACAAAACCCATATTTACATTTTAGATTTAGGCTAATATGTGGAAATAGTACAAAGCTTTAGTAAGTTAATTAAAGCAAATTGAATATGAAATTTGTCATTAAATTAAGGAATATTCACTTCTAATCTTTTATGATAAATATGTCATGTCATCACCAAAAGCCATTATATTAAAAGTATATTAGACTTATTTATTCTTTTGAACTACCACAAACTAAAAGAGGTCAAGTGAATCACCAATGGTCACTTGCCAATGTGAATAATAAAGAAAATTAAAGATGGTAGAACTCCAGCTTCTTCAACTTTGGCCTACTTCTACTCTGAAAATGTTTTCTTTTCTGATTAAGCTCATAAGACAATTTAAAAATCTGTAAATAGTGCTGTAATTAAAATATTGTGCAATCTTTCCTGATTTAACCAAAAAAATTAAGTCTATCTTATTAGTCTGAATTTAAGAAAGTTTCTAAATGGAATTATCTGGATGATAATTTTAATGGCGAAAATATATCATAAGTTTCCAAAGTAATATATTTGTAATAATAAAAACAATGACTAGTGGTCTAAGATTTTACAATTTACAAGGCTATTTTAGCTGTATTATATCATCCTCTGTCAAATCATTTTTTTATGAGTTTTCCTAGGAGTTATAAAGGGGCCTCACTATACAGGAGAGAAAGTTATATAGGAGCAATGTTCACTCCATTGCCTTTTTTGTAGGCCTTGTGTGTTTAGAATGCTATTTATGTAAATATAATTTCATAATTGTTGAAACATAGTATTTTAAGACCAAATGAAATTTCTATGATACTTAAATTTCAGTGTCCATAAATCAAGTTCTAGTGGAACACAGCCTTGCTCATTTATTTACGTATTGTCTATGATTGCTTTTATTCTACAACAACAGACTCAAGTAGCTGCAACAGACACAACAGCGCTGGCAAATCCTAAGATATTTACTACACTTTCCAAAAAACCTTTGCCACCCCACCCCCCAAGTGAATTATCTCCACAAAATATTTACTTATGCTCTGGAAATTTATACAATCATTTTTTAAAAACAATGTTTATTTATTTATTTATTTATTGTTGTTCAATTACAGTTGCCCCCATTTTCTTCCTTGCACTAACCATCCCCACCTCTCACATTCAATCCTCTGGCCCTTTGCCCCTGTTGTCTTTGTCCATGGGTCCTTTATATAGAAAAACAATGATCTAAAGCTCTTTGTTTTTAGAAATATCTTGCAAAACACTGCAATATATTATTTGGTTTTCACAAGTACACTGTATGATGTCAGTGTAATTGTTAGCTTTTCTATACAGAAACATATATTGAATGACATACTGAATGTCTGTGGCTAGTAGGTGATAGAGAAGACTTACTAACTAGTTCTCTAACAACCTTAGTCAGAACCCTAGTTCAAAACCTTCAATATATGTGAAAATAAAACATCAACAATACTATTTTATGATGTGATTAATATTTTATTTTGCCTACCAGAATGTGAAAGAATAAGTAGTTACCATTCTCATATATGCATATCTCAGAGTAAATGGTCTAATCAGATTATTTTCCTCTAACAAATGAAACAAATAATATTACTGAAAAAACTTACAAAAGGAATAAGAGAAAATATGTTATGTTTAATAAACAACAATTATCATTGTTTTCTACTGACTGGAAGGAGAGGTTAGTGGAAAGTCTATACGGTAATTTATACTTCTCAATAACTTGTTTTGAGATGGATAAAACCTATTTTTATTAATCATACAGTTAGATATAATTTAGTATGTAATAAATTATATTAATCTGAAATGAGAAATATATATACCAATGAGTGCTTTCAGACTTAAAAATATAAATTATATTTCTATTCCAAAGTATATAATAATATACAGTATATAATAATTGCTTTTTAAAATATTTTTGGAAACCAAGCATCTGGGTTAGGTATTGAACAATTTTATGTATCTCCAAAGTTGAAAATTTTCTAGATTGAAAACAACTCTCTACCATGCTTAAATTAGTATATAATTAGTATGCTGTTTTTCCCCTTTGCCTGATTTTTCATTTTTATTTTTTCTGTTATTTTAAAGGCCTACAAAGATGAAGGAAACTGGTATATTTAATCATTTTATGAGCTTAGGTTATTCATTAGGCTGTTCAGCTTTGATAGTTTTGCATGCTACAGGAAATATTACTCTTTATTTGTTTTTTACAAAAATATTTACATTCAGGTTTTTAGAAAATCAAAGTACATTAGACAATTTAATTTCAACATACATGTAAAAAGAAAGGCTCATAATAAAAAATTAATTAATTGTAATGCATTTAAACATACTGCAATATAGGTGAACCTGTCAAGTTGTTGGTACCTTTTAGAATAGTCTCTTATATTTTAGAAAAATACACTTTAAGAAATAATCAAGAAAAGATATATTTCAATAAACAATTCTATTGACAGATAATTCTATAGACAATCTCTGATTATATTAAATATAAACATAAGGTGATCAAGTGCAAAAATATCACCACATACTTTACAAAGAATTAATCTTGGAAAAATGAGGGCCTTGCTAAAAACTATATGCTGACTGTAGCATATCATTACAAGTTACATAATTCTGAGTTTATGGAAATTATTTTATAATTCCATAAATGATAAATATCTGGTAGTGATGTGAAACCACTATTATAGACAAATTCTTTTTCTTTTAATCTTTTTTTCTTTATTGTTGTTCAAGTACAGCTGTCTCCATTTCCCCCCCACTACACCCTCCTTCCCCAGCCTCAAACCTACACCCTTTGTCTTTGTCCATGTGTCCTTTTTACATGTTCCTTGATGGCCCTTTCCCTACTTTCCCCCATTATCTCATGTAAATTTTGTTCCTCTGGACAGACTTTCAATTTACTTGTTACTCCCACTATGGAACAATCCAGTTCTGTTTCCACTTTCACGTTTATTTCCTGTTCTATATGCATGTCTCTGATTCTCCTTTGAAAGTTTGGCTCCCTCATGATAGTTAAATAAAATCTTTACAGTGTGTTGATTTGTATATTTGTATAAGAATCATTATGTTACACTTTCATTAAAACAATCTGTAACAGTTTTTGAGTTCTTCCCTTGTGATGCCCACTGGATTCATGCAACAGAGCTAGGTGGATTTCATTCCTAGAGAAGTGTACCTCATAAAACTGCATGGTCAATTGAGTCTTGTCGAAGGGAGAAACCAAAGGGTCAACAGAACTTTGCTGACTCTAATTTGCCTTATTTTGCCCTAATTTTATTTATCTTTTCTATCAGATTTGCATTTTATATTTAGTCTTTAATTTTATATTTGGCTTCTTCTCAGCCAGAATCATTGCAGGCACCAACTATTGATCAGGTGATTTTATGTCTGCTTCTTTGTGATCTCTAAAAATTGATTAATAGTTTATGGGTATCTGTTGGATGAAAGAGAATCTGATGTGTAAACCTTTTCTTGTTTGAATATTTCTTTGTCCATTTTGAGCTCTAATCAGTTGTGTTTAAACGAAAAACTGGTTTTGATATCTGGACCAGCAAAGTTTTTTGTTGCTGTTTCTGTGTTTATTCTTGATCCATGGTTGAAATTTTAATGTTGAAACAGTAAACCTTCTCTCTATGGGCCTGTTGGCCTATATAGCTGTAATTCAGCAAGACTTTCGATTGTGCGAATAGGTGTGTGATGTTTTGTAGCTCTGGGTATTGTCAACAAATTTTTATCTGTTAAACTAAAGGAAAAGGCACTGTGCGGAGTGCACTTTGAAGACAGCAGCAACAGAAGCCCTCCATTTCCAGGGAAAACGTGACCAATTCTGCATACAGTGCTATCAATGTGATGTTAACAGTGCAAGCAAGCTTTGGCAGCAGGCAACAGGGTAATATTTCACTTCTTTCACATCTTCCCTGATATGCCTTGATTAAAATTTGATCTCTGATTCTTCTTTCACTTATTGAGACCTATTTTCTTATTTTGCTTGAGATTTTTTCACTGAACGATATTACTCTTCTAATAAATTCCCTATTGGCTTTATTTGGAAAGTTAATTTTTATTGATTGAAACTAAAAGCCAAAATTAATTTTAATGTTGCCAGTAAGAATAGTTGCAGAAAAACATATGAACAGGACAGTGATTAGAATTTGGGAGCCTTTGCCTCAAAAACATTTTTGTTTAAAGAGGTAAAAATGCGGATAGTATTAAGGAATGGATTTCTGGCAACATATGGTATTACTTTCAAGAGAAGACTGATTTTCTTATTATAAGTTACTTTTTAAAGCTTTAAAGAATGTCTTGTTTTAAGACTATCTTTTTGTTTTTGGCTTTCTGCAGTTTCTCTATGATATGTCTAGTTATGGTTCTGTTTATGTCTACTTGACATTCATTGGCCTAACCCTGGTTAAAACAGCTGGTAAGACTATGGGTTATTTCCCTTGAGGAGGAAGTTTTTGACATTTCCTATTATTCAAGGCCCAATTTTATTATAATGGCACAAACAATTGTGAAAGTGTAAGTTTAAAAATTAGGGCACACGAGCCTATTGGACAGCCAAAGTGTTAAACTGAGGTAAATTATGCCTTTTATTCGGTTGCCTGGCACCTACAAGTTCCTCTATTTGGAAATGTGCCCGTGTTAAGAATCTGGTGGGAGGCAAAGTGCACCTTCCAGCCTTGCAGCTAAAATGGCCAGGTTATCACTTTCTCTGTATATTGTGCTCTTTCATCATTCTCACTTCCTCTCCCTTACATACCACATAGTTTTTGCACCTACTATGGAAAGTTAAAACTTGAGGCAGTGAGTCATATTGATATAAAGGAAATGAGAGTAAGGAATTCATTCTTGAGGTATGGTAGTAGCAGGGACATCTAGTTTCCAAGGATAGTCATGACATCCCAAGTGCAAGGCTGGTAGGAGCATTCCCTCATTTCCTCATAAAATGATTCTGGAGGCACTATAATTTTCTTTTTAGTGTGTGTGTGTGATGTTGCAGTCTTCATGTTTTAATCCTTGTGCCTTTGGATCCGTCTGATTTTCTAGGTCCCTATTAAATAGTACTTAAACCTAACATACAGATATAAACGCTCATGATATTGTGGAAAAAAATTTGCACTTCACTGACATTTACTTCCTGAGATAAAACGGCACTCAGATGTACATATGATATTCCCTTGGTATCCACAAAGACAGAGAATGTTCTTGTACAGACCAAATTTCCTTAAAGAGACAATTGTCATCTTCTCAGAAATAAACTGATCCTATTAAAGAGGTCAGATTGTGTAGATGTTTTCCAAGGTGGTCTAAAACTCTATTTCACCTATTATCAATACCGACCTAGGTTTAGAGAACGTTGTATAATGATTTAATTTTGACTATATTTATGGTAATTTTCTTCAAGATACATTTCAAGCCTTGCCCCTTGTCAACTGAGGCTCTACCATTAAATCTGTCCTAACAGTAGAAGTAGGAAATGTGGAAGTTGAGGTTAACACACAGCCTTTATTAACCATGTGCACTATGGATGTGGCATAGGGCATTTCATGACCTCATCACAACTCTACATTAACACAGTAATACTATTACTCCCTAGAGATGTGGAGACTGAGCTCAGAAAAGTGTTGTGACATGGACAAAAAAGCAAAGCCAGTAAATGGCCAAACTGAGATTTGAATCTCTATATGAATTACATAAGCCGTAATTCCCACTGGACATAGTGTATCTATTTCAGTCTATCTACTAACATTGACATCTGGACTTTATAAATCAGAACCACATGTTTGTGTTCTCATTTCATATTGGCCTCCTATTACTTTTACAACATCTGTGGACTTGTACTTGAAAAACTATAGAGAAATGAATTGTATAGTTTATATACCAAATAGATCTAAAAATGAAAAAAAAAAACCCAGCTGAGGAACCTCTTTCTTATTCGTTATATCCCTTCTATTTTGAAATAACTCTAAAAAAGGAGAATTTAATTTTGACTTCTACTGTTAAGTTTACTATGTATGAAAGATGGTTTAAGTAAAGATAGAAAGATCAGAATAAAATAATATTATCAAAAGCATCTTTGGGAATTCACAGTGATTTTTATATATTCTTTACCTTCTCAAATATGACTATAAACTTTTACTTTATTTAAAATACATTAACTAGTAACTCATATTAAATAGACATTTCATGAGCATATCTGTGTACACGATGTATATAGATGCATGGATCTGCCACTTAACTATGAGAAGAAAGAAAAAAGTAGGCTCAGTTTTTTCTTTCCCCTTGCCTTAGGACAGTTGGTAGTGAACTGATATAAACATACTTTAAAATGAGGTATTTTAGGTAAATAAAAGAGTAATACTTTAATATTGTTTCAGAGCGAGGAGAGAAAAATAAAATGGGTAATGCTTTTATGATCAATACCTTTGCAAAATACTAATATTCCTTAAAACACTATAAATCATATAAACAGAATATATTTATCATTGATTATACCAGTCATCTACTTAAGTCTATAGTATGTTATGTATGAATTGTTTTAATTTATTCATGATTTGTCTCCCACATATATCTATTAGGACAAAAAAAGGCTCTATCTCCAAGAGCATAATACTTCAATTTAGCAACCACACATGGTCCACCTGGACCATACTGTCAGACAAAGCAAAATGAGAAGCACTGAGTTATATAAGAGGCATTCAAAAAAGAAATTGTTTGTAGAGATGTTAATTTATACTGCCATTACAATCTGAGACAAATTTATACTATAAATATTTTAGATGATACTATTTTAATTAGATAGTTTTTAAAATAGAACCTTAAGAAATTATTTCATATTATAAACCTCAATAACTGTTGAACCAGAACATCAATAATAACAAAGTTTAAGTGGAAGTATTTATATAATGTAATAATCCATAATGAAAACTTAAAGCATATAGAATAGGAAACAGTTAAGTTTCTCAATGATGGAATTTCCTAGGGGACTTTAATGTCTTGAAATTCATCTAATCCAATAGTGAAGATTCTGACAAGTGACTAAATTATAAATACTATGATTTTGCTTACACAGAGAAATATATGTTTTTGAAAGTAGACCTATAGAAGGAAAAGTAATATGAATTATATGTCAAACTACGTACTCAGAAGCAGTAATTAAATGTACACAGGTGTTAGTTGCAGAGTTGTCAATAGATAACATCAATAGATTCTCTCATGAAAGACTTGAAATTTCTTTGCAATGCAACAAACACTACAGGAAACTTGGAAGTAATTTTGCTTTGAGAGACTTTAAGGATGTGTATGAAAATTTGTGTCTGAAGAAGAATGATGATTAGAAACTACATCTCAAAGTAGGTGCTATAATGTCCTAATGAAAATGATGAAAGAAAACACCATTCATTTGGTTGTTGCAAATGTCCTTGAGATATATATGATGCTAAAACATCTAGCTTTTGGAAATTAACCCTGTGGCCTTTCAGAATTTTTTTTTCTGTCAAAGCTACCCTGAAAAGAAACACCTAAAAGCTGCTTATTTTTTACCACATATCTGGAATCCATCTTGCTACACTCTTGTGAAGACAGTCTGACCATAATTTTGAATATAACTTGGGGCACAACCATATCCAAAGGAATGTAAAACAAACAATGTTAACTGTTCAATGAGGTATAAAAAGTCAATGAGGCAAAAAATATTTTTTAATTTTAAATTGATTTACCTTGCCAATTAAGTCCTATTTGTAACTCATTACAAGTCATTTTGTTTATATTCCACTACACTTAATTTGTCACGTTTTTCCATGTGTGTTCCAAGTGCCAGGAACTGACTTACTGGAAAGCTATTACCTTGTTTTTGAAGCTTTTGCAAAAACCTTTAAAATTGTATTGGTAACAGAAAACAATCAAGAAGATAATATTATTGATGGCAATTTAAATCTAAACTGCAAAATTTGTTGAAGCCATTTATGAAACAATGCCTTAAAATAACGAGTGACTAATTTCATATTTAGATATGCTTTGGTTAAAATAAGATTAAATTATAAAATATTAAAAATGTATGGCTCAAAACTGAACAAAACTTTTATTTCAGTATAGGAAGATGACTATCCTAATTTTACTCTCCTAAATCCTGGAAAGAAAAATCATTTTTAAATGTATTTTATTGCTTATGCTATTACAGTTGTCCCAATTTTTCCCTCTTTGCTCCCTCCATCCGGCAGCCCCATTCTCCCTGGCAATCCCCCCTTAATTCATGTCTATGGGTCATGTCTATAAGTTCTTTGGCTACTCCATTTCCTATAGTGATCTTAACATCCCCCTGACTATTTTGTTCCTACCAATTTATACTTCTTAATCCCTGTACCTTTCCCCCATTCTCCCCTTTCCCCCACCCAACTGATAACCCTCCAAATGATATCCATATCTATGATTCTGTTTCTTTTCTGTTTGTTTGCTTAGTTTGTCTTTAGATTTAATTGTTGATAGTTGTGAATGTATTGTCTTTTTAATGTTCATAGTTTTGATCATTTTCTTAAATGAGTCCCTTTAACATCTCATGTAATAATGGCTTGGTAATTATGAACTCTTTTAGCTCTATCTTGTCTGGGAAGCACTTTATCTACCCTTCAATTCTAAATGATAGCTTTACTGGATAGAGTAGTCTAGGTTGTAGGTTCTTGCTTTTTATCACTTTGAATACTTCACACCAGTTTCTTCTAGTCTGCCAAGTTTCTTTTGAGAAATCATCTGACAGTCTCATGGGAACTCCATGTAGATAACTAACTGCTCTTCTTTTGATGCTTTTAAGATTCTCTTTATCTTTAGCCTCTGGAATTTTAATTATGATGTGTCTTGGTGTGGTCCTCTTTGGGTCCATCTTGTTTGGGTCTCACTGTGCTTCCTGGACTTGTGTATCTGTTTCCTTCACCAAATTAGGGCCTTTTTCTTTCAGTATTTTTTCAAATGGATTTCCAGTTTCTTGCTCTTCCTCTTCTCCTTCTCACATCCCTATGATGCAAAAATTGGTACATTTGAAGTTATCCCAGAGGCTCCTTAGCTTATCCTTGTTTTTTTTTAATTCTTTTTTCTTCTTGCTCTTCTGATTGAATGTTTTTTTTCTTCCTTATGTTCCTAATCATCAAATTGTTCCTCAGTTTCATCCACTCCATTGTTGATGCCCTGTAAATTTTTCTTTATTTCACTTAGTGTAAACTTTATTTCTGTCTGTATCTTTTTATGCTATTGAAGCACCTAATGAGTTCCTTAAGCATCCCAATAACCAGTGTTTTAAACTCTGCATCTTATAAATTGCTTATTTCCATTTTGTTTAGTTCTTTTCCTGGAGTTTTGTTCTGTTCTTTCATTTTTGGCCATATTGCTTTGTTCCTCATTTTGGCAGCCTCCTTGTGTTTGTTTCTATGTGTTAGGTAGAACTGCTTTGACTTCCTGTCTTAGTAGTGTGACCTATTGTAGAAAGCTGTGCCCATAAGTTGGATGCGGAGGAACTTTTGGTAATTGCTGGGGCGGGGCCACCTGTGTAAACTAGGTCAATGGATTCTCACATATGGTACCCTTATTCCATGGCTCTGTGTGGGAGAGAGCTCAAAAAGGGAATGATACTTCTGCCTGGCCTCTCAAGTTTTTTGCAGGGGGAATTTGTCCCCCAGCTCTCATTCTGGCCCCTTCAGTTTATCCTTGCATGCCACTGGTGCCCTTCCAACTTCTGCCTTGGTACTGCAGCACAGAGAGATAAGTCCTAAGTCTGTATAAGTCCTAAGTCTGTTGTTGACCCTTTAAAATGAGACACCTGAGAATCCTGCAGTTTCTCCCACCACCCCAACCCATATGGTTTTTACATCCTAAAGTTATGGGGTAAAGTTTTCTTCCTGACATTGGAACCCTGGGCTGGGTGTTCCGCTGTGGGGCTGGGATCTCTCACTCCAGAGGCATCCCTCTCCATATGTATCTACTACATGTGGGTGTGGGACCAACCCTTCTGTACATCTGTGTCTCTGTGCCTCTCCAAACTTCCCACCTACCCATTGGATAAATGTGACTTATTTAATTCCTTGGTTGTCAGACTTCCATAAAGCTCAATTTTCTGATGATTTGGGGTAATAGTTGTTTTGTAGTTTAGTTGTGATTTTTGCAGTAGTTGTGCAATGAGGTGAGCATGTTTTCTATGCCTCCATCTTGACTGGAAGTCAAGAAAAATCTTAATAATAAACTTAAGTGTAACTTTAGATGACTTTAACCTTTATTGAATATATAGAAATAATTTTTAATGAAACAAACACATGTACAACTTTTTCAGATTGTTTAGTATTTCTTGCTTATGAGGAAGATAAAGATAGTGATGATTTTTTAACTTAGGGGAACAAAATTATTTTTTTCTACATTTGTCACAAACTAGTTTTCAGGGAACTATAAATTATCATCCTAATAATAATGATATGAGAATGGAAAAATGATATTTTACATTGATATTAAGCAGATATTCTTTAAATAAAATATTTTGAAATATTCTGTTAATTTAATCTGTGAGTTAAGAATACGTTACTCAGTGGCATTTTTATCATGTAAATCTTTTTGATTTTTGTGTGTATTCTACTCACCACACATTCACTTTACTTGTAGCAGTAATGTACAGAGACAAACTCGTAACAGCACTGCTAAGGCTATGGTGAGGTTAGACATTGGAATCAGGTAGCATAATTTGGATATCAGAACTTATTATCTGTAAGAACATTGGAAGTTACATAATATTCCTGGTATGTATTAACCTTAATCATAAAAGATTGTGTGGGAAACAAATTGACATTGAACATTATGATGGCTTTTATTATTTGGAATCAGTAGTTGTAGTTGAGACATATTTTAGGATGCATTGTATTTATTAGGAAATAAAACAGCTGACAGGAGTGGACTTTCCCCTGAGAGACAGAGAAATTGTACTATGGCTATGGTGCCAGCTTAATAAAGATTCACATAATCATGCTCTGGCAGGCATAGCTCAGTGGATTGAGTGTGGGCTGCTAACCAAAGCATCGCAGGTTCGATTCCCAGTCAGGGTACATGCGTGGGTTGCAGGCCATGGCCCCCAGCAACCGCACAGTGATGTTCCTCTCTATCTCTCTTTCTCCTTCCCTTCCCTCTCTAAAAAATAAATAGATAAAATCTTAAAAAAAAAAGATTCACATAATCATATAGAAAGTTCTGGAATGTTAAAAATATTCATTCCCAAGATAAATCACTATTAGTGATGGCATGTTATTCCCTCTATATATTAGGGTAAGAAATTTTGCACATATGTTTATGAGAGATATTGTTCTGTACAGCTTTCTTGTATTTTTCTCTACTAGTTTTGGTATGAGGATAATAGTGATTTTGTAGAGTATATTAAATATAGTATATTACTTTCCTATTTTCTGAAAGAATATTTGTGGAATTGGTATGCTTTCTTCTTTTCATGTTTGGAAGAATCCTCCAGGGAAACAATCTGGAACTGAAGTAGGAATATTTGCAACTACAATTACAACTTTTTTCACAGATAACTATTAAGTTATTCACTTATTCTTGTGTGAGCTTTGACAGTTGGTGTTATTCATGGATTTTCTACTTTAATTTTCCAAATATATTTTTATTAATTGTTGTGTAATATTAATTTATCCTTTTATCACCTATGTGACTTTACTCATCTTATTTCTGAATGATAATAGGGTCATTTATGCCTTCTATTATTTTTCCTGATTGATTGGTCTAGTTTGAGTGGTGGTTCTCACTGTCAGAATAGTAGGTGGCAATTTTGCCTCTTTGACAATGTTTGAATGCTTGGAGACATTCTTTTTGTGTCATGCCTGGAAAGGTACATGCATTGTACTATGTACAGAGCAGTTCACACAACAAACTCTTTAGCCTGATTGTGCTGAGGTTGAGAAATGCTTGCATTTTATATTGTTTTCTCCTATTTTATTGATAACAGCTTACATCTTTATTAATTCCTTTTGTTTACTTTGTGTTTGATTTGTATTTCTTGTATTTTCATTTTCTTAAGATAAAATCTTACTTTATGAGTTGAAACCTTTCTCTTTTTTTATATTAGTGTTTAATCCTGTACATTTCTTTTGGGTATCATTTTAATGGCATCCCACAAAGTTTGTTCTGTTTACTTTGTCTTCATTCAATTCACCTATTTTCTAATAGCCATTGTCAATGTTTTTGACACTTAAGTTACTTGAAAAAGAAGTTTAAAAAGTTGATATTTTATCATCTAATTCATTATCATCAGAAACTATACTTTGTATGATTTGAACTCTTTATAGAGAGTTGTTTTATGGTCCAGAATGTGATATAGCTTGGTCCATGATCAAATTGCATGTAAAATGAGTGAGCATTTTGTTGTTGTTGGATACAATGTTCTATAAATATTAATAAAAGTCAGTTGACGGTGTTATTCAAGTCTACTGTATTCTTAGATTTCTATTTGAACTATCATTTTTTTAGAATAAATGTTGTGACCTATGATTATTCCACACTTATCTATTGTATCTTTTTTGTTCTTTTATAACTTTTTATTTCTGGTAGCTCTGTTAGCTGTATAGAAATTTTGGTTTTTGTTTAGTTTTGGTTTGATTTGCTTTATGTCCTTGCTGAACTGCATCTTTAATCATTTTATTACATATCTCTTTATTACTAGTAATATTCTTCTGCTGAAATTCACCTTTTCTGATATTAATACAGCCTCTCTTAATTTTTTTATTAGCACAAGAATGGCATATATTTTCAAACATTTTACTTTAAACCATTGGTGTATTTTATATCTCATAGGGGTTCCTTGTGGATAACTTACAGTTTCTTCTTGCTTTATTAACATCCTACCTGGTAATCTTCACTTTTATTTGAGATATTTCATTGCATTTTAATTTATTTTTAATGTGTCTATTGATATAGTTGTGTTTCAATCTATCACATTTCCAATTTTTTCTATTTTTCTCATTTTATCTTTTAACCTTTTTTTCTGCTTTTGGATAAAGTAAATATTATTTATGATTTTTTCTCCTTAGTTATTATCTTTACCTCTTTTTATTACTTGGTTTAGGCTTTACATTACACATTTTCAACTTATTAAAAGCTACATGAAAATCATATTATAGCATTTTGAAATAGTATAAAAATCTTATGATCCTGTACTTTTACTTCCCCCCTTCTGGCCTTAGTGCTGTTGTTGGTATATTTTTTCTAGATTTTTTTTTCTAGATGTAGGTAATAAGAATGGCTATTCAAAAAAAAAAGAAAAGAAAAGCTATTCAATACCTATCATATTTTAAACATTATGCAATTTATTTTAAGCATGCATTCTAATTTAGTCCTCATGGTCTTACAAGATACCAATCACTGCTTTTATTTTTTAGATTTAAAAACTGAAGCCCAAACAACTACTAAGATGAGGAGATGAAAATCAAATCCATATTGTTATAAATCTTAAGCTTATGTTTGTTTTTTTCTTTACTTTTATATCCCTCTTTTCTATAAGTATTTATTGAATGAATAAATAAACTCATATGTTAATTTGAGGGAGAAAAGAAAGGTATTCCGAAGTCAAAAATATTTATATTTGCTTTGTTAATACCTCGAATTTCGTAAGTGGATCATATCTCTTTAGCTTAAAATGATAAACAACTAATGCAATGCCCACTCTTACTCTTATCATTTTAGCTTAAAATGATAAACAACTAAATGCAACATCCACTGATATGCTCTTAATAATTATTAAGAGCCATGATAATAAACATTAAGAGCATATTAGTGGACATTGAAGTGATTATTTCATAAGCCAGGAATCACTGATGCTTAGGGAGTGTTTAACAAGAAATGCATAAGGAATAGTATGGTACTACAAAATGGGAGGGTCTGTTGTCTCCTAATCCCAGTGAAGAAATAATACCTCTGACCATAGTACCTTAGCCATTGCCACAGGCAGGGGAGAGTAAGAATGCAAGAGAGTGCTGGGGTTAGATATTTTAGAGAGTAATGAGTGAAGTTAATTGAAGGTCAGTGTTCTACTGAATAACAACATACAGGGGAACAAAGCCTATGGCAAATCAACTGGTAAAGAATATTGTTTTCAAAATCGTTTTCTCTCAGTAGCTTGCTCATATTTGTATTACCATATTCTATTAAGTACATCATAAACTGAGATCATCTTTCTTTAAGTATAAAAGTGTGAGGAACTCGGGGAAGACGAGACCACAAATGAGACTAAACAAATATAAAAATTAACTAACACACATTTTATGGATTATTATGTGTGATTTGAGTACAGTTTCATAGAATATCAACTCCATAGCAGTAACCAATCGCAAGTAGAGTGGTAGGTGAAGCAGATTCTCTGTAGTTGCCTGATAAATATTGCAATGAAAGTGAAATGAAGGAATTTCAGGGGAAGGTACAGGGGGTGTTGATTAGTGACAAATAATCAAAGATGACTGGAAAAATAGAAGGGAATTGCTGCGCTGAGTGAAATAGGTGGTTTTGATGAATCATGTAGAATTAGGAACTGTGAAAATAAAGGGATGTGAAGAACAGAGAACTCTGTATCAGCTTGGAAGTGGAAGCTTCCTATAATGGTCAAGTTTAAATTGTATTATGTAGAGGGATGGCTGAACTTTATTGAGGACAGAAGCCATTTAGATTAAGGACAGTGTGATGATATAAACAGATGGCTGTGGCTGTTTAACTGGTCTTTAGTTAAACTTGACATTTATTTTCTTACTGAATTTGTAAAACAGTCATTGAATGAGCATATTAAGAAACATTAGAAATATGTCTCTACAGCATGAAATAGATGTGGAATCACTGTTTCTTGGATAAAATCTAGTTTTTGTTTTACTTTGTACAAAGCATCTTAAACTTTTCTTCTATATGGTAAAAATACATTTCTCAGGAAATATGGAGGCCTACCTCAATGTTAAATTTACATATAACCACCCATTAAGATGTAAAAATGCTAGCTATCATATAAAAATTTTAAGAGAATAGTTATGTATACTAAACATATATTTAGAATTTATTTGTAAAAAATTGTATTTATTCTTATATGTGCTTAACTTCAGTCACCTTCAAAGTACTCTGCATTTCATGCAACCAATATACCTATCAAGACGTTTTATCCACTGCTCTAAATAGTTTTTTAGCTTGATTTTGATGCATTTTAGTGCTTCTGTCTTTTGTTTTGTTTTTGTTTCACTTCTTCCACATTGCAAAACATTTCCCTTTAAGGACTTTTTCAGCCAGAGAAACAAACAAACAAAAGAGTCGGTTTGGGTAAGATCAGGTGAATAGGGAGGGTGGGGCATGGGCTTCATGCTGTTTTTAGTCAAAAATGCTGAATGTTCAGTGTGGTGTGGGCAGGGGCACTCATAAATCACCCATCATGAAATGAGCAAACCCATTGTAAGAATCTTTAAAAAAAATTCACTGACACCCAATGTAGCCTCTCACAACAGTGCCAGCTGGTACACTGATACAGATGGTTTCCTAGGACACTCAGCTAGTGAAGGAAGCTTATACCACAAGGGGCCTGCCCTTCAGAAGATAATTTTGGGATTTTGGGGGTATCCCCTCATACACACACATACATAATTTTTTATCTTACATGGTAATGGATATTAAAATGTTTTCTTGCAATTCTTCAAAATAACCTAATTAATGTTTTTAATACAAACAGGACAAGGCACTATTCCCATATTATGTGGATTTCCTTCTCTCAAGTTTCTAAACATCCTTTTATGTATTTTACAAGAGAGCGAAATTCTGCATCCTAGTTTAATGATCTGACTGAACCTGAAAATAAGAGATAATCCATGACAAATGCCAAATACCTTCAACTTGTTTTCAGATACCTGAGTTTCTTCTTCAGAAAACATGGTGCAGAACCACTGTCTGTTATATTTATAATAAAAAACTATCATCTGGCCTCTTGTATTAATAAAAGTCACATTATCTTATCAGGTTAACAGAATTTTTTTAATGTCCTTTAGCAGTTTTTCATAACACTTCGAACCTAGGATTCAGACTAGATATATCTTTGTAACTACTCTATGACTTTGGGGATGCAGGTATGTACACTTTTATTTTTCTTATGAAGATATTGCAAAATCTTTTTTATTCTGGCTGATTCATTTAGTTTGGGGCTTAGATTTAGTTCTGATGTTTTTCTAAGTGTGACATTTAATCAATATTACACAGTTGTAATTGAATCAATATTACCATTTATTAAGCTTAAAGTTATTTTCTTCCAAAATTATTCATGTCCTCCTACAACTTTGTTAGTTTCAGCCTATTCACATTGCTATGACACTACAGTACATTGCAGTCTTATGCTTATTTTGCACTGTACAATAATATACCTTGAAGTTTTTAAAGTTAAAGAACAAGTCTTATATATAGGGTGTTTATATACCTTGCTTTGCCAGAGAGAGTAGAATTTTTTTTAAAATTAAGCAACATTCTTATTTGAGTGAATAGAAGAGTTTAAGAAGAAAAGAGAGATGAAATGTGCAGTTAATGTTCATTAAACATTTTTGATAATGTCATACTATTTACATAATTACACATAACTTAAATCGCATGCTTACTATAATTTTTATTATTGTTCTTTATTATTTTTTAAATTACAGTTGATGTGCAGTATATTAGTTTCAGGTATACAACCCATGATTAGACATTTCTATAACTTATGACGCGATCACACCAATAAATTTATAGTTATTACAATATTATCAACTATATTTCCTCTGTTGTAATTTACACCCCCATGACTATTCTGTAGTTACCAATTTGTACTTCTTAATCCCTTCAACTTTTATACCCATCCCTTACAAACCTTCTCCCATCTGGCAACCATTAAAATGTTTTCTGTATCTATGAGTCTGTTTCTGTTCTGCTTAATTGTTTATTTTGTTCTTTTAGATTCCATGCACAAGTGAAATCATCTAGCATTTGTCTTTGTCTGATTTATTTCACTTTGCATAATATCCCCTAGGCTCATCCATGTTATTACAGATGGTAAGGTTTCATTCTTTTTTTATGGCTGAATTATATTCCATTGTATATATGAACCATTGTTTCTTTATCCATTCATCTGTTGATGGACACTAGGGCTGCTCACATATCTTGGCTATTGTAAATAATGGTACAATAAGCATAAGGAAGCATATATCCTTCAATTTAGTATTTTGTGTTTCTTAGGATAAATACCACAAAGTGTAACTACTAGGTCTTTGTTTCAAAGTCTCTTTTGTTTGGTTTAAGTATCACTGTGCCAGATTTTGTTTGTTTGTTTCCATTTTCATTAAATATCTTTTTTAATTCCTTTACTTTCATTCTGTGTGTGTTTTTTTTTTATCTGAATTGAGTCTCTTGTAGGCAGCATATATAAGGGTCTTATTTTGTTATCCACTCAGTAACCATATATCTTTTGATTGGAGTATTTAATCAATTCACATTTAAAGTAATTGTTAATAGATATAGACTTATTACTATTTTATTTTTCATAATTTTATCTTTTTTCTTCATTTTAAAGAAGGACTTTATGTGTTCTATAATAATGTAATTTGTGTAGTTTGGTGATGAACGCTGGAAGCTCTTTATCTGTTTTTTGATTCTAAATGATAGCTTCACTAGGTAAAGTAATCTTTGTTGTAGGTCCTTGCCTTTCATCATTTTGAATATTTATTTGAAGTCACTTCTAGCTTGTAAAGTTTCTGTTGAGAAATCAGTTGACAGTCTGCAGGCAGCACACTTGAAAGTAAGTAACTGCTTTTTTCTTGCTGCTTTTAAGAATCTTTCTTTCTCTTCAAACTTTGGCATTTTAACTATGATGTGTCTTTGTGTAGGCGGCCTCTTTGGATTCATCTTGCTTGGACCTTTCTTCAGTTCCTGGATTTGTGTGTCTATTTCCTTCTCCAGGTTAGGAAAATATTCCACCATTATTTTTTTCAAATAAGTTTTCAATTACTTGCTCTTTCTTTTCTCATTCTAGCACCACCATGATGTAAATATTTGTACATTTGATGTTATCCCGAAGGCCCCTTACCCTTTCCTCATTTTTTGGATTTTTTTTCCCTTTGTGTTGTTCTGATTGGATGTTTCTGTTTTGTTATATTTCAAATCTGACTTGATTCTTGGCTTCATTTACTCTACTGTTGATTGCCTATAATTTATTCTTTATTTAAGCTTGTATATACTTCATCTTTTACTGGTTCTTCTTTATGGTTCTTATGTCCTTTTTTAATGCTGCTGAAGTTCCCACTAAGTTCCAAGAGCATCCTTAAACTACTGTGTTAAATTTTGTATTTGGCAGTTCACTTGCTTCTATTTCATTTAGACCTTATTCTGGAGATTTTTCCTGTACTTTCAGCTGGGACCTGTTTCTTTGTCCCTTCATTTTAGCTTCTTCCCAGTATTTGTTTTACCCTTAGCAACCCTCTGTCTCAATCCTTGTTGGTTTTTCACAACCAGAATTTATGAGGACTCCTCTTCTCAACACCTGAGGGGTGGGCTCAGCCTGTTCTGTGTCTCTGTCCCTCATACCAGTCTTTTTTCTAACTTAAATATTGTTTTTGGTTTATGCTATTACAATTGCTTCAATTTTCCCCTCTCTTTCCCCTCCATGTATCCCCAACCCCTCCTCCTCTCCCACAGTCGATCCCCACACTATTGTCCACATCTACAGGCCATTCATTTATGTTTTTGATTAATCCCTTCACCTTCTTTTGATCAGTTCCAAATACCCCTCTCCTCTTTGACAGCTGTTGGTTCCAAGTTTTTGCCTCTGGTCTATTTTGTTCATTGGTTTATTTGTTCATCAGATTCCACTTATAAGTGAGATCTATGATAATTGTCTTTTACTGACTAGTTTCTTTCTCCAGGTCCATCCATGCTGTTGTAAAAAGTAAGAATTCCTTCTTTTTTACTTTTGTATAGTATTCCCACTGTAAATGTGCCACACTACTTTTTAATCCATTCATCTACTGATAGGCCTTTAGGCTATTTTCAAATTTTGGCTATTATAAATTGTGCTGCTATGAACATTGGAGTGCATAGGTTCTTTTGAATTGGTGTTTCAGGATTCTTAGGATTTAATCCCAGCAGTGGAGTTGCCAGGTCAAAAGGAAGTTCCATTTTTAGTTTTCTGATAAAATTCCGTACTGTTTTCCACAGTGGCTGCACCGGTCTGCATTCCTACCAACAGTGCACTAGGATTCCCTTTTCTCCACATCCTCACCAGTACTTGTTGTTTGTTGATTTATTAATAATGGTCATTCTGACCAGTTTGAGGTATCTAGTTGTGGTTTGAATTTGGATCTCTCTGATGGCTAGTGATGTTGAGGATTCTTTCATATGCCTATGGGATGTCTATATATCCTTCTTGGAGAAGTTTCTATTCAGGCCCTTCATCTACTTTTAATTGGATTGTTTACCTTCTTGGTGTTGAGTTGTATGAGTTCTTTATATATTTTGGAGGTAAAACTCTTGTCTGATGTATCATTGGCAAATACATTTTCCCATATGGTCAGTTACCTTTTCATTTTGAAGATGGTTTCTTTAGCTGTGTGGAAACTTTTTAATTTGATGTGATCCCATTTGTTTATTTTTTCCTTTATTTTTCTTGCCCTAGGAGATATATCTTCAAAAATATTGCTGTGATATTTCTGAAATTTCACAGCCTATGTTTTCTGCTAGGACTTTTATGGTATTGCAACTTGTATTTAAATCTTTTATTCATTTTGATTTTATGTTGGTGTATTATATAAGTTGTAGATTAATTTAATTTTATTTTTTATATGGACCGCT
The DNA here is from genome assembly GCF_004126475.2 of Phyllostomus discolor. Lineage (NCBI taxonomy): Eukaryota > Metazoa > Chordata > Mammalia > Chiroptera > Phyllostomidae > Phyllostomus > Phyllostomus discolor. The sequence continues at coordinate 127,629,664 of NC_040903.2, read as the reverse complement.
CCATTGTGTGTACCATTTATTAAAGAAACTGTCTTTAGCCTATTGTATGTTCGTTGTCAAATATCAATTGACCATAAATACACGGGTTTATTTCTGTGCTTTTCATTTAGTACCATTAATCTAATGGTCAGTTCTTATTCCAATACCAGGTTGTTTTGATTACAGTGACCTTATAGTATAGTTGGATCCCACCAACTTTGTTTTCCTTTTCCAAGACTGCTGAAGCTATTTGGGGTCTTGTTCCATATGCAATTTTTTAAAAGTTTTTTATTGTTTTTCAAGTACAGTTTTCTGCCTTTTCCCCCACCTCTCCCCACCACTCCAACCCTCCTCGCCTCCCTCCCCCATTTCCCCCCCACCATGTTGTTGTCCATATGTCCTTTACTTCACCTTTTTTCCCATTATCTGCTCCCCTCTTCCTTCTGATCACTGTCAGCCTATTCTCAATTTCAATGTCTTTGGCTATATTTTGCTTGCTTGTACATTTTGTTGATTTTACCATATGCTTTTATTGAATATTAGTTCTAGATCTATAAAATATGCTGCTGGTATTTTTTACACTAAGTATTTATTTGTATGCTGCTGCCAATGTATATAAAATAACCATCCTTGTGAAATAAAAACTCATGAAAATCCAGAGAGGTAGATGTTAAGGACAGACAAAAGCAGAAGTTTGTATAGTGTGGCAGGTGTTACAGGGATAAACTTTTTGTATAGGTTTCAAATTTAGCTCTTTGAATATTCACTGGTTCATGAAAAGTGGTTCAGAACACCTTCAAATATTCATTTCACTACAAAAAGGAACAGACATTCTGAAGTCTGAAAAGATTGATATTTGAAGATACTCCAGTCAGCAGGGGGTCATGTTGAGCATTCTGCAGACAGAATTGTTTAAAATCTGTAGCTGCATGGGAAACCTTCACCTGGTTGAGCCTGGCCCCTAGCCAGAGCTGTTGAATCACCATCTTCATAGCGCTGACACTGAAGGAACCAGACATGGTATACTAGAAGCTAGGCTGATTTGTTGGTAGTGGGTCCATGGGGTGGAATTGCCATTGGTATTTTAATAGGAATTGCATTGAATCTATAAATTGCTTTGAATAGTAATGCTTGCATGCTGGGTTTTCCCTTTGAATGGCTCTGAGGCTGGTGGAAGCCAATGTCAGGTGCTGTCCACTACTAGCTCTTGTCAGCCTCTTCAAAGACACAAGCAGTGCAGTTTGTGGCTATTTTCTACAGGTTTGGCTGCATTACATATGGGACAAGCTGTGCTGCAAAGCTGGGTTTTATTGGCACTGGGGCCAGGGGACTTTTGTAAATGTCCCAAGGCACCACATGATTCACTCTGCCTGTCTCTGCCTGTGGCCTTCCGTCAATCTTAGACTAGTCACTGATCCAATTGTTTCTGAGAGTGTTTCTCGAGGAATTAGGGGAATGCAACCTCTCAATGGCATGGGAGATGCCTTTCAGGTTTCAGGAAAGATGGTGGGTGTGTTTCCCCACCCCCCAGACACTCATCTGAGTCTGTTCTGAGTTTTTTTTTCTGAACTTTGTGGGATGGAGCCCCTAACAGACCTGTGGTTAAGGCCTCCAGAGCCCATATTTTGGGCCTTCTGGAAATCAGGAGGGTGTTTCTATGGCTCTCCAATGAGGGGAAAGCACCAGTGTGGATCCTGGAAAAGAGTATGGATGACTGCATGCTAAAGCCAGACTCTGACATGCCCTGAGTCTGCCTATGTTGCTGTCTCCTCAGTAGTGGTTAAGATGCAGGATGGGGGACAATAAAGAACAAAATAAAGTAAAAGGACACGCAGGGTGGGAGGAGCAGTATTCCAGAAGGTAGGGCAAGCAGTTTTGCACAAGGTAAGGTAATTGCTTTTCCCCTGGGAGGTGCTTTCCCTTCTCAAGAAAGATGACTGCTGTGCTCTCAGAGTATATTCCAGCATAGAAATCCCACCAGCTGCTGCTACATGTGTCTTCCCTGTGCCTCCCACTCCACACTCTCCTCACACAACAACTACAGCCTGTACCACCCTCCCTTGGCCCAACCCCAAAATGAGTGGCCTTGAACATAAAACCTTTGTTTTGGCCCCTTTAATTAAAAAAAAGTGGCTTTTTCTTTGATGGGTTCTGTCTCTCTCTCAGCAGACAAAAATCCCAGCTTTTCACTACTGGATGATAGATGGGAGGCTGATCCCCAAACTTTGTGGTGCTTTGTGTTTGGGAGCCTACTGTGGGGATGTAGCTTCTCTCCTCTCAGGAGGAAGCTCCCACAGTGATGCTATAACCTCTGCCTGCCACCCATGGAAACAGGACTGTCCGGTAGTGCCCCCACCCTTCCTACTAGTCTCTAGTTGATTTCTGGCTATCCTTGCTTAAAAGTCTCTTTTTCAGGTAGTCTTTTTTTTAATTTCAGGTGGATATTCACCTCTTTAGTTTTATTTCCAGTTTGGTTCTTCTGGGAGAAAGTGCCAGAAAGATCTTCCTACCCTGCTGCCATCTTGTATCCATCACTTAGGTTGTTGCTTATCCTCAGGCTCCTTCCACAGAAACACTACATCATCTGCACTCTTTTTTTCAAAGAAAGCTCAAGAATCTTCATGGAGAAGCACGTGCATGGGGTACCTCACCTCTGCACCCCACCTCCACTAATTGTCCAACAAAAAGGCAGTCTCAAGTTCATGGTACTTGTGTACCAGGTGGAGAACAGTTTGCCCCTCCACCTGGCAGGCTCTGGGGTGCAGGGCAGGAACACCACAAGCCCCACAGCTATGGCAGGCAGAGGAGAAGGAAGTGTGACTTTGTTGAATCAGCCCCCACTGGAGCTACAGGTGTGGCTACACCCTGGCTGGAATGATGTGGTTGTGGGAGATTCTGAGAACCACATTTAGCTGTGCCACCATCTTGGCCCCATATATCCAGGCTCACTTTTTAACTTATTTTTCAATGTCTTGTGTATCAGTATTTTCCAATATTATCTTTCATATTCAAAGTGAACTAGTTTGAATGATAAATTATATAGTCACTCCACTTGTAAACCTTATACCACCAGTGCCTACCAGAAAGCTAGGTAAATGGTAGTCATTCAATAAAGATTTATGGAATTAAAAATGAATAAACAATTAAATCAATGAATGACTGACTCCAGTTATCTTCATTCTGTAGTTTTAAAAGCTATGTTGGAATGTTCTCTTCTAAAAACTTAATTAATCACTTGGCATCCACAACAGAAATGGAAGCAATGAGTAACATTAAAATATCTTGTGCCAAAACTTGATAACATTTTTATATATTACTTGTGAGAAAACTATTTCTTCAATTTATATAGACAGTTATTTGTTTCTGTTTTTCTGTTTACCTCTTTGGCCCTCTCTTTGTGTGTGTGTGTGTGTGTGTGTGTTTCCCTTTCTGTCTCTCTTGATTCTTTTTTAGCAGCTTGTTATTTTTCATAATTTTGTATTGTATCACTGGAGAAAAGACTCAAAAGATCTTCATACAGTTCCTCTGTTAAGTATAAAAACATTTAATTTATAGCTTTCAGTACTTCTTATCTATTTCTTTTTGAAAAACTCGATCATGAATTATGCATACCAGCACAGCTTGAAATATTCAACTCATGTTCTTTTATTCCTCTTGGGACTACCAAATAAAGAGTAGTTTGAACATAGAAAAAGAAGGTCTGAGAATAGCAAAATGCCAGCACTAGTTAATAGTATTTGTTTCATAGTAAGGCCCAGATGAAAAGTCCAGTCAAATTAGATTTCATAAACTCAGTTAATTCATATAAGTTATTCTATTAATTGAAGCAGAAATGTGGCTTTAAGTATATAAAGTACAGGAGTTGTTTTTCAAAAATCAGATTAAAGCAATATTATTGAAAAAGTTAATGATCATTATACAAAGCCAAAATTAGGCATATTTTATAAAACTGGGAAAATAATATAGGTTTATTAAGCCAATAACTACTTTTTGAATAGTAATAGAAGATGTTTACTATTCAGTTATATTACTATCAATATGATTTAGTAATTGATTATTCTGTTGAGTTTGATTCCTTTTAATTAAAAGTTTCATATAGCACATCTTTCTAAATCTAGAAAGAGTAAAGTTCTCTCATTTACTGAGGAATTTTGAGTTATGTCTGAGGAGATTGCATGGACTGAGACCTGACTGTGGGTTTCAGTTATTGCTAGCAAATTGTTAGGGAAAACTCAATGCAATAAAATACTTTATTGAGCTAACTTGCCCCTCAGAGAGCAAACCTTCAGTTATTTCTCCTTTTGTAAACCAGTGACTAAAGGATTTGCTCAACTTTTATCCAACTTTTGGGGCAAATGCATTTTATTCACTAATGAAAAATAATTTTCCTACCTACCTGAGGTAGAAAAATAAATGAAAGACAATAAAAACAAATAAAATATGCAACAACAAATTTGTGAGGTCTTTTTTTCTTTACTGCCTAATACAAAGCACATCAAACTACTACAGAAAATGTTTAATGAATTTTTTATCTAAGCCTTTATGGTTTGGAAATTAAATTATTTGAATTTAAATTGACTGGCACAACATAAACTCAGCCATCCTATTGAATGTATTTTTTTCATTTTACATATTACTTTAGTCATTCTTAATATGTTTTCTCCAAGCTAAAGAATCCATTTATGATTAAGAATCTGTAACAACATAATCTTAGATATATGTTTAAAACCACAAAGCAATTCTTTTGAATTTTTATTACATATAATATAGTATACACTCCAAATGTGGAGGTTTATTAGATATATTTCTTTTATTTCAGTTCATTTAAAAATCATCCTATTGAATAATAATTTTGCATTGAGTATATTGAATTGTTTTATGAAAAAGTATATTGATTGTGTTATTCTTCTATCCCCAAGCCTCTTGAATAATCTAAATACAAAAAATTGAAATTAAACTTTAAATAATTTATATTTTATTCTTATAAATATTTAATGAGAACTAATTCTTCACTAGAGTTTTTCTATTAGCACTTTTATATGATTGTCATATTAGTCAAGATTCTCCAGAGAAACAAAATCAATAGCTAGCTAGATAAATAGGCAGATTTATTATAGGAAATTGGCTCACCTGGTATTGGAGGCAGAAAAGTCCCATGATCTGTCATCTGTAAGCTGAAGAACAAGATAAAGCATTGTGTAATTCACTCTGAGTTCAAAAAGGCATGAGAATCAGGGGAATAAATGATGTCATTCTGAGTCCAAAAGCGAAATTGGGTTTTCCATAGTGCAGGTACCACCAATTTGAGTTCAAAGGCCTGAGGACCAGGAACTCTGATGTTTGAGGTCAAGAGGAAATGTATGTCTCAGCTCAAGCAAAAGAAGCAAATTCACCCTCTTTCTGACTTTTTATGGTATTGTCTCTCACAGATTGGACGATGTCCATATGCAGTGGTGGAGACAATCTTCTTCACTGAATCTACCAATTCAAAAGTTACTCTCTTCTGGAAACACACTCAGAGACACAACCAGCAATAAGGATTTTACTGGCTATCTGGGTACCCTTTAGCCCAGTCAGGTAGACAGAAAATTTACCATCAGTGGTGACTTATTTTATCCCTCTAACAAATCTACCACATAATCATTATTATTATCCCCATGGTGCAGATGATGAAGCCAAAGTATGTGTTGCAGAATATTTTAAGGCCACATAGACTCTAAGTGAAGAAGGTAGAATTCTAACTAGTATATTTGAATCTGTAGTTTGTTCTTTCATACCTTTCTGTGGCTGTCCACCAATCCCTAAGACAATTTAATGGCATCAAATTATGTTTTTAATTACACATCTTTATATAAATATTTAAAATCTTTTTCTAGTATTAGTGTGTCTCTATGAATTTGCATAAAAAGGAAAAATTAAGAAACAACTATCTTTTTTTAATTTAGATAATCCTCATGAGAAGAATGGAAGAGTATCTTTATAGTTTGTAGATGTTTCTGCAGGAAAGTTTTCTATGTAGCATGGAAAATTGTAGAAAGTTTATGTTCCCCAAAATTCATAGATTGAAGACCAAATCCTCAATGTGATGGTATTTGAAGGTGGGTTCTCTAGGAGGGATCATATTTTGCTGTGTATAATGTGCATTTTTTGGTTCAAATTTTTGATGGAAAAATAAGGGTGCACTTTATACATGGGCAGTACTAATTCTCTATCTCTATAAATGTTTTTAATTATTTTATTTATGCTTATGCATTAATTAAAGTTTAACTCTAGAAAGCAAAAAAGATATCCATATGCAAAATAATACCCCTGGAATATGATGATTAATTTTGTTTCTAAATATAAATAAATTAATTAATTAATTTAAAAGTTAAAATGAAAGATTTTTTTTCTGACAGTTTGGGCTGAAAACATAGGTATGCATTATACACAGCAAAATATGGTAATTAGGTTTAGGTGGAATCATGTGGATGGAACTTACAAGAGGAAAAGAATTAAGTACTTTTTCTCTGTAGGTATGATTATTTGAGACAATGGCCAAAGTGCTGTAAGTTTTTAGTTATAAAAGAATTTTGAATAACTTTCAGTAAGTACATCATAGAATAAAAATATTTTTGCACATATTTGCAACTAACAAGAAATCTCTATCAGAAAATGAGAAGTTGCAGTAGCAGAATTCCTTCAAAAGAATGTTGAAAGCAGAAGGCCAGAAAACAAAATTAAACTGCTCATTCTGTAATTATTATTATTATCTTTGTGATATAAAGTAATATAGAAGGAAAGATTATTTATAAGGAAAACTATAATTATGAATTAAATAGCTTAAAAGGGAGCCACAAAAAAGGATGACATCTTACCATTTGTTACAATATAGATAGACCTAGAGGGTACCCAAAGTGGAATAAGTCAATCAGAGAAAGGCACGTACAATATGATTTCACATATATGTGGAATCTAAAGAAAAAATATAAACAAACAAATACAATAGAAACAGACTCACAGATACAGAGAACAGACTAATAGTTGCCAGATGAGTGGGTGGTTGAGGAACTGGGTGAAAAAGGTAAAGGGATAGAGAAGTATAGTTTGGGAGTTACAGAATAATTATGGGGATGTAAATTACAGCATAGGAAATATAGTCAATAATATTGTAATACTATGTATGGTGCCAGATGAGTACTGGAAATATCAGGGGTACACATCATAAAGTATGTGATTTTTCTAACCACCATAACTTACAACTGAAACTACTACAAAATAATATTGAACATAAACTGTAACTGAATATAAAATTTTAAAAAGGAAAAAAAAGTAAAAAATATATTATTATGCAAAAATGAGAAAAGCAAAAAATAATACTATAAAGGTAGAACACAATTAGGAGGTTTAAAGTTAACATAATATGAGAGCTATAAATACTACTATAATGTGAAGACAAAGTTAAATGCTTAATATTTAAATAAATTTCTGCAAAACTCATCATCTACTTCAAAAAGAGAGTATTATTTTTGATAATATAGATAATAAATAAATCTTCAATTGTGCATTCCTCATTTTGATGCTTTCCATTCTCAAGATGTATGTTTTATTGTATTTTTTTCTGCTAAAACTCACCCCACCAGGGGATTACTTCTGCCAAATAAAAAGCAAACTTTCACTAGAAGGGAAAATGTTTTTGACCCACAACAAAAAGTTAGATCCTGCTGTTTCCCCAAACTTCCAGAGGTAAAGCTCTGTCACCTTAATAAGAACATAAAACAGCTTTGAACAACTAAACAGAAGTAGTTTTTATTCCAACCACATTAAAATATGCAAACAAAGCACAGCATAGGCATTGTTTTTAGCCTTAATTTTCTTGTTTATGATTTTAAAAAATTTCAATAAAGTTAGAAAATACTTTCTAACTTTAAAAGTATCATTTGAAACAAATTTATGCGGGAGGTGATATTTGTTTGACTTTCTGCTATGGTAAGGCCCTGACTCATTATTTCAGAAATTATTGAGAAATAATTGCATGCTTAATCAAAAGCATATTTTAATAATTTAAAATATTGATATTTAAAATGTAAATAAGCTATTGAATAGTGAAAATTAGTTTGCCAATCATAAAAATATCTCTAATTCTAAAATATTTATATTATTTATTTTCTTCTTTTTTTGCATACCAGTGATTGTATGTCCTTGTTACTCAATGTCTAGCACCTCAAGTAAAAAACTCAAAAGACTGACCATTGCTAAACTGGTTAAGGATGTTGACTTGAGACCTAGAATGGGCTTTTAGAGAAAGCCTGATGGAAATGCCTTGGGCCATACTCTTGCCTTATAAATCAGTTGCTTTGGCCTCATTCTCTTCATGAGAACCAAGTCACTAAATGCAGCACATGTGAGGAGAGAAGAGTGAGACTCCATCTTTAAATTGAAGGGATTTCAAATCATTTATGTACATCTTTTGAAACTTCCACAGCCATCAATGCACAACATGTGGTATCCATCGTGATTACCTGCATCATCATAACTGTTTGTTCCAGGAAATTCTTGATTAGGATGTCTGAAGACTAATAATAACTTTACTTTTTGCTTCAGGAAAAGCTTGTAAACAATTTATGTTTCTAAAAAACTATCTAGTTCCTTCCATGCTGTCACAAAGGATAGGAGCTCCTTCCTTCTTTCTGCTGCGTAGTATTCCATCATGTAAATGTATCATAGTTTTTTGATCCATTCATTTACTGATGGGGAACTGGAGAGCATTATGCTAAGTGAAATAAGGTAGACCATGAGAGACAAATACCATATGATCCCACCTATAAGTGGAACCTAATCAACAAAACAAACAAGCAAGCAAAAGATAACCAGAGACATTGAAATTAAGAACAAACTGACAGTAACTAGAAGAAAGGTAAGAGGGGATAGCGGGGGGAAAATGGGAAAGGTTTTCAGGAACATGCCTATAGGACACATGGACAAAACCAACAGAGGGCAGGATCTAGAGTGAGAAGTGGAGATGGCTGGGGTGGAGGGGTGTGGTAGGGGAAAAATTGAGACAACTGCATTTAAACAAAATTTTTTTAAAGTTTTAAAAAAACTTCTATCTTTCTACGGAAACTAGAAGATATGGGCTCTATCTTTGTTATGATTACATTTCAAAGCGATGATTCCTAGGTCCTTGAGAAATACAGTAAGGGGTTATAAAATTGTGAAAAGGGATTTTTAAAAGATTTAGAACTCAAAGAAGCAGAAAAGGGTTTACCATTAATTTTTTTCTACAGGAGCACAGTAAGAACAAAGAGGTAACAAGGGCCCAAATAAGCAAGAAGTCTGTGTGAAGTTTAGTTAAACAGAGGGGATCTTTAAAGCCATCTTTCTTGGTCAGGACTTTAATTCATTTTTTAACAACTGCCTTTGACAGCATGCTTTCCTGATTTGGGCCTGTCAGTAATTTGTAGAATGCTTCTGAGGGGAGGTGGGTACTTCTGGCACACCCTACATGCCTTGTCTGAGGACAGAGCAGTCTCTTTCAGCCAGTAAAAACCCAAAGGCAAAGCTTCACATGTGTTACCAGTTAGAAGTTCACCAAAAATGGCTAGAAATCATAAGGGCCAAGAGAGTATGAGTGGGGCACCAACAGAATCTTCCTAGAAATGTCACTTTATGGAGCACTAGTCAGAGCTTTAAAAGTAGTAAACCATTTTTAAAAGTCTAAGTAGTTATTAGAGAATTTACTCTCAAAGTATGCTCAGGTAACCACTTCTGTCTTACCCTGCAAGTCATCAGGAAAGCTGTTCCATGGCAGTAACAAATCATAATTTTGTGATTCATTAAAGTGCATTTTAATGTATAATAACATTTTGTCAATAAATAACTGTTGATTTTTCATTGTGTTCTCTCCAGATTGCTTATTGAATGGGAAGAGTTTTTTCCCTTTTTTGTAAATAAGGCTATAACTATACCTTAATTCAGGGTTTACATAATGAGTGCATTTATATACTGAGTCCTGGGTAGAATTTCTATATCTGGAAATGTAGTAGAATCTCCAGTGCAGTTAAATTCTCTCTCTAGAAGTTCTCTCACTATGGCTTTCTTGTACTGAAACAACAACAACAAACTGCAGAGCAGTGAGTCTATAGTCCTTGATGTCCTGGTCACAAAGACATTGAAAGAAACTAAATCTCACTTATATTTGTTTAGATAAAATAATCATCAGTCTTCACCTCAGGGGCTTTTTAGCACACTTTTCAAACCTTCAGTTTCCTACTGAGTATTAGCTAATAGCTTTGATTTGATAGTTGTTTGGATGGGAAGCTATTGCATTAAATGATGCCCTAAAGCTACCCCTTGGCAAAGTTAAAATTCAGTATTTCTGGTTGGTAAATTATGCTAGCTTTATTTAATTAGAGATTTGAAAGTGCTTTTTTTTTGAGGCTGACATCTATTGAGCTTTGCTCTAATGTTATTAATTGCAGGGCTGGAATGGAATTCTTTTTCTTATAAAGGATATCAAATTCTAGTGATCAGAAGAGGAGAAAAGCAGATTCATAAGATAATGTTTAGTTAAAGAAAACATTAGAAGTTCTAAGAGTATATCATTCTAACTGTAGCACACAGAAATTTGCTGGTCTTATATAATATATTACCCTTATCTATCACAAAAGATCACCAAAGATTTATTTTATTTTGCTTAAAAAAACTTGTTTAGATAGGAGTAGGCTTGGGGGCCTAAATTAAAAAGGTGAAGGGGTTAAGAAGTAAGAGTTGTCAATTACAAAATAGTCACTGTATGTAAAATACAACATAGATGTAAAGTACAACCTAAGGAATATAGTAAAAAAACTGTGATAACTATAATTAGTGCCAGGTAGATGCTAGACTTATTGGGGTGATCACTTTGTAAATTATATAAATGTCTAACATTAGGCTGCACACCTGAAACCAATACAATAGTGAGTGTCAACTATAATAATTTTTTTAAATAAAATAAAAGAACTTGTTAAGTTGAAGTAATAGTGCAAAGATTTTGGATACTAAAGGCACATTCATATTTTCATCAGACAATGGACAGAATAAACTGGAAAATGTTAATTCAGAATGTTTGCAGTGTTCTTGAGAAATGTAAAGTCAGTTTTGTAGTAATACAACTGAGTATAAGACATTTTAAATGCATTGCATTTCTTTGTACTTAAACAAAAATGGATTTGAAAATAAATATTGTTGAGCTCTTTTAGAAAAAAAAAGAAAAGAGCAAAAGTATATCTGGTCATGTAGCTATCTACTAAAAATCCATAAGCAAAGGAAAGGAACAGTGGACTTGAGGTCAGTGAGACTTATACATACCATATGTAACATTTTTCAATTACATGTGTTTACAGCAGTATTTTCTTCTATTAGTCAAAGTAGAAAAACTATATTTATTAGCTAAAAAATTAATCAATATCTTGTTATAATAAACATTTTTGTAATCAAAATTTTGTAGTGTTTTAGTATTACCATAATATATCAATTTGTATTTGGTGGAATATAGCTCGTCAGTAGTTTCCTTACCAATTGAAAGATATATGACTATTTACCTCATATTTAAGAAACAGAATAGCAGCTGACATAGAGTTAATGTTGTATAGATGCTTGTCAAATGAAATACATAGAGAAAGTAATGTGCCTATGAAGATAACTAAATTCCCAGAAATTGTTTCTGAGTATAGAAAAACAATATTAATAATTAAAACATTCTGTGACACACAGAAAAATGTGTTTGGCTTTTCAGAAATTTTTGTGTGTCTTTTAAATTTTGCCTATATTTTCAAATAATGACTTAAAAGTAGGTGGGTAATTTCAGATAATCATACTTTGCTTGTTTTCTATTAGTGCAGTAAATGAAAAACATATGGCCCAATATAAGGAATGTGAAGTGTTCTTCGAGGAAAGCACATATACTGTGTGTAGCAGTGTTCACCAGTCACTACGTAATGCTATTTACTGTACTCACAAGGTCAATATGGGACGTTGGATGTTGGTATAGAAGATAAAAAAGGCTTTAATGTGATAAGAAATAAAAATTGCCATTATCATATATTTCCTTGACTGATGGCATTGCTGACCTTTCATTTTATGGAATATTTTAATGCCTATTTCTCATCAGATCGTATAATCTATGACTTTGGACAATAAAATACAGAAAAGCTGAAGTAGGTAGTCAAATTTATTTGATTTGTGAAGTCTACTGTTTTAGGTAATGAGTTTTTCATAAGTTGTAGTGCCATTTTAGTCTAACACTGAAACCAAATAAACAGTTACAAGAAAGTAAATGTACAAAATAGACCTCTCTATAGACATAAGTAGTCAATCTGACCTTGTCCCATAAATCCAGGAAATTACTTTGTATTTACAAATGTGTAATACCGCATCCTTTCTATTGTAGGTTAAATTTCTTTTCTAAATAACACTGTTTTCTCAAATATTTAAGTGAAGAATAAAGTTTTAAAAACTATATGTCTGAGGTAAAAACTATCTCATAATTCATGTAGGTATTTTAGCAATGCAGGTTGGCTAGGAATTTCTTTTTTAGATTTGTAAAAATATTGAAAACTTGCCATTTAAGATGTGTACTCCACATTTTAATATAAACATATTGAAAATAATAATGATAATAAAGAATCTGTATAAATCAAGTGAACAGTAAAGAGTAACTAAAAAATAAAAATAGTAAAGTCAGTTAGAAATTGCCCAGTTTCAGTTTCTTATTAAAAACAAAATTGAAGGGAAAAAGAAGTAAAACTTTCAGTACTTCTTGATATTTTACTTTGTGAGGACATTAATTTTCACTTGAAAATGAAGTATATTTTATGAAAATGGAATCACACTCATTGATAATGAAAATTATATAGCCATGTGAGCAGCTAAGACCTCAGGTTTTGGAGCCTTGAACTGTCTCCCTCCAATTCTGTTGAACCTGAGTAAGATATTAAATATGATTTCTAACCAGACAATCCCCATGAAAATGGTTGAATTGTTCTTTTATGGAATATAGTATTTCTTTAAGTAGCTTGCAGTATAAAGACTAAGTGATGCTAGAAGAGTATTATCTTTAAGGCAGTGCCAATGAACATATTTATAAAATGGAAAATGGTTAGTATGGATTTCTTTTTTCTCTCTCTGTCTCTCTTTGTTTTTATACAATTTTTTATTGCTTTACATTCTCCCAATTAAACTTTACAATAATTTCCAAGAGAGACACAGCATAAAAATCTCAAACCATATTCCCCCTGAATAAGAATAGACAGAAATTTCTGTGATGCAAAATCCTCTTGCTCAGAAAGCCAACATCTGAGTGAACTGAGTTAACAGATACTGTACATTTCTTGTATAATGCTTTGGAGGCATTTGTAGTTGTAAAATACAAGTCTTTTTCACAAAATTCTAAAAATAAAATATGGGTTATTGATAAAGCATGAAAAATGTTTATATTAAAGAAATATTATCCAGTAAACCCCTTCAGGGCAATTATTAAATCTACAAATCAAGAAAGAAGCAGTTGTGGGAAAGCAGATCAGGGAAGCTTTGCTAACAAGCATGATCAGCTTCTCCCATGCTGCTCCTTTGGCTGCTTGTTTTTGAAGCTCTAGGGGACATTGATGAAAGAAGTAGATCAGTTACACCAACAGCAGAAACACTATCATCCATCAGGATGTCTTTCAGTTTAGAGCCCATCATGACGACACGAGGCTTAGTAGGTCTTGGTCCTGGTTCTGAAGTTGTTGTTGAAGGTGACTGTGCAGCCTGTGAGGTCTAGGGTTGTTGTAAAAGTTAGATGCTGAAGATGTTGGCTGCAATTTTTAAGAGAGGGTTCTTGCTTGATAATCTCATTCACCAAATTTGGAGAGCAGAGTCTCGTGAATGAAATAAAGCAAAGTCCATTCACTCCAGCCTGCATTTCAAATTCCTATATTCTGAGCAACAAATAAATGCCTGTTTGCATGCTCCAGTTTCTTCGGGCAGTTTTCAAGTAGTTTTGCATTTTGTTGTTCATGTTGCAACTTTCTGATATGTCTACAGATGCTTTTAAAATGATTCCCTGATTCCCTTGCTCCAGTGTATGTCTGGATCATTGGACTTAGAAATAAAAGTACCTGGTTCTTAACAAGTCCATTTATTTTTAATCTTCTTCATTTAACCTAGTTGTGACTTTTTTTTCCTTCTCTTTAGCCAGTGTTCTGGCTTCAGACTCTGTGAGATCATTGTTTATGTTGGGAAGGTTGGCTGGACAGGAGTTGCTGATGGGGGTGGCAGTCCTTGTTTGCCATAAACGTCAATCATGTTTCTGGATACAGGAAACATATTTTCCATTTGCAAGGCTTCAAGCTCAGAATTCTTCAATATAATTTGATTCTAGTCTAATGATGTCAGTGATAACGTCATCTATCTCCACACATGATGCTTGAGAGTGTACATTCATTGTTGGACATTCACTCTCACCCTGTTTTGTTCTTCAAACTTAGAAAATCCCTCTTTTTCACAGTTGGAGTAAAGTGTGAGCATGGTCACGGGGCTGCTAGGTGTGCTGCTCCCTGGCACCTGTGGCATGACATGATCACCAGATTTGTTTGGACATGGCAGGCTCAGGATTTACTTGGTGGCATGTTTATTTGCCAAAGTGGTAGAAAGGTACTGCTTTACCTGCTGTGTTTGGCTTGCTAGATGTGGTACTTGGTGGGATATTTGCAGTGGGTCTGCATCTTAAGGACTAACATGGGTCCCTGAGTGGCTGGGGGATGGTTGGTGCACAAACTAACACCTGTGGATGGTGTCTGATTCATAGGCACTCTCTGTTGCATGTACTGGGCTGCTTGCAGCTTATGATTCCCTTGTTACCGTCCCCACATCTGCTAACAGGTGAGTTGCTGGCCTAGCAAGGTACATGGTGTCATCCTAGAGGAACTTATTAGAGTCCCCAGGGTGCTCCTTGGAAGTGTTGCTTTTCAAGGATTGACTTTTGAGTTCAAAATAGGTTTTGGAGCTCTTTGTGAAATACTTCCTGACTGCAAAATCCTGTTCATTGACTGATTCCAACTGTGTGGCACTGGCTGGCTGGCTGGCTTCCAGTCCTTTCACAGTTAGAAAGTGGGAACTGAGCCTGGGCAGAGAGGAGGTAGCACTGTCTTGGTCCTCAGCTTGTTGGCCTGTGTGTGGCCACCCATCCCAGTGGAACCAGGCATTTCTTGAAGTGATTATTTATCTGGATTTGTGTTTCCATTCTTATGAATTGGCCTCCACTGATCAAGTTTGTGCACATGATTTTGTTTTACATGCTCACCTTTGGTATAGGTCAAAGGGTAATAAAATGTATGACTCAGGCTTGGTCAATCATGTGCTCTATCCCAGAATTTTAAAACACAATAAAAGAGATACAAAGTCTCGGAAGTGCTTGAATCAATCTTGTCATTGAGAGCCTTTGATTCTGCAAATTATCCCATTTCTACTCCAAAAGTTACATTTTTACATTTAAAATGTCCACATTTCTTTTCTTGTTTACAACTAACATAACTTTGATCAATGCACAAATCTAAAAGGAATTGACTAATGTCTACAAGAAAAAAACTAATTAACGATAATCTGAATTTTGAAAATATATTGAGTTAAAAATAATAAGGTGAGCTTGTATGAATAAAATAGTGCCTATTTACTGTAAAACTTCAAAATAAAAATATACATAAATTCTTGGAGACGATGCAATAAAATAGCATTGTGCGTGTGTATGTCAGCAGAGATGGCTTCCCATTTGATCACTGTTTTTTCTTAAGTATGTGACTATTGGCAAATTACCTAAATAATTTAAATCCTCATCAATAAAATATGCACAATATTGTAATTAACACCCAATGCCACTTTTAGGACTCAACATTTTAATTCACATGCAATACCTATTTCAATGTTTGAATACAGAAAAGGTACTAAAAGAATCTATGGTTCTGTTTCTTCTCCACAATGATTATTTGTGCATTTAGTGGTTTGTAGAGTCCCATTCTTTTCTCCCCACATTCATCACTAAATTGAAAATAAACAAAAAACATGGTTAATGAAGACCAATTATCAACTTAATTAGAGATAAGAGGGAATGAGAAGAATAGCTTTCCAACTGCTGGATTTCAGAGCCAGTCAGGCTGACAAGGCTATCTAGAAATCCTCAGGCCTGGCCTGTGGAGACAGGGCTAAGCTTATGGTAAGCCAACAAACAGCAAAGGGACCTCTCTACAGGCAAACTGACTCCAGAATGAACTTAAAAAGACGAAAGAAAAAGGGACTCAGCTACTCATGCCTTTTTTTTCTGTCCTTACTCACCAATCAAGAGTGGTTGAGTTGTGAATAGATATTGGATATTTTGATAGAAATATCAAAATAAAATAGAAACCAAAAATTGGAAAAAAAATTCTATGCTTAAAAGAATGTTTTTGAGTGATTTGGATAACATTTGTAATACTACAATATTAAAATATAGAATTAATATTTTTAATAATCTAGTGAAGACGTACCTAGCTTCAGCAGTGCTAAGAAGGCTAGAAGGAATAAGATAAATTTATAAACAAAGACTAGAAATCAGTTGCCAGGTAAAAATAGGTAAGGTTTAGAAGGAAACTATTAGAGGATGGGAGAGCATGATGGATAATCAAAAGTCTTAAAAATAATACAAATAAATAAAATTTAAAGGAAACAAAATAAACAGTTGTGAAATGATATTAACATGAATTTTTAACAGTTATAAATATTTTCAACTAGACTATTTTAAGTTTCCCATTAAAATATGGACTGGTTTCATAAAATCAACTTGTTGGAATAACACACATAGAAATATTTGATGGTGCCAGTGTATTAGTGTACATTACATTACTTAATTTCTTTATATTTTTTAACATTTTTTTTCTTGAATATGTCTGTTGAAGTCAAAATAATGGTCTCTCAAAGATGTCTATGGAATCTATGAATATGTTGCATTTTTTGGCAAAATGAAACTTGAAAATATTAAGTTTATGAGCCTTGACACAAGGACATTATCCTGTATTATTAAGGTTGGCTCAGTATAATCATATGCACTCTTAAAAATATGAAGAATCATCTTGGGCTTGAAAAAGATGAGAGATGAAGCACTAGAGGAGAGTAGGTGGAATTAATGCAAGATAAAGATAGCCCACAGTTGCTGGCTTTGAAGATGAAGTGCCCACAAAAAAAGGAACATGGTGGCATCTAGAAACTAAAAACTCTCTCAACTGACAGCCAGAAAGGAAATATAGACCTTAGTCCTACAGCCAGGGGCACGGAATTCTTCCAATAATCAAGATAAGCTTGGAAACAAATACACAATTAGAGACACCACAAAGGAATACAGCCTTGTCCACAACTTGATCTCAGTTTTTTGAAACCCGGAGATGGATGCAGTCTCAGTCAATCAAGGCTTCAGAGCTACAGAATTATGATATAATAAATTGATCTTATGTTAAGCTCCTAAATTTCTGATAATTTATTATGGCAACAATAGAGGCAAATGCAATATTAATTGGCATTTGTAATGTTTTTCTTTCATGTATTTATTGTTTTTTCTCAATAGCTTTGAAGATGGAATGACATTTTATTGATTCATGAAACAGGACTTTGACATTACAGGTGGAGATGAGGGGAAAAAAGGATTTTGGATTCACATTTGGCTTAAAGTAGATAAAAGATGATATCTGGAAAGTCCTTGCCACACTAGATTAGTGAAAATTAAGTTCTGTGCTATAGGCTTGTTATTCATTCAGTGGTCATTGGAAGAATGTATATGTACTTTGGTTGTATGTGCTACAGTCAGAAGGATTGTGACACTCAGGTCTATATTTACATAATATTTACCTTATATAAGTAATGATTCTTATATTTTCCTGTTAAGAAGTCATGATATCAGCTAAAAAGTGCAAAGATGCGGTTTCCATAACTGTGATAAAGACATATCCTGAAGTCAAGAACTGTTAGTATAAATGAAGTACTAAAAGTCATTTTATCATTAAACCTAAAGGCTAATAAATTCATGAAGTACTGAAACAAGAGGATTACAGTAATGAGAATAATGACTTTAGGACCTTAACTCAGATGACCTAAAGAATGGTGATGTCATATCTGTGATGCTGAGAACAGGGAGGCCCACACTGACCCTTTTGTATGTAGTACTGTGGAAGGTGACAGCTTTACTGCATCAGCATTAAGAAAAAAGGAGCAATTCAAACTGCTCTGCATATAAAAATTAAGTTTAAAGTTTCTTTATTTTACTTAAGTATTTCAAAAGATATCTTGTGCCCTTCCTTTTAGTTACTTGCTTTATAATTACAGTTTACATTTTTTGTATTGCTTGATTGTTCAACATCTCGTAAATGTCTATCAATGTACTAGGAAAAGAACACATTTATTGGGAAAGATGACTGGCAACCACATTTTCCTTGTATTCTGATGAGGTATTGTTTTTATTCTTTAGAAAAGGCTGAAAACTAAGGACAGATTACTTTTAACTTATTTGAATTTTTGAAAACCAGATAGTCCAAAAAGCAGGCACAGTTGAATACACTTATGAGTTCCTTAGTTTCTCTTAAGTTTGAACTTTGGAAATTTTATCCACATATTCTCAAAAGGTCTCCTTTTCAGGGGCAGTGGCTAATTCACTTTTTTCCATTTTATTTAATATTTTTCCTCCTTCTCCCTGTCTCATGGGCCCCCAGAGCCATAAAAAGGCAACAGCTGACATTAGTTAAGACTTCCCAGCCATGCTACAAATACTTCAGTCTGCGGTGGGTGTCATCTGACCCTCATATACATATATGTACACCACATAGAGGCAGAAAGAGTAAACATTTAAATTTGGGCTAAACATTGCCAAATTGCCCCCAGCAACAATGTTTGAGAAAGCTTCTCTACCTATACAAAGTCTCACAGCAAAAATATCATGAACTCTTTTGTCTCTTCCAGTCCCGTACATGGGGAAATGGTTGCTAATTGCCTTTTTACTAACATTTATGTTGTTTTGAATGAGACTAAGATGATTTTCAAATGTTTAAGGACCATCTCTATTTTCTTTATTGTGCCTTTGCTGTTTCCATCTTTGGCTATTTTCTCTTGGCTTATTTTCCTTAATGATTCACTGAATCTGTTACAAGTTTAAAATTTATCTCTTGGTTATATGTGTTGCAATATTCTTTTAGTTCCCTTGATGTTTGATACATCCTCCATGGTATTTCTTACTATATAGTAATTTGTTATTTGTATGCAGGTATTTTTTCCATTTTTTCTCTCATGACTTCTGAATTCACTCTTCTGAGAGAGGCTAGTTCTATAAACAATGTTTATAAAACAATCTATCTTTCCCCAACTAATAAAAATAAAGTCTTTATTATATATGAATTTAAGTATATCTGTAGGTTCATTTTTTTGTTGAACTATTTATTTAACAATACTGCATTATTTTAATTGAATTGTATATGTGAGTTTTACATATGTTGATAGCTAGTCTCTTACTAATTTTAGTTCTTTAATATAATCGCAAATATATTTTTTGCATGAGAACATTAAAATCCACTTCTGAAGTTCAAAAATGTTGTAGAATTTTTTATTGAGCAAAATGTATAGATTAGCCACTAGGTCTTACTAAAAGGCTTGAATCATAGACTTTGTTTACTTGTTTCCACTGTTCTAATAATTCTATTTTTCTTAGTGTTGTTGCAAAATGAGATATATGAACTATTTTTAATTTTCAAAATCTTTGATGTTTTCTACATCTTAAAAGTTGCTAAATTGTTGTGCTCATTTAATTGTCACTTAAAAACAGATAATTTGGAAGAATTTGAATCTCTATAACACTGAAAATTCTTGTCCAAGGACATGGTATACTTTTCTTTTGTTTAAGATAAAGTGCTACACTGGTGGTGGGAATGCAGACTATATAGCCACTGTGAAAATCAGTATGGAATTTCCTCAAAAAACTACAAATGGAACTGCCTTTTGATCCAGCAATTCCACTTCTGGGATTATACTCTAAGAATCCTGAAACACCAATTCAAAAGAATCTATGTCATGCAATGATCATAGCAGCATTATTTATAATAGCTAGGTACTTGAAACAGCATAAGCACCCATCAGTAAATGAGTGGATCAAAAAACTGTGGTACATTTACACAATGGAATACTATGCTGCAGAAAGAAAGAAGGAGCTCATACCCTTAGTTACAGAATGAATGGATCTGGAGAGCACTATGCTAAATGATATTAGTCAGGTGGTGAAAAACAAATACCATATCATCTCACCTATAAGTGGAACCTAATCAACAAAACAAAAAAGTAAGCAAAATATAACCAGAGACATGAAAATAAATAACAAACTAACAGTGACCAGAGGGAAGGTAGGAGGGGTAGAATGGGATAAGGAAGGGGAAGGGTCAAGTCAAGGAACATGTATAAAGAACCCATGGACAAAGACAGTGGAGGGGTATTGAAGGTGGGGAGTGAGTAGTTTAGGGAAGTAATGTGGGAAAAATGGCAACAATTGTAATTGAATAACAATAAAAAATAACCTAATATACTTTGGTAAATGTTTTAAATATTTTTGTATTTTTTGTTGTTTAGATCCTTTGATTTATATGTCATTGTTATTTAGGTTTAAATACAATGAGTTCTTCCTGAATCCTTCTGTTGATCCATGGATAAGAGTAATGACAGCAGAGTTTCAGGCTGGTAGTACTCTCCCTCTTACCCAAAGGAAAAATGATTGCATGCTCATAAATTGACCTCAGATTTCCTGCTCACTGGTTTAAGATATTAGGGTCTTTGAATCACAACCCATAATATATCATTTCCTTAACTTCAGTAATAATCCATTGTTTCTCTTTTTTTATTCAATTCTTATGCCTTACTGGTGTTGGGGGTTAACAATATGGATGGAAGCTCCTACAGTGGGTCTGTATATCCACCCCCCACCCCCAATTTGCTCTCAACAGCACTGCTGTTTAACACCTCAGGAGGAATACTTCCATTGGTAGATCCTTGTCCTCTCCATGCTTCAGCTGAGATCCATAGCCAGGTCTCTGTTGGATATTTCACATGTCCATTTTCACAACAACCTTGGAGTTCACAATTAGTAGTTAAAAGCATTAAACTACCTGCCCAAATCTATACAATGGCTACTATAATTAATTTCATATTGGGGGTACTTAATGAAATCTAATTAAAAGACAGTTATAACTTTTTATTACATAATTAAATCTTTAAAAGAGTAACATTTTTCTAAATATTTTCTACTTTAAAAAGAAATTTGTACTAACATATTTGATGTAAATTTTGGCCAATTCTCTGTGAATAACAACTCCCAAATGTCCAGAGCCCAATTCATTGGGAAGGAAGTTTTTTAGTTAAAAATGTCATCTTCAGAGTATACAGATGGTAAAGAAATCTGGTTAAAGCCTGTTAAGACTCTGACTTCAGCATTGCTGAATAGACTGGAGAGCAAGTGCTTGAAAACCAGCAGTGCCCTGGGAGAGCCCTGTGTGCACTAACAGGACAGAGTTTACAGCTCACCCCCTTGACCTTTGTACCTTACCCAGACTCCAATTTTGGGAACATATTCTTGCTATTTTGTTTCAGAATAAAAGACAATGTTCTACCCATATGTCTTAATAATTTGGAAAAGCGAACATAAATATTTAGATGGCAAATAGGTCATCTAGCACAAGTGACCAGCTATACTGATTATGGTTAGATAAATAAATCAGGAAGACATTCACGTGACTCATCACTGTCTGCTATCTCTGTGCACAGTGAGAGCAAGAAACAAATATTAATTTTACTGAGAATAAAATCAACCATAACAGAACCAAAGCCTTGATATCAACTGGAAGTCCTCATCTACCTTATTACCAACACTTACACTTAAAGTCATAATATAGCTTTGAATTTCTATCACATATATTTAATGAATACTCCTAATTTTATGTTATTTACATTTTAAAATGTAAATTCATATTTTTCTGTCATCTCTAGAAGCCATATAATTTAGACCTTTACAGCATATCATAAATAGGTATATCATTCTCCACTTAAAGAGGAAAATAGGAGTATTTTTACCTTTTCATAAGCTTTTTTATCCCATTTAGTTTTTCAAAATTCAAGAGAAACATTGATTGTGTGTGTTTATTCCTAATGCTATCAATTTAGAAGGAGATTCCTGTGGGAATATTCGGAGTTGACATTTTACATTAAATTTGAGTTCAATATATGCATTTGATAATCATGGTATACACTGCATTATTTAAAATGCACATTTCAAATACTATAACAGGTAAAATGGAAATGCTAAGTTTACTAATCTTTATGCATACACATTAGCAGTTTGGTTTATTGTAGTGGAGTTTCACAATATAGAATCTTAGAAATAACCCATATAGTAATTAAATTTTGGATAAAACTTGCATATTTTCCATGACAGAGTTATTAGTATCAGTGTTGGTAATTCATTTCTACAACTATATGAGTACACAATGAGTTCATTGAGAGAGCAACAACCCAATCAATTATAATCAATAAAAGCAGATACATTTACATTTTAAGGCTAATTCTGAAAATTTTCAATAATAGTACATAGATATATTAAAGTGTTATATTTTTTATCTGAATTACACGTAACATTTGGAAAGTAGGGTTTAGAAAATATACATTATTGACTTGTGGAGAAAGTATAACATGTCTGATGACAGAGAGGCCATATATTTTATGCTATCTGAGTCACAGGTATTTTTTAACTTGTTACAAAGTATCAAAGTCTATTTGCATTGCATTGATGTTTTAGCTGTATATTTAACTGTGAAATTAATTCATTTTCATGGTAAAATGTTGAATCTTCAAATGGATATTCAAAAATCTTCCAAATACCTGTGCCTGGTTATACATTGAGCAACATGAGTGCCAAATATAGATGTTATAGGTGGGAAATGTCTTTCCTAATAGTATTAAAAACATCATTGAAGGCAATTTT
This sequence comes from Phyllostomus discolor, assembly GCF_004126475.2. Classification (NCBI taxonomy): domain Eukaryota; kingdom Metazoa; phylum Chordata; class Mammalia; order Chiroptera; family Phyllostomidae; genus Phyllostomus; species Phyllostomus discolor. The sequence continues at coordinate 127,606,662 of NC_040903.2, read as the reverse complement.
ATTTTCAGATTATTGTCTACTGACATCTTCAATTTGTTTACACTCTTTTACACATATTTATCCTTTCAAATCATGAAAAAATAGTGTTTTGAGGCAGAAACAGAAGGAGGAAGCCTAAAGTAAAAATGTGTACTCCATTGCCAGGAAAAGGGGCCCTCAGACAGCATTCCTCCCTTTCCAAGAGTAGGGTAGCACCTTGACATTGGAGACCTTCCCTGAAATGACCTACCAGATATTCCTGAACCCAGAAAAATGACAGTATATCCACAAAGAAGACAAAGAAAGGGATCTCTAATACAGAACTTTCAGAGCTCAGGTGCTCTCTCTGAGGGAAAAAAAAAGTAAGTAATAAAGTAAATATTTCTCCTGGATGGAAGACTTGAATTGCTATTTGAAAATGTTTCTTTGAAATAACAGTCAAGTTGCAAAAGAAAATATAATAGCCTGTAAATGAAATTACCAAACTATTTTGACAAAATGTGGGATTTGGGTGTTAAACTGAGGAAAAAACACAAACATTATAGATGATTTTTTTTAGCCCTGGCAGCGGAGTGAATAAAGATACACAATGTCATGTTCTGGGTAGGGGAAGCACAGGACAATGGAGTGCTCTGGTTATAGGGCAGATAGAGTAGATATATTTAGGTATGTTGGAATTATTCTAATTGGTTATTGCCATAAGGAATGTAAGGCAAAAAAAGCACTTGACAAGTGGAAAGGCTTAAAGGACCTTTTCAATTAACTAGGGGAAAAGTGAGGATGAATAAAAATTAAACCAGCAAAAAGTGGCCCTGGTGAAGTGGTTCAGTTGGTTGGAGTGCTGTCCCATACACAGAATGGTTTCAGGTTGGATTCCTCATTAGGGCACATATTTAGGATGTGTGTTGATCCCCGGTCAGGGCATGCATAAGGGACAATTGATTGATGTTTCTCTCTTACATTGATGTTTCTCTCTCTGTCCCTTCTTCTCCCTCTAAAATTAATAAACATATCCTCAGGTGTAGACTGTTCTGTGTGGAGTGAGCCCAGCTCAGAGATGCACAGGACCCACACCCATGGATAGGTTATCTTATGGAGGGAATCAGGCCTGCAATGTGCCTAGGCCCCTTTGAGTCTTGCTCTTGCTAAAAAACTCCCTCACCCTAAATTAAGGACATTTACTGCAAAGCAACTTCCTAAAAACCATACTAAACCTTCCAAGGATGAGTGTAACTGGTCCAACTACTTTTGCCTTTTCATTTGCAAATATCCCTCTTCTGTGATGTGATTAGTACCATTGGCACCTTTGTTTTCTGTAAAAGGTAACCACCTAAAACGAATCTGTGCATAGTAAATGAGGACCATCTTGTAAAGGGGGGAGAAACCCAATAAAGGCCTATCATTGCGGAGGTCGAGGCTTTTGCTCCCCTTGAGAGAAAAGCCATGCTGTCCCTTTTCCTCCACCAGATTCAGTCGTCTGTGTGAATGTCTCATTTCATCCATAATGATGCAGACCCCACGAGCTGGGATCTGCATCACTCAGGTGAGGATTAAAACATAATAATAAAAATAAACAAAAAGTAGAAGAAAATACAACAGAGTGAACATTAATTTCTAAAATGAACTAATATAAAAGAGGTAAGTCATGTATGTATACATGTGTTATATGCATATTTATGTGTGTATACTAAATGTAAATTAATCTTACCAAACCAATTTCAATGTTGATATAAAATAAGCTTTTCTATGCCTTATATACAGGAAAATCTCTTAAAATATAGCACTATATGTCAAAAACGTGTAAGATAATAGATATTCAGGCAAATGCAAGAAAATAGGGAGCAAGAGTGGCAATATTGATGTCATTTTCAAAATCCAAGTAATTTAGTAGAGAAAAATAATTGGGGAAAGAATTTGATGAATCCAATTATCATATAAATGAACAGACATATTACTAAAGTTGCTTTCTATAAATGGAAAATACATTTTATATAAAAAAGATAAATAAAACAACTTCTGAAGGATTCTAAAATAAGCAATACATCAAAAAGATAAAAATAAGCACATATATTGAGTATCTGCTCAATGTAATTAGTAAGTCCAAGATGCACTATAGTTCATTTATTTCAAAACACTTGTCATTATATCCATTATGTTATATATTACTAGGGAATAAAATAATTCTGCCAATTAAACTCATACAATGTGTTGTTATTTAAAATGTCTTAGCCTATATTTGTTGAAAAATATATTTCAGTTTTATATAGTGATATTTCACAAGCATGACTGTGATACATGCATGAACGTAAAAATATAACATCAATCAATATGTCTCTTCCACTCTATTCCTGTTTATGGACTTAGACATCTCTACCTTCTGAAATTTTGCACACTATTAGTTGTAAATTAAAGTATTTCACATATCTTTTTATGCTACCTTCAATGCTTTTAAAGGGAAGAAATTACAGAAAACATAATGCTTTATCAAAGTTTATCAAACAATGAGCACATGCTTCCCCAATTGAATAAATGACAACTAAATACTTCTAAACTACAGAGGAGCTAAATCTGGTGGCAAACATTCTTTGGTTCATATAGTATCTAGAATTTTAGACGTAAAAAATGGACCAAGGAAAATTACTCATTTTTCCCTCCAGGAACTCCATAAGAAATGCTTTTATGAGAATGATTTCTTTTTTTCCTATCTGATTCATGAACCTAAGTAATAAGGTAAGCAAGAGTGTATAAAGGGGAAAAGAGAAGTTTGGGGATAACAAAAATGCTGAACCTATAGATGTGCCGAACCAAAAATGCTGAAACTATAAATGAGCTGAAATGCACTGAAGTGTAACAATGTGTGCTTAAGGAAAATTTTATCTTTTCTTTTGAAGTATATATAGTAAGAGCTTTAAATGCTTGAAAGTATAAACTATTTTGTAAATAGTTTTGTACAATAAAATTATCTGCTTAAAAAGTATGTTGAATTTTATTTCTGCAGATGCCTTTAACTTGCCTGTTTTTCACACAACTGGATTACTAGAGCCTTGAATCATTTAAACTATTTAAATACCATTTTTTTTTGGTAAAACTTAGCTCGATGTTTTCCCTTAAGTCAAATGACTTCATCAGTACTCAAAGCAAAGCAAAAAAGATTCTGAATGGAATCACTCGCAAACTTTCAAGGGATTTATAATATGTATAAAGAGTGAGTAACTTAATCATAAGTATTTTTGTTGTTTCATGAATATTTTACTTTTCTTCTCTGATTCATAACTGCCAACATATTCTTATTTTCATTTCACTTATTTTTCATACTTATAATCTATTACATGTTAGTATTGCATTTAGCAAAAATGTGAAAACATCAGAAGAAAAAATATTAGAAAGGATTGATATGATCTCTAAAATGAAATGTTGTAAATTATAGATAAAGAAATGGTTCTTTCTTTAACTCTCATAAAACTGGGTAAGCAGGTTGTCATGGTATTTTCAGTTCAAAATAAATTATAATATAGATATATTTTGGAAAGTTTATTAAAGTACACAGAATTTTAGTTGTTATTTTTAAATTATGTAAATTGAATATAAAAGGAGTTAAACATTAAGATAAAAATTTTAAATTACCCAGTCTTAATTTCTATAGATATCTATTGATATATCCCTATATACATATACAGAAATGTACATAAACAACAGAATATGCATACATGAGTATATTTTGTGTACGCACGTATGCAAACCCAGCAAGATCCTTAGGCACACAATTTACCGTACACTAATAAACCACATCGGGTGTCTCAAGGAGCAAACAATTGAGACAGGCTGTTTTAGAAAGAGGATTTGTTACATTCAATATATTGAATAAACTGATTCCCATTCTTCTCATGGAAAGGGCTAGAAGTTTTCATACTGAAATATGGATTAAAACTGAATGTACTTCATATTCCCCTAAAAGTGTTCCAAAAGAAGAAAGTTGAGAAATCCCATAGTTCCCAGGAGAATATATTCTCTATAGCCCACTGCATTTGGATATTAACAAAGAAAAGGGGCTCAGAGAGCAGAACCGAGGCCCTGAGAGAACAGCAGAGTAGTTCCTTCCAGCACATTTATAGGTGCCAGAACCTCAAAAGAGCTGCAATAGAAAGGCTTGCACAACCAGGTACAGAACTGGATGCAGAAACTGCGTGAGGCTCAGGCTTGCCTTGATTAAGGACTGGCTGAACAAGGAGGGTGAGCATAGATATTTATGTTACTAAAAGGGCAGATTTTGGTAAAGAATATAGTTTTATTTTAAACATATTTAAGTAGTCTCAATGTGCTTTTTAGTAAAAGAACCTCAATTTTATTTAAAGTGGAGATACATTCAGGAAAGTGGTATGCATAGTTTCCATTTCAACTTTTTTGGATGATGATGGATCATCCTTGGGAACCTGTAGTTAAAAAGTTCAAGCTATATAATGCCTGATTTTACTGTAATGTGCTGTATCATTGAACTATACTGTTTTGTTTAAATTCAATATATCTTAAGAGTAGAATATTTTTAACATTTTGCATTAGCATTAATGGGGAATCACATATTCTTAAACAGTTTTTCCTATCCAATTTGTTATTTTAAAAGACTCATCATTGCCATTAAGTAAGAAAAAACACAGTATTTGTGTAAAGTTAAAATATAAATTAAATATCTACAGTTTACTCTTCTTTCACCTTTTGTTGTCTCTCCCTTGAAATCACACAAAGTAACACTAAGTGACTACATTAGAGAAATGAAGTAACAATCAAGTATTTCCTGAAATGTGGAGGAAGTATCATTAATCAAAGTTGAATAGATTCATTCATCCAAATAGCAGGGCTTAAAGATAATTTCATTGTCACCTACTCCCGCACACCACGAACTGCAAAATGAGTAGCTCCTATGGCATATATTTCAGAAAATGAAACATTGAAAGAGAAGGAAGTGGAAAAAAAAAAACACTATTTGTATCATCACAGGGGAGATTAAGTGAGATCTAATGAGGAAATTCTTTTAATGTTTGTTTTGTTGTTTGCTTGTTTTTTTTTGTACCCATTTTATTATAGTAAATATAACAGAGAACTTCTAAGAAAACCATCCCCATCAGACCTTTAGGCAAAAGACATAAAAAATATAATGTTCCCTCCATTAGAAGAGACCCACAAGATAAATTCCTAAAACATTTTCCTAGGGGTGACACCTGATTAAGATGCAAATTTTGACAGTGCCCAAATATATTGTATACCAAAGATGAGGAGAGGGAATCCTCTTCCCTTTCCACTGGCAAGTCCAGGATAAAAATCTCATCATTTAAATATGCTCTTTAAAAATACTTTGCAGCATGAAAATAACAGGAAAGAGGTCAGAGAAAGGTCTGCCTTCAAAAGTGATTTACCACAAGAGATTAAGCAAACTTTCAAAGGAAACTATTTTTGTGTTCTCAAAATTAGTTCATATTTTAAAATCTGTGGTATTCATTTATATTTGTATTAAAACATTTACAGTAATGTTTTCTGTTCTCTGTTGTGTTGTACACATAAACTACTTATTAAAGAAGTCCTTTGGAAGTAATTGTCAAAAATAAAATGAATAACTAGCTTGCTAAACAAGTAAAACAGATATTTCTTTCACAATTATTTTATTCATTTAATGTACTGTATCTCTTTGCAATTGCCCTTTATCTGACAAAAGGCAATAAAGTTGGATGAAAAGTGAAGACTAAATATAGATGTCTATAATACTCACTTCTATAATGTCAAGAAATGACAAAATGTTATGAGAAAAAATAATAAATGAAAACAATGAAGAAAAACAAAATGGGCTGAGATGGGGGATGAATTTGCAGAAGAGTTCTATTCATGAACTACAGATTCTAGAGGCATTGCAGCAGTTTGGGTAAGCACTGGAAATGTGAAGTTTGCCTAAGAATTAATGTGAGTTTTACTCTGAATTACTGGCATTAATTATTTCAAATCTTCATTACTCATTGACCTGCACAGAGATTACTAACCGTAGTGGACATATGAAGAAGTCCACTTAAATGAACTATTAGCTATATTTTAAATTGAATAATATAGGTTTATATAAATTATCACATAATAAATAGTGTCTATGTACTTGCATTTAAAACTGTGTGAATCTCTCTAGATGTAAAAATTGCCATTCCTCTGATTTATAAACACTGTCTTAGTAAGGTGTTTATTTAAGACAGGAAGACACTGAGATTAAATATTTGTGATTACTATACAAATTTGCATGCAAGAAATTAAATAATTTGATTTACATTTTATTGAAGTTGATTTCCTTGCATTAGATCCAAATATATCATTTAAATCTGCCCTGGCCTACCACTTGAGCCTCTCCCAGTTGGGCACTCCACCATGTTACACATCCAAGTCCAGGAGTCCAGGACTCAAGACATTTGCCCTACTTCCATAGGTACCTCAAGTCTACTGAATCATATTCTGTTATAAGTAACAGGAACACTTTTTAAAAGCCTGCCAGAACTGTTCTGATTCCCTTTCCTCCTTCTAGGTAGTTCGGAAAATACACTATGGTCAGATTTATTTGAAAATTTCTTAAATTAATTTGTATTCTTGAATATACATTCCCTTTTTTCCTACTTTTCTAATTCCTTCTCATAGCTCAAGACTAAGGTGACTTCCATATTTTTCACAAATATTTTTTTCCAAATTCTGACATCATATGTTGAAATTGTAAAATGTTGTGACCTGCATTATTCACTTTTCTGTTTTAAATTATTACTAACTGTCCTATTATGTATGGCTGTAATTAAATGAAAAGAAAATTCATGTGTGCAAAGATTTTAAATTTGTATCTTTGTATATATAGTTATTTGCTAAATAGACAAGTATAAATTAGAAAAACATTAGTGATCATAGTTATTGTCTTTGCTTAAAAATCGACTTACTCTTACTTTGTATATCTCTTCTCCACTTTCATTTAGACAAAGGATTTAGCCAAAAATGTTGGTACCATTTTAACATTATATTCACATTTTTAATTTCTGCATTGAGAGGACATAACTTGCATTCAAAACACCAAGCTAGAGATGTCTTTCAGTTAAAAACTGTGTATAACAGAACATATTTGGCATTTAATTAGCTAATCTTACTTTTAAAGAAAACATCACACCACACAGAATGAGTAGCAGAAGTTAATTTTATTGTAGAAAGAAGAGAGCATAGATGAAGAGTGGAAAATCAGGTCCAATAAATGAATGGCAAGAGTGCTTTAAGAGCTGGGGTGGAGGGATCATAGGCAATCTGTGTTTGGTGATTGTCTTTATACAAGGGAATTATAATCTTTCTCTTAATCTTCATGATACGTATAAAATTATGTCCTGAAGAAGAAGGTAGTTTTACAGCTAGGAACAAGGACCCCAGGAAGTTAGACTTCCACCCTCCCATGGAAACTGAGAGGGCACTTCTATCTCCCTTGGTAATTACATTTCAAAGGGATGGCCCTGGAGTCCTTGAAAAAGAGTCTCAGGTTGTAACACAGGCAAGAAGTTTTTTAAAAAGTTTAATCTTATAAGGGAACAGAAAAAATTTGCAATTGCAAGTTTTATATACAAAGGATATAGGAAAGAAAAAGAGAGAGATCAAGAGCCTTGAGTCAGAAAGAAGCCAGTCTAAAGTTTGGTCAAGCTTAGCGGAATTTTAAGGACTTTTTGGTCATTATAAATGAAATGATAATAAATATTCTTTAGGTTCCATTCTTTTTCTGTAAAAGAAATTCTACTTAAACTCTGAAAAATGTCTATTATTTTACAAAATCATAACAATGTTTTGGTTTCTAACCAGTCTTAATTATTGCTACAACCCAAATCTTCCTTTAAATGTTCCATTTATTCCACTGCTATCCAAGCATCAGAATTTTCGGTCTCTGTTTTCTTCCTACATGGTGAGTTGTTGAAATCTGGTGAATTCTAAAGAACTTAATGGAAGTCTTTAAAATTACATATGTGATGTTATAAAATTTAAATTATTTTGATATAGAAATATTTGAGGTATTTTATATTTTTAAATTTACTCTTGTTATATTTCAAGTGATAATTACTAAAAATCATAGTTATTTTAGGAGGAATAATATTTTTAATGGCCATACAAAAAAGATGAACTTCATCGATAGCTACTGTAATTGTCATTAATTATATTAGTTCATGAGAATTGTTGTTTTGAAAAATCTTAGTAGAATGAAAGATATAAAGTTCTATTATTGCTGATTCCTGTTCCAGAATTATTAAGAGATATTTGATTATGTTAACGCTTAAAATTTCCAGCTAACTTTATTATATGCATTTTGCTTCATAAAGAAAACTTTTAAATGTTGTAGTTTCTGCTTAGAGTTTTATCAAATATGTTATTAAATCTCAAATATTCATGTAACAAATTTATTGAATTTTGGTTCTTTTGTATTTAAATGACATTTATTTTTTGACAAAATTTGATAATCCATTATCAATTTTTCTCTGTATTAAAAGCATAAACTATATATGTATATAAATGAATGAATATATATGTATATTCTTTCCAACAGTAGGAAGCAGAATCTAAGAATATGGCATTCAGAGGATAAAATTTTAAACCATAAAATAAGTTTCTTTCAAAACTCAAATTCACATAGCATTTTTAAGAATAGTGAATTATGCATTCTGATATCAACTTTAGAACCAATTAAATTACATGAACCCTATTATTCCTTCCCTCAGAGGCTTTAAGACCAACGTTTCATCTACAGCCTATTAAGCATAAATGTTTTACCCAACTTTTTCAGTAACTGTGTTGGTAGCTGAAGCATGTGAAAATTTTACCACTGAGAGTTATAAAAGAGATATTTAAAGGGAAATTTGCTTCAAACTGAACTTTTCTATCATAAATATTTTTGGGGAGTGGGGTTGCAAAGGTGTGTGTGTATATCAATATATTGTTATAATTTAGGAAATATTAAATTATAACAGGAAATAACCATATTAGTTATATTTAAAATAAGCAATAATTATGTTAAACACCGTAAACAAATTTTAGTTTTTGATACCTTGAAAATTGCTTCTAGCCAACAGAATTTGGCACTTCTATGGAAATATAAGGATGCCATTCTTTTGATTATGCTGTAACATGTAAGGCTTCTTCTTAGCAGACTACGGTGAAAAGATTATCATTATCAGTTTAATGATGAAAGCAGCTATCCTTGAAGAAATCCTTGTGACAAGAAAATGAATGGGGCCATAGAATTCTGAGTGGCCTCTAGGACCTGACAGGTGGCCTTTAGCCAAAAGCAGCGAAAAGCTAGAGAGTCCTTAGTCACTCAAGCAAAGGAATTACTTTTCCCAATGAACAAGAGGCTTAGAAGGGTATTCTTCCCCAGGCTAGCCTATAGGTGAAAATGCAACCTGGCCAATACCTTGACTGAAACCTTGTGCAACACAGATCAGAAGATCCACTTGCACTATGTTAACACTTCTGATTCAGAAACTGTGAGATGATAAGTGTGTGTGTTATTTTAGGACACAAAATTTGTTGCAATTAGTTACATATGCAGCGATACTAAACAACAGATGTAGTCATGATTTTACTTCTTAGTTATTCTTTAATTATGTGAATTGGTAGAATTGAGTTGCAGTTGCAACTCTACAAATAGTTAAAAAGACCAGAAAATATATGGTAGGTCAATTATTTTGGCACTGCAAAGCAAATTTTCCAAGGTGGCATAATTGTTCCTCTTTTATAATGCAAGGTGATTGGCAAAGCTGAAATTAGGAACCCCAGGCACATATAGTAAACAACATAGTTTAGGAGGATTATAGCAACTCTGAGAGAATTATGAAAGGAATTATTTCTTTTTAAAGTTATGATTGAAAAATTATATCATGTACCAAAAAGCATAAAAGCCAAAACTGACTGGCTTTCACCAAAATACAGAATAAACTGCTGAAGGCTAATGTAGTTAATAAATCATGTGATTTATGGAACATCATATATCTGGTGTATTCCTTAATCTCAACTTTAATTTTAAGATAAGATATACAAAACACTTGGAAGAACAGATAGATACATTTTTAAAATAAGTACACAGGAATTTTATTCATTAGAAGGACTGTGGTCAAGTACTCAAAAGAAATAATTATAGATACATACTGTGCATTTAAAAATATGGTATATTGAATAATATAACATTTTAAATAAAATATATGCAATATAAAATGATTACCTCTAAAATATTATATGATCTATTTTCCTATATGAGGAAGAAACATAAAAATTAAGAAGAAATAAAAAAATATACTAATTGACTGACCTAAAGAGAGTAAATGAAATTTTGTTTATTCCTGAATTGGTCATGAAAAACATTTAAAGTAAAAAGCAGTGGAATTAAAACAAAAATACTGTATTTTTTGAACTATTAGATGTACCTCCCAAATTTGGAAGGAAAAGGGGGTGTGTCTTATCGTTCAAATGTAGCTTACCTGACTCACTGTTGGGGTGCAGCAGTGGAGTGGGGCTGCAGATTATTAAATATTTTACCACATTTTTTGCTTCAAAATTTTTTTCCTATTTTCCTCCTCTAAAACCTAGGTGCATCTTATGGGTCAGTATGCTTATAGTCCTAAAAATACAGTATATTCTAAATTACCCCCACACTAAAAATTCCATGATTTATTAAATCTTCCCAGCATGGAGTCAACCCTTTTGGCATTCACTTTTTATAACTCTCTGAAGTTGGAGTGGTTTCAGAGGACAGTAAGCACTGAATACAAGAAGGCTGTGAGAATGTTATAGGTATTAAAATAACCTGTTGGAATAACAGAAGGGAGAAAAGTCACCATGTACAGCTTAGAAAGTTACACCATTCAAAGTGTGTTAAAGGGGTTTTAAGTAGAACTCTATGTAATAAGATTGAGTCTTATTTTTACTTATCTTAAAACTGTGTTAAAAGTTAACTCCCCTGAAGCTTGATGTTTTTAATAAAAATATCCTGAAAGAGGTAATTTTGGTAATAAGATAATATGCAGAGCAAATCTGAACCTATGTGTATGTGAATTTTCCTTTTTGTTTCAAGACTTCAACATTGTGAAAGAGAAAAGATTATTTGATAACAATGGTTTAGAATGATTTTTATATCAAAATTATATTTTTAAGCAGATACATTTTAATATGATATTGTGAGTTTTTGAATTGTATTCTTCAGAGCCACAAAAGCTTAATGATTTAGGCAAATATATTAAGAATATTAGCCAGCAGTATTACTCCACTAAAATAAGAAAGTCCTGCTATAAAATAATATAAATCTTTTTTTATGTGGATATTTTCTCAATGTGACTTGTTTTCAAGGAGAATTTTTTTTTAATTTTATTTTAATCATTGTTCAAGTACAGTTTTCTCCCACTTACTCCCATTCAAGCCCACCCACCCAACCCTCCCCTCTTCCCCCCCATTACCCCCACCCCTAGTTTTTGTCCATGTGACCTCCAAATTTGTTCCTGTAAACCCTAACCATTCCCCCCAGAAATTCCCTCTTCTCTCCCCTCTGGTCACTGACAGCCTGTCCCCTATTTCAGTGTCTTTGGTTATATTTTGTTGTTTCTTTGTTTTGTTGTTTAGATTCCTGTTAAAGATGAGATCATGTGGTATTTGTCTTTCACTGCCTGGCTTATTTTGCTTAGCATAATGCTTTCCAGCTCCATTCATGCTGTTGCAAAGGGTAGGAGCTCCTTCTTTCTTTCTGCTGCATAGAATTCCATTGTGTAAATATACCATAATTTTTTGATCCATTCATTTACTGATGGGCATCTAGGTTGCTTCCAGCATCTAGCTATTGTAAATTGTGCTGCTTTGAACATAGGGGTGCAAAGGTTCTTTTATATTGGTGTTTTAGTGTTCTTAGGATATAGTCTGAGCAGTGGAATGCAGAGTCAAAAGGCAGCTCCATTTTTAGTTTTCTGAGGAAGTTCCATACTGCTTTCCATAGTGATTGTACCAGTCTGCAGTCCCACCAACAGTGCACTAGGGTCCCCTTTTCTCCACAACCTCTCCAACATTTGTTGTTTGTTGCTTTGTTTATGATGGCCATTCTGTCTGGTGTGAAGTGGTATCTCATTGTGGTTTTAATCTGCATCTCTCTGATAGCTAGTGATATTGAACATCGTTTCATGTGTCTTTGGATTTTCTGTATGTCCTCCTTGGAGAAGTGTCTGTTCAAGTCCTTTGCCCATTTTTTAATTGGGTTACTTGTCTTAGAGTGGAGTCGTGTAAGTTCTTTATATATTTTGGAGATTAAACCCTTGTCTGAGGTATCATTGGCAAATATGTTTTCCCATGCAGTTGATTCTCTTTTTATTTTGATACTGTTTTCTTTAGCTGTGCAGAAGCTTTTTATTTTGATGAGATCCCATTTGTTTATTCTTTCCTTTATGTCCCTTGCTCTAGGGGACAAGTTAGTAAAAAAGTTTGTGCGTGAAATATCTGAGATTTTCCTACCTACGTTCTCTTCTAGGACTTGAATGGTGTCACGGTTTATATTTAAGTCTTTTATCCACCTTGAATTTATTTTTGTATAAGGTGTAAGTTGGTGCTCGAGTTTCATTTTTTTGCACGTAGCTGTCCAGTTCTCCCAACACCATCTGTTGAAGAGGCTATTTTTATTCCATTTTGTGTTGCTGCTTCCTTTGTCAAATATTAATTGACCATAGAGACTTGGGCTTATTTCTGAGCTCTCTGTTCTGTTCCATTGGTCCATGTCCCTGTTTTTATGCCAGTACTAGGCAGTTTTGATTACAGTGGCCTTGTAGTATAGTTTAGTGTCAGGTATTGTTATCCCTCCTACTTTACTCTTCTTTCTCAAAATTGCAGCAGCTATTCGGGGTCGTTTATGGTTCCATATAAATTTTCGAAGTGTTTGTTCTATGTCTGTGAAATAAGCCATTGGTACTTTAATAGGTAGTGCACTGAATGTGTAAATTGCTTTTGGTAGTATGGACATTTTGATGATATTAATTCTTCCAATCCATGAACACGGTATATGTTTCCATTTGTTTGTGTCTTCCTTGATTTCTCTCCTCAGTGTTATGTAGTTTTCTGAATACACATCTTTTACCTCTTTGGTTAGGTTTATTCCTAGGTATTTTATTTTTCTTTTTGCTATTTCAAATGGGATTTTTTTCTTGATCTCTGCTTCTGCCGTTTCATTGTTGGTGTACAGAAATGCCTTTGATTTCTGGATATTGACTTTGTATCCTGCTGTTTTACCAAATTCATTTATTAGGCCAAGCAGTTTTTTGGTGGAGTCTATAGGATTTTCTATGTACACTATCATGTCATCTGCAAACAGTGACAGTTTTGTTTCCTCCTTTCTGATTTGGATTCCTTTTATTTCTTTTTCTTGTCTGATTGCTGTGGCTAGAACTTCCAGTACTATATTGAATAGAAGTGGTGAAAGTGGACATCCTTGTCTTGTTCCTGTTCTTAGTGGAAAAGATTTTAATTTTTGCCCATTGAGTATAATGTTGGCTGTAGGTTTCTCATATATGGCCTTTATTATGTTGAGGAATGTTCCCTCTATTCCCACTTTACTGAGTGTTTTTATCATAAATGGGTGCTGTACCTTATCAAATGCTTTTTCTGCATCTATTGATATGATCACATGGTTTTTGTCTTTGCTTTTGTTTATGTGATGTATTACATTTACTGATTTGCAAATATTGTACCATCCTTGCACCTGGAATGAATCCCACTTGGTCATGGTGTATGATCTTCTTAATGTACTCTTGGATGCAGTTTGCCAGTATTTTGTTGAGGATTTTAGCGTCAATGTTCATCAGCGATATTGGCCTGAAGTTTTCTTTCTTTGTTGTGTCTTTATCTGGTTTTGGAATTCGGATGATGTTGGCCTCATAAAAAGAGTTTGAGAGTCTTCCATCTTTTTGGATTTTTTGAAATAGTCTGTGAAGGATAGGGGTTAGCTCTTCCTTAAATGCTTTGTAGAATTCTCCTGTGAAACCATCTCCTGTGAATTCTCCTCAGAATTCTCCTGAGAATTATTGCTCTTTCTAGCTCTTCCTTAAATGCTTTGTAGAATTCTCCTGTGAAACCATCTGGTCCAGGGCTTTTGTGTGTTGGGAGTTTTTTGATTACTGCTTCAATTTCTTTTGCTGTTATTGGTTTGTTCAGGCCTTCTGCTTCCTTTTTATTGAGATTTGGAAGATTATATTTTTCTAGAAAGTTGTCCATTTCATCTAGGTTTTCAAATTTCTTGGCATACAGTTCTTCGTAGTTATTTGTTACAATCCTTTGTATTTCTGTGGTATCTGTTGTAATCTCTCCTCTTTCATTTCTGATTGTGTTTATTTGGGTTTTCTCTCTTTTTTCTTTAAGTCTGCTTAAAGGCTTGTCAAATTTCGTTTATTTTTTCAAAGAACCAGCTTTTGAATTCATTGATCTTTAGAATGGTTCTTTTAGTCTCTATGTCATTTAATTCTGCTCTGATCTTGGTTATTTCCTTCCTTTTGCTTGCTCTAGGCTGTCTTTGTTGTTGTTCCTCCAGTTCTTGTAGACATAGGGTTAGGTTGTTTGTTTGAAATGTTTCTAACCTTTTTAGGTGGGCCTGTATCGCTATGAACTTCCCTCTCAGGCCTGCCTTGGCTGTGTCCCATAAGTTTTGGGTTGTTGTGAGTTCATTTTCATTTGTTTCCAGAAACCTTTTGATTTCTTCCCTAATATCATTCTTGACCCATTCATTGTTTAATAGCATGCTATTTAATCTCCATGAATTTGAGTGTTTTGGGTTTTTTTCCTTGGGGTTGGTTTCTAGTTTCAGTCCCTTGTGATCCGAGAAAATGCTTGGTATGATTTCAATTTTTTTGAAATTGTTGAGGCTTGTTTTGTGTTGTATCATGTGGTCCATCTTTGAAAATATTCCATGTACATTTGAAAAAAATGTGTATTTAGCTTCTTTGGAATGGAGGGTTCTGTAATTATCAGTAAAGCCCATTTCATCTAGGGTATTGTTCAATGCCACAATACCTTTGTTGATATTTTGTTTGGAAGATCTGTCCATTTCTGATAGTGGGGTGTTAAAATCCCCCACAATAATTGTGCTGCTGTCCATATCTTTCTTGAAGTCCTCTAAGATTTTCTTTATGTATTTGGGTGCTCCTATGTTGGGTGCATATATACTTACAATATTTATGTCTTCTTGGTGGATTCTTCCCTTGAGTATTATGAAATGACCTTCTGGGTCTCTCTTTATGGTCCTTTTTTGGAAGTCTATTTTGTCAGATATGAGTATTGCTACCCCGGCTTCTTTTTCCTGTCCATTGTCCTGGAAAATTTCTTTCCAGCCCTTCACTTTCAGCCTGTGAAGACCTTTTATCCTGAGGTGGGTCTCTTGTAGCATATGTGTGGGTCATGTTTTCTTATCCAATCAGCTATTCTATGTCTTTTGATTGGAGCACTTAATCCATTTACGTTTAAGGTTATTATTGATAGGTACTTATTCATTGCGTTTTATGTACGTGTGTTCCTCTCTCACTCTTTCTCTTCTTTTCTTTCCTTAAAGCAGTCCCTTTAGCATCTCTTGCAGAGCTGGTTTAGTGGAGGTGTATTCTTTTAGACTTCTTTTGTCTGAGAAGCTTCTTATTTGGCCTTCTATCTTGACTGAGAGTCTTGCTGGGTAAATTTGTTGTGGTTGCAGGCCTCTGGTTCTCATTACTTGGATTATTTCTTGCCATTCTCTTCTGGCTTGGAGTGTTTCCATTGAGAACTCAGCTGTTAGCCTTATTGGGGCTCCCTTGTATGTTACTTTCTGTTTTTCCCTCACTGCTTTTAAGATTCTCTCTTTGTCTTGAAATTTTGCCATTTTAATTATGATGTGTCTTGAGGTGGGTCTCTTTGGGCTCCTCTTGATTGGGACTCTCTGTGTTTCCTGGATTTGTGTGACTTTTTCTCTCATCAAATTTGGGGATTGTTTTCCATCGTTACTTTTTCAAATAGTTTTTCTATCCCTTGTTCTTCTTCTTCTCCTTCTGGTATCCCTATTATACAGATATTATTATGTTTCATATTGTCTTGCATTTCTCTTAATCCCTCTTCATTCTTTCTGAGCCTCTTTTCCTTTTCTTGCTCTTTCTGGGTGTTTTCTTCTACTTTGTCCTCTAGCTCACTGATCCGATCTTCTGCTTCATCGATCCTGCTTTTCATTCCTTCTACTGTGTTCTTCAGTTCAGAAATTGTATTCTTCATCTCCTCTTGGCCCTTGTTGAGAGTTTCTATTTCCTTTTTTATGCTGATGCAGTTTTCAGTGAGTTCATTGTAGCTTCCCTGTAGTTTCTGGTAGCTCATTGTGAGCTCATTGAGCTTCCTAATAATCATTGCTTTGAACTCAATATCTGATAGTTGAATTCCCTCTATTTCATTTAGCATTCTTTCTGAGGCTTCCTCCTTTCCTTTCATTTGGGGATTGTTTCTTTGTCTTCCCATTGTTTGTGAGACTCTTCTTGTTTACCTCAGCTTCTTATATTGATCTGTTCTGGCTCCCTGGGTTTATGTTGTGAACTTCTTTAGTAGAATAGCAGTGAGTTCCAGTGGTGCAGTTTCCTTGATCTCCCAAGATCACTGGTCTTGGGCTGTCATTTAAGTTGGTTTTGTGTTTGCCTTTGGGTTTTGATTGTTGTTGAGTCCTTCTTTGGTGGTTCTTTCCCGCCAGCTGGTTAAATGAGGGTCACTCTGTTCACCACCTCCTGTATTTTGTTGTGCTGGTTAGGGCAGGTTGTGTTGAAGCTGGTTCTTCTGTGTGTATAAGGTTTAAAGAAATCTTGTTCAGCTGTTTGTATTGGGTACTGTCTCTAATGCTTAGTTGTATATCCAGATAGGTCCTGGATTGAAGTTTGTGTGGTTACTACTCCCTCCTTCACCTTCTTCTGTTGTTATCTGTTAGTGGTTCCTTTTTTGGTTCTGTTTCCTCTTCCAGTGGATATCCTGGTGTTCACCACCTCCACCTATTCTTTTTTCTCATCAGTTGGAGGGGGAAGGCAAAATGATTTGAGACAGTAACAGAGAATTCTATGCTATTTACAGTAGTAGCAAGTAGGGAAGAGATAGGAGATCCTTTGACTATGTATAGTGTTAACCATGATCTTCTACCCAGTTAGCTGATTTTTAGAAAGGATGGAAAGAAGATAAGACTCTTGATGGGGAAGGAAGGATTGTGAGTTGGATCTATAAAGCAGGGAGGTTGTGGGAGGTCAGATTCCGGGGTAAGGTGAGAGTAAAGGATAGTAAATAGGTGTAGTGTGTGAGAGAATAGAGTTAACCACTACAGTAATAGAGTTCAGAAAACTTTGAAATGGGCTAAGATCTGGGGGCGGGGTGGGTGTTGTGAAGTAATTACAATTGCATGGAACAGCAGTTATTTACAATAGTATTATGGCAACAATCATATGACAGAGACTGTGAGATCTAGGTAACAAGAATAGGGAGTACAGAACCTCGAGTAGCGTGCTAATGGGACACAGGTGAGTTAAAGGACAGTAGATTAGCAATACAGTATGGAAAGAGATATCAGGGGAAAGCTGACAGGTCATACAATATATCCAGCCTAGCAAAGCAGACTATACAAAAAGAAGAGGGATATAAAAATGCTATTAAAAAAGATGTAGGAATATTGGAAAAATAATAATAATACAAATATGCAATAACTTGCAGGTTCTCTGTAATAGCAGAGTGACATTTATCTCACTGTCCCAGCTGTTGTGATGCCCCTTCTTTGTGTTCAACTTTGGTCTTTTCACAGATCCAGGATTTTGTCTCACTTGTAAGTATTTAGAAAAAATTTTAAAAAGTAAAGATAGAAAAGGCAGATGAAGGAAGGAAGAAGAGATAAAATTGGAGGACAGGAAGGAGGAAGGAGTAAAATAAGAAATCAGGTAAGAGAGGAAAAAGCAATCAAAAGAGAATAAAAACAATAAAAATTAAAAATTGTTAAAAAAATAGAATCAAATTAAAAAGTCTCTTGGTTTCAAAGTGGCCAAACCGGTTTTTCTGTTCTTGCTGGCTGAGGCAGGCTGAGGAATGATTGATTTGGCTTTTCTTCCTTGGCCAGGGGAGCTAGCACTGGCTCCTCAGCCTTGCGCCCTGGGTGTGGGAATCAGGTCTTTCCCCAGGGTTACTGCTGTGGACTGGGGTGCGGGGATGCTCTCCCTGCAAGAGAGCCCATGCACCTGTGTGTTGGTATGCCCACGGCTGGGTAGCAGGGAGGCTGGAGCCACTGATCACTTTAGGAGAATTCCCCAAACAGCGTCTGTGTCTATTCACTCCTTCCTCTTGAGAAATTCCTGCTGTTCAAGCCTGCCGCTCCCCACAGTGGCCTGGCTTCTCCCACCACCAAACGCTCCAGCCAGACCGGTAACCGTGGGGGTCCGGGTCCACTGCGTGACTCAGCCCCTCCAGTGTCCACCGCCTCCAAAGGTGCTCACAGCCCCCATGTGTTTGCCAGCACCTGGATTCCTCCCAGAGCCACTCAGACCTTGTTTGGCTGGGGAGGGAGCAGTTGACCTGGCTCTCTCCCAAGGACCCTATGGCAAACCCAGCAGCCACCAGGGCCTGGGTCTGCAGCCCCGGGACCACACGCTGGTCCCAGGACCCTACCTTGTTGCAGCACTCCCCTTAGGGTCCATTCTTTGTTCTTTCGGTTCTGCCACAATCCTTGGTCCCCTATTTTCAAAAATGCTGAAGTATTTTGGTTGCTTGCCTCTCTACTCCTTAGATCAGTCAGGATTTTCTCCCCTGAGCAGAGGAAAGCCGAATCTGCTCCTTCCTACTCAGACACCATCTTTAAAATAGTATAAATCTTAAACAGTGTTTAAATATTGTCTTTTTGCTTCCAACAACACAAATTCAGAAAACATTAAATAAAACTATACAGGAAGACTTAACTGATCTAGAAATATAGAGCAATACATTTTAAAAAAGGAAAAAATACATTTTGTTATTGCAAGGCGGTCAAAAATTTCAAAATAAATGAATAAATCATTTCAACCATATAGAAATTTTAAAATATTTCCCAAATAATGTTATTGCTAAAATAAACATCAAGAGTGCAATTACAGAATAAAGACAAATGAACAGCTTTGAAAATAATATTATTGATATTGTGGAATGTCATCACAGTTTTCTCCACAAGTTAACCAAAGCTTACATGCTTTACTTATTAAATATTATTATCAATAACTTTAAAATAGATTGCTATCGACAAAATAGAAACATTTCAGTTTTTAAAGTAAAAAAATTAAAAAATAAGCTAAATAATAAAATATAAAATATTAAGTCAGGCTAAAAATCAATAATTTAATCAGAGGTTAAAAAGAAGAGATTTCACCCACATTGTGTCAGAATAAGAATGAAAATGTAAACACCACAGATACAGACTGCATGAAAATATTTAACAAATGAGTATTTAGAACTTTGTATGACTAGGAGAACAAATAAGTAATACATGAAATAAAAGTTGATCCACATCAAATGTAAATGTAAAATAATCAACATCAACAAAAAAATGAAAATGTTTTTGAAATATTCTCTGTCATATTCGATGCATAAATTATTTTTGAACTATTAAAAACAAACATAGATAGAACATTCATCCTATGTTTACATTCTATGTAAATCATTCTAAACACAATAAGCTAATATTTTCTATTGATTTTAAATAAATTACAGAATTCTAATACATCTCTGGAGAAAAATAGTATGAAAAAACTATTTTAGGATAAAAAATTTGAATATACAAATTATAACTAAACTAAAAATTTAAGTCATGCACATATTAAATATTAATTTTATTTATATAACATATAAAACAAGAAAAATATATTACTTAGGAATGCACATATAGCTAATAAAATTACAAGGAAAATCAAGAAAATTATTTTCACAAAAGTCAGGATGTGCTAATTTTTAAAAAATATATTCATTCATCCTGCCTGGTATATCTCAGTGGACTGAGCATGGGCTGCAAACCAAAGGGTCGCCCATTCAATTTCCAATCAGGGCACTTGCCTGGGTTGTGGGGCCAGGTCCCCAGTGGGGGCCATGTGAGAGGCAAACACACATTGATGTTTCTCTCCCTCTCTTTCTCCCTCCCTTCCCCTCTCTCTAAAAATAAATAAATAAAACCTTTAAAGTGCATTTATTATTTTGAGAGAGAGAAAAACAGAGAGAGAAACAAACACTGATGTGAGAGAGAAACATTGACTGGTTGCCTCCCATAAGAACCCCAACCTAGGATTGAACTCACAACCTAGTCATGTGCTCTGAGTGGGAATTAAACCTGCAAACTTTTGTTGTACAGGATGATGCTCCAACCAACTGAATTGTAACAGTAAAAATTGTAACTGTAGAAAATTGTAAGCCACCTTATCATTCTTTTGGCATTTTTTTCATTAAGTCCTGACTCTGACTAATTGGCTTATAGGTGAACAACATGCTTGTATAAGAATCCTAGGAACTAATTTCAAAAGCTACATCTCTGACTTTTAGGAATCCCAGCTCAGGAAGACCTGCTGACCTTCAACTGTGGATCCAGGCTCATGTAAAGTCAGAATGACATGAATCTAAGATAACTAAACTAAGATGGTGCACACCAGATCATCACTTGCCTTATCAGAATGGACTGTGCTAGCCTGCATGTAGAGAACTTTTTCAACCCCACCCTTGATCTCTTCATTCTGTTCCCCTCTCCCTCCACTGAGAGGTGGGGATGAGCTTTGAGATGTGAGCCCCTTATCTTACAGTCTGCTGGCATCTGAAAATAAACCAATTTCCTTTACATCATATCTGCCTCTGGAATATTGGCTTTCAACATGGCAGGCAGCCCAAGCTCCTTTAGGTTATAGATACACACTGGCCAGGGCAGGATGAGCAAATTTGATCACAGAGAAACAGGAGGCCTCTTCAGTGCCATTAATTGTTTAATTTATTAACTTGTGCTATTGTTCATAGTATAATTCTTCATAAACACATTTATTCAGAGATATGCCTATATATAGAAAGAGTATGCATATTTCTTATGTTTTTTTAAGATTTTATCTATTTGTTTTTAGAGAGGGAAGGGAGGGAGATAGAGAGAGAGAGAGAGAGAGACATCAATGTGCAGTTGCTGGGGGTCATGGGCTGCAACCCAGTCATGTACCTTGACTGGGATTCAAACCTGCGACACTTTGGTTTGCAGCCTGCATTCAATCCACTGAGCTACACCAGCCAGGGCTTCTTATGTTTTTTTAATTTCACAATCAAATGCAGAGGGGGAGAGAGAGAGAGAGAAAGGGAGAGAAAGAGCAAATGTGGAGTGCCATAAGAAGTCCCCTCTCAGAGTTCCACATGACCTGATTTAGGATATGTTTCCATTCCAATTACAACCTTTATCATTACAACCCTCATTTCACTGTCAAATTTGGTAGGCTCTAGAGCAGGATGAAAAAGGGCATAATCTCTTGAGAAATATACTGCCTCTTTCTTGCTCTCTCTCTCTCTCTTTCTTTCTCTCTCTCTCTTTCTTTCTTTCTTTCTTTCTTTCTTTCTTTCTCTCTCTCTCTCTCTCTTTCTTTCTTTCTTTCTTTCTTTCTTTCTTTCTTTCTTTCTTTTTCTCTTTCTTTCTAGGAGGGGAGGATAAGGAAAGTAGAGGAATATTGAAACAGAAAAATTAATAATCAATTCATAGTACATAAAAATAAGTTAATAAGAGACATCTGGTCAAGATGGCAGCATAGGTAAACACAGTTCACCTCTTTGCACAACCACATAAAAATTAGAACTGAACTACAGAACAACTATCACAAATTGAGTTGAAAATTGAGTTGAATGGATGTCTGACAACTACAGAATTAAAGAAACCACATCCATAGGTAGGAGGTAGGAGGGATGGAGATGCAGAATGGGCTGGTCTCACATCCATGTGTGGTAGGTAAAAACTCATGAGGGATATCTCAAGAAGGAGGATTCCCAGCTCCACAGCCCAGGATTCCAGTGTCAAAAAGATAAGCCCTCATAATTTCTGACTGCAAAAATCAGCTGGAATTGAGTCAGTGGAAGAAAGTTCTGGAGTCCCAAGCTGTTCTTCTTAAAGAACCAGCATATGGACTTACTCTTACTCTTTCTGAGCTCCAGCACTGGGGTAGCAGCTTGAAAGACACCAGTGGCATACAGGGAAGAACTGAAGTACCTAGCATCAGGGCAAGAACTTGGAGATAGCTTTCTCCCAGAGAGAAAAGTAGGCAGTGGCCATTGTCCCTTTTTGAACTCTCCTCCCACAGAGCCACAGAGTCAGCAGGCAGGTGCCATATTTGAGACTCCTTCAATCTGGCTAATACTGTTTGCCCCACCCTAGAGATGCCCTCAGGCTCCGTCCCACCTAACTTACAGGCTGAACCAAGCTGTTCACAGTGACTTTTCCATATGAATGTCTGGTCTGGCTCATGCTTTACAACTTTCTAAATCCTATCAAATAAGCAACAGCCAGCTCCTATGAGGCCCCAACCCCTGTACCTCTTTCTAAGTAGCCCCAGACCCAGCACTAGCAGCAGCCAACCTAATTTCACAGCTTGCTTTACCTGGGAATCTCCATGCCCAGCACAAGTAGCAGCCATATCAGATTGCTTCATACAGGGTGGCCTCAGGCAGAATACAGGTGGGGGCTAACTTTGGCCTACACCTCCTGGGAAACCCCATAGCCTATACACCCAATGGACAGCTATAGACTATGTCAGAGCACCACTACCCTTCCCCTGCACAGCTGACCCTCCAAGGAGGGTGGAGGTTGGTGGTCAGCAGACACAACAAGCCCTTGAAGCTGACTGGCCTGGGTAAGTACTTTCCTTTTACCTTCCAACAGTAATTAAGGCTCAACTACAAGAGAAGGGAATACTTAGCCAATACACAGGGTACACCTCAAGAACCCAGCTTGGGTGATAGGGGAACCTGGGCCACTGGACCCTACAGGATACCTACTACATTAGGTCATCAGATCAAGCAGTTCCCAGATCAGGGAATCATAGCAGCTCCACCTAATATATAAAAACAACACAGGGAGGCTGTAAAATGTGAAGACAAAGAATCATGGCCCAAATGAAAAAACAGCTCAAAACTCCAGCAAAAGAGCTAAATAAAATGCTGATAAACAATCTATCAGATGCAGAATTCAACATACAGGTTATAAGGATGCTCAAGGAAGTGAGTGTAGACCTCAACAACATAAAAAGAGATCCAGCCAGAAACAAAATATACTAATTGAAATAAAGAACAACTTACGGGAAAACAACAGTAGAGTGGATGAAGCTGAGAATCAAATCAAGGATTGGAACATAAGGAAACAAAAATCGACCAATCAGAACAGCAAGAAAAAACAAGAATCTGAAAAAGTAAGCATAGTGTAAGCAGCCTCTGGGATAACTTCAAACATTCCAACATTCGCATATAGGAATTCCAGAAGGAGAAGAGAAAGAGCAAGTAATTGTAAAACTGTTTGAAAAAAATAATGAAAAATAACTTCCCTAATTTGGGAAGGAAATAGACATGGAAGTCCAGGAAGCACAGAGAGTTCCAAATAAGATGAATTTGAAAGGCCCACTCCAAGACACATCATAATCAAAGGTTAAAGGTAAAGAGAGAACCTTAAAATCAGCAAGAAAAAAATCAGTTAGCTACCTGCAAGGAAGTTCCCATAAGACTGTCAGCTGATTTCTCAAAAGAAACTTTGCAGGCTAGAAGGGATTGGTAAGGAATATTCATGATTATCTTTGGCCTACAGCCAAGATTGCTCTACCCAGCAAAGCTATCATTTAGAATGAAAGGGTAGTTAAAGAGCTTCCCAGATAAGAAAAATCTTAAGGAGTTTATAGTCACCATACCTTTCTTATATGAAATATTAAAGGGACTTATTTAAAAAAAGAAGATCAAAACTATAAACAATAAAATGACAATAAATAGATATCTATCAAAAATGAATCTAAAAAACAAACTAATTAGACAAGAAGAACAGAAACAGAATCATGGGTATGGAGAGAATTTTGATGATGCCAGATGAAAGGGGGGTGTGTGGGAATGGTTGTAGATGTGAGGGATTGAGAAGTACAAACAGGTTGTTACAGAATAGCCACAGGGATGTAAAGTACAGTGTTTGAAATGGAAAAGCCTAAGAACTTATACCCATGACCCCTGGACATGAACAATGGTGTGAGGATTGCCTGAGGCAGTGGGAGTTGCTAATTGAGGTAGCTGTAATAGCATAATCAATAAAATATAACTTAAAAATAAAAATTCAGTAAGATCAGAGGCTCTATCTGGAGCCAGTCTGCCTAGATTCATAACTTGGCTTAACTTCTGATTAATCATGACCGTAGAGAACTTAGATAACTTCTCACATGTGCCTCACTTTTCATATTTTAAAAAGAACACTTAAAATACCTACCTCAAATATTCATTCTGTGGAATCCAAAACCAATGTATTGAAATATTTAAAACAATCCTATGTTATTTGCTTTTAAAAAAATAATGTGCATGGACATTCTCTGGAAATGTCTCTCTAATAATAGAAAAATTGAAACTAAATCTTATAGTGCTATAATCATATTTGTTGTCTTTTTACTTTCACATTTCAGGAAATTTAAGTAAACTGCCACTTTTGAAATTAAAATCTGTGGATAATTTCCATTTAATAATCTTTTATGATTATATTTATATTTTCTAATCCATCTATATATTCACACATATAATTTGTAAGTATATTATAATTTAATGGAAAGTGGATATGAGTATAGATTTTTGCCAAAAAAGTACCCACAGATACATGTATGCTAATAATATATTTAAAAAAAACTAAATGCGAGTACAGTCTACAATATTTATAGATTTTGTACACAGATAATCATCACAAGCTAATGAAATCTTCCCTCTTAGTCATTACTAGATAACCTTGATCAAACTACCTATGAAGGTCCCTGTGAGCTGGAACAAGAGAGCAAATAACCAGTGGAGAAAGTTTTTCTGTCACCATAAGTAAAGTGACATGTTACTTATCAAAGTTCTGATTCCTATGAAAACTAGATGAAGAGTCATTTCGAATACAACTTTTCTGGGTCTACAAGTCTAGGTTATCAACTTAAAGTTCCTTGGTATATAAGTTCATTATTACCAATTGAAATACTTTATGTATTAAAAATGAGGCAACAAAAAACAAACTGGGAAAAGGTATACAATTAACTAAAAACCTCTTATTCATTTTGGCCATCATTTATGCAACACCATTCAATAAGAGGTTATCTGAAGTGTTAAACAGCCAGTGTAGAAACAGTGCAGAACCATGCACCAGAGGTCTCTGATACGCAAACTGAAGCCATGTTGTTTCTAGAAAGGCAGCACTAAATAAACAGGGATATTGGCTCATTTAAGTGTTCCCTTACTTACAACATTTTAATTAAAGCAAATTCAGAGAAGTAATCTTATTTTCACAGGCATCAGTCATCTGTAAAATCCCTAGCTTCTGCTGATGCAAATTAATTCTAAAATACACATGCCAAAGATAGGTAAAGTGTAAGAATTTTCCCAGGAGTTATAGAGTAATTCTCTGATGGTTCAGGGATGAGTAATTTTAATTCTTTAAATGTATTTTTCTAAATTACTAACTTCTCATTATTTCAATCTAATTTCAGAATTATTAGTGCACAAGATCACTCTGAATTCCTCCTTCAGTTACTCAGAAAAAAATATGAAATGGTAACAAAACCTAGTGACTGTAATGAATTGGAGTAATGAAAATGGGGAGAAGTTTGAGAAAAACAAATAAGAAAATACAACTCTCACACAATTCAGCTTTTTATTGAACACAAAATGGGTATGTTTAATTTAGTTCAAATGATCTCAGTCCTTTAAGAAAAAATATGGAGGCCTTCACAGAGGTTTAAAAGTAATTTTCTGTACAGCTGAATGAAATATAAATAAACATACAACCACTCTTCCATAAATTTAAAAATTTTCTCTTAATGCTAAACATGTTAAATGAAAAGTTTTAGTTTCTATGCCTTTCAGGCCTCAGCATCATCCACATTAGCCAGTTAATAAACAATAGAAATACGGATACATTGGTGGCTTCATGCCTCCACTCTAGCATTCTTTTACCTGGCATGCTTTTCTTCCCTTTTATTTGTATCAATCTTGATAAAATTAGACTCTCCCTTTGTGATATAATTCATAATAAGAAATTATATATATATAATGAGCTTTGTCTCTTGCTAGTACAGACATTCTGAACCCTTTGGCATTTCTTAAGTGGTGAGAGAAATAAAGGTGTCTTTTGTTATGTTAATGAGGTAGCTTTTGAATTGCCACTGAGCAACCAAACAAAGGATAGGCTGGTTGCCAGGAAAACCAGCCACATAATTAGAGGATTGGAATTTTCAGTGCTACTATTCACCACTACAACCCTGCCAATCCCTCCTTTCTCATCCCTGCCAGCTCCCTCCTCCATTCCCATAACTCTCCTAGGCTTATTGTGGAGATTGAATCAATCACTAGTAGCCAATAACTTCATCGATCATGGCTATGTGATGAAGCCTCCATAAAAACCCAAAGGACAAGGTTCAGAATGCTCCCAGGTTGGTGAACATAAGGAAGTGCTGGGAGGTCTCTGCACCTGGAGTGGGCAAAGAAGCTCTGTGCCCCCTTTCCATACCTTTCCCATGGATCTATTCCATGTGTCTGTTCCTGAGTTATATTCTTTAATAATAAATTGGTAATATAGTAACTAAAACATTTCTCTGAATTCTATGATATAGTTCTAGCAAACTGAACCAAGAAGCACTTTTCTAGAACCTCCAATCTACAGCCGCTGGTCAGAAATGTGGGTGACAGCCTGAACTTGCAACTGAAATCTGAAGCGAGGGGTGGGGGCAGGCATGTAGGACTGAGTCCTTAAGTTATGGGGCCTGAATGTATGTCCAGGTGAACAGTGTCAGAATTCAGTTAAATTGTAGGACAACCAAGTAGCATTGCAGAATTGCTTGATTTGGAAAAAATCTCCCCCCTTTCATATATAAGGTAGAGAAATTTACCTCCAATGTGCTTACTAGACGGCAGCAGTCTCCATGAAGGCTGAGTTCATGTTTTATGAGACCAGGTAAATCTAGCACCTAACAGAGTGTCTGTAATATTTTGAATATTTGGAGTGTTTAGTGAATGAAGTTTCAACCCAGATACCTTTTTCATTTCTATGAAGCAGCCTTACTCTAACTTGCAGATTACTCACACCTTTTCTAAGCAGCCATAACAATTTTATCTGTCCTAAAATTACTGTAGTAGTCATGAAATTATACTCTTCAAAGTATATAAATGATATATTACCTATCGATTCTCTTGCCATCCACATGTAAACACTATATATGTCACTGGGACCCCAATATTTGACTTCATTTGCCTGTGCACACTGGCTTCCCCCAAACTGCAAGATCAGGATTTTGCAGTATAGAAAGAAAAAATAATGTAATACTGAATTGGCCAACCTGGAGTATGGGTAGGTAATGCTTTCAAGACCCAACTCCCCTGTGGCACGTGGGTTACAAATTTTATAGGGCAAAATCACAAGACAGTGTGAGTTAAGGAGCTGAGTCATGTAAAGAGCTGAATGCTCACAGGGGAGATAAAAGTTATAAATCATTTCTTCAGGTCTTGAGGAGAGCTCTGAGGTCTGTTCTAGAATCCACCTGGTCTCTTGGAAAAGTAGCCAGGGAGTCATTCCACCTTAGGGCTCAGGAGCTGAAACATAACTTAAATCTTAATGTTATCTTTAGCCTGTTGGAGGTATGGACCATGTCCCCATTAATCAGGTCTAAGCTATTGTCTTCTGCTGCCTCAGGTGTAATGATTATCCAGGAGAAAGGCTGGATATATATAGAGAGAGATACAATTTCTAGAGCTAGGTTTCAAAACTAAGGGTAATCAAAGTCATAAGGACCCTTGATTTCATATCCTGAACTACTTGAGAGCAAGGATTAAGCTTAGTCAACTTTTTAAAAAATTTAATTTATTGGGTGACATTGGTTAATAAAACTATATAGGTTTCAAGTGTACAATTACATGCCACATCTGTCTATTATACTGGGTGTCCATCACCTTTTATTTTCTACCACCTATTATAGTGCTAGTGATATGCAAGGTTTTCAATAAATTTCTAATTAAAATTCTAAAGTGATTGAAAGAAAGAGAAGACTCTGGGAAGATGGTGGAACAGAAATCACCAGGAATCTGTATTATATGTAGACAACAAGTGTACTGGCAAAATCTGTCTGATGTGATTATTTTGGAACTCTGGAATATATTTAAGGCTTGAAATTTTCAGAGGAAGACTTTGACAGTAAATTGAGGTTTACTTTGGCCAATTTCAGCTCAGCATAGTAGCAGGTACACCATACCCACCCCTTTCCCATGGCAGGCAGCTGTGCACAGTTTCCTGGAGCAGCTTGCATACAGCTTTCAGGAGCCAAATGGGGAAAAAATAACCCTCTCCTCCAAATACTGGGGATGTGTATTCTGATGGCTGATTCTTGCTTGTGATCAGAGAGGTGCAGACAAAGAGTTGGTTGGCTATTTTTGTTGCACCTCTTCAAGGTTGTAAGCTCCTCCCCTGACAGCTGAATGACTTCAAGGGCATTTCAGGGGATGCTTCCTTTCCTCTACTCCTCCACTTTATTTTTGTCTTTGTCCCCTTTTGGGAGCCAGACAGTAAAGGGTAGAGGACATTAAAAAAAAACTGCTCATATGGGGAAAATTAGAGAGTGACTGTGCATGCCTATGGAATGTCTCAAGAAAAAACAAACAACCTAAGAAGATATTAAATTTACACCTTAGGCCAAGGCACAGACATAGCTTACAATTGTTTAAAAATAATAAAAAAAGCTACCAGTAAATCCTGAGGATTAGGGAAAATCAGACTTTCAGAGTAACCATATTATTAGATTTGAATGCCCAGTTTTCAAAAACTAAATCACAAGACATATAATATAAAGAGAGTCTTCCTCAGTGGAATACTATCAATACATTCAGAGAGTGTTATCTACATATGTATTTACTTATATTGGAAAGTAAATAACCTGAAATGGAAATTACAAACAAGACTCTATTTATGATATCATCAAAAAAAAATTAGGAATCAACAAAGGAAGTGAGAGACTTGTACAATGAAAACTACAAAACACTGCTCAAAGAAAT
This sequence comes from Phyllostomus discolor, assembly GCF_004126475.2. Taxonomy (NCBI): domain Eukaryota; kingdom Metazoa; phylum Chordata; class Mammalia; order Chiroptera; family Phyllostomidae; genus Phyllostomus; species Phyllostomus discolor. Next base: position 127,577,403 of record NC_040903.2, on the reverse strand, counting down.
CAGACAAAATAAAAATTAAAGAGGTCATACTTTTCCAAGCATCTCAGAGAAATGTGAATGAATTAAAACAACATGACTGTTTAAAAAAAATTTTAGTGTCCTTCATTCACTAAAAGTAGATAGCTCCCCCTCCACATAAACATTTAATATTTATATATAAGCTAATCAAATATGCTTCAAATAATGGCAATTGAAATCTGTACTTAAAAATCTATTTATTGCTAGAACAACCTTCCTTTTTCCTTTTAATTTCCAGTGTAATAGAATTTCAAGGCAACTCCATTGTATTAATTATTTTACTATATCAGTTTATACTAAATGTACATTTAATCTAAAATATCAAATCTAGTAATCAAAATGAGGAATTATGTGAACAATTTAGGAGGAATATTACATTTCTTGATATGAATATAATATGACATCAACATTAATTGCATAACATCAATAATATATATCATTGATAATTTAAATATTAAATTTGAAATGAAAAAACTGTCTTTTCTTAATGAATCCTGTTTTCTACTTAAATACTTTACTTTTCATGTAAATGTTTATTCAAATATATTTTTATAAATTTTGTGTATATAAAATTTCACTTCTTTAAATAACTTTACATCTTGCTTCAATGACTTAAGCTGAAACACTACAAAATATACAATGCTTTCCTTACAAAAATGGCATGTAAAATCAGGAAGAATTTAAGAGATAATGTGACAAGTTAAAGAACCCACACTTCCCCTGGCTGGCATAGCTCAGTGGCTTGAGCGCGGGCTGCGAACCAAAGTGTCCCAGGTTCGATTCCCAGCCAGGGTACATTCCTGGGTTGCAGGCCATAACCCCCAGCAACTGCACATTGATGTTTCTCTCTCTCTCTCTCTCTCTCTCTCTCTCTCTCTCTCTCTCTCTCTCTCTCCCTCCCTTCCCTCTCTAAAAATAAATAAATAAAATCTTAAAAAAAAAGAACCCACACTTCCAATACATTTTCTTGGTAACTCTTGCATTGCAGAAAAAATATATCAACAATCTTCAGAATAAACACAATATCTAAAGTATTGTGCTAAAAGTAGGAATCAAATCAAAAACAAAATCAAAGAACACAAAATTTCTATTGTTCCTTTTTGATTAAGACTCCAGAGTCTCATTTCCCAAACAGAAAGTATGAAGTGTATCTGAGTGCACTTTCCCTTGATGTGTCAGATACCACTCTATCACTGGATTACTCCCAGCCTCTATTAGCTGTGAATAAGGCTCTATAAAATAGCAGCAATAGTTTCTTCAAAGTACAGCTTTTACTTTTGCTATTAAAAAACTACCTTTTTCAATGTTAAATATTCCTAGTAAAGTAAAAACCTCAAACCATTCAAGCATAACATATATCATTAGAAGAGACTTGTTGAGATGAGTGACTCAGAGACATCACTAACAAACGTTTCTTTATAATATGGTACCAGATATTGTGAATTTGTATTGATGCAAAACTTAGCACATACATCTAAAAAGTGACATGTGGACTCAAAATTTACTAAAAACTATCATGTGCCAGAAAACGTGATAAATAATCCACTCCCCAAATCCATGTAAATTATTATATGCAACCTTTTTCCTGTAAACAGCTTCTGCTGAATTCACATGAATGCTCCTTATGAAACTGACTAGGAAATTTTTGGAAGACTGTGTAATTCCAGATATACTCAAACTAATTCACTTTACATAACATAATTTATGAGTGGGATCAAACATAACAAATAGCAAGAGCTAAAAATAATAAAACTCAGTTCAATAATTCTTTATTTTATCTTACCACAAAGTCTCAAAGATATAATTGAACCTAAAAATGTTAAGTACTACAAACCTACCTAGATAAGTGGAGGTATTATAATAGATCTCTTCCTGAGTCTCCTAGTATTTGAGGAAAAAACACTCTAGCTTACTTGTTCTAGAGGTAACACCTTGAGAAAAGAATCAGTTAACCAAATTTCATATTGTTGTAATTAGAATTTGACATTTAGCCCTGACCAGTGTGGTTCAGTTGGTTTGGCATCTTTCCACAAAGCAAAAGTTTGCTGGTTTGATTTCTGGTCAGGGCACATGGCTGGGCTGTGGGCCCCGCCCTCAGCTGGTGCATATGAGGTAACTGATTGATGTTTCTGTCCCTCTTTATCTCCCTTCATTCCCCTCTCTCTAAAAGGAAATACATAAATTTTTTATAAAGAATTTTACATTTATCCATAAACATTTTACAATTTCATGTAATGATTATGATATATTGATTTTTTTTCACTAACAGAATCTGAAAAGAGAAGGGATCTTATAAACATTAATTTATGAAGAACTGATAGTAAGTAACTTAAAAAAATAAGTAACATTTTAAAATTTTTGCATGGAACCAAATACAATATTTCTGTAACAGCAAAAGCTGAAAATGGGATAAACTTCTAAAATGTAGTGAAATATTTCAAACATAATTATTGGAAGCCATATCTTAAAATTCACCCATGGAAGATCATGTTTAAGAAATATTTTATCTTTAGAAAAACAAAATTAAAGACTGTATACTTTAAAATTATTTCTGTTTTGGTTTTGGAGGAAGAATATAATTATACTTAGGGAAAGACAAAGAGAGGTAGAAGGAAATGTATGATTTTTGCTTCCTATATAATTTTCTAGTGTTTTCTTACTTTAAGTAACTACTTTTCAATTACAGTTGACATACACCATTATATTAGTTTCAGGTTTACAACCCAAGTGATTAGACACAATGTAACTTCCTAAATAACAACAGTGACAAATCCAGTACCCATCTAATACCACACATAGTTATTATAGTATTATTGACTATGTTCCCTATGCTGTACTTTACATGACTACTCTACAACTACAACCTCCTTCCAGGTGGCATCCATCAAGATGTTCTCTGTATCTATGAGTCTGTTTATGTTCTGCTTATTTATTTATTTTATTGTTATTATTATTATTTATATTCCACATATAAGTGAAATCATACTTTACTTAATATTGTAACAGAAGAAGTGAAGGCATTTTTCTTCTTCGGTCTGGCTTATTTCAGTTAGCACAATACCCTCTATGTTCATTCATGCTGGTTCAGATAGCAGGATTTTATTCTTCTATCATTATATGTATGCACCACTTCTTCTTTATCCATTCATCTATGGATGAACACATAGGCGGGGTCCATTATCTTGATTATTGTAAATAATGCCAAAATGAACATATGGATGTATATGTATTTTCAATGTAGGGTTTGTTTTGTTTTGTTTTTCAGATAAATACTCAGAAGTAAAATGGTTGGATTCCCTTATTTATCTCTTGTTATATAGGCTTTGTTTTATAATCAATATATTTTATCTGGTAGAAGAATTGTTGCCCCAATGTTTTCTGTTTGTTTGTTGTTTGTTTGTTTCCATTTTCATGAAATGTCATTTTCCATTTCTTTACTCAGTCTGTGTGTGTCTTTCAATCTGAATTGAGTCTCTTGTAAACAACATAAGTAAGGGTCTTGTTTTCTTACCTATTCACTCACCCAGTGTCTTTTGATTGGAGCATTTAATCTATTTGCATTTAAAGTAATTTCTGATAGATATGTATTTATTGCCATTTTATTATTCATGTCTTTGATCTTTTTTTCTTTCTTCATGAGGATCCTTTAACATTTCTTGAATACTGGTTCATTGGTGATGAAGTCCTTTAGCTTTTTATTGTCTGGGAAGATCTTTATCTGTCTTTGATTCTAATCTAAATGATAACTCTGCTGGGTAGACTAATTTGATTATAGGTTTTTGCTTTTTAACACTTTGAATATTTTATACCACATGTGGTTGTGGGACTAGTCTGTTTTGACTTTCTGTCTCCACCCACAGTCTCCATGTGGCTTCTACTTAGTTGTAGGACTTCTGTTCAACTTGATTGCAGGTGGTTCCAAATGATGGTTGTTCTGTAGTTTAGTTGTAATTTTTGGGTGGTTTTGGGAGGATGTGAGTAACACATTTACCTATGTCACCATCTTGACTGGAACATTAGGGTTTTGTTTTGTTTTGTTTTTGAATTTTTATAATAAATGTGTGATTGTAAGAAACTATGTATATCTCATGGTAATAAAATAATAAAACACACCTAAATTGAAAGAGATTTATTAAATTAAATTGGAAATACATGAGATTCAATGCACAAAAGATATGTGGCTAGAAATCAAAAGAATAATGCCTAAATGTTGGTTGGGAGGTATAAAAGGTAAAAACAAAAATAAAGTTTAAAAATTAATTTAGGAAAAAATATTTCTTTGTATTAACAGGAAATTATTGAGAAGCAATAATAAAAATTTAAAATAAAGAAGATACAAAATACATGTTTTGTAATTAAGCAATATTAAGTAAAGCAGAAATAAAAATAAAATTATTCACATATATCGCAAAAATAACAATTTAAAAATAGCATTCTTATAATAAGCAACAATCAATAGTAATAACAGGATCACATTAGCTAGCCAATTTACAGGATATGATTAGCTTATCCTAAGATGAGATTTACTTATTAAAGAATGCATGGCAGGAAATTTAATATCTACAGTCACCAGATATATACTGTAATTATGTAATATGATAAATATTGTTACAACACCAATTTTATTGTAACATATAATTGTATCAAAGTAACAAGCTGTGTACTTTAACTTGCACAATGTTACATGTAAACCAAAATGCTCTGAAACTAGAAATCAATCACAAGAAGAACACTGAAAAACATGCAAAGATATGGAAGCTTAATAACATGCTATTAAACAATGAATGGACAAACACGAGTTCAAGGGAGACATCAAAAGATACCTTGAAACAAATGAAAATGAGGACACAACAGTCCAAAATATATGGGATACTGGGGAAGCAATCCTAAGAGGGAAATTCATAGCATTACAGGCCTATCTCAAAAAACAAGAAAAAAACTAAAATAAACAATCTAACTTCATACGTGAACTTAAAAGAACAACAAACAGAGCCCAAAGGGAGTGTAAAGGAGGAAATGATGAAGATCAGAGCACAAATAAACAACACAGAGTCTATAAAAATGATGCAAAAGATCAGGGAATCCAAGAGCTTGTCCTCTGAAAAGATAAACAAGATTGACACACTTTTAACTAGACTCATGATGAAAAAAAGAGAAAGTCCCCAAATAAATATAATCAGAAATGAAAGAGGAAAAATAAAAATTGATACCAAAGAAATACAAAAGATTGTAAGAAAATATTATTATTAACCATATGCCAACAAATGGGACCACCTGGACAAAATGGATAAATTCCTAGAAACATGCAATCTTCCAAAACCAAATCAGGAAGAATGAGAAAGTCTGAATAGACAGATTACATCTAATGAAATTGAAGCAGTAATAAAAAGTCCCAACAAACAAAAGTCCTGGACTGGTGGCTTCACAAGTGAATTTTACCAAACATTCCAAAAAGTAACACCTCTGCTTCTCAAATTATTTCATAAAATTCAGGAGGAGAAAAGCTCCAAAACTCATTTTACAAGGCCAGCATTACTCTAATTCCAAATGTAGATAAAGACACTACAAAGAAAGAAAACTATAGGCAAATGTCCTGATAAACATAGGCACTAAAATCCACTACAAAATATTAGCAAACCAGATATAGGTATGCATCTGAAAGATTATACACAATGATCAAGCAGGATTTATTTTGGAATGCAAAGTAGCAAACATTCACAAATCAACAAATGTGATTCACAACATAAACAAAATGAAGGATAAAACCATATGATCACATCAATAAGTGCAGGAAAGGTATATGATAAAATCTAACACCTATTCATGATCAAAACTCTTAGCAAAGCGTGAATAGAGCAAACATACCTAAACATAATAAAGGACATAAATGACAAGCCCACTGCCAACATCCTATTCATTGGGCAAAACTACAAGCATTCCCTTTCAGATCGGGAACAAGACAGGGATGTCCAGTTTCACCTCTCTTATTCAATGTAGTACTGGAAGTCCTAGACACAGCAGACAAGAGGAAGAAATAAAAGCCACCCAAATTGGGAAGAAAGAAGTAAAACTGTCTTTATTTGCAGATGACATGATAGTGTACACAAAGAACCCCAAATATTCCACCAAGAAAGTACTAAAACTGATAAATGAATTCTGCAAAATAGCAGGATACACAATTAATATCCAGAAATCAGTTGCATTTTCATATGCCTATAAAAAACTAAGAGAAAAGGAACTTAAGAAAACAGTCCCATTCACAATTGCTTCAAAAAAACAAAACAAAACAAAACAAAACAAAATACCTAAGAAAAACCTAATAAAGGATAAAAAAATAAAAACCTGTACTTGGAAAATTATAAGACACTGAAGAAAGAAATTGAAGAAGACACAAATAAGTGGAAGCACATACTATGTTCATGTATAGGAAGAATTTACATAATTAAGAAGTCCATACTACTCCAAGAAATCTATAGATTCAATTCATTTCCCTTTAAGATTACAATGATCTTGATTATTGTAACCAAGATCAACATCAAGATTATAATCTAGATCAAGATTATAATGATCTAGATCACTATAATCAAGATCAAGATTATATGTATTTCACAGAAATAAAACAAATATTTCAAAAATTTACATGGAACCACAAAGGGCCCTGCCACAATTGTCCTGAGAAAAAAGAACAAAGCTGGAAGAATCATGCTACCTCATATAAATTATACTATAAGGCTATAGTAATCAAAACAGCATGGCACTGACATAAAAACAGACATATAGATCAATGGAAAAGATTAGAGACCTCAGACGTAAACCCATACTTTTATAGTCAATAAATATTCAACAGAAAAAGCAAGTCACGTACAATGGGCTAAAGGTAGTTTATTCAATAAATGGTGTTGAGAAAATTGGACAGATATGTGCAGAAAAATGAAACTAGACCACCTTCTTATACCACACACAGGAATAAATTCAAATGGATCAAAGAGTTAAACATTAGACCCCAAACTATAAAATTCATGGAAGAAAACATAGGCAACAAAATCTCAGACATAGCACATAGCAATATTTTATCAGATAGAACTCCCCAGGCAAGAGAAACAAAAGAAAAAAATAAATAAATGAGAGTACACAAAACTAAAAGAAATTTACACAGCAAAGGAAAACATCAACAAAATAAAAAGACAACCCAGAGAATGTGGAAATGTATTCACAGATACATCTCATAAGGGGCAAATATCCAAAATTTATAAATAACTTACAATACTCAACACTCTACCCCAAAAAACACAATAAAAAATGGGTAAAGAATCTGAATAGACTCTTCTCCAAAGAGAACATACAGATGACTAATAGATATATGAAAAGATGCTCAATGTCACCAATCATCAGAGAAATATACATTAAAACAAAAATGAAATACTATCTCACACGTGTCAGAATGGCTATCATCAATAAATCTACAAACAAGTGCTGGTGAGGATGTGGAGAAAGGGGAACTCTTCTGCATGCTTGGTGGGAATGTAGATTGGTGCAGGCATTATGAAAAACAGTATGGAAATACTTTAAAAAATTAAAAATGTATTTGCCTGTTGATGCAGTGATCCCACCCCTGGGTATATACATCTGAAGGAACAAAAAACACTAATTTGAAAGAACATAAGCACCCCTATGTTCAGTGCAGCATCATTTACAATTGTCAAGGTATGGAAGCAGCCCAAGTGTCCATCAATAGGTGAGTGAATAAAACAACTATGGGACATTTACACAATGGAATACTACTTGGCCCTAAAAAAGAATAAAACTGTACCCTTTGCAACAGTATAGATGTACCTGGAAAACATTATGCTAAGTGAAATAAGCCAGTCAGAGACAGACAAATACCATATGATTTCACTCATACATGGAACCTAATGAACAAACTGAACTAACAAGCAAAATAGACACAGGCTTATAGAGAGCAGGATGACAGCTATTGGGGGATTTATTGAGTAAAAATGAAAAACAACTCATGGACATGGAAAACAGTGTGGTGATTGTGGGGAGCAGGGGGAATAATGATACTAAATATAATAAAAATATAATGAAAATTATTTTAAAAAGTAATAAATAAAATAAAAATATTCCCTGAGTGTCCCAGCACAGTTTCTCATTATACTCCTGGGTGAGGTGCCCTTGGTTATAAGTAGTGAGGCTTATATGCAGGGAGGCACCTCAGTAGAGGGTACCTGGACCTGTGCTATTACAAGCACTTCCAATTAAACTGTAGATGTGATTTGAATCCATTAATGATTAAGATAAGAAAATATGACACTTCTCTAAGGAGGACATATAGAGGATCCACAGCCACGTGAAAAGATGTTCAATATCGCGAGCTATCAGAGAGATGCAGATTAAAACCACAATGAGATACCATTTCACACTGGTGAGGTTGGCCATCATAAATAAATCAACCATCAACAAGTGCTGGCAAGGTTGTGGAGAAAAGGGAACCCCAATGCACTGTTGGTGAGACTGCAGACTGGTACAACCACTATGGAAAGCAGTATGGAACTTCCTCAGAAAACTAAAAATGGAACTGACTTTTGACCCAGCAATTCCACTGCTGGGACTATATGCTAAGAACCCTGAAACACCAATCCAAAAGAACCTATGCACCCCAATGTTCATAGCAGCACAATTTACAATACCTAAGTGCTGGAAGCAACCTAGGTGCCCATTAGTAAATGAATGGATCAAAAAACTATGGTATGTTTACACAATGGAATTCTATGCAGCAGAAAGAAAGAAGGAGTTCTTACCCTTTGCAACAGCATGGATGGAACTGGAAAGCATTATGCTTAGCGAAACAAGCCAGGCAGTGAAAGACAAATACCATATGATCTCACCTTTAACAGGAACCTAAAGAACAAAACAAAGAAACAAGCTAAATATAGTCAAAGACACTGAAATAGAGGACAGGCTGACAGTGACCAGAAGGGAGAGGGGAGGGAATTTCAGGGGAGAATGGGAAGGATTTACAGGAACAAATATAAAGGACACATGGACACAAACTAGGGGAGGGTAGAAATGGGGGAAGGCGGGGAGGGATGGGTGGGTGGGCTGGAATGGGGGTAAAGGGCAGAAAAGTATACTTGAACAATGATTAAAATGAAGTTTAAACATATATATATATATATATATATATATATATATATATGAAATTAGTACACTACTCGAATGCATTTATTTAGGCAGATAAAACAAAAAAAATTACTTAAAAATAGAGATTTTCTCAGCTGACCACTGCAAAGGCCTTATGCTATGGTTCAATTTAAGAGGCCTAGAGGTGATAGTCTAAAACTTTTAGAGATAACTGTGTATTGGAAAGAATAGGATAATATTGATACATGATAAATATTATAACTTAAATGATGTAGCAATGTTCTTTTAGGTAGTAGGAGAGTAACCATAAAACTGAAAATTCAGAAGGAGGAAAGTACTAGAAATCCAGTGGTAGTATTTATTGTAATTCATTGAATAATTTGAACAGATAATTCGTGATTAAAAACTCTCTTCATTATCAGCTAATAGCTGAACGCCAGGCTCTTTGTCAAATTATGAAAGTTCTTACAATTTCTTTTATAGTAAATATAAATCAAATCCAATGACAGCATCTTGGTCTTACTTGAGGTAACTGCAGAAGCAGAGACATTGTTGCCCATTATTCTTTTCATAAAACCCATTAGTCAGTCATTAAAAAAAAGATTGCCTCTTGGAACATGACTGTGGTCTGTTGTCATTTAAGTAAGTTAGTATACTCAGTATAATTGGTTGGAAGACTGGGATGTTTCAGAGCTTCCAAAAAATGATGAAGCTGTATGTGCTGTATTCCTTACCCTATATTCTTTCAAAATCTTAAGTATACTTATTGCTAGACTAAAGTACATTGCTTTTGAATTTGATATCAAATCTATGTGAAACCAGTTCTATTGGGGTCCTAGACCCAATTTTAATCTCTGTGTGTGTGTGTGTGTGTGTGTGTGTGCAGAATTCCCATTACCAGCAAGCAATTCTTAGACACCAACAAGGTGTCCAAGAATCCAACTCAACTCAATTTAGACATTATGTATAGGAGATAACATCAGATTTCACAGGTAAAAGGACCAGAATCACAAGACCACCCTACACTTCAGTTTCCATTCATAAGCACTCATTGTTACCTGACCTTTGGAGTTACAGGATACATATTAGAGGTTCCAAAGATCCCCTCTATCACAGAATGTCAAACCAAAATCCAGGTTCTTACCTATGCTTCTGACCTATTGGCTATAAACCAGAGGTTCCCATGACTGCTTACCTGGGTTTGATTAATTTGTTACAATGGCTCACAGAACTCAGGAAACTAATTAATCACTAGATTACTAATTTATTACAAAGAATATTAAAGGTCACAAACAAACAGCTAGATAAAGAAATTGAGTAAGGTGACAAATAAAGGAAGTTTTTTGTGGAACTTGGGGCCCAGCTTGGTAGCATGTGGAATCCTTCTGGTTTCCCAGCCTAGAAGCTCTCTGAATTCCTTCCTTTTGGGGTTTTATTTAGGTCACATTACATAGCCATGATTGATTATATCATTGGCCTCTCTCCCCTTCTTGAAAATCAAGATGTTACCAAATGAAAATCCATGTGTTCCCAAGCTTCGAAAGGCCAAAACTCAAAACATCAGTATTTTGAGTAAGGAAAGGTTTATTGATCAAGAAGGTACCAACTGAAAAGATGGGAGACCTAATGGTGCTCAAATCCATCTTAAGAAAGCACAGTGTTCAAGCTTCTTTTATGTCAAGTAAGGGGAAATCAGAGGGGCAAGAGGTGATTGGTGACAGCAGACACCTGGGCACCAGCACCAGTTCCAGGAAGATCATGAAACTTCTTTGTTCTTAGTCTGTCGACTCTAGTTAATTTGAGTCTGGTCATGAGGCTTCTGCAAATCTTTGATAAATAATAATTATTTTTGTACATATTTCAATTATCTGCTGGAGAGAGGCACCTTCCAGTAAGAGGCTGTTTTTGTAAAACCCAAGCTGCAAGTTGAATTCTTCTAATGAGTAGCATGTCTATATGCAAGATGCCCTTAACCTGAAGGCCATGGGGACAAAGCAGGCTTGAACAAGATGGAGCTGGAAAAGCTGAACATTTCACTTTGTTACAAGTGGGTAGGACTAAAATTTCTACCCTTCTCTTCAGGTTTGTTTCCTGGCAACCAGCCTTCACCCTCAGGTGATTTCCAAAAGTCAGCTTAATTGACATAAACCCAATTGTGTTGGAAAGGGCTTTCTGTGAATAACTAGGTACCCATTTCACCATATTGACCCTAAAGTCTTTTAAGTAACTGAGGTTAAGAGAAAAAAAAATGTTATAACAAAAAATGTTCCTGATGTTCTTATTGCTTAGGAAATTCCAAAAGTTTTAGGACCAGTGAAAATGGGGGGATGTAGAGACAACTGTACTTGAACAACAATAAAAAATTATTTTGAAAAATGGCAGTGGATGAGATTGCTATCATAGGGAATGTGGAGAGATACATAAAGAAGTAAAAGTAAGTGCACTAGGATACAACACATTTTACAGCGTGGAAAACAGAAGATAATAGCAAAGGAAGATAGAAGGAGTGAGTGGTGGTACATGGGAGATGGCAAAATTTAGAAGGTAGGAGGAAATAAAGAGAGTGTGGCATTTTTTAGAATCAAGTGAAAATGTATATTAAGAACAAGAGAGTTGTAGCTTTGATGATTGCTGCCAAAATAAAGTGATAGAGGACCTCAACACATGGAAAATCTCCTAGAACATCTGAGTAGGGCCAAAGTAATCACATATGTCTTTAAAAGTGGAAGATATAGATAGACAAGAAAGCAGAGTGAGGTGATGTGAGGACTCTACAAAGTATGACTGCTTTGAGGGTGGTAAAAGGGAACCATGAGCCAAAAGATATGGGTTACCTATAGAAGCTGGAAAAGTCAATCAAATTGATTCTTCCCTAAAGCCTCTGGGAAGGAATGCAGCCCTGCCATTACCTTGATTTTAGCACATTAAAAGTGTGTGGTCTCCTAACCTACACAACTGTAGGATAATGAATGTGTGTTGTTTTTTAAGCCACTGAATGTGTAGTAATTTACCAGAGCCATAGCAAACTAATATGATACACTAGTCAACAGTAACCAGCTGGGTTATGTAGGGCATATACTTAGCTGTGGCTTCAAAGAATTAAATCTTTGTGGTTTTTTGTTTGACTTTTCCTGACCCATTAAATATATTAATGGGTCATTAATATATCAATATGTATTATATTGATATATTATATTAATATAATATATTAATATATTAAATATATCATGTGAGGATGAGGGTCTGATTGAAAGGAGAAAGCTCTATTATGTGCATTTCTTGTCATTTTCCAAAGAAGAGGCTTCTTTTTAAGTCTTATCTATGTTTGTATTATTTCATTTTTTTTTTTTTTTTATTTTGGGCCTGGCCTGGAATGATCTAACCTGAGTTTTCTGGTCAGTTTTTTTTTTTTTTTTTTTGCTGAAATTCCCCTTTTCTCCCAATAAACATTTAGACCTATGAAAATTACATGGATTCTACACAGGGGTGAGCAAACATGGTTTCACTATGCTATTCTTTGAGTTAATAAAGAGATTTTAATAATCATAACCTGCATGTCTTTTTCCATATGAACAACTGTAAATCTACTTCTGCCCACCTTGTATTTAGTTAATTCAAATTTCAGCTCCATTGCTAAGCCTTCTTCTCCCTTCTCAGAGATTACATGTGAATATAAGGGAAATTTGATGGCCATCATGGTATTTGCATGGAGAAAAGCCTGGGCTACTGCCTTTGAACCGGGGCTCTTGGTTTGGTCTTAAGTTCATAGTTATCCACTAAATTTCTAAGTTTTGATTGTTTCTGTTCATATATAACATTGCAGTGTCTGCTGCTATAATACAGAGCTAGTTAATAATAGGGTCTCTTAGCCAGGTCTTAGTTGTTTTACTTCAGTCTCCCCAGGAACTATAGAGTCCCCCTCTGTCCCTATATCCAATATCTGCCAATTATTTACATTTAATCCCTGGGCCCAGGATGGTTTCAGGTTTTGTGTTTCTAGGACCTGAGCAATTTTAGATACTTCTTAAGCAGAAAGGAACAAATAATTTGGAATACCAAAAAAAAAATAGAGCCTTTGAAGGAGCACATGCAAAAAGTGGCCCTTAAGTTTCACCTTTATTAGCTTCATGGTAAATCTATCTCCTCCAAAATCACTAGTCACATTACCTAGCATATTCAAAGTTTAAAGAGTCTTCGACCTAATGCAGCTCTTAGGTCAAACAAACTAGTATGGTAGTCATTCAGATTCTCAGCTACCATTTTTATCCTCCATGGGGACATAGAGGAAATCCTGAGTCTCTTCCACATCACATTTAGGTTGTAGGTTTCCAGGAGAACTGCCTAAGGCTATTCTATTCAGCCATATTATGTCACTACTTATCTCTTGCCACTAATTTGGGTGTGGGTCTCAAACCAAGATTCTAAAAGAGAGATGGGAAATAGTCCCTTATTAGAAATTCCTCCAGGACCTATCTAATCACCACCATTGCAGGAGTTAGTATCCAGAAGAGGAGAATGATGTCAAAATCATATTTAAAAACTTTCCATTCCTTCTGCCAAAAGTTTACTTAGCATAGACTGGGATACACACACACACACACACACACACACACACACACACACACTGTGGCAGAATCTTTATTTAATTTACATTGTTTCTTTTTCCTTATGGAGGTAGTAGTACTTCTGCTTTTATTTTTTGTTGGAATAAAGGTAGAGATAGTAAGAAAGGGAACTTAGTCTTCACCTTGATACTGAATACCACAATAAGGAGTTTTGGAGGTTAGATTGCAAAAGGAAGAAATAAAGCTATGGGGACTCAGACATTGATCAAGAATATTATGATTTTTCTTAATATGTGATAAACTTGTGTATGTAGAAAAAGTCAGCATATTGCCAGGGGAGAAATAGTTGTTAAAAATACAGGAAGGAGAAGGAACAATGAAGGAATGAACCAGAGGAAATTGGTCTAAGAAAACAGATGACAGGCCCTGGCTGGTGTAGCTCAGTGGATTGAGTGAGGGCTGTGAACCAAAGTGTCGCAGGTTCAATTCCCAGTCAGGGCACATGCCTGGGTTGCAGGCATGACCCCCAGCAACCGCACATTGATGTTTCTCTTTCTCTCTCTCCCTCCCTTCCCTCTCTAAAAATAAATAAATAAAATCTTTAAAAAAAAGAAAAGAAAACAGATAACAATATCAGTCTGAGCAAAAGAATTTCATCTTTTCCTTTAGATACAGTAATGAGATGAGCATTGGGAGACGGTGATGGGGAGAAGGACAGGGAAGCAGAAATTGAGAGATTTCAAGATCAATGGATGCTATTTTCTTTATCTTTCCTGGGGATTAGGTGTTATCTTCTGATAAAGTGCATTTTTCATTAGGAAAAATGTCCTTTCACTGTGTTTGATTTGATTATAAAAATATAAAAGTTACATTTTTCAGGTTTTGGCCTGAACTTCCTTTTATTGTAACTTCCTTTTCTTGGAAGTTACAATAAAAGGAATGGAAGGCTCAACTGATGGTGATAGTATGTAGGTTGGATAAGGAAGACACTAAGTCCAAAATTGGCTAATACAAATATACGAGTTTTCAGAAGAAGTCTAAATATGGTCAAAGATGAGTTTGTGGAAGTAACAAAATAGTATGTAGAAAAATGACCTGTTATGGTATTATATTATTAGTGTATTCCATTCTAATTTTCATAACATTTAGAGTGCTGAATGGAAGTATGTTGCCCAGGGCCAATGGAATAAAATTTAAAGTCATTATAATTGAGTTAGTCAATGTACAGATGTATTTTGGATAGGTGGTCTTTTTGTGTAAAAATATTATATATAGGTTGATATTAAAACATGGTGTTACATTAATTTTCTAATGCTAACTGGCAAATTACCATGAATTTAGTGGCTTAAAATAAGCCTTTGTAGTAAAATAAGTCAGGCATAGAAAGAAAAGCACTGTATGATCTCACTCATATATCTAATCTTAAAAAAAAAACCTCATAGATACAGTAGATCTCATAGATAGATACATGAGTGTTAACTCAGGACACTCAATAAATATTAAGCTAATATAAGTACTTCCATTATAGTAATAGTACCCTTATCACCCAGCTCACTGTTAATTACTTAAAGGGTCAAATATTGAAATCTGGCAATAACATTTACTATTAAATGTCAGTTATGATTCAATTAAAACCACAACCACTGCTAGGGGAAAAATAATCACAATTACATTTGGTGAATTATGTGTACTAATTAAAAGTCAATAATTATTTTGAATAAATGAATGTCAATTTTGGTGCACAAGTTTACATTATACAGTATTTTTATCCATTATTTTAGTTTGAAATATAACCAATAAATGAAGCTATTTATAAGAACAGTCAAATACCAGAGCAGACTTTTTTATATTACCTCTTTTGTCTATAAAATCATTTTTGTAATTTATAGGAAAGATTATAAATAGTGAATAAATGTTAATGGCCAATAAAATAATCCAAACTCTGAAGAGATACAAAGAGAATGGTATTTAATTCATAATTTAAAATGTTATTTAACTTTTACATATTTTAATATTTTTTCTACCAATCTCTTAACCAGATCTGATAGCAAGAAACAAAAATAAGTATTCAAACTTCTTCTCCTTTTTCTTATATGACTATGTAAGAGATCCAGGATCACATGAAGGCAACTACATGTAAGAAAAAGAAGAGAGTGCATAGTTAGACCTGGTCTATCATAGAATATACAGTATAACATTTTCTTCTCTGCATTTTAAGATAATTTATTTTTATCTTAAGATATGAATTTTAAAAGTATAAAAAGTATCAAATTAGTAAAATTTTAGGTATGTTTTTAAAAAAATAGTTATAACAAAAAATAAGCTTGCTTCCAAAAACAAAATATGCAAAAACATATGGAGTAGAAAAAATATTTATAGGTTAGATTAACATCAGCCATTTTAATAGAAAGTCAATTTTTAATTCTTAATTTTGATTACAAAAGTAAAATATAATTTTCCTACTTTTTGAGGAAAATTGACTAGTTCTATGATTATGCACACAAATAACTGCACAGACACATAAAAGATAATTTAGTGAACCAATTACTTTACAAATTACAGTGATATCATTATTCTAAGTAGAGGCCCTTACTCAGTAAGGTTATAGAACTCAGTAGCACTGAAAGAAGCCACAGAAGGTTTGGTTCAGAAGGACTTGAGAGAGGTACTGGGTGGAAGTTTAAAATTGAGCTAAACAAGGGACAAAAAAGGGGGGAGGTGACTTTAAGGGGTATGTAAAGCCAATCATTGATATTTCAGATTGTGTGCTTTACAGTAGAGTCTTCCCATTTATGCTTTCAGTTACCCTCAGTCAACTGAGGCTGAAAATATTAAATTTCCTTAACCATTGACATTGGCTGTTCCTGACATGAGGTCATTGTTATCATCAAGTGTCCATAATCCAGGATCACACAGAGCAGCTCACCCTCCCATCATATCATCAGAAGGTCCATAGTAACATAACACTAGTCACATTACTAGTCATAATATTAGCCTGTGGCATTCACCTCATTTCATCTCATAACACAAGCATTTGACCATCTCACATAATCATCATCATCAGAAGAATGGTGAGTACAGAATAATGAAATATTGTGAGATAGAAATTGCATTCATATTATTCACATAACTTTTATTACAAGTATATTATTAGGATTGGTCTATTTCATTGCTATTGTTGTTACTCTCTTTGTGTGCTTAATTCATAAATTAAATTTTATCATGGGTATGTATGCATAGCAAAAGCATAATATAGAGAGAGTTTAGTACTATCTGTGGTCTCAGAAATCCTTTAGGGGTCTTGGAATGTATCCCTCAAAAATAAAGGGGGCTACGATACTACATTCTCATGAGTCACTGACCTAGTGTAAATTACTCAAAGTTACAAGACTGAGTTGATCTGAATCTTGTATTACCACTGGCTATCTCTGCAATGGCTGTTCTCTAGCAGAGTTTCCAAGTTAAGTTTGTATTGGCTGACAATGAAAGTTGAAAGTATATGGCATAGGAGAGGCATAAAGATCATCAACAATTACAGGTGAGAATAACATAAATCCTTATATTTCTTTTCCCTGTGGTTAGAGAATACAAATAATTAAATGAGATAAAATTAAAAGAATGCCCATAGAATATGTAATTCAATATTTATCACAGCATATCCTTCAGTCACATTTCCTGTTAGTGTTTGTGAAACATTACATACAAATTGCCATATGTAGAAACCTAAAGGCCAGCATCTACCAAAAAATTGTACAGGACCTAGGGTTTTTTAAAACAATGATAATCCTTAAAGAAAGAGAACAATATTAGATTTAGAAGAAGATATTTTTATTATATACTTCCTGGTCACATCCCCTTGTCACTTGGTAACAATATAGCTAAAGAAACCCTTGCTATATAAGTAATCAAATATAATGAATATTAACATAATTAAAATATTAGCATAAATCAAAAATAACTAGAAAAATAATACTTAACCCCAAATTCACTAAAGAAAACATCCCAAAATAAAATACAAAGAATAAGCTTATTTTGATTTTAAATATGTATTCCAATAGCAAAAGTATTTGAGATTTAACCATAATATGTTTGGTCTCACCATGAATGCCTTCTTCATTTTTAATCAGACATTCAGAAACTGTATTGTTTGATCCTAAACTATTAATATTTCAGTTTATTTATTTATTTTTTTGTATTTTGTACCCTTTATTTTTCAACTAATATTAACTCATGCAATGAAGAAGAAGGAAGTTTTCTTACATTTCAAAGTAATATTTCAGTATAATTGCATAGTACATGCTCACAAGTGTTTAGCCTTAGACTAAACAGTAAAAAGTGGAAATAACTAATACAAAAAACTACAGTTTTACCTACATTTTCCAGAAAGCATTTCATGTATAATAGCTATAAATAAATGTACTCTATCTTGCTTTAACTAAAAGATATATTATTTTAACTAAAAGATATATTCTTATTTTAACTAAAAGATATATTTATTCCTATGTTTTTCAATTAAAAATCAGAAAGACCTTATGTGAGTCTGAATTATTCCAAATTTTGTTGGAATAAACAACCTGCAAAAGCTTGTGTAAACGTGTAGTCACAAGAGAGCCATCTGGCTCTATGTAATTTTTACCCATCTTTCATCCAACTCTGAATTCTAAATGTGAAAGTATGTCCAGGAATAGCGTACATATTTGTGATACACACTTGGCGACTATCAAAGTATAATGCCATTAGCAGGTTTTATTCATATGTGTGTGTTCTTCTCTTCATTTATATTATACATCCAAATACAGCACAGATTCAGAGATTAGTGAATGTGTTGCTGCTAGTTTCATTTATTTCTGGTGAAGTATTTCAGAGTAAAATAAAACAGAAATTGAAACAGAATAGGGTATAAGAAAGACAAAAAGTAGAAGCTATCTTTCTTTTTTCACATAAAATCTTTTAATCAAGTTGACAGATGCTTTGCAAGTACAGAAAAATATTTGTGGTCATTTATTGTATGAAATCTCTGACATTTGAAAGCTCACTGCAAAGGACTGAATTTGTTGTTGGCATATTATAGCCAAATTTCATTTATTAGTTTATATTTTGTCCAGATTATCTGTTTTAGAATAGTACATTTCTGAAGCAGAGCAGAAACTCTTACAAAACATGAAATACTGCCATTTGTGACAATGTGGTGGATATCATACTAAGCAAAATAAGTTAGTAAAAGTTAAGAGCTATATGATTTCACTTCATATGTTGGATATCAAACTGACACTCACAGGCACAGACAACAGTATAGTGGTCACCACAGAGAAGGGGCTTTGGAGAATAGTAAAGGGTAAAGGGCTCAAATACCAAAATATGGTGACAGAAAATTATTTGACTTGGTGATGAGCACACAATGTGATATATAAACCAGGTATCATAGAAATGTACACTTGAGACTTATATGATCTTATTAAGCAATGTCACACCAATAAATTTAATAAAAAATAAAGTTACTAAATACAACAAAAGTTTTTTAACCCTAACACAATAGCATTACAACCATACATGTTGTATTGTACAGGTTACATATTTTATCCTTAAATAAATGTTGTCAATTGCTCTATCTTATACCTCTCTATTTGTTACACTATGACTCCTTTGTTTTCATTGATCATATTTAAAATCATCAATTCTAGCTTGATGTCTTCTTCATGTGTTATTAACTATGCACTCAAATATTATGGCAATTCATGGGTCCTTAACAACAACTTCTACATTACAGCAAATATAAAATTATTTTCCTAGCTTTTGTTTTATATAATAAACAATTAAGCTAGACAGTTGTACTAGCACATTGGTCAAACAAAATTATCTAAGGAGTATATCATCATTATTTATTTCCTTAGAAATGCTATACTTTAAAATATTCATCAATACTATGTTCAACAGAAGTAGTGAAAGTGGACACACTTGTCTTGTTCCTGATCTTAGTGGGAAACAATTTAGTTTTTGCATGTTTAGTATGATATTGGCTGTAGTTTTCTTGTATATGGCCTTTATTTTGTTGAGGTGTGCTCCCTCTACTCCTACTTTGCTGAGTATTTTTATCATAAGTCAGTGCTGTACCTTATCAAATTTTTTTTCACATCTATTGATATGATCATGTGATCTTTGTCTTTCATTTTATGTGATGTATTAAAAAATTCATTGATTTGCAAATATTGTACCATACTGGCATCAGTGGGATGAATCACACTTAATCATGGTGCATGATCTTTTCAATAGTGTATCATAGTGTACATAGTAAAACCTGGAGATTCCATGACCTATGATAAAACCTGTAGAGTATTGTGGTGTATGATAATGTACAGAGAAAAACCTGTAGACTCCACCAAAAAATTACTCGACTTAATAATTGAATTTTGCAAAACAGCAGGATACAAAGTTAACATTCAGAAAGTGAAGGCATTTTTTAAAATATTTTAATTATTTATTTTTAGAGAGAGGAAGGGAAGAAGAGAGGGAAACATCAATGGTGGTTGCCTCTCATGTGCCACCTACTGGTGACATGGCCTGCAACCCAGGGATGTGCTCTGACAAGGAATTGAACCAGGGGCCCTTTGGTTTGCAGGCTGGCACTCAACCCACTGAGCCATACCAGCCAGACCTCGGATGCATTTTTGTATACCAACAACAAAATATCAGAAACAGAAATAAAGGGGGAAAAATCCCATTTTTTATAGACATAAGAAAAATAAAGCACCTAGGAATGAACCTAACCAAGGAAGTAAAAAGGCCTGTAGTCAGAAAACTATGCAACACTGAAGAAAGAAATTAAGGAAGACAGAAAAAAAAAATGGAAGCATATATCATGTTCATGGATTGGAAGAATTAATATTATCAAAATGTCCATACTACCCAAAGCAATTTAGAGATTCAACACAATCTCTATTAAAATACCAATGACATATTTCACAGATATAGAGCAAACACTTCAAAAATTTATATGGAACCATAAAAAAACCCTGAATAACCTCAACAATTTTGAGAAAGAAGACAAAGTGTGAGGGATTGACATGACCACTGGCCTGCAGTGACCTCGGAACACTGTGGAAGGCTCGTTGAAACACGAGAAAAACATACACAGAGACAACCAGGTCCTGTGGGGAAATAGGGATGGAATGGCCACTCTCTCTAGTGGAAAGTGCCTCAGCCACCCTTCCTAGGGGAGAACGCCCTGTTCTCCTGCTTGAGCAGGCTTTTATTAGGTTTGTTTACACAGGAATTCAGGTAAAGCTCATTAACCATTACCAGGAAGTAAGGATCAAATAATAGATAACGAGGAAGCCTGAGGGCCTATTTTGAGTCAGGGTCAGATAGCTAAAGGGCTATAAAACTTTGAGGAACAAACTTACTTCTTGCTTGGACCCTTATCAGTTAACCAAGAGCATTGTAAACAAAGCAGGTTTCACAGGATTTTACATATTCTTTCTTAGACCTGATCACCTGGGGAACCCACCCTTTCCAGCACAGGGCTGCACCACCCTGTCATTGTTTCAGGCTTAGGTGGAGCAAGGGAAGTAAGGCAGCCAAGAGATTAGGAGATTTTCTCACAGACAATGAGGACTCAGGCTATGTCAAAGCCGAGGGGTGAGGGTCCATCACCCCCTTTTGCTGTAGCCCCCAAAGTCCTTCTTTGGGGGTCTCCCACATGATCATGTCTGTCTTAGATTGTTCCTCTCTTGGGGAATCTTACCCATCATTGGCTAACTGACCAAGCATTGGGGGCCAGGCAGGGTGAAGTAAAAGGAGCAGAAGCAGCACTCCTGCCAGGGAGAAAAGCTTTTATCTCCTTGGTGGCTTGTCATCCAAGGTTGCTCCCTCAGCCTTAGCCTTGGTGGGGGTTACAGCTTCTGATACCAGGCAGGGTGGTTCCCAACAAGGGATCACAACATCTGATATCAAACTATATTACAAGGTCACTGTAATAAAAACAGTCTGGTATTGGCATAAGAACAGACACAGTGATCAGTAGAACAGAACAGAGAGCCCATAAATAAACCCATGTCGCTATGACCAATTAATATTTGACAAAGGGAGCAGAAACATAAAATGTAGTAAAAATAGTCTTTTCAACACATGGTGTTGGAAATCTGGACAAATACTTGTAAAAAAAAAAGACACTTGACCACCAACTTACAGCATACACAAAAATAAATTCAAGATGAATGAAAGACTTAAATATAAGTTGCAACACCATAAAATTCCTACAGAAGAACATAGGAAAGAAAATTTCAGATATTCCATGCAGCAATATTTTCACAGATATGTCCCCTACAGCAAGGGACATAAAGGCAAGAATAAACAAATGGGACTTAGTCAATTTAAAAGTTTTCTGCACAACTAAAGAAAACACGAGCAAAATGTAAGGGAAAGTATATTTGCCAATGATAACTCAGACAAGAGTTTGATCTCCAAAATATATAAAGAACTCACACAACTCCACATCAGGAAGATAAACAATGATGGGGGAGGGGGATAACTGGGCAAAGAAGGGAAGGATCATCAAGGAATATGCATAAAGGACCCACGGATAAAGACAACTGGGAGGGGAGAATTGACTGTGAGAGGTGGGTGTGGGTAGGCCAGGGGAGAGTAATGGGAGAAAAATTGGACAACTGTAATTGCACAACAATAAAACAAGGGAAAAAAATCATTAAAAAAATGGCAAAGGACCTGAACAGACACCTCTCTAAGAAGGACATACAGAGGGCCCATAGACATATGAAAGGATGCTCAGCATCACTAGTCATCAGAGAGATGCAAATTAAAACTGCAGTGAGATACCACTTCACTCCTATCAGAGTCCATGTCACAAACAAATCAACAAACAGGTACTAGTGAGGCTTTGGAGAAAAGGGAACCCTAGTGCACTGTCAGTGGAATGCACGCTGGTATAGCCACTGTGAAAAACAGCATGGAGTTTCCTCAAAAACCTAAAAATGGAACTGCCTTTTGACCCAGCAATTCCACTCTTGGGATTATACCCTAAGAATCCTGAAACACCAGTTCAAAAGAACCTATGTGCCCCGATGTTCATAGCAGCACAATTTACAACAGCCAAGTGCTGGAAACAGCCTAAGTGCCCATCAGTAAATGCGTGGATCAAAAAACTGTGGTACATTTACACAATGGAATACTATGAAGCAGAAAGAAAAAAGGTGCTCCTACCCTTTGCAACAGCATGGATGAAACTGGAGAGTATTATGCTAAGTGAAATAAGCCAGGTGGTGAAAGATAAATACCATATGAACTCACCTATAAGTGGAACCTAATCAACAAAAGAAACAAGTGAGTAAAATATAACCAAAGACATGGAAATAAAGAACAGACTGGCAGTAACTACAGGAGAGAAGGGAGGGGGATAACAGGTCAAGGAAGAGGAAGGATTACTAAGGAACATGCATAAAGCGCCCATGGACAGAGACAATGGTGAGAGGAGGATTGAATGTGGGAGGTGGGTATAGGTAGGTTGGGGAGAATGATGTGGGGGGAAATGGGGACAACTATAATTGAACAATAAAAAAAATAAAAATATTCTGAAAAAATGCTAATATATATATATATATATATATCAATTTATTTACTATAAAATGTTCTTAGGAAATATTTTTAAACATGAACAAAACATACAAATAAAATTTTTGTATATAGCACCCTTTCACATAGGTAAATATTACATAGATAATTTAAAATTAATGAA
The DNA here is from genome assembly GCF_004126475.2 of Phyllostomus discolor. Lineage (NCBI taxonomy): Eukaryota > Metazoa > Chordata > Mammalia > Chiroptera > Phyllostomidae > Phyllostomus > Phyllostomus discolor. The sequence continues at coordinate 127,553,928 of NC_040903.2, read as the reverse complement.
TATAAAGTAAATTCTGAAACAAATGTATATTAAGATCTATGAAAATCTTGAAGATACTGTATATTGTTTATTGACATTGTTAATAACATTGAGTAAAAAATATTACATAATAAAATGTATGTTTGATGTTTTGCAATTTCTACTGTATGTTCTAATAAACAAAGGTGTGTGTGTGTTTTATATGCATGAACATATGCAAGAAATTATTTGGAAAATGAGAAACAAGTAAACTTACTTTAATGAGTTAAAAAATAAAATACAGAACTAAAATATGTTAAATTTTAACAAGAATTAACAATGACCTCAGAAATGTCAAATTATTTTCCAAATGATTATCAACATTTGACAAAATTATTAAAAACTTATTTTTTTCTGGCAAAATAGTAGTGAGATTTCATTTTAAGCCAAAATGTTGCAGATCCAGGAGTGGCCTAGGAAAAAAAAAAGATAAGGAGAAAGGGGAAGCAAAGTCATGGAAAAAAAGAAATAGAAGCAGAAACAAGGCAAAAGAGAAAAATTAACAATCAGTAGTGAGAAAGACAACATGTGATCTATTTTCCATCCTAGAAAACATAATGTGGAAAAGACGATTGTATGTGTTGCTGTGGGTTCTTGGCTGGAGGCTTTTCTTCATCCTGGTATTAACCTCAGGAAACTGTAAGAGGCAGCAAAGCCCTTTCTGGGACTGGAAGAAGTGAGAAAATCTTTATAATGCGCAGATTGCATTTGGTTATTTTCTAGATAATATGCAAAATATCTCATTCCCTCCCAACCTCACCCTGCTTAAAATGAGAAAAAGATCACTAACCTTTTGGCTTTCTTAAAAGCTTCTAAATGACCTGTGCTCACCAGAAAATATATTTATCTATAGAAGATAAGAGTCTTTAGAACAGAGAAAAGTAGTGGCCAAGAAAGAGATTGATAGAGCACATGGCATCAATAGCAAGGGGGAGATGATGGGAGATAGATGGTAAACAAAGACAAGTCTTAGGGTATTCAGAGAGAGGAAATGTGGTATGCTCAGTGGAGAATTTGGTAAATTTCATTGGTGAAATACTTAGGCTAATATCTGAGCATACTAGTTAGAAGTTAGAAACTATAATTTTTAATATGAATGAAATATGACCTGCTACCTTTGTTAAAAAGTAATATAGTATCAACACTTCTGATACTGGAATATAATTAGCCAGTTAAAAATAGCATTTAATTAACCCACTTTTTCTACAATATTAAATGTAATACTTAATTATTAAGACAAAATGCAGCTCCCTATTCCTTACTATTACAGATAAATTAAACACCTCTGACTTGATAATGACAGGCTAGGTTATTTTAATTTACTTACCTAGACAAAAAATAATCATGATTTAAAAATGTAAAGATCATTAATTAATTTATTCAGTAAATATTGATTGAGCACATATTATATCCCAGGCAGTGATATAGGTATATGAAATACATTTTTAGGATCCCATATGTCTATCTGGATAAAACAATATTTGATAGAGATAGAAAATAAGTAAATTCTTAGCATGTTAGAAAAGTGGAAAGTACCAAAGTCAAAAACAAAATTTGTGTGGCATAAGATTAACCTAGAGAGCCAAAAATTTAACATGGACATTTATTTTTAAGTAAACTGGTCAAGGTAGCCCTCTTTATAGAGGAGGTGTAGTGATTTGTCTTCTAATTTGAAGGACATACCACTTTCCCTTACATTCCTCATCAATGGACCCCTAGACTCTTCACAGAAATGGCAGGTCCCTCAACCCTTATAGAGATATTTTCTCACCTTAATGCTGTATGAGTCTCATTAAGGCCTCTGGTGTACTTACACCTCTTGTTGGTCCTGTTCAATCAGTTTGATGTCAATCAATGTGATGTTCTTCTGTGGATGTTCAGCTGACCCACTTCTGACAGAGAACAGGAGACAACTTACCTTTGGAAAAGGAAGTGTAAATGAACATTCCAATATAAGCACAAACTCTTCTGATCATTGTTCTAATGGAAATGTTAAAGAATAAAGTTTTCAAATCAATGATATATTATGTACATATGTTTTTATGAATCTTCTTTTTTAAAATATACTTTATTGATTATCCTATTACAGTTGTCCCATTTCCCCCCTTCACTGCCCTTCACCCTGCACACCCTCTCCCACCCACATTCCCCTGCTTTACTTCATGTCCATATGTCATAAGTTCTTTAGCTTCTACATTTCCCATGCTATTCTTGCCATCCCCCATCTATTTTCTACCTACCATCTATACTACTTATTCTCTGTACCTTTTCCCCCTCTCTCCTCCTCCCACTCCCCTGTTGCTAACCCTCCATGTGATCTCAATTTCTGTGGTTCTCCTCCTGTTCTAGTTGTTTGCTTAGTTAGTTTTTGTTTTTGTTTTAGGTATGGTTGTTAATAAGTGTGAGTTTGCTGTCATTTTACTATCCATGTTTTTTATCTTCTTTTTCTAAGTCCCTTTAACATTTCATAAAAGGGCTTGGTGATGATGAACTCCTTTAACTTGACCTTGTTTGAAAAGCACTTTATCTGCCCTTCCATTCTAAATGAAAGCTTTGCTGGATAGAGTAATCTTGGATGTAGGTCCTTGCCTTTCATGATTTGGAATACTTCTTTCTAGCCCCTTCTTGCCTATAAAGTCTCTTTTGAGAAATCAGTTGATAGTTTGATGGGAACTCCTTTGTAGGTTACTGTCTCCTTATCTATTGCTGCTTCTAGGAGTCTCTTCTTTATTTTTACCTTGGGTAATGTAATTATGATGTGCCTTGGTGTGTTCCTCCTTGGGCCAACTTCTTTGGGACTCTTTGAGCTTCCTGGACTTCCTAGAAGTCTATGTCCTTTGCCAGATTGGGGAAGTTCTCCTTTATTATTTGTTCAAATACATGCTCAATCTGTTGCTCTTCCTGTTCCCCCCCTTGTATTTCTATAATTCAGATGTTGGAACATTTAAAGATGTCCTCGAGGCTCCTAAGCCTCTCCTGATTTTTTGGAATTCTTATTTCTTCATTCTTTTCTATTTGGTTGTTTCTTTCTTCTTTCTGGTCCACTCCATTGATTTGAGTCCCAGTTTTCTTCCCATCGCTCTTGGTTCCCTGTGCATTTTCCTTCATTTCACTTAGCATAGCCTTCATTTTTTCATCTAATTTGGGACCAAATTCAACCAATTCTGTGAGCATCCTGATTACCAGTGCTTTGAACTGTGCATCTGATAGGTTAGCTATTTCTTTGTCGCTTAGTTGTATTTACTGTGGAGCTTTGTTCTATTCTTCTGTCTGGGACTTTTTTTTTGTCTTGTCACACCTGTACATAGTAAGGGGCAGAGCCTTACGTGTTCACCAGGGTGGGGCAACCCACATCACTGCATTGTGTTGCTGTATGTGGAGGCGGGGGTCCGAGACGGAACAATGGTGCTTGCTCCACTCTCTGTCAGATTTCAGTCCCTTCCACAGCTTTCTCCAAGCAAACTGGGCCCTTCTGGTGCTAATTCCCATGTGGGTGGGCTTGTGCACATTCTAGGACCCTGTGGGTTTCTCCAACGCACTCTCCTATGAGGCTGGGAGTCTCTCCCTGTGCCTCAGCTGCCCACAGGTGTTTTCAATCAGTGCCCCAAGGCTCTATTTCCCAATGCTGGGACCCTGGGACCACGGGATCAGCCAGCTGTCTTGCATGCAGTGCCTTACTTCACAATCACCACTCGCTAGGTCTGCCGGTTGCCACCCCAGGCCCCGGGGTCTGCCAGCCACCACCTGTGCACCCAGGGTCTGCCCACTGCAGTCTTGAGTGCTCAGTATGCCTTACACACCCAGTCCCATTGCTCTTTGTGCCTCAAGACCCCTCTACATCTGGCTGCCTGACTCCGCCCCTCCTACCAGTCTAGATGGACATGTCTGTTTTAACTCCTTGGTTGTCCAACTTCCATGCAGTTCAATTTTCTGTCAGTTCTGGTTGTTATTCTGTTTCTAAATTGTTGTTGTCCCTATCTTGGTTGTTTGAGGAGGCAAAATGTGTCTAACTATGCCTCCATCTTGGCCAGAAGTCCTGAATCTTCTTTATCAACAATATCAAATCCAGGACAGTATCTATTGTCCTGGTGCTTGCTCCACTCTCAGGGTTACTACTTTTCTGAGTTTGTGAGAGTTTATATTCATTCTCCAGAATCCATCCCATTTCTTTAGTGAACTGATTGGTAAATTAAAAGGATATATACAAGAGACCCCCATCACTACATATTTAGCTTGGTGGCTGTAATTTCTGCCCTTCACCACAGGAAGCAATATTAGCGTTCATTTACTATTCTGGTTAGGTGGGAGCCAACAGAGTCAGAGGTTGTGGCCAGTGTAGAGTATAGAGTATGCCACAGTAATAAAAAAGAAACTAAGATAGTGGTGCGAGGTCTGACCATATTCAATGGGAGGAAACACAGATGACATCACTGGATGAGAGGAACAAACATTGTTTTGTAAGATCATCATGCGGCATGGGAAATATTGTTCTAGCTTTTGTGGAATGTAAGATCTTGCATAGTAACTGGGAAAAAAAAAAAAACAACTGGAGAGACCAGTTGCAAAGATTTTGCTTTATGTTTTCTAAAAATAATAACAGCCATTTAACTTTTGTCAGCAAAGCTTGACATGGAGGTAGAGGTTGGAATATTCACCATTGTCATATCAAAAGGTATCACAAAAAGTCATCGTTGTGGGAATGGATGGTAGCTGTGGTCTAGGGCAGTGAGAACTGGGATGAAACTAATTGGATTTGAGAGATATTTAAGAGATAAAATGTGAAGACAGATGCAATATATAATAGAGTAGGTATGGAGTACTGGCATGCAGGGTAACTCCTAGATTTCTGGTAGTGCAGAAAGATGAGTAATGCTGCTATCAGAATGAGAAATGTGTTCAGATGATAAAGATAATAAGTTTTACTTCGGAGATTTTAAATTTGAGGTTCCTTGTAATGCTCCAACAGAAGACTGGCTAGTCAATTTTTATTCTAGTAGATAGAATAAGATTGGATCTTTTAAATATGCTGGGTGGTTGGAGAAGTTTGTAGCTGTGTTGAGATTACATCATTTAGGGAGTGATTGTACATTGAGTAGAGAATTGTTCTAGAGCAGAACCTTTCTATTTCATATGATTTCATTATGTGATAGATTATAGGGAGAGTGACGATGAGAGAGCAAACAGACAGAGATCTTTTGTTTGATTTTGTATTTCACAGAAGCCACCTGATTCATAGTAGTGTTAATACTATGAAGTATAATACTATAATCATGTTAATTATCTGTCACTTAAAAATCATGAAATAGATAAATACACATTCACAGACACTATTTTTGGAAAGTATTAAAATAAACATCAGTTTTGGATTAACTAAGGACATTAAAGTATTGTTAAAAAATTAACACTAGATCCCCTCCCAAAATGTTAATTTTTGAAGGATATTCTTAAAAAAGTTTAAAAAAGCTTAAAAATATCTAGGAAAATCTATCCTGTTCTTATTCTTAGTATAAAAAGTGCTAAATGAGATCTTGGAAAACTCATAAAAATGTATGAGAAAATTGTTTCAAATTCCCCATATAAATGAAACCACACATAGTATTTGCCTGTTCTCTATTTCCTACATTATTCTTTGTTGGCAGACTTACATTAAATCTGGAGGCCCCTGTGGTGTTCCTCTTTCAAGTCTCTAAGAGCTGCACTTTAAAGGACATTGCTTCTGGAGTCTCTAGATCTTGATCTTCTATATTCTTTAAATGAAGTGTTACTGTTTTTTTAAAATTTTTCATGAGATTTTTAAAAAGAAAATTTACACAATTATGATAATTTAATCAGTAGTTATGAGCTAGTATGTTATAATTATATTGAAACATTTGCTTCATTTATTCCATTTTCTTTCAGGAACTACTCATGGAATTTTAAAAATAAGTTTTATAAGAGTTATCATGACCTCTTATTTACATATGTTAATAAATGTATGGCTATAATAGATTAATTTTTCTCAATGATGTTTTTCAGTGTAACAATCACAAATCGGTATAAATACAGGTTTTACTTTTTCTATTCTAACTCTCATTACTTTTTAAAAACAATTACTTATTTATTTTTAGACAAAAGGGAAGGAAAGGAAAGAGAGAGGAAAGGAAACATCAATGTGTGGTTGCCTCTGGCTCACCCCTGACTAGGGATGTGGCCCAGAACCCCGGCATATGTCCTGACTGGGAATCAAACCCACAGCCATTTGGTTTGAGCCACACCAGCGAGGCCTACTTTTTAAACCATAACTTGTTTTATTATTTGTTCTTTTCTTTAATAAAGAAAATAGTATTTTGTATTTTACTAGAAAGATAATTTTTGTGTGTAATTAATTTATTTCAGAACCATGCTTTTCCTCATAAAATTTAGGCCATTTAAAACCTGTTTTAGTACTTCAGATGTTAAAAGCTTTTCTCATTGTCTTGTTAAAAACTCATATTCGAATGGAGAATATTTACAAGCCCAATCTTGGATGTATCTGCATGTCCCTTCTCTCCTTTCTATTGCATACAAATAAATACTTGTACATTCCTTTAGCAGCTCTGATAAGATTGATGGATGATGTATCCAGCTAAGTTTCTGGTGTTTAGCAGTATTGGAGAAAAAAATCAATTCTTCTTGATGCAGATAAAAGGTCTATCTAAACCTCTCAAGCAAATCAAAGAATACAATATGCTTAAATTTTGAGAAAAAGACCCAGTGATTTAGTTTCTTCTACAAAGATCAAGGTAAGCTAAATGATTTTGCAAATATTAAGCACCTCCTACCCTTTGTTGAACATTTCCCTCCCTATTTAGGTCTGTGTTTGCTCTAAGGAACCTGGTATTGTACCCTGACAAAGGTAGAAATTGCTCCTCTATGGGCATCTGGCAATCAGTTATCAATGACAGTAGCTGAAAGAGGTCAATTCCTGAAAATTTATCTCCTGAAAGTCAGTATCCTGAATACCTATTTCATATTTTGATTATAAAAATTGATAAAACCAATTTTCTAAATATAATCAACTTGTAAATTTATCAACAAAACCATTTATGTGGCAATTTGGATAATGTCAACAGTTTGTCTCTGCTTTTTGGAATCAACCATTCAGAGAAAAAAAAAGTAAGGTCAACTAAAACTTCATACAAATCTCTAGTATCTGATTTAATTACTGTGTTAATTAATATGAATTATAGTACACTTTATAATTAATATGAGTAAAAGGAAACCTTATAAATAATTAAAAGTAACAAGTAAGTTAATTAAAGTGGCTATTTGGCAATTGGTTTCTGTGAATTGGCTTTGGCTAATTGGGTTTTGTTAAATTAACTAGATTTAGTAGTGGCTCTACTCACTAATCTTGAAATCATTATCGTGTTCTGTGGGCTTCTGCTTCTTTCACAGGCGAGGCCCACATCATCTTGAATGGCATATATCTCTAAGTAAGAGAAGTTCATTGGTTTTAACTGAGACCAATTTGTAGCTCTACAACAGTTATGTATTTCTGGTTTAAGATATAAGTCTCATGGGCAATTCTTTGTTTTATTTCTATTATTTTATTCTTAAAAACTTATCCTTTTATTGAATTTATTAGGATGACATTAGTTAATAAAACTATTTAGGTTTCAGGTATACAATTCTATGATATATCATCTGTACATTATATTGTTTGTTCACCAACCCAAGTCAAGTCTCCTTCCATCACCATTTATCCCCCATGCCCTCTTCTACCACTTCCCATCCCCCTTACTCTCTAGTAATCACTACAGTGTTGTCTACTAGTGTTTGTTTGTTTGTTTGTTTGAAAAAAAGTGAAGGGATTAAGGGGGAAAAAACTTCATAGAGAAATTCTTTTTAAAAAATATTTTATTTATTTATTTATTTTTAGAGAGAGAGGAAGGAAGGGAGAAAGAGTGCAAGAGAAATTTCAATGTGTGGTTGCCTCTCACTGGCCCCCAACTGGGGACCTGGTCGGCAACCCAAGCATGTGCCCTGACTGGGCAACCAACCAGCAACACTTTGGTTCTCAGGCCACGCACTCAATCCACTGAGCCATACCAGCCAAGACTGACAAAATTATTCTACTTAACCAGAATTCTATCTTCATTTTTTAAATTTAGATAATATCATGAATATATTAATGAGAAAGGAAGGATATATTTCCTCTTTGAGTAGTATGTTTTTAAGATACAGTTTCCACAAGTTGTAATAATTGAATTTCTCTTAATTTTTCTTCATGGTCTTCATCATGTTTTATTAAACATAATGTATTCTGACTAGCTTGCAGAGATGGAGGAGAAAGTAGCAAGTTCTGGAGCCTTCCAAAGTCCAGTCCAACCTTTCCTCCACTGATTATGCTTGCCAAGGACACGGCGGTGATGAGTGCCTACCAGAGCGAGCTGCCGAGTGAGCTACTGAAGGAAAATTTCACGTTGCCCTCAAGCTGCTGCTGTTTTGCATCTGCATCTTCCTAAATACAAGATGGTGAGCAGTGACCAGCTGGCAGCCAATAGCCACAACTAGGAAGAGCCACCCCCAATGCCCCGCCTTAAGCGGCACGACTTCATCCCTACTGAGATGCCTAACTTCCATGGCATCCAGGACCCACACGTACTCATGCCCATCAACAGCAAGGTGCTCCATGTGATCAAAGACAGCTAGTTCTATGGGGTCGAGGGGCCATACGGGGTCTTTGCCAGAAGAGATGCATCCAGGGGCCTCACCACATTTTGCCTGAAGAATGAGTATAATGACCTTTCTGACCTCCTTCCTGCCCAGCGGGAGGTCAGAAACAAGAAATGCCCAGCAGGAGACCCTGATTGGCAGGGTCCCTTAGTTCACTTTCAACTATCCTCATCTAGGCAAACTGCCGAAGGAGGGGGAGGAGCCTTCCGAGTGCTTAGATGAGAAAGAACCAAAAGATAAGAATACTCGGAAAAATGATTAAAGCATTTAATGGAAGAATATCTATTTTTTTGTATTTTGTAACATTTGTAACATTCCAGTTTACCTTTAAAATGTGGTGATTTCAATATTTAGAAAAGTTTCATATTTTAATTTTTTTAAAGATTTTATTTAATTTTTAGAGAGAGGGGAAGGGAGGGAGAAAAGGAGAAAGATAAACATCAATTAATTAACATCACCAATGACACTGATAAAATTAACTTAGAATTCATGATGTTTGTGCATCGTAAACCCCAAAAGTGAAGTGCAGTGTTGTAATACAAATGTAAGTACTGTATTTCTTCTATCTGTAGTTAATATAGGCTGAATTTAAATTTGTTTTTCATGAAGGATAGGTAAGACTTGGGTATTTCCCCCTAACATATAAAATAAAAATACATAAATGTAGAAATAAAAACTGTGAAAAGTTCTTCAAGCGTGAAGACCAAAGGATCAACTTTTAGTCATGATCTCTGAAGACAGCAAATTACTCATCTCTCAATTGACTTAAAGCAGATCTGCAGTATCCCAAAAGGCTTTGATGTTCATTAAAGAGAGCTGTCCAGGAAGAAAATTAAATTTCAAAGCTGGGTTTAGTTGGAAGAAATGCATTAATTGTTTCTAAATGACATCATTGTCCTGCCTCAGACACTTAGACATCCTCACTAACAGTCATCTATAATGAGGATTAAAACATGATCTGAACATGCATAAGGAAGCTTTGGGGAAAATCAGCCACCTTGCCTAAAAACCTAATTACATAAGACTATAGAACTATCTTCCTAATCTCCATGTTCACAGTGGGGCAATGATTACTTTATGTGATTTGACATGACAGTCATGTAGAATAGGTATATACTCTCCTAAGAGCCTGCACATACCTCTGAATAATGAGGAAACAGTACACATCACTAGCAAAATTGTTTTTGAAGTATATTCATAAGGTTACAGTTAATTCTTCTGTTGCAAAACTAGAGTCACTGGCAAGAATGTTAGTCAAGTGTCTAGGTCTTGATATCAGTCTTATGATTAAGAATAAACTTAGTTTAAGCAGACTGTGCAGTTGCACAAATTTGTAAAATGTTGTGTGAATAGCTAGAGAGGTTTCAAACTCTTGTAATTGCAGTTAATTGTATTTTCCTTATATTTTTCTTGTGAACCATGTTTAATGGTTTTACTTCCAATCAGAAAACAAAAAGGGCTCTGGGCAGTTAATAAAATACCCCCCCAATAAACATAATGTATTTTTTAGGGATGTTTAGACAAAAAGTGTTCATACATTGAACCTGAAGGCATGCATTAAAATTTAATAAAGATATAATATTCCCCCTTGAGAAAAGATAGTATTTGAGTAAATACTAGTTGGTAAATCTGTTGTGCCAAAGTATTATTTGACCTACATGTCCACAAATTGGTGATTGCTTTAGGTGGACAAAACTCTCATGACATTTTCAAACAGTGCCTTATATTTGTTATTGTTACCAAGACAACATTTCACTATTTATGGTCCTTGGAATTAAGTTATTAATGAAAGAATAGATTAGAATTACTTGTTGTAACTTATGGGATTTTATTATCTCCAGAAGCTAATGATCATCACAGAAAGCATGCTCCCTGAATATTCATGCTCATCTAAAAAATAGTTTTAACCTTTAAATCCAGAATTAGTAAAATCACACATACACATAAAATACATACACACAATTTCTTCCATATTTGATATATTTAAGTTCTCAGAAATCCTGCCTTCTCACATGAGAAGTTACATTGCCACCTGGCATGTATACACTTCAGTACTCTATTAGTCAGTTCTAGCTGCCATAACAAAATATTACAGACTGGACAACTTAGAATACAGATGTTTATTTTCCCACAGTACTACCAGTGGCTGCAAGTCTGAGACCAGAGTGTCAATATGGTCAGGTCCAGTTAAGGGCTGTCCTTCTGGCTTGAAGATGGCAGCTTTCACATTGTGTTCTTACATGAGAAAGAGGGCAAGCAAGCTCTACAGTATCTCTTCCCACAAGGGTGCAAATTCCAACATCACAGTTTATTATCATGAATTCATCAACCCTAATTACTCCTAAAGTCACCACCTCCAAACATTGGGGGTTTGGCTTGTTAGTTTTGGAGGACACATTCAGTCCATGCCATCATTAACCAATAGAACTTATTGATGAAAATATTCTATACTTGCATTGTAAAAAGGCAGAACGTTAACATTACTTGCTGAACTAAAATAAGAAGAAAACAATACCAAATTGTAAGAAAAAAAAGTGTCATAATGGCAGTATTGTAAACATTACTGTAAATATTAATTTTAAAAGTATAATATTAAGTGTTAATAGGATATCAAAAATGCAAATATAACTTAACAGATGTCTTAAAAGATGTATTTTGAAAGCATAACAACATTCTGCAATAGGAATTATTTTGACTAATTTTCTACTAACATACATGAATTTATTAAATGTAAAGTATAGTCAAAACACCAGCTCATTATTTTGGAAGGCTACTCTTTGTGTTAACTGTGATTCATTTTTCAGTTGAGTGATGTCACAACTGTCAGGAAAACAATAAACAAGGACCTTATCCTAAAATTTGTAGTTATGCATGCACTTTGTGTCAATCAAATCATTTTGGAAAGGTGGAGTAAAATATGAATTTCATGCATAGCATTGCCCCCTGAGAATAAAACAATGAATAAGAGTTACTTCTTGGATACCAAAACTAAGAGTTACTTCTTGGGTTTCAGAGAAAATCATAGTCTGTCTGAGGAAATATACATTTAAACAAAGAATTTATAAACACAAGATTACGAGTTAAATTATAAAGCTATACTCAGGGTCCCAAGGTAGTACAAATGAAGGGGGATTAGTATATTTTGTGCAAGATAGGTGGAAATGGCTTCCAGAGAAGGAATTATAAACTTGCTTATAATTACAGGTCACTGATCAAGTACTCCTATAGACATTCCTAGGCAGAATTAATTATCCCTATTTTTGTACACCTCTATTCAAATCATATATTTAGTATAATATTCTTATTCTATAATATATACTATTGTATTTTCTTATTTAAATAATAGATTTCTTAGAGTAGTATAACATTTATTTTTCATTTGTGCACATCTAACACATAAAATTGTTGGGAAGTGCCAGTGTTTGGTATATATGAGTTCCACTCAGAAAAAACCCAGCCATTGTTAATATAGTGAGAATGGTTTGCACATCAATGTAACCTGGCAGCCAAGGAGAGTTGACTGGAATGCACATGCATGAGCAATGACTATTTCACTGTACTAGTCAGTGGGGGCAGTAGATGCTGTTGAGTGAGCATGTGTACTGTGTGCCTGTCCCATTAAAAAATAACTGAGTGAGAAGAGCAATGCATCCGAATCATAGTTTGCATTAAGCTTGAACACTCTGCCCTGGGAACTGTTCAGATAATTCAGAAGGCTGCAGCTATGGGCAACTGGTGGTTGGCAGCTTCATCACAACAATGCATCTCCTCATGCATCACGTCTTGTACAGTGTTTTCTGGTGAAACATTAAATCACTCAGGTGACTCAGCCCCTCTGTAGCCCAGATTTGGTGACCTGCAACTTCTGGCTTTTCCCAAAACTAAAATCACCTTTGAAAAGGAAGAGATTTCAGAATTTTGATGAGATTCAAGGAAATATGACAGAACAACTGATGGCAATTGGGAGAACTGTGTGAGGTCCCAAGGTGCCTTCTTTAAGGGGACTGAAGCATCATTGTCTTATGTACAATGTTTCTTGTATTTTGTATCTTCTTCAACAAATGTCTCTATTTTTCATATTATGTGGCTGGATACCTGTGGACAGACCTTGTATGCATATTCAACTGAATATATATGTATATATTCAGCATGTATACTTAGGAAAATGTGTGTGTGTATTTAGTTTCACAAAACATTACTAATTTAGAATAAAGGGAGGCAAGATATTAAAATATTACTCATTAAAATAAATATATTTACATTACTATGTTTTACATTTTTGTTACTTAAAAATTTTTAAACATTTTTATATTTATTAGATGTATTATTTTAAAAATTTATGAGATTTTACTAGACTATATTCTGAAGGAAATACTTTTACTCCCCCATCAAATAAATGGCTTTTATATTTATAAAACTAAATATGTAGATATTCATTCTTTATTTTATGAAAGACTTCAAAATTATACAAAATAAGAATGTTCTTCATCAAACATTATGAATGTGAATGTTAAACACTGCAATATACTTAACAAAAGTTTTATACATACAGATAAATCAATGAAAAAAAAAAATTCCAAACACACAAAACAAATCCTTTTTAAAAATGCCTAGAATACTACAGCACATTTAAAAATAAAGCCAATGAATTTCATGTGTAGTACATTTGTACTCAATGAGAGCATTATAATCTTCTCTAAGATACAAATTTTAATATTAGCATAAAGTATATGTTTCAACCTACTATTATGAAATTTTAAACTAATTCTAATATGAATTTATTCTTCAGTTTGCACTTCATGACTCAGATGTTAACAGAACTTGGAGGCTTTGTTAATGAGATGGTACAGGTGCAACAATGGTCCTTGAAATTGCCTTTAAAGTAAGAAACATTTGTAATCAAGAGTAAATGTGCAAACCGGTTTTATTCAGTTACTGAACATAAGCAACTGGCCATTCAAAATGTTAATATCTCAGCAATTTATTTTTGTCTTTTGATAGACCCACACAAAACACATTCTCCTGCCATTAGCTAATAGCCTGAAAAATCTTACCATTGTTCATTTGAGTTATAGTCACATAAACCACACACCAGAAAACATGGTGCAGGTGCCCAAAATGTAAATATGGAAAGTCCCTGAAATATAAAATCAACACAGCAGACTATGAAAGCTTTTTATGCAGCCTTTCTTCAAGGTAATCAGTTTTTTCTATGCCATGTGCTATGGCAATAAAAAACTTAACTGGTATCCCTTGTCTAGAATCCTAAGAAAACTGCAGCTGTTCATCAAAAGCATTTTAGTTTTTAGCAAAGCTGCAGCTGTAACACACATAATTCACGTGGCACATTGGAGCTGTCCATCTGTTGGGTGTTCTATCTACAGTTGACTAATCATCTGTAATAGAATTCCTGTCTAGTTGTTTGTGCATAATACTATATTCTAATGGCTCCAGATCATTTATCTTGCATGGATTTAGAGCAAAACATCATGCTATTTCCTCTGGAGAAATGAAAGAAGCAGAAAATAACTCCAGATGATTCAAAGCATTTATCTTAGTACTGACCAATTAACACACTATTAACATGAACTTATACAATGTTAGATCAATATGTATTTGTACTGTTCCAGAAGTCTTGTAAGACAACATAATTTGGTTGATAATAGATATTGGTAACCCCTAACATTTATTGAGTGTTCACTATGGATCAAGCACATCCTAAAAACATGTGGGTATCAACTTATGTAAAATATATAACAAAATTTTTATGTCAATAGTATTATATTGAACACTAATTATCCTAATTTAGATCATTAATACAATTACCCAAATTAGCATACTCCTATTATTAAATTTTAAGAGGAAATAGCAACTGGAAAAAAAGGTTATTTGCCCTAATTACTCATTCAGCAAGCACTTAATTTTATTTCACAGATTCTGTACTTCAACCACTTTGATGTAAGCTCAGAAAACAATAATGAGCAAGTTTGACTTGAGTTCTTTTGCTCTTATATAGCAAAGAAATTATAGTATCATGTGGTAGCAGGAGTAGAGAATATTGTCTACATACACAACAGAAAACGAACCTACTCTACCATACCGGAAATCATTTGTTTTTGTTGACTCATTCTGCCTATTTCTGTCTTTTTGGTGACAACATCTTATTTTATTTAGGGGAACCAGCCCTTTAGCACTCTCAGTCTACTGGTTTGAAAGAAAACACACCAATCCTCCAACACCAAGAATGTATATGTGAACAAGGTCTAACTGATCAGAACTTTACACCTTTCTGGTCACAGTGATTAGTTCAGATGTATAGGTGAGTCAGCCAACAAGACATAACTTTTGGATGGTGGTAAAATCAAGAAGAAAGAAAAGTTCATTTCTCCTTTGGGGCAAAAACCAAGAGAATACTAAGCTGGAACGCCTGGCATCCTTGATACTGAGATAGCTGCATAGGACAGCCGACACAGACATGGGCATACCAGGGATGGAAAGATTAGGTCCCAGTAGCATTATTGAATGACTGAATATGGCTATGCTTCAAGCTATCTGTGGCCCCTGAAGTTTTAATTGTATTAGTGTAGAAAAACAATTCCCTGAACTATTTTATTTGCTTCTCTGCCTCTTGCAACCAAAAATCCTAATAATTACACACTCATAGCAAAGGGAAAGACATTGAATCTCACATATGCAAATACATACACTTAAGCAGATGGAAATGGGAGGATGGAGCTCAAGAAAAGGCAGATAGTATAAAAATTACAGTTTGGAAACTTCAGATAAGAGATAGAACATGAACTGTAGATACTCATTGAATCTTTCATAACTGTGCAAAGCCCTTTATGTGCAGAGTTTGATAGGCACTGTCTGAAGAATGCTGATCAGAATAAAGGCATTATTCTCATGGAGCTCAGAATTTATCAGGTGAGTTTGAAATCATGCAACATATTACAACATTCAAACAATCTAAGTTTCATTATTTGTCTAGCTTAGAATTTGAGGGGATAATAGAAAGAAATTAAGAACCCTGCTGACTCCCAGGTTGTTTTCTTTCCACATCATTTTTGAGCATATCAGAATTAATAAACATTATTTACTTTTGCAAGATTTAGAAAATGCCAGCAATAATTTGAGACCACAGATGTTTTATTTTCTTATTGATAGTCACCCCCAAAATCTCTTTGCACTAAATGAACAAAATTGTGAATTCACCTTCTTCGTGCTCTCTCTGTCTCTCTCTCATCTCTCATACTTATATTTCTTCTTTGCATGTCTCTCCTTTTTCACAATATTTATTCAACTATCTCAACTTCTTTAAATTTGTGATTAATAACAATAACAACATAAAATGTTATTTCCTATTCAGTTGATATTTGAGTGCCTGATTATATAAAATCTCAATAGTTTTAATGACAAAAATGACTTATAGTGAGGTAAGTGTGTAATATAAAACTTAAGAAACAGAAAATCTACAATATTAATAATGTTTTATTATGTTATTAAACAAGAGCACAATTTTGTCCCAACCAACAAGAAATCACTGGGACTTTCAGAGAAATTATGGTTAATTTAGTTAAATTTGTGACCAAGAGCCCCAAAACATAGCTTATAATACTTGAAAATTATTCTTTATTGTACTCCTCAAAATGTTAACTTGTGGGAGAATATTTAAAATTTAAATAAATTTGCTTTACTACCAGTTTTCTAGAAATCTGAAAATAGCTGATCAAGGTACAGAATAAAGACTTTAGAGAGAAATAAGAATACTTTGACTCATGAGGCTGAAAGAATGAGGTTATATGTAAATACAGAACTACTTTAGTGCTGAAATAGTAAATAGGTCTTCCATTTTAGTCAAGCAGGAAGTAATTTTGTTCAGAGATGGGTTTAGGAAAAAGGAAGGAAAGCCAGCTGGGAATTTGATAATACAAAGGCAGAAAGGCAAGCTAAATTGTAAAGGAGAGTGGGCTGGATCAGGGACAACAGAGTTGAAAGTCTCCTGACAAAAGTGACCAAAGAGGTCACAAGACTCAACTAATGATGCAACGATATAATTCTTGGAGTAGTGTATAAATAGATAGGTATTTAATTAGATATCTTATTAAAATAGTAAAAAACAGGGTTAGTGATTTTTTTAAATATCACCCCAATATATCCAATAAAATGGAAAAAAGAAACAAGCATAGTTTATGTACTCAAAATTTTCATAGCATGACAGAATAGAATCAATGACCAATGGTATTCTTAATGTTATCTAGTAAGAAATGTCATATTAATATTTAAGGGACACTATGAAGTAGAAAGGTTATTTATAGTCACATGCAAAATAGATCAATAATCAAAGTGTAATAATAAATCATCACTTGCAAGGGCTTTTTGATACCACATGTATAGTAAAAACAGTCTTATAAAAAATAATAGTAGAAGAATTGAACCAGCATTGTGACAATGATCTTTTAAAAGGTTAGTAAGCATAACTTGAAGTCAGGAAGTATAATACCTCCAGTTTTGTTTTTGTTTTTTTTTCCTCAGAATTTCTCTGGCTTTTGGGGATCTTTTGTGGGTCCATATAAATTTGATAAATTTTTGTTCTATTTATTTAAAAAATGTCAATAGGATTTTGATGGGGATTGTATTAAATCTGTATATTGCTTTAGGTAATATGGCCACTTTAACTATGTTGATCTTGATAGTATCATGCTAAGTAAAATAAGTCACACAGAAAAGACAAGAACCACCTGATTTCACTCATGTGTGGGATATAAAACAGAAAAGCAACAAACAAAACAAGTTCATAGACCCAACAGTGTGAAAGTCAGCAGAGGAGAAGTAAGGTGTGAGGAAGAGGGTAAAGCGGGTCACATTTATGGCAACAAAAAGAGACTAGACTTTGGGTGATGAGTAATGATACAATATACAGATGATGTATTATAGAATTGTATACCATTATATATAAAGGTATATATATTGTATATATACATTATATATATACATTGTATATATATAATGTATATATACAATATATACATTATATATTGTATATATACATTATATATACATATAACATTATATATAAAGTTCAGAAAAAGTTAGGCAGACCACAGCTTCTAAAAATTGTACCTCTTCTCAGAAGCAGACTTAACTAAAGTGACTCATGGCTAAATCTCAGACCAAAGACAACTTGTGATGTGATTCTGTTTGCTATGTCTACCAGGAGGCACAGTCTCTAAACTTTATTTGTATGTTGAAGGAAAAAAATCACCAGTATATAAAGTCATAAAAAAAAGATGTAGTTAGGAGATATATAACATATTGCTCCCTCCCAACCCCTGCAACATAGTCATTAAGTGCTGCCAAGAAGAGAGAAAGTAAGTTAGAGAGGGACAAGATAGGTAGATAAGGAGATGTGGTTGAGATACTTTTAATCTCGTAATAACAGAGGTAAGCATAGAATATACATGACAGATTGTATTGTTTGAGATATTTGTTGCCCCTTTCCCTATGAATGGACGTGTCCCTGGCCTACTGACATCAGCTTAGCTATGTGATGTGCTCGGGACAATAAAAGTGAATGTGAATGATGTGTGAGAGCCATCACAAGGTTCTGCTCCAAAGGTGATGTGGGGCAGATCATCAGCATGGAACATGAGCAAGAAACAAACATTTTTCTTTAAGTCACTAAGGTTTGAATGTTATTTGTCACAGCAATATAATTTAGCCCATATAATATTGTGTATCATTTTTTGCTAAACCACACTGAGAAAGACTTTATATAGCACTACAACTCACTTTTTGATTAAGAGAAGAACATTGGAGAAAATATTCATCAGTGCATCTAGACAAGTACTTTATCTTATCAAAATTATAAAAGGTATCCAGTGAACTACTATTTACAGAATGAAAGAAAACTACTTACTGTCTTTGCAAATGGAACTCAAGCAATGTGTTCCTTAACGAAGAGTGAATTAAACTGGTATCCTGAAATTGACATAGTCCTACATGTAACAATAAAATGGAAATGCATATATAGAAGGGGAGGGAGAAATTATCCTGTGACTTATAAATGAAATTGTGTTTCTATTTGTGATTCATTTATCAATGGAGACGATATTTAGTTTTAGTTTTTCTTGTCCTGTATGGTCTTTCAAAAACATACAATATTTAATTACCACTACCTATAGCTGAATGGTTCTCAAAGATATTTTCCACCTCAAAAATCTGCCATTATGTGTTTGTTCCATATAATCAACCACTAAATATCTCTATGTGATTGCATAGGCACCTTCTTATCTTTCATCTAGGTTAATAGTAATAGCATTCTCTATTACCTAGACCAAAACCTGGAAGTTCTTCTAGATACCTCTCATATTCAATGAACTGTTAGTTAAATGCACTTGATTGTATTTGTTTAACCTTCCCTTGATTTAAGCTGCTCTTGAATATGTTCCTCATTATTTCTCCCGAAATGTTGCTGCCTTATCTTAGTTTCTATCATCTTAAGAGCAGCCAAAATTATAAGTCTGACCATATAAGTGTTCCTTCTGTTTTTAAAATATTCAGTGAATCACTATTTGTTAAATTAAAAGATAAAATTTAGAGCAATGATTTCATGTGCTGTATGATCTTCATAGTTTCTTTTCTGAAATAATTTTCTACCATTTCTTTCATACAACCAACACACACAAAGCTAATTAATCACTTTTACTTGCAAAATATTTGTTCATTGTAAAACATATTATTATGTTGGTATGTCAGAAATATGCTAAAAGAATACTCAGACACATTAAAAATGTTATTCACTCCATGTTTACCTTATAAAGCTTTTTAACTCTAATTATTATCAAAGCTATTTTGATTATTTCTTTGTCTTTTCATGCTTTTTGATGTATCAACACATAGTATCTGGACAAAGAAGGGAAATATTGATAGTGCCTGATACCATGCAAAAACTTGTCACCCACAAATAATCAGTTATATGGAATACCTAAGCATATTTCATAAGTATGCTTATATACAGTGTCCATACAGACACAAATTAGTTGTTATTTCATAGTGTGTGCACATACAGCTTGTGAAATGCAGCATTTTTAAAGGAAACTCTACTCATCTCTGATTCAGGGAATTAATTTACACTGACAAAATATTTTTAAATGAATGGTTCAAGTTATACTAAAAAATTTAGGACAAGTAGTTTATATACATGCCTCAAGCTTAAGAAACAGCTCCCTATTTTCATATTTGTCACAACAGGGGGCTTCAATGGGTGAATAGCCTTGAAATCACTTTAAGTGCCTGCAGCTTATCTAGATGCTAGAATGAAATGTAAAAAACAAATCTACCCTTGTGGAAATCAGCCCAAACAAATTGAGGTGCAGAGATCCATTGCAGGGTATTAAAAAATTCATTGGTTACTAGACCAAGCACTGATGCCTCACTCTTCTCAATTTTCGATCATCCTAAGAATAGAATAAAGGCAGAATTGACAACAATGAAATAAAATAAATAAATTCACTGGATCATATTTGATCTTCTGAATTCTAACATATAGTTGAAATAAATAAAATTCTTACTTTTCCATGCATATTAACACTAAAAGTATGTGATTATATTAGCTTTATCTATGATAAAAATACAAAAATATTCAAAGCTTCCTAAAATCAGTTTACCTTATGTTATATATCATATATTAATAAATCACTTTTAAAGTTTTGAATATGGTCTTTTCTAGTTTGTAAAACTGAATTTATCTGACTTTCAACATTTTCTGTATACATATTTTAGGTGAAAATATTTTATACTTGACTCACGTAATAATTCTAAGCACAATTACATTTATTTTTACTTTTCCCTTACCATTATTGAAGCTAAGCCCAGGTAAAAAGAATTAGCTTTATATAAATCTAAGGAAATCATACTTTGGAGAGTAACTGTTTCATTGAGCAAACTACTTTTTTCTTCACTGCACTATTGCTTCCCCTCTATTCACTTAAGTAATGGAGTTTATGGTACAATACCTCAATGTCAGTTTAAATTACCTCTGAATCCCCAGAGAGCATTGAACCTGCTAATAGTGAATAGAGCAAGGGAGAAAGAAAGGGAAAGAAAGGCAATCAAACCAATAAACAAACAAAAAGAAGAATGTTTATATAGCCTGTGTAGATAGGTGCAGAAAGGAAAAATAAAGGCTACATCAAGAAGTTTTGGAATCATCCCAAGTGCCCATCAGTAGATGAGTGGATCAAAAAGCTGTGGTAAATTTACACAATGGAATACTACTTGGCTGTAAAAAAAAAAAAAAAAAGGAAATCTCAACTTTTGCAATAACTTGAGCGGACCTGGAGAGTATTCAGCTAAGTGAAATGAGCCAGTAAGACAGAGATAATTACCATATGATTTCACTTATATGTGGAACCTAATGAACAAACTGAATTAACAAATTGGAGACAGACTCATGGATATGCAGAACAGACTGACGGCTGTCAAAGGGGAGGGGTTTGGGGGCTGGGTGAGAAGTGTAAAGGTATTAAGCAAAGAATAAAAAGACTCATGAACATAGACAACAGTACGGTGATTTCCAGAGGAAAGGGAAGGTGAAGGAGGTAAAAGGGGGAAATAATGGTGATGGAAGGAGACTTGGCTTGGGGTGGTGAACACACAATACAGTACACAGAAGCTGTGTAGAATTATGTACCTGAAATGTATTTAATTGTATTAACCAACGTCACCCCAATACATTTAATTTAAAAAAAGAGAGAGAAAAGTTTTGGAAATAATGGTTTGCACTATTTTTTCACATGTTCCCCTTTTTTCAACTCATTCAACTGTTACCAGAGGATGATTGGTTGAAAATAGGTTCTTGAGAAATCACAGAACTTCAGAGACACATGTAAATGGATTTTTAAGAAATAGTGGCAAGATTTTTAGAGCACTTCTGAAAAGGCTGCTGCACTTGATGATGCACTTCCTGACCTCAACTGGTAGATAGCATTCACTGCCCTCAGGTACACCATTGTCTCATCCACAAAATGGTAGTTTAACTCCATCTCGCTGCTGCAGAAGAATTCTAGTTTCTGGGTCCACAGGCTTATGCTTGTCCCACCAAATCCACAGGGAGAACCAGGCCCCAGAGATGCTGTGCCATTATGTGGTATCCAAAGTTCCAGTAGTCTAGCTTATAATTACTCTCTGTTTCTGGCCAGACTGTGACTAGAGATGGTTGCTGTGCACCAGCCCAACTGCTGCTAAGGAGACCGGAGCCTTTGTTAAGCTTCCCTATATTTCCTTGTGCTTAGGAGGTAACAGGCTTTCTTTCAAACTATACAGTTTATTTTCTGGCTTTTCCAAGACTTATGACCTTATTCTATCTGATATTTTCCCCAGATTTTCTCAGTGTAGTCTCCTCCCTTTTATGGTAGCCGTCTTGACTTCTAATGGCATGCACCCAGTGAAAGGACTTACTCCTGTACCACCTTTTCCCTCCCCTTGTTAGTAGGCAGACTCTCTGGGGTGACTATAAAGCTTAATTAGGCTTAATCAAATATCTGCTTCTCATTGATTCATTACTCTTTTGGTTAATGTCTAACTGCCTACTATAACACAGCCACCCACTAAAATCTGATTTTTCTTCTCACCAAATTTGTTATCTTAGTTTTAATGTAGTTATTAAGCATAAAATCTCTCAAATATCTCACTCCTTCCTAGAAATTTACTTAGATTCACAACTAGTATAAAGTTAACCTTATCCATCCACATTTATTATTCCAATCATCTCCTTCTCATTCAGTATTGTTGTAACTTCCTGTAGCTTCCAACAACTCAAACTCTTAGCCTAATCAGCATTTCTCTTAAAATTAGTGATATATATCCATGTCTCTGAAGAAAAACTAAATTAAAAAGTAAAAGTCTGAGAATTACCTTTCCCCCACATGGAACACAGTTAGTTAAACAAACAAACAAACAAAAAAACTAAAAAGAAATGGAAAATGTCTATACCAGTAGCTACAAAAAGGGAGGAAGTGTCTAAAGTATAATGTATTTAACCTCAAATCTGAGGCCAAAAAATGAGAAAGTAATTTTGGATTGGCAGAGAGAACCAGAAATATTTCATCCCTATGTGCATTGACTCCTCAGCATCTGCACTGGAAAGATAACTAAATCTGTGAAGTTTCAGAAACATGGCAAGTTTTTAGTTAAACCAATTAGATAGAAGTCTATACGTGTCTGACTATTGAAACTGGCTAATTGGAAGAAAACAGTGAAGTCAGGAAAAGCAGATAAAGAGTGTGATTCTCTAAGAAGAAAATAATATATTTGCAACATGACTCAAGCATAAAGATCTGGTACATAACACAGGAGTTTGTGTCATCCACCATTGGAGTCCAGATAAGGTAAAAAAGCCAGAACACATTTTCACTAAACAAATCTCTCCCATCTTACCATATCCCTTAGCTAAAGGGATGTCAGAGAACACAAAATTCCTAGCTCTCATAATTTATTTGAGGGGAAAATCAAACTGGTCTGAGATATAATTGGAAAGAGAGTACAAAGATTATGAAAAATTATATATGGACAGAAATTCCTATGGACAAATTAGATGAAAGGATATGAAGTTGAAAATATTGAAAATATTATACAGTATGAAAAAGAAGACAGAAAAAAAAGATTCATATATACACAAAAACATTGTAACAAGAAAATTTAAAGAACCCTTCCAAAATGTTGTATATCAATGAAATAAATGCATAATGTCTTAAACATAACATGATAAGATAAAAAAATTAAAATTCCAAACTTAAGGGACACTAAAGACTTGATAAATTAATTAGAATCAGTAAGAATTACTATAAGAGTACAGAAAATTAAATTATTAAAAAGAGCTTTAAAAACCACAGTGAATATCAGTGAAAAATGATAAGTTGATTTAGAAATTATACATAAAGAAATATATATTGAAGACAAAGGAAATTCAGCAGTACATATAATCCATATTTCTGAAGCAGAGAAGTCAACAGACAGTAAAGAAGATTTATTTAACAACATACTGCAAATGAATTTCCATTAAATTGGGGAAATTAAAAAATGAACTATTGATGATATGAAGCACTCTGCTCCAGGGACATTTAATACAGAATGTTCAGTACATGATGTATTGTATAAGTTATTGTTCCTCCACTATAAAGAAATCAGTGAGCAAAACAGGGGGAAAAAAACCCTCTATTTCACAGAGCTTTTATTCTTTTGGAAATATGGCATAAAACATGCCTAGTTGGTGACAGAGTTGGTTCTAGATGATTTGATCAATGTATTTTCAATGTTTTTCTTTGAACTGATCTGTATTTCTAAAATTTCTGAAGGAAAAAAAATACATGAGCTGGCATCCACTTTTACTAACTCCCTAATCAATCTAACATTAGCTTCTCCCAAGACTGCCTTTCTCTTTACCTACAGTAAAAATGCCAAAACAAGTTATTAAATATTTACATGGAATTCCCAAAATCCTACAGGAAGAAAAGAATAACATGTCAAAAAGGTATACTTTTTAAAAATAGTTACAAGAATAAGTTGTAGAGTAAAGCAATTACCTGAGTTTAGAAAAAAATGAAAGGCAACTTTCAGTATATGGAATGTGGAGTCAGACAGATTCTGGGTCAAGTCCAGTCTTTGCTGTCTATTACCTAGATGACCTTGAGAAATTCACTGCAATCTCCAATATTTTGGTTTCTTTAACTATACAATTTGGATAATAATGTTTACCTAATAAGATTAGTGTGATGTAAAGTATGCACTGAGCTTCATGTTCTGCATATAATAACCACAGGATAAAAGCTAGTTCTTAGTTCTATTTTCATTTCCCATTTATTCTTTTTTTAATTTTATAAGTTAAAAACACATCTGGAAAATGATTTAGACTACAATGGTGCTCAATGCTGCATACACATTAGAATCATTAGAGAAGCTTTTTAAAAATACAGATGCCTGATCCCATCACTAGGGATTCTTATATAATTGGTCTTGGGAGAAAATGAAGCCTCAATTTTTCTTTTAATCTCCCCAGGTAACTCTATGTGCAGCCAGTTTTGAGATCCACTTATTCAGAAACACTTGAAATGTTATTGTCTGACTAGATTGTTTTCAATTCCTTTAAATCCTTTCATTTACTTTTACTTGAACTGTGTTTGCCCTATAAAATGTCCACTATCAATCAACTGAAAGTCTTGTCAATCTTAGTTCCTAAATACTTTTCAAGTTCATCTCCTACTCACTTCCCTCATATTAGCAGCCTTGGCCTTCATCATCTTCCACCTGGGTTATTAAATAGTTTCCCAACTGCTATCTGTCTTACCGTGATTGCTCTTCTCAAATTTCTTTCTCTGGCCAGCAATAGAATCTCACTCGTCTACTAAATCTTTTCAGTGTTTACTTATCATGCAAGATGAAGCACAAACTCTGTGCCTTGTCCTTCAATGTCCTCTACCACTAGTCTCCTGATTAAAAACGAGCATCATCTCTTGCAGCTTCCACTACAGAATCTGTTTTCAACTACCATTAAATTGTAGTGTCATGACACTACTGGAAATGTTCATAACTTTTCTTATGTTCATGCTGCTTCTTTTCCTGGAAATGTCCTTTCTTTCTTTCTTTTCTGGAATCATTCTTGAGATTACCTCAGAAACTCGGTCTTGCTGAAAAATCCCTGAGTCCTTGTTCAAGGAAAAGGACACCTGCTTTATGTTCATAAAACTGTCATTTCACTAACCACTTTATCAAATTTATTCTCTTAGACTCTTAAGCTTCACAGTGAAGCTATAGTGTATATCCTATCTTTCTATAACTAAAGGTTAACATATCATCTGTGGTGAGCAATAAATGTGAATTGACTAAACAAGGAGCAGAAAAATATATCAGTAGAAACTTTGTACTTTTTGGAGTAGAAAGATCCTTTACTGTAAATGGCAATTAAGAATACTTTTACTCATCTTTTAAGAATCTTTTGTGTTGCCTATAGCTAATAATAACTTTAGGATTACCACATACAGTGATGGAAATGTTACACTATGCATTTTATGGGGTCATAATTTGTGTCTTGGAATAAATGGGATCCCATCCCCTCAAATTGTTCAGCTCATACATAATGACTTCAGCTAACTCTAATTAAATATGCTATTCTGTTGAGTTTAAAAACTATGGCATTTCATTATGCTTAAAAATTAATAAAAGTATTCATCTAAAATTAGGCCAATTTTTTAACAATTAGCAGAAATGAAAGTATCATTTTTTAAATGTATTCTTCAAATCTTTTTTCTTTTTACAGCAATGGTATTTCACCAAGGACACAACATTTAACAATCTATCACTTTAAAAAATGTGGCCCATTTCTGTTCAAAATATTTGTTTTTGTTTTATTATTTTAATCATGAGAAATTAATTTGTAAAATGACAAATTTTCAGAAAGTAGAAATAAAAAAACTAAGCAGATTTTTAACGATTTTAATGGTCAGCTAGAAAAACTAGTTCAAAGAGCATTCTTTCATAATTGATTTATACTGTTGTGACAAATATATATATTACACTCAGCTTTCTTCTTGAAAAGACCTTTTGACTTTGTTCTCCCCAACAGTCTTCTGCCTTACCTAGATGTGACCTGTATCTTGAGTTTACTTCATACAGTTAAAAAGCCAACCATCACAAGGGAAGAGAGTCTAAAATATATTTCACAACCATAAACTTGCTAGGATTATGTCAGAAATCACAGATCAACAGATTTTAAGAAATGGAAGCTAAATTCTATACCTTATTCAGATGGTAATAAATCCTCGATTTCAGTTTGATACATTCACAAACAACACAAACACTCTGAGATCTGACACAGATGTAAAGGCTAAAATACAACTTGGATAGTTCAGGATGACCTACTCAAGGCATCCAGCATTTCCACTGTAGGACTGTGTCACCAGTCACCCTGTCCTGGCAGAGGGCGCATTCATGATACCAAAGCCCCAAAATTTACCTGGAAAAAATCCAAATGCTGCTACAATATTTTTCCAACTGTAAAATATTATTAATGCTGGTACTGATTACTTGACAGTTTCCCTATATCATTCAATGTTGTAAAGCAGGGAAATCATTTTTACAGTATACCAGGTATTTTGCTTCCAGTGTACACAAGAAAGGTATTGAAAAATATAACTGCCAATTTCCTTAAAATCTACTTTCACATTCAGCAACTCAGTTTGAACAATCACTTTCAAAATGTCCTTTATCATAGTATGACAAAGTCTTTTCTTATGTTGTAATGGTACATAATACTTTCTGCTTCCAATTGCCACAAATATATATCAATGGAGACTAATTTAATTTTGGGTTTCAGCTTTTCCAAGAACCAATCACATTTGAAAGCACTTCATCATTCTACTAGCTTTCTTCTCAAATTGGATTATTCTCTTAGAAAATGTTAGAATTTCTGTCATATTTGTAGTCCTGATGATCAGTAAAAGTACACCTACTTCAATATAAGTACACTTGGAACTAAGGTACTAAGAACAGATCACCTGAATCTGTGGTTGACTTATAATCTATTCTAATGAATAATTTCACATCCAAACTAAGAGGTAAGCACATGACTTTTATTACATGTAATATTTTTGGAAAAAATATTTTTCCAATATTGTAATATTGGAAAAAATATGCACCTCAAAATAGAAATAATCAAGTAAATCATAATGCATTCTTGTTATTAAATGTAAACTTTCTTTTAAACATATTGTATTTATTTATTTTTAATGAGAGAGGAAGGGAGGGAGAAAGAGAAGGAGAGAAACATTGAGGTGAAAGAGAAACACTGATTGGTAGCCTGTTGTGTGTGCCCCAACCTGAGACTGAACCTGCAATGCAGGCATGGGTGCTTAGACCAGAAATCAGACTGGCACACTTTGACTTTGCTGAATGATACCCACCAACTGAGCCATACCAATAAGGGCATGAAGTGTATATTTTCTTTTGTTTTTTAAGATTTTATTTATTTATTTTTAGAGAGGGAAGGGAGGGAGGGGGAGAGAGAGAGAGAGAGAGAGAGAGAGAGAGAGAGAGAGAGAGAGAGAGAGAGAGAGAGAGAGAGAGAGAGAAACATCCATGTGCGGTTGCTGGGGGCCGTGGCCTGCAACCCAGGCATGTACCCTGGCTGGGAATCGAACCTGCGACACTTTGGTTCACAGCCTGCGCTCAATCCACTGAGCTATGCCAGCCAGGGCTTGAAGTGTATATTTTCTTAAAAATGTTGATGCTTAATGTAAGGAGTAGGGATAAACTTAGACCATGAGGAAATAGGAACCTAGCTAGTTAGAGCCAGGAGATTACTAGGTTACTAAACAAACATCCTGCCTTCCTGCCTACTGTAAGAATGCTTGGTTTGAAATTCCCACGTGCGTTCTCTGTAAGCAAATAGCTGACCACGGCGTCAGTTTTTTATGGAATGCTTGCTTTCTCGCGCCAAACCCCTATATAAGGACCTGGATATGAATATTGGCGCGCCACTCTCTTTTGTACTTCTCTGTGGGCACTGTGTCACTTGACACATTGAGAGTTCGCCCCTGCGCAGGTTAAACTTGGCCAATAAAGTAATATCTTTGATACCCTAAAGGCTCCGGTATCTGTATTTGCGTCCGCTGGGTGATACACTTAATATGATTTCTATCTTCTTAAATTTATTGAGATTTTTTTTGTGTCCTAATATGTGGTCTATTTTAGAAAACATTCCATGTGCACTTGAAAAGA
Organism: Phyllostomus discolor; assembly: GCF_004126475.2. Taxonomy (NCBI): domain Eukaryota; kingdom Metazoa; phylum Chordata; class Mammalia; order Chiroptera; family Phyllostomidae; genus Phyllostomus; species Phyllostomus discolor. The sequence continues at coordinate 127,525,440 of NC_040903.2, read as the reverse complement.
TGTATATTCTCTTGCTTTGAGGTAAAATGTTCTGAATTATCAATTAAACACATTTGTCTAGAGTGTCATTTAAAGCCACACTTTCCTTGTTGATTTTCTCTTTGGATAATGCATTCATTTACAACAGTGGGATGTTAAAACTCCTTATTATGACTGTATTACTATTGCTCTCTCCCTTTATGTCCAAGGAGATTTGGTTTGTGTATGTAGGTACTCCTATGTTGTACATAGGGGTACATAAATATTTACAAGGGTTATACCTCTTATTGAAAAGCTTCCTTTATTATGTAGTGCCTTATGTCTTATACTACAGTCTTTGTTTTAAATCTTATTTTGTCAGATATATGTATTTCTCCCTCAACTTTTACTCATTTGCATTAGCATGAAATATCTTTTTTCATCCCCTTACTTGTAGTCTGTGCGTATCTTTTGTTCTGAGGTGGGGGTCTTGTGGATAGCATGTATGTGTGCCTATTTTTAATCCCTTCAACTACCCATTGTCCTTTGCTTGCAGCATTTGAGCCATTCACATTTAAAGTGATTATTAATAGGTATGTATTGATTGCCATTTTATTCTTTTAAGTGTGTTCCTCTAAGGATTTTCTTCTTATTGTTTAAAATAATACCCTTTAATATTTCTTGTAATACTGGTTTGTTGGTAACAAACTCCTCAGATTTTTCATGTCTAGGAAGTTCTTCATTTCCCTCTCAATTTTAAATGATGGACTTGCTGCTTAAAGTAGTCTTTAAAAAATTATCATTATGCTATTATAGTTGTCCCAATTTTCCCCCTTTCCCTCCTACACCCAGCAACCCCCACTCCCTCAGGCCATCCCCACCCCATTGTTCAGTCCATGGGTCACACATGTAAGTTCTTAGGCTACTCCATTTCCAATACTGTACTTTTCATCCCCATGGCTATTCTGTAACTATCTATTTGTACTTAATCTTCTCACCACTTCACCAATTCCCTGACACCCCTACCCCATTTTGCAACAATCATAATGTTCTCCATATCCATGATTCTTTCTCTGTTGATCTTTCCCACTTATTTTGTTTTTTTAGATTCAACTGTTGATTAATATGTATTTATTTCTATTTATTTGTGCATAGTTTTGATCATCTTCTTTTTCTTAAATAAATCTCTTTAAGCACTGGTTTGTGTAGCTCAGTGGATTGAGCATTAGCCTGTGAACCAAAGGGATGCTGGTTTGATTCCCAGTCAGGGCATATGTCTGGGTTCCCAGTGTGGGGTGTGCAAGAGGCAACTACACATTGCTGTTTCTCTCCCTCTATTTCTCCTTCCCATCCTCTCTCTCTAAAAATAAATAAATAAAATCTTTAAAAGAATTTTAAAAAATAAATAAATCCCTTTAACCTTTCATATAGTAATGGTTTGGAAATGAACGCTTTCAGTTTTTCTTGTCCTGGATGCATTTTATCTGCACTTTACCTTTGATTCTAAATGATATCTTTGCTGGGTAGAATAATCTTGGCTATAAGCCCCTGATTTTCATGACTTTGTATATTTTTTGACAATTCCTCCTAGCCTGAAAAGTTTCTTTTGAGAAATTGGCTGACAGTCTTATGGGAACTCCCCTGTAGACAACTAACTGCTTTTCTCTTGTTTCATTTAAGATTCTCTCTTTATTTTTAAGCTTTAACGTTTTAATTGTGATGTGTCTTGGAGTGGGCCTCTTTGAATCCATCTTGTTTGGGATTCTCTGTGCTCCCTGAACTTGCATGTCTATTTCCTTCACCAAATTAGAGAAGATTTCTTCCATTATTTTTTCAAATAGATTTCTAATTTCTTGCTTTTTCTCTTCCCCTTCTGGCACTCCTATGATATGAATGTTGGAACACTTGAAGTTGTACCACAGGCTGCTTACTCCATCCTCATTTTCTTTGATTTTTAAAAAATTCTTGTTGTTCTGACTGGATGCTGTTTGCTTACTTAGTTCCAAATCCTTGACTTGATTCTTGGCTTCACCTACTCTACTGTTGTTTCCTTATAAATTGTTCTTTACTTCAATTAGTGTACCTTTCATTTCTGAAGGGATCATTTTTGTGTTATTGAAATCCTCACTAATTTCCTTGAGCATCCTCATAACCAGTGTTTGACTCTGCATCTGATAGATTCTTACCTCTATTTTGTTTAGTTCTTTTTCTGGAGTTTTGATTCATTCTTTCATTTGGGCCATGTTTTTTGTCACTTCATTTTGGCAGCCTCCCTGTGCTTGTTTCTATGTGTTACACAGAGCTGCTATAACTTCCTGTTTTGATAGCATGACCTAATGTAGTAGGTGTCCCGTAGGGTCCAGTGGCACAGCTTGTTGTCCAAGCTAGGTGTGTGAGGTGTGCCCTTCATGTGGGCTGAGTACTCCCTCTTGTAGATGAGCCGTGATTGCTGTTGGCAGGTCAGTTGGAGGGATTTAGCCAGCTGCAAGGACAGGCAGTGAGCTCTCACTACTAACTTCTGACCTCCAGACATTTAGTACCTCCCTGTATACCACTGGTTACTTTCAAACTATATCCCAGTGCTGGAGTTCAGATAGAGTGAATCTGAATAAGTACGTGTGTGGATTCTTTAAAGGGATCTGCTTGGGACTCCAGAAGTTTCTTCCACCAACTGAACCCCTGCTGTTTTTTGCAGCCAGAAGTTATGGGGACTTATGTTCCTGGCACTGGAGTCCTGGGACGGGTGGCCTGGTGTAGGATGGGGACTCCTCCCTCCAGAGATATCTCTCCAAAATTTTTATCTGCTACATGTGAGTGTGTGACCAACACATTTCTATATGTCCACCCCTCCTACCAGGAAGGACAGATGTGGTTATCTACTTCTGTAGTTGTCAGACTTTCATTCAATTTGATTTCTGATGATTCCAAGTGATGGTTGTTCTATATTTTAGTTGTAATTTTGATGTGGCTTTTCAAGAAGTCAAGCCATATTTACCTACGCTACTGTTTAAATGGTAAGTTCCTGGGTTCTTTTATATGAACATTTCATACGAATTCCTTCTGTCCTGAAATATTTCTGTTGGGAATTGGGCTGACAGTCTTATCAGAGCTCCCATGGGGGAAACTAACTGTCTTTCTCTTGCTGCTTTTAAGATTCTCTCTTTGTCTTTAAATTTTGCCATTTTAATTATGATGTGTCTTGGAATGGGCCTCATTGCATTCATTTTATTTGGGATTCTCTGCACTTCCTGGTCTTGTGTATTTTTTTCCCTCACCTGGTTAGGGAAATATTTAGTCATTATTTCTTAAAATAGTTTCTCACTTTTTTGCTCTCTCTTCCCCTTCTGGTAACTCCATAATATAGATGTCATTATGCTGCATATTATCTCAAAGGTCCCTTAAACTATCTTATTTTTAATTTTTTTTCTTTTTGTCACTGTGATTGGATTTTTTTCCTAACTTACCTTCCAATTCACTGACTCAATCTTCTGCTTCCTCTAACCTAAAATTTATTCCTCCCAGTGTATTAGTTATTTCAGATATTGAATTATGTACTTCTAACTCATCCTTTTTATGGTTTCTATGTATTTTTATATTGCTGAGCATCCTTATAATTGTTATTTGAATTCTATAGCTGAAAAATTGTTTGCCTCAATTTCATTTAGCTTTTTTTCTGGAGAATTCTCTTTTTTTTTAATTAGTGGGTAGTCTCTTTGCCTTCCCTTTTTTACTGCCTCTTTGGGTTTGTTTCTATGTATTAGGTAGATCTTCAAAGATTTTGGAGCAGACCTATGTTGGATGCTGCCTTTCACTGTTCTTGGGAAACCTGTTTGGAACTATCGGCGACCACAGCTTGTGTCTCCCTCTGGTGAGACTGTGTGCATGTGGAAAGGACCAAGCTGCACACAAAAGTCTGCTTTTACCATTGAAGGAAAAAACTGAAGAATGTACAAATAAGTAGAAGCACATATGGTCTTCATAGAGAGGAAGAACTAATGTCATTAAAATGTACATACTGCCCAAAGCAATCTATAGATTCAATGCAATTTCTATTAAGATACCAATGATGTATTTCACAACTAGAATACATATTCCAAAAATTTAATGGAACCAAATTAAAACAGCTGTCTTGAGAACAAAGAACACATTTGGAGGAATCATGCTACCTAATATCAAAATGTATGATAATGCCATAGTAATCAAAACAGCATGTTAGTGGCATAATAAATTCATATGGGTCAATGGAACAGAATAGAGAGCCTATAAATAATACCACAACTTTTCTGTCAGTTGAAATTTGACAGAAGATTCAAAAACATACAGTGGTCTACACAGAGTTTATTCAATAAATTATGTTTAAGAAATTGGAAAAATATTTGCAGAAAAATGAAACTAGACCACGTTCTTATTCGCACACAAGAATACATTCATAATAGATTAAAGACTTAAATTTTAGACTTGAAACCATAAAAATCTTAGAAGAAAACAGATAGTAAATCTTGGATGTTGTTTGTAACAATATTTTTTCTGATATAGCTCCTCAGGCAAGGGAAACAAAAGAAAATAAACAAATTGGTTCTATATCAAACTAAAATTTTTTTCACAGCAAAGGAGACCATCCACAAAATGAAAAGACAGCCCACTGAATGGAAAAACATATTTTCCAATATAACTGATAAGGGGTTAATATCCAAAACTTATAAATAACTTACAGTACTTAATACCAGAATCAAATGATTGAGTTAAAAAATGGGCAGAGGACCAGAATAGACACTTCACTTCTCCTAAGAGGGCATACAGGTGATGTCCAGTAGACATATAAAAACATGTTTATATCATGAATCACTAGAGAAGTGTAAATTAAAACTACAATGAGATATCACCTGGCACTTGTCAGAATGGTTAACATCAATAAATCAACAAAAACAAGTGCTGACAAGGAAGTGGAGAAAGGACAACCATTTTGTTCTGTTGGTGGGAATGCAGATTGCTGCAGCCACTGTGTAAAGCAGTATTAAAAATGGAACTGCCTTATTACCCAGAAATTCCACTTCTTGGAATTTATCTGAAAAACTGAAAACAATAAATTGAAAGACTATAAGTACCCCTATGTTAATTGTAGCATTATTTACAATAGCCAAGATTTGAAAACAGCACAAATGTCCATCAGTAGATGAGTGGATAAAATAGCTATAGTACCTTTACACAATGGAATATTATTTGGCTGTAAAAAAAAAGAAGAAATTTTTACCCTTTGCAATAACATGGACGAACCTGGAGACCATTTTACTAAGTGAAATAAACCAGTCAGAACAAGACAAATAACTTATGATTTCATTTATATGTGGAATCTAATGAACAAACAACTAACAAGAAAAATAGGAACAGTCTCATAGAGAGTAGGCCGATAGTTCTGGTGGGGAGTTGGACAGATTGAACAAAGAGGAAAAAGAACTGATGGACATGGGCAACAGTGTAGTGATTGCAGGAGAGAAAGAAGAGTGAGCGGAGATGGAAGAGGTTTTAGAAAGATAAATGGTAATGCATAAAAATATAATAAAAATAAAAATAACTAATTTTTGACCCAGTCATTTGTGGATGGATGCTTAGATTGTCTCTAGCACGTGGCTATTGTAAATAATGCCACTATGAACATTGGGGTGCATAAGTTCTTTTGAATTTGTGTTTCAGGATTTTTTGGGTATATTCCTAGCAGTGGAATCACTGGATCAAAAGGAAGTTCCATTTTTAGTTTTTTGAGGAAATTCCATACTGTTTTCCACAGTGGCTGCACCAGTCTGCATTCCCACCAAAAGTGCACTAGGGTTCCCTTTTCTCCAGAACCTTGCCAGCACTTGTTTTTTGATTTATTAATGATAGCCATTCTGACATTATGGATACTACACAGCAGAAAGAAAGAGCTCCTACTCCTTGTGACATCATGGATGGAACTGAAGAATATTATGCCAAGTGATGTAAGCCAGACAGTGAAAGAGAAATACCATATGATCTCATCTGTAAGAGGAATCTAATGAACAATAAAGTAATGACAAAATAGAAGCACAAGCATGGAAACATGGAACAGACTGAAAGTAAACAGAAGGGACGGGGGAGGAAGATAATGCTAGAAAGAAGGGGCAGTGACTAGACAAAGAACATGTATGAATGAGCCATGGACAAGGACAAGAATGTGGAAATTGACTGTGGGAGAGAGGGCTGTGATGGGTAGAGGAGGGCAAAGGTGGAAAAATCAGGACAACTTTAATAAGACAACAATAAAAATGATTTAAAAATTAACTAATTTAATTCTCCTAGCAACCTGAATGAGGCAGGTTCTATGATCATGTTTTTTGCAGGTGGGTAAAGAGTCATGGGACACCACATAACTGAGTAATTTGTCCAAGGACACACATTCTTGGGGATGGAGCTGTAGTTCTATAGTATGTGCTATCAACTGTTATGTAATACTCACACTTATAATGAGTATATAAATTTTATCTGCTTTTTAAAATTGATTGGTTGTAACTTGTTGCTCATTAATGTAAGCTTTGATCAAAAGTGAAATTAACATTTATAAAACCAACCAACCAAAAATAAAGTGATTCTGTTACCTTCATTTATATTATTCAAACACAATGAACCATTTTAATAAATAGAGGTGTGAAGCCTCTAATGAAACCCTCCCTCAAAACGTATTGACCAAGACATTTGGCCTTAAAATGTTTACAGGCCTATTTAATTTTTAAGATTTTCTTAAAATACTTAAAATATTAACTACTATAGCCAGCATTTTGTAGAGTCTATGGAAATAATGTTTATCAATGTCCTTGTAAGCATTTTTGATTGAAGACACACTTTTTAGAAAGAGTGCTGAGTTTGAGTTATAAATGATAAGTCCTTTTTATCACAGCTGGTTCAGTTTAATCACTCAGCATGGAGAACTATGTGGTGAAATGTACCTCTCTTCTGTGCATATTACTGAGTATTATTGTTGGGAGATATTTGGATTTGTTACTTTGCAGCTGTCAGATATGCCTTATTATATATTGCTTAAACACAAGTTTCCAAGAACATGAATAAACAGAGTTTTTGATTACAAAAGCTATCATTCTCACAAGGAAGTGGCCTGTAATTTAGCAAGTTTTCAATTGAAAATATAAAGAAACTAAAGAAACTTTGCTAACTAACACATACCAGAGCAGATGTTCTGCTGCTTGGTTTCCAAAAAGTTCACATAACTGGAGTGATATATAGTTTTCAATAAACATATTTCCATAAACATAGATTATTTTTATTCTTGACAGCAAACATTTACTATGCCTTGATATGGATTGCAAATTCTGCTAGATATTATAATGCAAATATGCAGTCTCTTTCCTCAAAATTGTGTATGGGACAGGGTAAATCATGGAAAAAATCAGATGGCTGCTTGAATAGGTAGAAAAATTACTAACGAAATAGATAGATAGTATAACAATTTGCAATACCCTTTTGGCAGAGTAAATTTCTTAATTTTGCAAATTTGTAATTTTACATTTGTAAAGTCTATCTAAATAAAAATAAAATATGTAAAACATGCCACAATATATAATAATGATAGATGTCATAATTGTATGAAGAGGAGGTCAATAGATTTTGGATCCACTGTTATATTGAGACTTGGTTAATTACTGGCTTTTTGTGGGTTTATAATAAATATGGGTTTTATTTATTTCTTTTATATATTTTATTGTTTACATTATTGCAGTTGACCCAATTTTCCCCCTGTGCCAACCTCCTCCCATTCCACCCCCCCCCATGCCCATAGTCAATCCCATCACCGTTGTCCATGTCCATAAGTAATGCATATATGTTCTACTATAGAAGCAAGGGAACATAAAACAATTGCTTCAAGAAACAAAGAGTACTAGTAAGGGCTAAAGCTTCAAGGGAAACTTTCCCAACAGTATTTAAATTGATCTGTACATAGGCAAATGTTTTAGGAACTATATAATTGTTGAGAGTAAAAAAAAAAAAACAATCCAGGAAAAGCCAATTTTGGAAGCAGGCATATAAAGATTGAAATTTTAACAATTGAAATAAGCTTGTCCATGCAGAAAATGCATAAAGAAATCAATTTTTAAAATCATTACCTGAGGACATTTTTTCATTGCTTTTAGAGAGAAGGGAAGGGAGAGAGATGAACATTGATGTGAGGAGAAACATGTACTGTTTGCCTTCCACACATGCCTGGACCAGGGATCAAACTATCACAAGTGTAGGTTCACGATACAGTCTTTCCTGTAAGTCAGCAGGGCAACTACTCCACTAGCTGCCTGCTGAGCAGCCCCGCACCAAGGAGTACACAAGAGTCACACACAATAAGGATGCTATTCACTCAGCTTTTATTGAATGCGGGTTCACCCAAAGGAGAACATCAATACACATTAATATCCTACTCACACTCTACAATCTAAGAGAAAAATACACACACACACAGCAATCAATGAGGGATAAGGAACATGAATTCCAGCATCTCAGTCTGCAGGTCCAGGAGACAGCATGGTGGGCAAGGGAGTTGTCAGCATCTTGCAAGGAAGGATCTCCAGAGCCAAGTCAGCAGCAGGGCAGATGAAGTCTTCAGTCCAGCAGTGTAGAGCCTCTGGTGGCTGATGCCACAGGAGACCAGTGTGGCATGGTGCAGCACTGTGGTGTGTGGAGCTCGGCTGTCTCAGCAGGGTCTGGAGCCTGCCTCAGTTATACCTTGAAAGTGGTGAGATCCACCCTTTTGTGTCTTTCAATAAGTATCTTGGCACCCCTGATATCAAGTATGGTATTTGCCTGGGAGCCTATGGTACATGGTATGTGACTGTTTTACTTGACACCCATACTGGCAAGTGTGCACTTTCTCCAGGATCCTAGCTATGGGTGGTTCCGCTCTACAGACATGGCTGCTCTGAACACATGGGCAGATAATCTTAAGTGTGTCTCCTTGCCAGATGTGTTTATTCAGACTTAGATAATTTTCCTCTTGAGCCAAAATGTAATGGCTGACTGACAGTCATTTTAATTGACATAAGTTACTCTACTTTGTGCTATATACTTTATCTTAATTGAATCAAAGACATTCTATTGGTCCTGTTCTCCACACAAACCCACAACCTAGGTATGTGACTCAACTGGGAATCAAACCCACATCATTGAGGGCAGCACTCCAACCAACTGAGCCACACTGACAGGGCCAGAAATCAAATTTGAGACATAGATACAGTGATCAAATTATGAAGATTCTTATGAGATAACATAATTCCCTCCAGGTTCATCAATGTTGTTGCAAATAGAAGGATTTCCTTCATTTTATGCCTGGTTATATTCCATTTTGTATATATACCACATTTTCTTTATCCATTTATCCACTGATGGACACTTAGGTTGTTTACATTTCTTGGTTATTGTGAATAATGCATCAATAAACATGGAAATATAGGTATTTCTTTAAGATGCTTTCACTTCTTTCATATATATTCCCAGAGTGGAATTGCTGGATCATTGGTAGTTGTATTTTTAATTTTTTAGTAACTTTCATACTGTTTCTCATAATAGCTGTATCAATTTACATTTCAACCAACAATGTACATACAAGGGTTCCCTTTTCTCCACACCCTTGACATTATTTTTTATCTCTTGTCTTTTTCCTAATAGCTGAAAAGACTTATGTTAACAGGACAGATGTAAAGTGATGTCTCATTGTGGTTTTGAATTGCATTTCCCTGGTGACTAGTGCTGTTGAACACCTTCTCATGTGCCAGTTAGCCACTTACATCTCATCTTTAGAAAAATGTCTATTCTGGTCCTTTGTAAATTTTTAGTCAGATGATGATGATTATTATTATTGCTGTTGAATTATATGAGCTTGTTATATTTTTTCTTTTTTGTAATTAAATACTTTTGAATTTTATTGTTGTTCAAGTACAGCTTTCTCCCTTTTCCCCTACCCCTCCTGACCACCCCTGCCACCCCCACCTCCCTCCCCTGTTTCCGACCCCCCTTGTTTTTGTCCATGTGTCCTTTACATTTGTTCCTGTAAACCCTTCACCCTTTTTCCACCATTAGATATTAACTCCTTTACAGATATATAGATTGAAAATATTTTCTTCCATTTCATAGGTTGCCTTCTCATTTTGTTGATCATTTCCCTTATTGTGAAAAAGCTTTTTTAGTCTGTAGATGAACCTGAAGGGAAATATGGTAAGTGAAATATGTCATGCACACAGACAAATACTTTATGATATTATTTAGAGGTGGAATTTAAAAGTAATGTTAAACTAATAGAAACAGTAAAATGGTAGTTACCAGGTTCTAGAGGATAGGAAAATGTGAACAGTACAGACTTTATGTATAAGATACATAAGTTAATGAGAATCTAATGTCCAATAGGGTGACTATAGTTAATAATAGTATATGTAGTGTATTTTGAAATTTGCTAAAAGAGTACATATTAAAAGTTCTCAGCAAACTTTTTAAGGGTAGCTATGCAGTTATGGATGTGTCAATTAACTTTATTGTAATAATTTCACATTGTGTATCAAATCATCACATTGTATGATTTAAATATACATAAATTGATGTGTCAGTTATATCTCAATACAAATAAGTTGATCTATAAATAACATGTAGTAATAAAATAAAAATTCATTAAAGTTCTATGAATGGAATAATAATGTATGTAAAAGGGTATTTGAGAATTGCAGAATGAGTGAAAGAAAATAACCTGAATCTATGAGAAAATACTAAAGCAAAAGGAAGAAACAACCTAAACATGCAGACAATTGATGTGTTTAAAAGTTACTCATTTTGTGTCACTGATTTTTTTTAAAAGATCACTCACTCAGGGAACTGAGAAGGAGTCCATGTGTCCTTAAAGGCATGTAAAGAGGCATTTTTTAAAAAAATTAAGGCTAAAATTAAAAGTTATAATATTAAAGGAAAACAAAAATGACAACATGTGTGGGGAAAATCAAAGAGTAAGAACAAAAAATTATAATTCACTAGAATTAAAAGGCATTTAATTAATTAATTAATTAACTGATTAATGAAATGACAAATTAGGTCCTTGCAGAATTAGGAAAATCAAAAAGGGATGAAAACAATGAATAAAAATTTTGACTGAGAAAAATAGACATCTAGCCAGGTAGCTGACTTGATTAGAATGCTGTCCTGATACATTAAGGTTGCAGATTTGATCCCTGGTCAGGTCACATACCAGAATCAATCAATGAATGAGTAAATAAGACAAACAACTAATCTCCCCCAAATCCCCTTTCTTCTCTGTCTCTCTAAAACAAATAAATAAAATTTAAACAAAGAACAGAGAAAACTGAACCAACATGAGAAATATTGATTGGATTAATGTCTCATTCATTCTCTCCATATTGTCTATGTCTGCTTTTATGCTGCAACCCTATATTGGAGTAGTTGCAACAAAAAGCATATGATCCATGAAGCCTTAATATTTTCTCTGAAAATGTTTGCAACCCCTCATGTATACCATTTATCATTACCTATTTTTTATTTTTCAACTAGAGTTTACATTCATTTTTCTCTCTTGGTTTTAAGTGTACAGCATAGTGGTTAGAAAATCATGTACTTTACAGAGTTGCCCCCTCAAAGTTGCAAGTACCTAAATGGCCCCACACCACAGTTTTTGTGATAGTGCTGACTATATTCCCTATGTAATTTGTGTAATATAGAAGTAATTTACATCTCTGTGACTATATTGGAACTATCAATTTGTACTTCTTAATTCCTTTACCTTTCATACCCAGTCAGGCCCCTAAACAACTGTAAATCTATTCTCTGTGTCTATGAGGATGTTTCTATTTTGTTTATTTCTTTATTTTGTTCTTCGGATTTCACATATAAGTGAAATTATATGATGTTTGTCTTTCTGTGTCTGACTTACTTCATTTAGCATAAAATCATTTAGGTCCATCAATGTTGTCTCAGATGGTCAGATTTCATTCTTTTCTATGAACAAGTAGTATTCCATTGTACATATATATATCAAGCTTTTTTTACCCACTCATTTGATGGAGACTTGGTTTCTTCCATATCTTGGATATTGTAAATAATGCTGCAATAAACAGAGTGGTGCTTAAATTTTTCAAATTAGTGTTTTGGGTTTTTTCCCTACAATTTCCAAAAAAAGTGGAATTGTTGGTACATAAAGCAGTTAAATTTTAATCTTTTGAAGGAAACTGCACACTATTTTCCACGATATTTGCACCAATCTACATTTCCATCAATAGTGCCATAGGGTTCCCTTTTTGCCACAGCCTCACCAACATTTGTTCTTTGTTGACTGAAATGACCACTGGCCTGCAGTGACCAAGGAACACTGCAGATGGCTCATCAAAACACGAGAAAAAACATACACAGAGACAACCAGGTCCTGTGGGGAAATGGGGATGGAATGGCCACTCTCTCTAGTGGAAAGCGCCTCGGCCACCCTCCCTAAGGGAGAACACCCTGTTCTCCTGCTCGAGCAGGCTTTTATTAGGTTTGTTTACACAGGAATTCAGGTAAAGCTCATTAACCATTGCCAGGAAGTAAGGATCAAACAATAGGTAACAAATAACTCTGAGGGCCTATTTTGAGTCAGGGTCAGATAGCTAAAGAGCTGTAAAACTTTGAAGAACAAACTTACTTCTTGCTTGGACCCTTATCGGTTAACCAAGAGCATTGTAAACAAAGCAGGTTTCACAGGATTTTACATATTCTTTCTTAGACCTGATCACCTGGGGAACCCGCCCTTTCTAGCACAGGGCTACACCACCCTGTCATTGTTTCAGGCTTAGGTGGAGCAAGGGAAGTAAGGCAGCCAAGAGATTAGGAGATTTTCTCACAGACAATGAGGACTCAGGCTACGTCAAAGCCGAGGGGTGAGGGTCCATCACCCCCTTTTGCTGTAGCCCCCAAAGTCCTTCTTTGGGGGTCTCCCACGTGATCGTGTCTGTCTTAGATTGTTCCCCTCTTGGGGAATCTTACCCATCATTGGCTAACTGACCAAGCATTGGGGGCCAGGCAGGGTGAAGTAAAAGGAGCAGAAGCAGCACTCCTGCCAGGGAGATAAGGTTTTGTCTCCTTGGTGGCTTGTCATCCAAGGTTGCTCCCTCAGCCTTAGCCTTGATGGGGGTTACAGCTTCTGATACCAGGCAGGGTGGTTCCCAACAGCTGATTTATTGATGATAGCCATTCAGACAGGTGTAATGTGATATCTCATTGTGGTTTTGATTTACATTTCTCTGTTAATTAATGATATTTAGCAATTTTACATATATCTATTGGCTATTTGTATGTCTTCTTTGAAATGTCTATTCTAATCCTCTGCCCATTTTTCCATTGCTTGTTTGTTTTTCTGGTGTTAAGTTCCCTGAATCCTTTCTAAATTTTGGATATTAACCCCTTATCAGATGCATCATTGACAAATACTTTCATCCATTAAGTAGGTTGTCTCTTTATTTTGATGATAATTTCCTTTGTTGTGCAAAATCTTTCAAATTTAATGTAGTCCCATTTGCCTATTTTTTTCTTTTGTTACTCTTGCCCAAAGAGATACATCAGAAATATTATTACCAAGAGATATATCTAATATTTTACTCCTTTTTTTCCTTTTAGAAGTTTTATGCCCTTGGGTATTACATTTAAGTCTGTAATCTATTTTGAGTTTATGGGTAAGATGGTGGTCTAGTTAGTTTTGTTCCTATGTATGTATCTATCCCATTTTACAAGCACCATTTTTTAACAGACTGTATGTTCTTGCCTCCTTTGTCAAATCTTAATTGACCATAAAGGTGTGGGTTTATTCTAGACTCTCTATTCTACTCAATTGATCACAGGTTTGTTTGGTTTTTTAATGCCAGTGCCACGCTGTTTTAATACTATTGCCTTGTAGTATAGTTTGATATCAGATATAGTGATACCTCTGACTTTGTTTGTCTTCCTCAAGATTGCTGAGGCTATTCTGATCTTTTTTGCTGCCATATAAATTTTTGATTATTTTTCCTAGTTCTGTGAAAAACTCCACTGGTATTTTGATAGGAAATTACATTGAATCTATAAAGTACTTTGGGTAGTATGGACAATTTAATGGTGTATTCTTTTTATCTATTAACACAATGTTTTTATTTATTCCTATCTACTTCAATTTCTTTAGTATCTTATACTTTTCCAAGTACAAGTTTTTTACCTTCTTGGTTAAATTTATTCGTAGGTACTTTATTTTTTAATGCAACTGTAAATTGAATTGTTTTCTGTTTCTCTTTCTGATAATTTAGTATTGGTATATAAAAGTGCAACTGATTTCTGCATATTAATTTTGTACTCTGCTACACTGAGTTCACTTACAGCTTCTAATAATTTTTTGATGGAATTTTCAGGGTTATCTATAAACAGTATCATGTTATCTGCATATATTGGCAGTTTTAATTCTTCCTTTCCAATGTAAATGCATTTTATTTCTTCTTCTTGTATGATTGCTGTGGCTAAGACATTCAGTACTATGGAATAAGAATGGTAAAAGCAGACATCCCTGCCGTGTTCCTGATCTTAAGGAAACACTTTTAGATTTCCTTTTTCAATATGATGTTGGTTGTGTGTTTGCCATATATGGCCTTTATTATTTTGAGGTATGTTCTCTCCTCTATTCCCGCTTTGCTTAGAGATTTCTTTTTTATCATTAATAGGTGCTGGGTATTTCCAAGTGCTTTTTTTTTGCATCCATTGAAAAGATCATATATTTTTTACCCTTTATTTTGTCTACGTGTTGTATAATGTTAATTGACTAGTGGATATTGTACCGACCTTGCATCCTAGTAATAAACCCTGCTAGGCTTTGGTATATGAGCACTTTAATGTATTGCTTAATTGGTTTACTAATATTTTATTGAGAATTTTTGTAACTCTGTTCATCATGGCTATTGGCTCATTTTTTTTTATTGTAGTGTTTCATCTGGTTTTGAAATTAGGATAATGATGGCCTTGTAAAATGAGTTGGGAAGTCTTTCTTGTTCTTTAATTTTATGCAATAGTTTGAGGAAAGGTGTTAGTTCTTCTTTGAATATTTAGTAAACTTCACATGTGAAGCTTTCTGGTCCAGAACTTTTGTTTAACTAGAAGTTTTTTTGATTACTGCTTCAATTTCATTAGTTATGATCAGTTCATTCAGATTTTTTGTTTCTTCTTGATTCAATCTTAGGAGATTGTATATTGCTAGGAATTTGTTCTTCCAGATTGTCTAACTTGTTGGCATATAGTTCATGATATTTTCTTATAATACTTTGTATTTCTGTATTTGTTACTTCTCTTTTATTTAAGTATTTGAGTCCTCTTTGTTTCTTAATGAGTCTGGTTAAAGCTTTGTCAACCTTGATTTTCTTTTCAAAAAACTAGATCTTGATTTCATTGATATTTTGTATTTATTTCATACTTTTTATTGTTTCTCTGTCCTTTTTAATGCTTACTATCTCTTTGTTTAAGTTCCCACTGAGTTCATTCATTTTTTCCTTAAGTGCCTTGACAACCTTTATAATCATTGTTCTCAATTCTGCATTTGGTAGTTATTTTCTTCATTTCATTTAGTTCTTTTTCTGGGGATTTCTCCTGTCCTTCCATTTAGGGCATGTTTGTTTGTCTCATTTTGTTTGCCTTTGTGTGTTTGTCTCTGTGTATTAGGTAGGACTGCTATGTCTTCCAATCTTGGCATAGTGGTTTTATGTAGTAAGTGTCTTGTGAATCTCAGTAACACGGTCTTCCTGATCACCTGAGCTAGGTGCTCCAGAGTGTCTCTTGTGTATGTTATGTGAGCCCTCACTTTGTAGCTGAGTCTTGTTTGATATTGATTCATCCATGAGTGGGGTTAACCCTCAGGCAAGCTGACTATGAGAATCAACCCCAAACAAATTGTATAAGCTACATTGCAGAGGCTGCCCCAATGTGGATTTAGCCCCAGCAGGGTCTAGTGCCTGCTAGGATCTCCCTTTGGCTGTGCCAGTTGCATGGCTAGTTGGGTTATACCCTGGTGTGATCTGAGGTACCACTGGGTATATTGGTTCTGGGTGAACTTGTGAGGGATTTTGGTGAGATCAGTATCAGATGCTTCCTATAACTGGCCTTAGGACCCTTGTCTCAATCTACAAAACAATCTGCAGTGTGTGACTGCCTCTACTGGGCCTGAGTGTGTATGGGAAGGGCCAAACTCTGTAACAAGGTCACCTTTCACTAGTTATGATCCCATGAGAATATAAGTAAAAGGCCCAAGTCCCAAGATCCACCTCCACTGATAAGCTGCTCTACCACCCCTTCGGGCTTCCTGGACTTCTTCAAGAGCCTTTGGAACAAAGTCTGTTCAGTGGGTCCAACCTGGCCACAATGCACAGTCTCCATAAAAAGATGCAAGCTTGAGATAGTGGAGCAATCAGGGTGAGGAGGGTGATACTAGTGTATCTTCTGTGTGGGGGTGACTTCTCTCAGGCCTCATGGAGATGAAAATAGCCCCTACACTAGAACCCTACCACTCTACCAGTCTTTGACCAGAAATTCCCAAGAAATAGCCCACTGCTGGTGTGGACACTAGCCCGCAGTGTCCTCGGCTTTATGGATGAGATATGAGATAAATTCACACAGACTACCGAGTCCTGCGGAGAAAAAGGGACAGCACGGCTACTCTCTCAAGGGGAGAGCACCTCGGAGCTGCCTAGACACTCTCTCAAGAGGAGAGCACCCCAATCCTTGCCTTGATGGGCTTTTATTGGGTTTGGTTTGCACCAGAACACAGGTAAAGTTCATTAATCATTATCAGGCAGTAAAAATCAAACATACAAAGAACTGTGAGGGCCTATTTTGAGTCAGGGTCAGACAGCTAAAGAGCCATAAAACTTTGAGGAACAAACACATTTCTCTGTTGAACCTGTGTCATTTAATTGAGAGCATTCTAAACAAAGCAAGTTTCACAGGATTTTACATATTCTTTCTCAGGTCTGATCACCCAGGGAACCTGCCCTTTCCAGCACAGTGCTATTTCGCCCTCTGTCATTGTTTCAGGCTTAAGTCAGGCAAGGGAAGTGAGGCAGCCAAGAGATTAGGAGACTTCTTGCAGACAGAATGAGGACTCAGGCTATGTCAAAGCCGAAAGGAGAAGGCCCATCACCCTCTTTTGCTATAGCCCCCCCAATTCTTTCCCTGGGGTCTCCATGTGATCATGCCTATTTTAGGTCGTTCCCCCCTTGGGGAATCTTACCCATCACTGGTTAATCGATCAAGCACTGGGGGCTAGTTATGGGTGAAGTAAAAGGAGCAGAGGCAGCACCCCTGCCAGGGAGATAAGCTTTGTCTGTTTAGTGGCTTATGGTTGGAAGGTCACTTATTCAGCCTTAGCCATGCAGGGGGTTACAGCTTCTGAAACCAGACAGGATGGTTTCCAACACACCACAAGTCCATGTTGAGTACAGCCATCACTTTTCTGCAGAGCACAAGTTCAGCAGGGCATAGGCACCGAGAGTTGAAAGGTTGGGGTCAGTGGATCTCCTGTTGGGGGGATGGGTGTCAATGGAACACAGGAAGGGGAAAATGTTCCCTGCTTCATAGCCACAGAATTCAATGTCTCTCTGACAACAGGTTCCCAAGAAAAATCACACCACATGTCCAGCCTGGATGCAGCCAGAAAACTTTTCTGGAACATGTGAGCTCAGCTCAGCCATCTGAATTTGAATGATGGGGCTAGTAGGTCTCCTGTTAGAAGACATGTGCCACTTGGGTATGGGAGAGGGGAAAATAGCCCCTGATTCAGAGCAACACATCTCAGTACCTGACCAAATATCTAAACAGAGTTTTCCAATAAAAAGTGCAGCACAGGTACCAGTTGGGTGCAGCCAATAGACTTTTCTGCAGGACACCAGCTTAGCAGGGTGGTACCATTGAGAGATGGAAGGATTAGATTAGTAGGTATCCTGGTGAGCAATGGTTTCCTGTTTCATGTAGGGGGTGGAAAAATGGACCCCACTTTAAAACCACACAATTCAGTGACACTCCGAGTCTTGGGTAACTCATGGGTTCACCTGAGTCTCCTTAGTTGTTCCCTAAGACAGAGTGTTCTGCACCCAAGCTACAGAAGCCTTTTCTGCATAGCCACGAGTCTGACAGGGTAGGGTTACTGGGAGTCCTGAGGAGCAGGCTAGTGCATGCTTTCAAGCTGATGCTATAAGGATAAGAGTGCTTGACCCAAGGAAGATGGCATATGTGGGTGGTGTGGCATAGGGACTCAGAAGAACTGCCTTTGTGGCTGACCCTTCAGATCTTTCCTCAGGGCCACACAACCCAGATCTTCTCTATATGACTTCAGTTTGTTGTGAGTTGGCTTTCCTCCATCCTCTGTGAACAAGATTTTAATGTCTGGTCCTTTAAGAGAACACTTGGGATTCTAGAAGATTCCCTTCTCTCCCTGGCAAACTGATTACTGATTTTCACAACCAGATGTTATGTGGGCTCCTTTTCCACCTCTGGTACTCCAGATTGGGGATCCCAGCATGAAACTGAGACCCCTCATTCCTCAGGGGGAATCTTTGCAGCTGAGACATCCCTCCAAATTTTCAACACTCAATTTGCATGTGGGGCAAGCCCTTTCTATGTTACTGTCCTTCCTTCCTAATAGTCTCTATGTGGCGTCTGTATAACCTTGACCATAAGATTTCTCTTCAACTACTTGTCAGTTAGCTATTCAAGATGATTGTTCTATATTTTAGTTTTAATTCCAGTTTGGTCTTGGGACGAGGTGAGAGTAGTTCCCATCTACTCCATAGCCACATTCAATCCCCTTATAATTAACTATTTTTATTTGAAATATTTTTCAACTTTCTCCAGCTTATTTGACCATAAAATATATAGCATTGTTATAAATAAATAAGGAATATATTTCAACAAAATCCTGAACAAAATGCAATGTTACAACAATTTAAACATTTATTACCTGTCACATACCAAAATGAAAGTAAAAGTTTATATTAGTGCAAAAAAATTTAAAGCAATTTGAGAGTGGGCAAAAGGAAAGCTTATCCTTTCAACAAATAAATGTTAATTTCTGAAACCTACATTATAATTTTGCAAATAAGAAAACTAAAGATTTACTTTGTGAAAAATTTTAACAATGGAAGAAAGAAATGAAGGAGTTCATTTATTACATGGAATATGTATGATGAACACATTAAATAAATTTAGAAATATTTTAATAAAATTACCTATATTTTATATATTCCATTTATTCAGTCATCCATTCAACATCATCCAAAATAAATACTTATTGATCAACTTCTTTGTCTGGACAAAGTGCTAAATGCTAAGCATATAATGTTAAACAAAGAATACACTGGCCCTGAATTCTTGTAGCTTATAATCAATCTATTAAAGAAGAAGTAGATGTCAATCAAATAGTCATACAAATGTAAAGTTAGAAAACGTGCTAAGTGATATGAATAAAATATGCTGAGAAATATAGGGCATTTAACAATGAATATACCTAGTCTTCTGAAATTGAATTAAAGGTTAGTAAGAGGGGCACAACAAAAGAGCACAAGTTAACTTATTTGCTCCCATAACCAGGGAGAAAATGCATCCCCTAAGGCATGTTCATTTTATCCCTGTTAACTAAATTAATCTAGCCATGGTAAATGTGATAGGAGAGACCATAGGAAAGAGGTTGATAAGATGGTAACTACTGTGAATTGATGAAAGTCTGAAATAATATGATACAATAAAACAAGATGAATGTATAAAGGACACATAGAGATATCCTCAAGGGAAGTTGAAGATTGATCACAGGTTAAGAAAAAAGTAAAATGAGTCAAAGATTATAGGGAAGCTGGGTCCTAGTTAGAATAAAGCTATCACTGACAAAAATAAGCAAGCATGAAAAGAAACTGGTTTTAGAAGAAAGAGAATGAATTTTATTTCAGTTATGTTGAGTTTGCAGTGATATATTCAATCAGCCCAAAAATACTACTGAATGATAACTAAAAATTTAAGAAAAATATAATTTCTATATTAATGAACTACAACCATTATATCTGTATTTTAAAGATCCAAAAATGGTCTATTTTTGTTAGAAAATTAATCTCACAAAGCATATGGCATATATTTACTGACAAAACATTAAACTTACCCAATTACTTTACTTTCTTTTTAGCCATTAGTTGTAACTAAGACAAATTCATACAAAGCCAAATCCATAAACATTACATATGCATATGTAAGAAAAAAACCCATAGAAGTGTACATATATACAGAATAATATGCTTGTCTATTATTTGCAATATTTCTTAAAATATAATTTCCAATAATTCAGTTCTAAAATCTTTATTAATGCTTTCCAATATCTATTTGTATTATGATCTTGATACCTGATTATAGGATATAGCTTTGAGAGATCCAAATTCTGTACAAGATTTTTATGACATAATGACATTAAATTCTTTTTCTGAGGAGCAAGAGAGTAAGATTGAAACTACAGAGAAACTTCAGTTGCGCATTGATCTTATATGGAAGCCCGTGTCTAATTTATAATTGAGTTTGCTACAATTTTGAAAGCCTGTTTTGTTGAATAAAGGAGTATATAATATTAATATGTCAATATATATTTTAACCTGAAATGATACTTTTCATTATCTTGAGGGCCAAAGAAGAGTTTGTCCTGTGAAGCAGTTTTAGGTACAATTTTGGAGAAAAAGCTTGGTGAGGTACAGAAAATTTCATTATAAATAAAATATACAGCTTTGTGAGTTTTGAAAGATGCATGTAGTCAACATCACAATCAAAATATATATCTATTTTATCACTCCCCAAATACTCTTTCATGCTCTTTTGTAATTAAACCCACTCACCAGTCCCAGCCCTGGTGTACTTGGCAAGTACAGATTTAATATTTTTTGTCCCTTTGTTTTTCATTTTCCAGAATGTTATATAAATGAACTCATATATTATGTAGCATTTTGGCTTTGCTTCCTTAGGTACCCAAGTGCATTGGTCACTAGGGAAATGCAAACTATAGCCCAATACTATACACACCAGAATGGATTGAAAAAAAAGTATATACCAAATGTTGAGGAGAATATGGAGTAACCAGAACTCTAATAACCTGTGGGAGGGAGTATAAACATAAAATTG
Source organism: Phyllostomus discolor (assembly GCF_004126475.2). NCBI lineage: Eukaryota > Metazoa > Chordata > Mammalia > Chiroptera > Phyllostomidae > Phyllostomus > Phyllostomus discolor. The sequence goes on along the minus strand of NC_040903.2, from coordinate 127,504,293 downwards.
CTTTAGAAATCTAATCAGCAGTGTCCACTACAGTTGTGAAATTATTTGCCATCTGGCCTGGTAGTTCCATCATTAGTCATATGCCCAATGTTCAGCAAAAGGCACATAGTATAATTTTATAGTACTATGTATAACAGCAAAAATAACAAATTCTCCAAGTGTCCTTCAATAATAAAATCAATAAATTAGTTGTGTTCTCAGGGACAAATCTCACAAAGATAACATATTGAGTGAAACAAGACAGGCCCAAAACAGTACCCAACTTCCAGCTTCTACATAGAAGAGTGGTTATTAAGGCGGGGGGCAATGGAGCCCCCTAAAGGATATTTGAAAATGTTTAGAGGAACTTTTGGTTCTCATACTTGAGTCAGTACTACTGAGATATGGTAGACAGAGGCCAGAAATTCTTCTAAATACAGTGCATAGGACAGCATCCCCCACGCACACACACACTGAAAGATGGGACTATTCAACTCTAAGTCACAATAGTATTGCTGTTGACAAACCCTGACTCAGAAAGTAAAAAGCTGGAGTGTTGCTCCCATCAGCAAGAAGAAAGATGCTAAGTAATCCTCAAAATCATAGTGTTAAAACAATGATAGAGACAATATCACAGGGCAACCAGGTAATATGAAATGAATCATTCAGAAAAACATGGGTCATGATTACTTGCTTTCATGAGTATTAGTTTCCTATAGGTGCTATAATAAGTTATACCAAACTTGATGCCTTTAGACAACAGGAATGTGTTCTCTCACAGTGCTGGAATCCACAAGTCTGAAATCAGTTTCAATGGACCAAAATCAAGATGTAGGCAGGGTGGCACTCTCTCTGGAGGAAGGTGTAAAAGTATGTCACACCTGTTCAAAGTCCTTTTGCCCACTATACTTAACTCAGGTGAAGGGAAATATTCTAGCATCTCTCCCTTTAACATTTCTGAGCCCTTCCTGTCCAAACTAGTAGAGCAGAAAAGGAAAGCAATTTTAAGCAAGACCAACATCCTGCCCCATATTTCACCAACTCTACTACTCAGTCCAGTCAAACTTTTGAGTCTCAGGAGGTGGTGATGCAGATAGGCTTCTCAAATGAGGCCTATACTATGTAAATAATCACCCAGGTAATAAGATCATATGTATACACTCTATATAAGTGGAAGTGAGAACACACAGGATAACTCACACAGCAACCCACAAACCAGTCTCTGAGTCCATGAGGTTACCTTTTGAGAAGACATTCAGTTGCAAGGCTTTTGCTGGAATGATATTAAACAAAGACAATCTGACAAATTCTTCCTGCCTATTAATTGAACATCTCTGATGATGTCACAAACGCAGTTCAGCTTCTAAGTGAAAACAAAACCTTTGAAGACAGTCAGCTGCACTAGACAAACATCCACCACTGAGCATTTTGATTTTCCTTGTAATATCATTTTTCTCCTCAAAGTCACCCTCGCTGTCCTTAAAGGGACTGCATTAAGCCCAGTTTTAATTTTCCTGTTCATTTGCAAAAACAGGAGAGCAACAATTGATCACAAAGGACCTTTAAGTCTGCTTTGCTGGACCTCACACAAGGAACATTTAGACTGGCCATTTAGTTTGCCCATCATGGCACAGAAGCCAAGCCACATGCTTACCATATGGCTTTGCTTGCAGTACCTGTTTCCCTCAAGTCCTTGAGGTTCTCATCATGTTTTAAAGTTCCTTCTTGCCATTTTCAGGAAAGGAACCATCATTCCTTCCCTGGAAAGACCACCATGAACCACACAACAAACCTAGGCACCAGGTATTTTCCCCAGTGGGCTTTCATTAGCTTAAACATTCACTCTCAGTGTCTCAAGGCTTTCTGATAACAACCTGAGCCCTGGCATCCCTCCTTCAGGCTTGATGTTCCAGTCAAATTCTTGGTTGACAAAACCAACATTGTCAACTAGTCTTATTGGTTTTATGCCAAGAAACCTTGTGTCATCACTCTCTCCTTCAGAATACTGAATTCTGAAGGGATTAGGTAAGGAGAAAAAAATTGCAAAGGAAAAGTCTTGTCCTTCCAATATCCAACAAGATTTCATTTCCATCCCTTATATATCTCATTGTTTACTTTCCACTTGATGTGAAGTTTTAACTGTTTCTGGCAAACCTTAGTTTTCTTCCAGAACAGAAACAAAGCAAAATCCAAAGCAAGGATGGAGTTCCAAAAGAAGGAGGGGTACTGGAACTAGCCTTGGAATCTTGACTCATATCCACCGGTCACACTAACTGGTCACAGACAACCTTTTGCAGGTCCCAAATGGCACACAGCCCCAATGGTAGAGGGGCTCACTCTCTCACCTACCAGTGCATCTACAGGTCTCCTGACAGAGATGTGACTTCTCATCACCCAGTCTCATAGCAGAGACATGCTCTCTTGCCCGAGTGGATTCTGCTGGTATCAAGTGGCTCTTCCCTAGGTCCCAAATGGGAAAGGCATTCTCTCCAACTGGCTTCACAGATGATTTCTCCTAGATCCCAATGGCCAAACACTAGAAACAAAGGATTCCCAATGTACCTAAAACTGTAAAGTTCAAACCATGTCTGCCTAAGACCAGAAAACAAACAAAGAAACCAAGCAAACAAAGAATAACCACACCCATGAGTTCAGGTTTTCTTTTCTCCATATTGAAACATTCACAGCCTCCTATAGATTTTACAACTTTCTACACACCTTTTGCAACTTTCACAAACCTTCTACATGCCTTTGCATTCAGAAATAACTATAACTCCCTTTCAATCCTTGTTCTTCTCACAATGGGAAAGAACCGTATTCTAACTCAGTATCTGGCAGCTAAGATTCCCTACCTTTGTAAGCACATAAAAAAACCCATCACCCTGTATTGGGGGTCACTGTCCTCTTCTGGAAGAGAAATTTCATATCTCCTTCAGGAGTGCATGTCTAGCTTTCTCTTTCAGCATCAACCACAGCAGCTGAGCCTGTGTCTTCCTCAGGTAGTGCCCATTTTATCCATATGTGGTAGATCCAGGGCTTCATTTAAATCAACCTTAGAAAGGAATTCATTGTCAATAAGACAACTTAGGGACCAGTACATTGTTCAGCTAGCTGCTGTTCAGGACCTTGAGTCTTCCAAGTCTTTCATATGTCTTTAAGTGTGGCTAGCACAAATGACACTAACTGGATTTCAGTTATCTATTTCCCCAGGGTGATTTAAGCTATTTTTCCTCTGGTTGGTGAGGAGAAGTGTAAATCATTTACTCTTAAGTGTATTTGGTTTAGGGAAGATAGGATTTTGCAGTTTACCAGATGGCTGTAAACTGGCCATTTAACAATCTACTCAGTTTCTCTATTCCATTTGTCTTGGCTAACTGATTTGACTCATATTATACAACTTATACAATTACATGAATAATCTCAAATATATTTTATGACCAAATAAGACAAGAGAGGACACAGTGTATGATTCCATTTATATAAAATTCTAGAAAATGCATACCTAAGCTACTCTATTTTTCCTTTTTTTCTAGTTTTGGGCATTCCGTTCTCCAGTGGCCCTCCTTGCAATAGGCACATTGATTGAGACCTACTGGGCCTCTCCCCCTTCCTTTATGTCCTGCTTCCTCCTTTGGCCTCCCCACCCTGCTTCTAAGAACACTGTGGCCTGTTTTATCTTCCTTGCTTCCTGGGCATTATAAACTTTAAATGCTATGTCCACCAGTTGGGAGGGATTCATTCTCAATGCTTATAAGTGCTGGGGTTTCTCTCTGATATCTGGGGCACTTGGCCCAATAAAAGTCATGCTTACCATCTGTACATTCTCTGCTGCCTGTGCCTCAGCATCAGTGTGCTTCCTATGTGCCCCATTGATCCTCTCTAAAAAATTCAGAAGGATATTCATTTGGCTTTTGCTGAAAGGCTTACTTGTATCATATTCAGGCTCTTTTGTTTGGGCACCCCCATCTTAAGTCCTTCCAGTATACACTTTCTGTTATGTTCTAGGGATGCTAAGCCCCCACCATTTAGGTTCCGGTTAGGCTCTGTCTAGGGAATTGCCCCAGCTGGGTTGGGGGTCCCATCAAGATTCTTTTGATGGAGATGTTGAGCCTCTTCATTAGCTTTATTTATAACCAGCCATCTCTCATCCATAGTTAACAAGATATTTAGGAGAGCCTGTACATCTGCCTAATTTAGATGATAAATGACAAAAATGAAGGCTGTAAGACGTGTCATTCTCTGAGGATCATTCTTATATGAGGTGCTGGAATTCTTCCAATTCAGTACTGACTAGGAATGTGGGCCCAACAGTAGCCAGCAGGCTGACCCTGCTGATTTATTCCACCTAGAGGATAGTGCCTCAAAGGAAATTGTCTTGCTCTGAATTGGGAGGCTCCCTGGCCATACTGGGTGCCCTGATAGATCATTGGTGGGGAGGCCTGTCCCTCACCATACAAGAGTGGAACTCTTGTCTCTACTTCATGGCCAACTTGTGAAGAGGCTGATGGTGAGGAAGCTCCTCCTGCCACCAGCCTTGGTTCCCTGAGTTCAGAGCATTGATGAGGTTTATGTGCTCATTCTCTTTTTCTTCCTGTGTCCTACTGCCAGGGAGAAATTTTAAGGCTTCTTCCTTTCTCTTCACCATCAGATGATTTTCTGTCCCTAGTGAAACCCTATTATGCAATGACATAATGTATTGGCATAATGAATTTCATCCCATCTGTCTAATTGTTGGCAATACTGTTTCAAACACATTATGGTACAATAACTCGAGTCATGCACAAGCCACCTTTCTTCACAATCCAAAACATATGTAGGCCACACAGTATTACAATAATAAATCAATACCTCCTTGGACATTGAATAATGACAGAACATGCTCCAGTCTGCCAAAATCCTGACCAGTGGACTCCCTCTAGGAGCCAGCGCAGAGATGTCCATATTGGCATGGGCATACAGGACAAAAGCTATAATTAGAAAAACCTGAAAACCTGAGAACATATGAACAAAACCAGTATCCATGATTCCATTATTCCGAAGAGTACTCACAAGCAAATATTCTGCCAACCAATCTCACAAATTGTGGTTCCCAGACAGTGGCTTTCTCAAAGTAGTCCTCACCTGGACCTCATTTCATGGCCTTTTCCCATACGTGTTTCCTTTTCATTAGCCAGGTGTGTTTAGGCAGCAGACATGCAGAAACATTCCTGGAGACTGAGATACCCCACTGTCCTAATCTTGGGGTTGACCAGCCAAGGCAGCTAGGGTCCCATATGAGTCACCACTGCTGTAACTGAATAGCAAGTGGGGTTCTGCTGCCTACTACCACCCTCTAGGCAAAATACCAGAGGCAGAGGTTTGGTTAGAAAGGGAACTAGTCTTTATTCAAAAGCTATACAATTTTGAAAGAATGGCAGGCTTCTGCCTCAGAGCTTGTCCCCTCTAGAGCACCCAAAGAAGAATAACTCTGCCACTCTCTGCCAGGCCAGCCTGATCCTAGGCTCTGCCCAGAGTTTCTTCTCTCATCCAAAATCCATTCCAAAATATCGTCCTTTGGTAAATGCAGGCAGCCACAGAACGATCATTCAGGCGTCCTCAAGGAAGAGAGCATGGCAGCCAGCCTCTGCCCTCTTTTTATTTTAAATCTTCTGGCCCATAATTCCATGTTCTCTGGAGGTAGTCAACTTCTCAGCCAATTCTATCCTAGACTGTTGGCCACTGCCTCGGTCAACCTTCTCTTACAGTCCTTCCCTTCTCCTCCCTAGGGATCTGATCAAATGTCTCTGTGTCATTCTCAGTAACTTTTCACCATTTTGTGCTCACCAGAAAGAGAGTGGAAAAGGTCAAGAGTCCTGAGAACCCTTGTGGGCAGGTAGGGAGAGGAATTACAGTTCCACAAGGAAAGCACAAAGCACCACTGTCATCCTTCCCTATCTTCCCCAAGTAAAAAAAGTCTTAATCCAATTGGGAGGCACAACAAATCCTGTTGTTTTTTGGCCGCAGGTGGAGACTGCTCCACCTAAGGAAAGAGAGAAATAAACAAAACAAAACAAAACAAATACAACAAAATAAACGAACAAAAAGAAACCCTCAACTCTTGGAGTAAGGACAGGTATATATTCTGGGTTAGAATATAGAGCCTTGTGCACCTGTAGGATGTGGAGAATTCCTGAAAGTACCTTACCCCTGACAATCCAGAGACACTGTACCTGCTTAAGTCTGAGGATGAACCACCACAGCAAGGAATGTTTCCCAACCCACCAGCAATCTCCAGCTAAATGAGAACCAGGAGAATACAAAGAAATGCTCTCTGAGACACAAGTACAAAAGAAAGACCAACAACTGAAGATAGAGCACACACTGGGAAAAATCTTCAGTCACAGCAGCTACCACTCTAAACATAAAGATATCTCTTAGATTTGAAGCCTACAGTATACAAGGGTAACCATAGCAACAACATTCTCCAAATGAGCTCATTCCTGATTAAAATGATTCAATACTCCTTACTAAAGGCCTAGCAAAAGTTAAGTTTTCCTTACAAACATAAATCAATGTTAATAATGAGGTTGTTTTTGTTTGTAATATACCAGTGGCAATGTTCTGATTTAGCAATAATTTTAAAATAGAATATAGCAAGTACCCTAACTCATCTATAAAATGTATAAAATGTAAATAAGATACAATAGATTTGGTGAAGAGAATTTGTAGCCTAATGGAGCACAAACAATTATTTCTTTTCAGTAAAGAATTTTTGTGTGAAATTTTATGCATACCTCATCTATTATGTTTATATTTTCAACATCCCAGTGCTAGAGATAGAATATTTATGCTCCCCTCAAAGTCATATATTGAACTTCTAACCCCCAGTGTGATGGCATTATGAAGAAGAGCCATCATAATAGACTTAGTGTCCTTAGAAAAGTTACCCTCAAATACCCCCTTGACCCTTTCTGTCATTATACGATTTCAACAAAAAGATGGCTATCATTCAGGAAATCAGCTCTCACTGGATACCAACATTCTGGCACCTTGATCTCAGTCTTCACAGCCTCCAGAACTCTGGGAAGTAAATTTTTGTTCTTTGTAAACCACATGAATTTTGATGTTTTGTTATAGCAATCAGAATGCCTTAAGATACCCAGTAATGTCAGTTTCTTATAACAATGTTAGAAATTCAAAAATCAGAGAGTTATACTGAAGAAAAAGCAAATGAAAGTAATAAAGAATAGGTTTTATAAATGAAGTTTGGAGCAGTAAGAGTGAAGATGCAAAAATGGACACCAGGCCCTGGGATTGGGTTTGGAAGATCCCTCCATGGATGGATGTATCATGAGGACCATGGAAAAGGCTCCTAGGAGCTATGAAGTAGCCACTATATAAACAACTACATGACTAGTATAAATACGTGCCAAAGGATTCCAGTGGAGGTAGCAGTTGACCTTTCTTGCTGATTTGAAAGAGATTACAGTTCATTTACTGGTGGGTACTTAGGTTGCTATCAGCCCATCAGTAAATGAATAGATCAAAAGACTATGGTATCTTTATATGATGGAATGCTACACAGCAGAAAGAAAGGAGCCCCTACCCTTTGTGACAACATGGATGGAAATGGAGAGCATTATGCTAAGTGAAATAAGTCAGGCAGTGTAATACAAATGCCATATGATCTCACCTTTAAGTGGAACCTAATCAGAAAAACAAACAAGCAAGCAAAATATAACCAGATACATTGAAATTAAGAACAAACTGACAGTAACCAGAAGGCAGAGGGGAGGGGATAATGGGGGAAATAGGGGTAAAGGTTTTCAGGAACAACTATAAAGGACACATGGACAAAACCAATAATGGGTAAGATCAGGGGAGGGAGGTAGGGATGGCTGGGGTGGGGGGGAAATGAAGACAACTATACTTGAACAATAAAAAATAATTTTTTAAAAAATAAAAAAAGAAATCACAAGTTATATAAGGCTTTGAAAATAAGTAAGATTTTTTTCCAGATGGAAGGATAAGAATTTCAGGCAGAGAAATAAAAATCAAGGCATAACCTTAGGCCTCAAAATTTTAAAAAATGTATGTCTGGAGTGGAGTGGGCAACAAAAGATGTAAAAATGGTTACTTTGGGCTAATTAGAAGACATTTAAGAAGTTCAGAATTTAGTGTGAAGATTTAAAATTTGGATTATAATTAATTTGACTGTTATTACTAACCTTTCTCTTCTTGTATTAAAAACAGTCAAGGTGGAGGGTATGTCTATGACTCAAACTGCTAACTAAAAGTTGTATCTAGGTCAAATTATGACCAAACAGGCTAGCTATCCATAGTCTGTGCTGAGCTAAATATTTCTTAGAATTATAGAATAAGGACATTAAAACACTGAAGTGGTCATGGTATAATAGAACAAAGCAGATTATGAAATGCCACCAAAGAATAGTAACCAAAATGCATATGGGGTGTCTTTGATAAGCTTCAGCTGTAGAAGTCCCAAGAGACAACATAATTTCTGTACTTTCAAAAACAGCAATGTTCAGTTTTTTTCCTGGAAAGTTGTAAGACCTCCATCCCCATATATTTATTTTTTAATTTTAATAGAAATTTGGGTTTCTGTTCTTAACAACAAAAGTGCCCCTGACTGGAAATCACATAATTATCTCTATGCTTTGAAAATTAATTCTCAATTCTAATGTTTATTTTTCAAATTAAGGTTTAAACACTGTATAGAATATCTTCATCTTTCAAATGTTTAATTTATATGTCACAATAGAACTCATCCATCTTTTTCTTCTTGTGATTCTTCCACAGACCTCATCTTCAATGAAATTCAAAGGTTGTTTGTATATTCTTGCATTCACCAACCACTTGTAAAAATATTTTAATGCCAGTCACTGTTTTTGACATTGAACAACAAAAACATTGATGTCTACAAAGTAGGAAGTGAAAAGAGTAAACAGAATGCTCTGTCTTCAGAGAGCTCTGAGTAGAGAGAAAATACTTTAAAAAAAGTCATTTTAAATAATTAAATACTTTTCCAAATAAAGAAAATATTTTCATGCCGTAAAACTTAAATAAGAATTTTTTTATTATTATTATTCACTAGAGTTGGTGTAAAATAGTTCGAGTGATCATTAGGACTGGATTTATATCATTAGACAAAACGCCATGATTTTCCTTATTTAACTTTACTTCATCTGAAGATAAAGCATTAGACAAAATGATTTCAAAGAAACGCTAAATCTTGTGATAAATTAAGAAAAATTTTGTTATAACGTCACATCACTATGAAAGTAAATTTTTGAAATGATTATTTGAAATTGCAGTTCACTCACATAGTATAGTTATCACAGAACACTAAATCAGTCAAGAAATACAACATCTAGCCATTGGATAAACAGTCTAGAGAACAGTTTAAATCAATGACACAAAAAAATGTAGGTTATAATTTAATTTTAGGTATTTGAAGTCTTCTTACCCATTGTGAAAAGTGAGTAATCACTAGCATATGAAACATTTTTGTAAGCATTACTTTTAACTTTGGTCTATGTATCAGAACATTGTTAGGGTTTTTGATATGAGAAAAAATTGATGAGGAACAAAAATATACTTATTACTCCCTTTCTAAGACATTACAAATATATTTATATATCTATTTCATTGATTTTCAATGAATCTCATGAGAATTCATTTTAGATACCTCTTCATTTTCTCCAGTATAGCTTAAAACCAGTTTTCCAAATAATAAAATTTGGCAAAAGAATCAATTGTCACTTTTTGTTATGTAGGTTTAATTTCAGCCTTGAAAATGCCTTCATTAAGATATTCATTGGAATACTTATTGTAGTCATTGAGTTCATTCCTCTTATATACCCATCAGATTTGTTTAAAACAGTATGCACTAATTCGTTGAGCTTTTATATTAATTCTATCTCAAGTATATGCTATTGATTTTTGTTGACATAATGCTGTTCAAAAGCCACATGAACTTCTATTTTATTTTCTTCTCCTAGAATTCTTATAATACCCAGGAACTTTTCCTTAAGTTGGATATTCAACCCCTGAGTGCCAGACATCTAGTTCATTTTATTTTGGCTCATTCTTCCTTTGACATTAATTAGAGGTTTCACACAAGTATTCTTTAATTGGTTTCAAAACCAGTTCTTCAGTTCTTTGATAAGCTTTTATTGTTTTGCAAAGACATCTATTGATCTTTTACAATGAGAGAATAAAACGCAGCCTTTCTTCTAAAATGATCTTTTCCTGCCCTATGATGTGATTCTTTAGAGCTTACATTTTTGTTTGTAAGATGAATATTATGATATCATGAAAATTCTGGAATATTACAAGCATATCCTTATATTCACATTCTAAACTTTTCAGTTAAGTGACAAAATAAATTTTATATTTGCTATTTTAACAATAATTTTTGAGAAAGTATAATATGTTTAGGGTATGAAGTTGAGCCATCTCTATAATTAGGTACTGGAATTTTTTTACCTAATCTACTAGGCACTACTATTGTGATATGTTAACATGCAATACCTGACTATTTAGCCAGGGGCACTGGCCTCTTTTCCTTCAGATTATCAAATAAAAAAATGACAACAGGTATCCTCAGATGAAGATTTAAAAAGAAAATGACAACAGCCAACACAACAATTGTCTGGTGTGAATGAATCAAAATCATATCTATTTTTTGTCAGGTCAGCAAAAGACATATTTTTTTTGATGTGCCACAGAATTTTAGTAATTAGTTTATGTGAGCCACAAGATGAACAAGTTTGAAAACCTCTGAATTAGACTGTCAGGAAGACTCAAGTTGGAGGCAGAGTAGGTAGATTTTACACTAACCTCCTTCAAGGGCCAAACTGGGATTACAACTAAAATGTAGAGCAGACAACCTGAATAACCAATGGAAGACTAGCTGAAAAAGGAAGTCTTATAACCAAGAATTTGCAGAAGAAATTCTGTAGAGTAAGAGTGGAGATGCAAAAAAAACGGCTGGCCCCACTTTCACATGCAGTAGCTAAGGTTCCAAATCAATTTCTCAATTGCTGAGAAGCATGGGGTCTCAACTCCAAACCAGGCTTCCCAGCCCAGAGAACCAGAGATAGGAAGAAGCATCTATACAACATCTAGCTGTAAAATAGTGGGGATTCTGTTCATCAGGGAGAAACAGAAATCTGTTAAAGACACAGGCAATGTCTTAAAAGTCTAATGGACAAAATCTTGTTCACAGCCACACACCCTGGACTATTCTGGAGAGAGCGCAAAATTCTCTAGAGTCATGTGAGGAGAGTCTGGAGTTTGTGGCTCTGGGGAGAAAACTAAAGGGACAGCTGCCAGGATCCCTGTGCTGTGTCACTCTCCTATACCTTAGACATCATCTTTTTTGGGTGAAGCTCTCCCTCCACATCATCAGCACTGGGAAAGCAATATCCCCATGCTGTGAGCTCCCTCTCACTCCACTCTAAGATGCTTGTTCCCTACTGAGGAGTCAGCTGTCTAGGCTGGGGTATAGAGGTCTGGGCAGACTCACGGGGTGTCAGTGACTGAGTTGTGTAGCTTTGGGAGGTCATTACTTTTACTTTCCCATGAACATAACTGGTACCTGCCCCTTATTAGAGGTCTGCTAGCCCCACTTTCTGGGCTCCCACTGGCCCCACCCTCCCAAATCCTAGTGGCTCTATCCTACCAAAGTTTGAGCAGAATCTGAAACAGAGTTGTGTGGCTCTGGGATAGGAGCCACTCCCCCGCAACCTTCCCCCAAGCCTGAGCAGCACCTCCCCCTCACAGGAAATCCACAAATGTGATCCTCCCAACTCCCCATGGCCCTTCTCTGCTGAGCTTGTGCTCTTCCTGGTGGAATCTAGGACTGACTGACTTTTTCTAGATTTCCTTTGCATGCCCAGTCCATGCAGAGATCTTTCACATGGCTAACTCCTGGTCTGTTTGTGCTTGATAAACACTGCTGGCCTCACTCTGATGATTCCTTAAGACCCCACTCCACCACAAGGTACATGAACACCCAGTTAGTGGTAATCAGACTTGTTACACCCTGGGACATTTGCTGAATGGCCTCAACCACAACTGGCACTAAGTCTGAACTTTTATCAAACTGGTGAAGATGACTTGACTCTACTTGTTCACTCACTGAGACCTACCTTATGCAACTTGAGTGCCACCAGAGGCTCTATGAGTGACTGAGGCTAACAAGCAAATGGCAGACAGAAGCAGGTGGAGGAGGATCTCAGGGTGCCATGGGACTTTTGCTGACCTGCCTCCAGGCCCAGTGCTGGTAAAAGCTGGCTTTGGTGAACAGCTCAGTCCTTCCCATGTACATCCAGGTCCAGTAGAGGCAGCCACAAACTATAGATCACTTTGTAGTTTCAAACAGATTTGCCCAGGGCCACCCACAGGTGGTACCTGACATTGACCTTCACTAGAATTTCTCCCAAGAGGTTTCGGAACCAGCACACCCTGTAGCCAGCTTCAAACAAAATCAGAGCAGGATCCAATAACCCTCATAAGTGGCAAATCTAAAGGAGATCTTGGCAGGCACAACACCCTCTTTAGGTAATTCCACTTAGTGTTTACAGCATCTGCACAGCAGCTCATATGCCATGGCCAGGGCTAATCCTCACAGTAAGGTCTGTCCAGCCTGAAGGTCAACCTTATGCACAAACAGGCTAATAGCAATCAAGACTCAATTACAACATGAGGGACCATATAACCTGCACAAGAGTCATTCCTGAAGTGCACAGCTCAGGTGATCAAGGAGATTGTGCCACTGCATTCCACAGGACACTATATAAGCCCACCCTACAATGACTAGGAGTCATAGAAGATCTATGTAATATATAGAAATAAACACAAAGAGGAAGACATAATGGAAAGACAAAGAAACATGTACCAAATAAAAGAGCAGGAGAAATATTTCCGGAGTTAAATGAAGTGAAGGCAAGCAATTTATAAGATACAGAATTAAAATGAATAGTTATAAAAATGCTCAAGGAATATAGTGAGAACTATAACAGCATGAACAAAGTACACAGAAATCATAAAAAAGAATCAATCAGAAATTAAGAATACGATATCTGAAATGAAGAATACACTAAAAGGAATAAACAGTGGGTTAGATGAAGCAGATGACTGAATCAACAACTTTGAAGACAAGATAGAAGAAAACACCCAAAAAGAGCAGCCAAAAAGTCATTTAAAAAATGAGGCTACTTTAAAGGACCCTCATTGTACCTTTGGCACAATATGTAGCTTAATAACATCTGCATTGTAGAGTTATCATAAGGATGAGAGAGAGCAAATGATCAAGAATATACTTGAAGAAATAATGACTGAAACATCCCCTAACAAAGTGAAGGTAAAGGACAAACACGTCTAGGGAGAACAGAGAGTCTCAAACAAAATGAACTGAAAGAGACTGCTTTACCTGGCATGGCCATCATTTAAAATTTAAGGGAAAATAAAAAGCACTCCACACAAGAAAAAGCAAAAGAGTTTATCTCCAAACCAGTATTACAAGAAATGTTAAAAGGTCTTCTTTTTTTAAAGGTCTTCTTTTTTTATAACATAGTTTTGTTTATGCTTTTACAGTTGTCCCATTTTTCCCCATTGCCCCCATCCACCCAGCCCCCCACACCTCCTCAGGTAACTCCCACGCAGTTGTCCATGTCAAGGCTCATGCTTATTCTTTTTTTCATTGTTCTATTGCAGTTGTCCAAATTTTTGCCCCATTACCTGGCCCAAAAGGTCTTCATTAAGAAAAAAAAGAAGAAAAAAAAGAAAAAACATAGTTAAAAGACTGAAATGGAACTAAATATATGCCTAACAATAATCACTTTAAATGTTATTGCATTTTGTTTCTTCATTACATCAGTTACTAATTTAGTAACTGTTTTGTTATAATGAAAAATCTATTATAAAATTCTTAGGATACAATCCTAGCAGTGGAATTGCTGGGTCAAAAGGCAGATCCATTTTTAGTTTTCTGAGAAAATTCTATGTTTTTCATCGCGGTTGTACCAGTCTGCAATCCCACCAACAGTGCACTAGGGTTCCCTATTCTCCACAACCTCTCCAACACTTGTTGTTTGTTGCTTTGTTTATGATGGCCATTCTGACTGGTGTGAAGTGGTATTTCATTGTGGTTTTAATTTGCATCTCTTTGATAGCTAGTGATACTGAGAATCTTTTCATGTGTCTCTGGATCCTCTGTATGTCTTCCTTGGAGAAGTGTTTGTTCAAGTCATTTGCCCATTTTTTTTAAAGATTTTATTTATTTATTTTTAGAGAGGGAAAGGAGGGAGATAGAGATAGAGAGAGAAATATCAATGTGCGGTTGCTGGGGGTCATGGCCTGCAACCCAGGCATGTACCCTGACTGGGAATCGAACCTGCAACACTTTGGTTCGCAGCCCACACTTAATCCACTGAGCTACACCAGCCAGGGTTGCCCATTTTTAATTGTGTTGCTTGTCTTCTTAGAGTGGAGTTGTGTGAGTTTTTTACATATTTTGGAGATTAAACCCTTGTCTGAGGTATCCTGAAACACCAATCCAAAAGAACCTATGCACACCAATGTTCATAGCAGCACAATTTACAACAGCCAAGTGTTGGAAGCAACCTAAGTGCCCATCAGTAAATGAATGGATCAAAAGACTATGATACATTTACACAATGGAATTCTATGCAGCAGAAAGAAAGAAAGAGCTCCTTCCTTATGCGACAGCATGGTTGGGACTGGGAAGCATTATGCTAAGCAAAATAAGCCAGGCAGTGAAAGACAAATACCATATGATCTCACCTTCAACAGGAACCTAATCACCAAAACAAACAAACAAGCAAAATTAACCAAAAACACTGAAACAGAGAACAGGCTAACAGTGACCAGAGGGGAGAGGGGAGGAAATTTCAGGGGAAAGGGGAAGGGTTTACAGGAACAAGTATAAAGGACACATGGACAAAAACTAGGGGCGGGTGGAAATGGGAGGGAGGTGGGGAGGACTGAGGGGGCGTGCTGGAATGGGAGTAAAAGACAGAAAACTGTACTTGAGCAACAATTAAAATAAAAAATAAAATAAATAAAAAGAAGGACTTTGTCTTTCATCTTATCAAAAAAAATCTGTTTTAGGGAATCCTACTTGACCACAAAAGCAAAGAAAATTTTACCTTTTGTGACAAGGTGTATGTTATGTAGAGAATATTATGTTAAGTGAAATAAGCCAGTCAGAGAAAGACCAGTATCATATAATTTTACTTACATGTGAAATCTTATGAGCAAAATGAACTAACATGCAAATTAATACAAGCTCATAGGTACAGAGAACAGATTTACAGCTGTCAGAGGGCATGAGGGTTGGAGGCTAATTGAAAAAGGTGACAGGATTAAGCAAAGACAAAAACCCTCACAGACACAGAAAACAGTAGTATGGTGATTATCAGAAGGAAACGGAGGAGGGGTAGAGGATGATAAATGGTAGATAAATGGTGATGAAAGGAGACTTGACTCAGGGTGGTGAACACACAATACAATATACATATGATGTATTATAGAATTATATACCTGAAACCTGTATAATTTTATTAAGCAATATAACCTCAATGAATCCAATACAATTTTTTAAAAAAATTAGATGATCTAACTACATGAACAGTTTTTCATTTTTTATATTCAAAGGCACATTTAAAATAATTTTATTATAAAGATTTCTCTCATGAGTAGTAATGTTCCAGAGACTAACTCATTCAAGATCATTTAACATAGTAAAATTATCAATAACTACCAAACTCTAAAATCTGAAAGAAAAGTCTTTCTTTTATCTTAAATTTTTACACATACTTGGTAAATGTAATAATTATGGGTTTTTAATGTTCTATTGGTTATTGCAGATTTGGAGGCAAAAGAGTAAGTTTTTAAGATTTCTACTTATAATTCAAACAAACAAAAAGTACATGAATATACCATGTCAGTAGTATAACAAAAGCAGTATTAATTTTTAGTTTTCTTCCTTCATTTTTATGTTCAGTATTTTGGGTCAGATTTTAAAAGAAGACATAATACATAAGTAATTCATTAATACCACATCCCATACATTTCTGAAAATGATAATTTTTAACTGAATAATAAACCAAAAATAATTGATGCAATATTATTCCACTATGTCAAGGAATTCCATCTATTAAGTTACTCTAATCCTTGAGGTACATCATTTAGTATTTAATAATGATGGACTGTGTGAAGATACATTGTTTGAAAGAATAAGAATTTCAATTTTTGCTCCTGGTTACATGTGCAGATATGCTGCCCTACTCAATAAAATTATGCTCTATTTTACCCCAAAAAACATTTATAATATATTATTAGAGTCGCTTATAAGTATGACAAAGGAAAAATGAGAAATTAATAAGTGCAACATTCAGAGATCAATAACAAAATAATGAGGTTGAATGGGGTGCAGATACCAATAATTTAGTAAAATAAGGAGACTAAAATCCTCCACCCAAGTTCATGGTATAGGTGAACTTGATATTCTCACATTAAGCTAGCAGTCTTCTATGAGGAGTAATTGTTTCAAGGTCTGGAATATTCCCTGTCTTTCAAAAGAAGCAAACAATATTCTCTCTTAACAAAACCATCCACAATTTGGAACATATGGATTCTCAGAGATTACATCACCAAAATAAAAATTTACTAAATACATGCAAAAAAAGTTTTATTTAGTGAAAGTAAGGATAAAGAAGAATATAATAGATTTAATATTATCCCCAGATATTAAATATATTGGGATTTTTAGAAATAGAATATTCAATAACTATATATAAACACAAAAGATGAAATAAAACTATACAAAAGATGAGACCATAATTGTTGGCCTTAGAGAGTAGAAAAATAAACAAATGGAATAATAAAATTTCAAAATACAAAAATTGAAAAGAAAAAGCCAAGGGGCCCAATGTTCAAATAAAAAAATGTTTAAGAAAAAATTTTGACTGCTAAAGGTAGAGTAGCTAGGATAAAATATAAAAGTAAACATATGCTTCAGGATATCAGAATGGCAATGCAGGAGTGAAGATTCCCTGAGGCTATCTTGACAAAAAAGCTAAATTCAGAAAGGTGAGCTTGGTATTTGGGGTGACATTGTGTTTAATTGAATTGGTTGATAAGGAAGAGGAAACTAGGAGGGTGAGCAGCATGTAGGCAGCCTGTCAAGACTACAATGTTGTGTACTGGAAACCACAGGGACTCCAAGAATGGTAACTGTCCTCTGTTTTAGGTAGTGACTCCAAACATCTGAAGAACAGGATTAGAAACAGATTGGGACTAAAGCAGCCATAGAATATACAGTTTAACTTATCCATATGGCCTAAAAAAATTTAATCTTTAAAATTGGATAGAAAATAAATTTCATTCTTACTAAATACCTCATTTCCCCAAAATCAAAGTGTATTAATTACAGTCTTAAAGTAGGAAGACAAAAATCTTAAAACTCTAAAACTATAAGCAAACAGCTTCATAATCACAGGATAAGAAAGCATTTATTAAGTAATTTAAAATATTACTGGATGTAATAGAAGAGAATAATATGTTTGTAAGGATACACCATAATGAAGCAAAAGCATAAACTACAACACAAATTACTGTCAATACTTAATATCCAGATTATATATAAAATCCAGCAAGCCCACAGGTTAATGACATAATCTAACAAAATGGAAAAGAACAAAAGGAGACATTTTATGGAAGAAAACAAAATGTTTTATAATAACAAACACATGAAAAAGGATGTTCAACCTCATTATTAACAAGGGAAAGCAACTTAAAACCCCACTGTGAATAAACCCCACATAAATTTAGCAAAAATTTAGAATACTGATGATTCCTAGTGCTGATGAGGATTTTGAACCTAATGGGACTCTGATTCTTTTCTGAAGTGTAAAATGGAACTACAACTTTAGAAACTACATACCATTATCATTGCATTGTGTTTGAAGGTACATGCACCATGAAACTTCTTCCACATATCAACCAAGAGTTTTGTGTGAGAATAATCTTATCAGCATAGTTCTTTAAAGTAAAGAAAAAAAGAAAAAAAAAAGCTGGAAACTACACAAGTGTCTACAGATATGTTAACTAGTAAATTATTGTTTATTTAAACAATGGATTATTAAACAGTACTGGAAATAAATGTACAAGGTGCATCTGAAATAAGTGATAAAAGTAATGAATACAAAAGAGCCAAACCCTGCCTAGAAAAATTTACAATTAGAATAAACTCAAAATTTTTTACCCTGATTTTCAATTTACATACATCCTGGCCCCATCTGATACTATTATTCTTTTGTATAAATTATTGATTGATTTACTTTCTGTCTCCTCTCACTAGAATTGACATTCCATGAAAATAAAATTTTTATCTATTCTCTTTAGTAGAAGAGTGACAGACATTAAATTAGTCAATATACTTTTACACATAATTGTAGTTCACTTTTGCATTACTATAATCTATCTACTGGTCCTGTTCTTTTAAAATTTATGATGATTGCAGCTTTTTAGATACAAAATACATTTTATATGGTTTTCAGTGTTGATGGTTTACCTGTAGCCATTTATTTTTATTCTTATTAAGAAAAAAATAATTTTATGTAGGGCTCCAATGTATGCAGAAAAATCTCTCACATTAGCTCCTGTACAGAACTATGTATGAATAAATGTAACACTTTTGGCCAATTATGTGAGCAGAATTTCAGATAAACATTTTAAAGAGGAGCAGATCCTATACCACATCATATGTCAGAGGGGAGGATGTTGAGGGGACTCAATGAAAGAAAGTGAAGGGATTAAGCAAAAAACCCTCCACGTATATAGCACATAGCCACAGACAACAATGTTGTATTAGTCAGAGGGAAAGAAGGGCTGGGAGATAGGTGGAGGTGGTCAAAGGTGGGGAAAATGGGGATGGAAAGAAACTTTGCTTGGGACCATAGGTGCACGATGCAATGTGTAGATAATGTTTTGTTTAGTTGTGCACTTGAACTTATATGGTTACGTATATATGCCACCCCAATACATTAAATAATTATAAGAAAAAAATGAGAGAATTTCTTTAATTTCACCCTATTGTGGTGTCACTGTATCCTACAAACCCATATTGATCTTTGTGAATCCATATTCTACCAAATTCATCTACCAAAGTCATTGCCATTGTTACACAGCAGTTCTAAGACTAGAATGTATATTTTGTGCAAAAATGAACTCAGAAATTCACATAAATATCAAATAAGACTAAAATATCAACATAGCATGTCCTACTATTTTGGCACCCATAGAATAGTCCAAATTTTTACATGACACCCCCCCACAGCCAAATTCAAAGGCACACACAAACTAACACCACAGGTATGAACTCTCACAGAAAATAGTCAATGCTAAGTGGTTCCCCTAAAACTCCTAGCTCATGTTATATATTCAAAGCAGATGCAAAGGAAGGTTATGATGACAAAGAGTTTTTCTCTAATTTGTTCAAAAAGCTACATCAGCAATTTCCAATCTTTTTTTGTCTCATGGCACACATAAACTACAAAAATTCTGCAGCATACCAAAAATATATTTTTAACTAATAGATAAAAATAAGTATAATTTTGATTTACTCACATAGCCATTGTGGTGCTGACTTGTCATTTTTTGACGGTCTAAAAAAAAAGGGTCAGTGCTGCTGACTAAACAGTAAGGTTTTGAATGTTTTTGAAAATTTGGGGGGCACATCAATTGAAAATCACTGAGTTACATCATTAATATGTAATATATTCTGGTTGTTACATACCACACTAGGGAGATTGAAAAAGACTGGCTATTAAAGACATAGGTCAGAGTTTCCAGGAGCCAAAATTAAACAGTAAATATAAATAAATGACAAATGAAATCTACAAAGTGATTTTAAACTGTATTATCAAATTTAGATATGCACATATGTAATTTTACTTTTCTGAACTGAATTCAGTCTAATAATAATATCTTATTTTCTGAAAAGCTGTAACTTGCCCATTCATGGTAACACTATCACTATCAGTTCAAATTTAATCTGTTTCACATTATTTTAGATTTTTTTCTGGATCAGTACTTAGTCTTTTAGTGTTCTTCCTCCCTCCCCATCTCTTTGCTCTGGAATCATCTCTGAGCTTGATCAGAGGCCACGTCTCCCAGGGTTTGTTCCCAGCCAATTACTGAGCACAGCATGTGCTTTTCTCAGAAAGAAGGGTCTCCTCTGAATTCCAGCTCTGACTTGAGGAATCTCCATGGCTTTGGCATACATGCCTTGGTATGTACAGTAGCCTGGGACTTTTCCATCCAAGCTCTTTTTCCTTTCTCCTTTACTTGCAGTCAGATTCTCATAGTGATCAGATGACTATCCCAGCCTCACAACTTCTTTCCCATTTTCTCTCAGAGGTGTTTTCCTAATAAAAAATTGGATTATTCTATTGGTGCCAAAATAGTAGGACACACTGTTAATATTTTAGTCTTATTTGATATTTATGTGAATTTCCCATTTTCTCTCAGGAGTGTTTTCCTTGCACATTGAAGTCCATCTCAATTTTTGCTTTTCTGAGGACCTGGACTAACACAAGGCTAACTGGGAATGTATGTTAACAACATCAGTTAAACATAACCTACAATGAAAGAATTAAGTACTCTTTTGGGGAAGCAATTTGAAGGAGTAAACTTTAGAAGCCAAACTGTTTTCATTACTATGTTTCCTTGTTTCTTAAATGCATGTGATGTTTCTCCAGGGTGGTATACATTACAGAGAGTCCAATTTGTACTTCAGATTAAGAGATTGAGCAAAATTTAATCTGACCACTCACTGTTTGGAGGAGTGGTCCACTATGGATCCAGGGTGTGCCTGCTCATTTTTGCTGAGTGAGCCCTTCTGTAACACTTAATTCATCTTCTGACACTGAGTAGTTACCATAATTAGTTTCCCAGGCAGCAATGCAAATAAAGGCTAGTAGAGAATTAATGTTCTCTCCCTGAAGAGAGAACTGGCTTCTTTGCTGCTTGTAAGAATGTTTATGCTAGTTCAAAACCAAGGATGAACCTGGAAGACATTATGCTAAGTGAATAATAAATCAGGCACAGAAAGACAAATGCTGCATGACTGTACTTATATGAAGAATATAAAAAGATCAAATACATAGAAGTGGAGACAGTAAAGTGGTAGTGGCCAGGGCCAGGTGGTAGCGGAAATGGAGAGCTGTTAGTCAAAGAATGCAGTTTCAGTTATGTAGGATAAATAAGCACTGGAGAAAAATATACAGCATGATGACTGTAATTGATAACAATACCTCTGTATTGGATACTTGAAATTTACTAATTGATTTTAAACAGACTCACTACACACACACAGTCCAAAAAACTATGTGAGGTAATGTGTTAATTAACTTGATTGTAGTAATCATTTTTAGTGTAGAGGTATTTCAAAATATCATGTGGCACAGAATAAATATATACAATTTTTATTTGTCAATAAGCTATAAAAAAGTAATGAGCCCTTGATCATGGGTTCTTCTCCTGTCAGGCAACCCACAGCATGTGTATGTGTCATCTGTCCCTCCATGTCGCCCAAGGGAAGTTAGGAGTCATAGTGCAAAGACAAGTTTACTGACACTGGTTATTGCGCTCACTGAGGTAAGGTTTATTTGTTTGTTTGTTTGTGTTGTCTCTGCTTCAGGAGTCTCGTGTTTTTCTCTGAACATCTACACATTGTGACAGACTTAATTTTTACCTTGCAAGTGAGGTAAAGTTTTATACCTTTCTCAGGTGAAACTCACAACTTCTCTCCTTCCAAACCTGTTTCTTTGTGCCCCCATTATTAGTGAGTGAGGGTGCTATACATCCTACAAAGAAGAAATTTTATCTGATATCCAAGAGCAAAAACTGAAGTGCAGTCAGAAAACACTGGTTTAATTAAGTCAATTTAACTGGCTACTATTCACTGAGGACTCATTCCATAGGACTTAATGAGACATCGTTAATGTTCAGGTTATGGTTAGGAGAATAATAATCATGCACTTAAAAATTATATTGGCTTGAGTATAACTTCAGTTAATGAACTGCCTTTTTCATTCAAGTGGTTTTTTTCCAATCTAGTAATTTACCTTAATTGAGAATTTGGGACAAATTATAATTTAAAGGGTTTGCACAAACCCAGTGTAATTGTTCTGCTCTTGAGTATGTTTTTCTTTCTTTTTTTTTTAGTATAGAATCCAGGATATGTGTGCATTAATTTCTATGCAATGACTTAATAAAATGAAGTGTGTTATATAATTATACTCTTCTTACTGGCTTTTAGCCCAAATTGGTTAAGCATCAACTATCCAGATGTTTCAGGAACTTCTCAGATAACTAGAGATTACACATGAAAATATCTGTGCCAAATTAAAAATTAATGTTTCTTCCAATATCTGAGGAACATTTGTTAATTACTTCACAGTAGAACTGAACCCTAGATTAGAAACAAAAATAGCAGAGTTGTAGAATTTTAATTCTTTTAAGATCTAGTTATAAAAACTTATTCAACCATAATTTTACTATTTAAAGCACATCTTTTTACTTATTTATTTTTAAATTTTTTGTTTACATTATTACAGTTGTTCCAATTATTCCCTCCTTTGCCTACCTCCCCTCCACCCCGACTCACTTCTCCCTCCTGGCCATCACCACACTGTTGTCTTCAGCCAAAAAAAGGAAGGAACTCTCACTTTTTTGCAACAGCAGGGATAGACCTAGAAATCATTACTCTGAGTGAAAGAAGCCAGTTGGCGAAAGACAAAGACAATATAATCTCACTTATATGTGGAATCTAATGATCAAAATAAACTGACAAAAAATAGAAACAGAGGTATAGATACATGGAACAGACTGACAGCTGTCAGAGGGGAGGGGTGAGGGTGGACTGAATGAAAAAAGGTTAAGAGATTAGCCAAAGAACATTTATGCATATTTCATGAAGTATGTGGTTTTTTTAAAGCATGTAAGGTTTACATTATTTTGAAAAGTTGTTTTATGTTCCTTTTATATTACCTTCTGTTTCAACATATCACAAAATGATGAAAGCCTGGTGTGTTCTAGATGTATCAGCCATACATAAGGACCCATGGGCAAAGCCAAAAGGGGGAAGGATTGAGGTTAGGATGTGAAGATGGGTGGGGTAGGGGTAAGTGGTGGCAGACAATGGAGATAGCTGGACTTGAACAACAATAAAAAAATAAAAAGTTAAAAATTAAAAAAGGTAATGACTTAATAGTAGCATTCAGGTATGCAGATTGATTCGGTTATTTTAAAAGTCAACATTTTTGGCAATGGGAAAAAGGTAAAAATAACCATCATATTTTATATTTTCTTTTACTTATTATCCTCTATATGCAAACATTTGATTCTTAAAATACGTTAGAGAAAAAAGGTAAGAAGCTTACCAAATGGTGTCTTAAAGTGCACTTTTAAATTACTGTAATCTGTTAGCTGATTACCAGTAAAAGCCCCCTTATCATCAGTACCAAAATTACTGTCAAAAATAGGAACAAAATACAGGGAAAATTTATTTTGTATGGCATGACCAAAAATATTTGCTAATTGTTTTACATTTTTCAATGTGAAAATTATGAGTATCGTCATTCATGTTTGCCAGGTTTGTTTGTTGTGCCTCAGTTATAAATAGCACAATGGTTTTGTTGAAATGAACCAATTGGTACCTGATTTCTACTTTTCACTGGTCACTCTCCTGACAGTGCTTTATTGGTGCGAGTATGCTTTACAGTATATATAATGTGAATGTAAAAACACAATTAAGATTTATTAAATGTCTCTATGTATTGAAGTGAAGAGGTAATGGAGAAACGAAAGGAATCTGAGCTTTGAAATTAGATACATTTAAATTTAAAACTATGATGCACCACTTAATAACTAATATAGTTAAATTCAGTCAAATTGCATGACTTCTCATATTTTTCATCCCTTTTTAGTATAAATTAAGGCTGAATACTTCCTAGGGGTGTAGTGAGGGTTAGAGATACCATGACTAATGTATCTATAAAGTGCACAGTACCTCATAGGTTTTTAATAAAAGACCCTACTGTTACAAATTCATCTGTTAAACTACATCACTTCTATATTGTTTATATTTTTCATAGATAAATTATCAGTTAATTTATTTAAAAAGGCAACATTAACTTGGTAATATAATAATTACCTCCTATAATCACTATGTCAAGTTTTTCTTCACAACATCGTTATCATAGTATTTATATTTATCTGTAAATTATTCTTCTTATTCTTCTATAGAAATATTACTTTGTATTTGGATAGAAATTCAAACTTTGGCTTTACAAAATATAATCATATAAATTGAAATATGTATAGTTCAAGTTCAGAAAAACTATTAAAATATAATTATTTTGCTACTTGCACACATACGTCTGTTGAGGTATTGCTGATATGTAAAACATAATTGCAATGTGTAACTCCGGCATGAAAGTTCAGATGAGTCACTGATACTTTCAACAGATTTTTAAAATTTTATTCTCTTTGTTTCTGGAAACTTTCATTATTTCAATTTTTCATTCCAAATTGGGTGAGACAATAAATTCCTATGTAGAAACCTTAGATAGATTGAAGAAGAAACCAAGTATACCTTCGAAGGTAGAACACTTTTGTCAGAAAGTTTTTTTCTTGGTGATAGTTCTGAAATAAATCACCCTAGAGCTAGAGGGCACAGCAATGTTTCCTGGGGATGTGGCCACAAAGAAGTACTAAGAAGGCCAGTTTAAGGCTCATTTTATCAGAAATGCAAGAAAATTCTCCATTCTTCTGGGTGAAGAATGAGACCATAACAGGAGAATTTCAGTAGATGCCAACATGAGAAAGTAAAGGGAAGATTAGAGAAGCCACAGTAGTGTGCAACGCCTGATGCACAGAATGCCACAGGAGCCAATGACTCTCCCCTATGGCCATGGAAATATGTAAACAGTATGTTGTATGCAGATGCCAAAAAGAGAGTAGTTAAGGAAATACACGAAAGAGAATGTAAAGTTTTCATGAGCATTAATAATAACTGTAAAGTAACTATTTATATATTTATTTAATTTTTATTAAATTTCTGCTGTGATGTTGGTTAAGAAGATCATAAAATATTAATGTACATTTATTTGCCCATTTAAATACAAAAGTAACATTTTCCTTGTCATCAGCATAAGTATTTCATAGCACTCATGGTTTTGTTAATTATATCTTTAAAATACTTGCATATACTCAGGGGACTATATATCCCAATTTGCTCAAGATAGCTCAGTGTATGCCTGTCATCTCAGGATAAATAATGGGCTGCATTTTATGATCAAAGTATCCCTTGTTGGACCATACATTATGATAGGTCATCTACTCATAGTTTAATTATATTTCTTTGTATTGTGTCTTTATAATATTTATACAGATTATACTTCTTAAAATAATATATAACACACACTACTTTGGGGTTTAGTCTTTACTTATGATGATAACAATACCTGCTTTTTAATGCATGATGAATATATCATAAATGTCATAGCTGACCTTGCAAGCTACGAAAATTATTGTCTCAAGTTCACTTATTATTTACTTAAAGCTATTTTCTACATCAGTTTTTGAATTAAACCCATCCATGGTACCATATAGAGAGGAATTCTAATAAACTACAGAGAATGAAGTAGTGTCCTGAAGATACAACAGACAGTTCCAATTCAGAAAATGCAGACCCATTTGTACTTCCATTAATCTAGCATCTATCCAAAAGTAATCCTGTAACTAGAGAAGACAGCACCAAGCTCATTGCAGTAGATTGCATCTTTGGCAGTTCTGAAACTTCAGGTATTCACCTGTGCTCCCACAAATAGACTCATGTTCAACTATTTCTTATTTCAGCAAATAACAATAAACAAATTCACTGTACAAAAGCATTTTATTTTATGACAATTAGAACATAATGAACAAAGCATTTAAATAACTTCAAAATTTTATTTATGTCAAAGCTCACTTACTGTTTCTCAAAATAATTCTCTTGCCTAATATAAATGTCCAAAATTGAAAGCAAACAACAGACAACATTAATTACCATATAACCTGGCATCTGCAGTAAAGTCATTTGCCAGAATTTTTTCAAGGGTACATACTGGATATTGTCACATGGAACTGCATTGTGTCGACCGCAGTGTTTCTCATAATTAAAAAGATTGGTCACAGGTGTAAATTGGAATACACAAGGAAAACAGTAGAAAACCAAGATTTTAGTCAGTGAAGCAGCTGCACAGAGGATAGAATTGGGGAGGGCTTGCATTACCAAGGAAAAACACCTGCACACCTGTGTCATGCTTTGAGCCTCCTACGTATTATTGATGCTCAATTAAATCACGCTAATTATAATTTAGGATTCCTCTCTCAAGAAAGAATATCTTAACTCTAATTATCTGTCCAGGAGTTACTACTCTGTTTTGCTTACATATGAGCAATCATGTTTAATCATAACTCAACAAACCAAATTTTAAAACTGCCTTGAAGATATTTTCTATAATAAACAAAACAGCCATGCATGCATGTAATTTTTATCTAACACTATTTTTGTGAGAAGTTCTTCCTGTGATACATATATACTAGTAAAACTCTCAAGTCTGAGGAAGAGGTGACTCACCATTGTGGAAGTTTACATTTCATAAAAGAAATAATTTGAACAGTGTGTTCATAAATATTTTTGCTATTAGTAACTTTTACATTTTGTTTGAAGCTATGAGTGATTTACAACTTTTTAAACATTTCTTCTTAAATTGTTCTATGGTTCTAGTACAGGGGTGTCAAACTCACTTTCATTGGGGCCCACATCAACCTTGAGGTTGCCTTCAAAGGGCTAAATGTAGTTTTAGGACTGTATAAATGTAACTACTCTGTAACAGTTAAGCGAGAGCTTGGCACTGCCACCAGATAAAACAAGGTGGAGGGCCAGATTCAGCCCGCAGGCCTTGTGTTTGCCACCTGTGGTCTAGTGCTTCACCAGATAGTTAGATCACCATGCCTAAGTTCCTGAACTGCCATGTCCTCAGTGTCTCTTTCATGAAATGGAAATGACATCTATTTTTCAGGATAATTTAAAGTAGTAGATAAGTTAACAAAGGTGAATTTCTAGAATAATGCTTAACACATAGTAAGAGATCAACAAACGTAGCTACAGTTTTGAAGATAAAACCAAGAAATGGAAAGGCTAAATTATTTATCCAAGGTGCATACCAGAACAGACAATTAAAAGTAATATTCAAATTAAAGTTTATAATTTATAGACTGATTATGTTAAAACTAATTACATGGTGCTGGGGTTTTGTTTCGTAAGCATTTCCTAAATGTTTTTCTTTAAATGAGTAATTCATGAAGAGCTTCTATTAAAAATAGATAAGTTTAACTAATATAGAAAACAGACTAACATGAAAAAAATAAAAAGTCTCATGTTACCCTTAGTTATTTGACTTGTCATTTATAGGGCTTTGGGCACTTTAATCACAGAGATTATAAAGGACATTTAGGTCCAGAAAAATAAGGCAAGAAAGTCTTCCTGGTAGTGCAAACTTGGATCTAGATACATATTTCTGATGTCAGTCGCTGTGTTTTTTGTTCATTTAGCTACAGACTTCTCTATTAACCTGTATATCACCTCACTAATGTCCCAGCACAAGGGTGCACAACATACACGACATGCACACACACATACATGCACACATGCACCCACACACACATGCTGAAGTACTCTTGCATTTATGTTGTTGGATTTCTATGCACATATGTCCTGAACTACCTATTATTTTCCTTTCTTGCTAATGATGTAGCCAATACCCAAATTGGTGACCAAATTGGCACCTGAATAGACTCCCCAGTGATTACCAAAATGCACTTTTAAAGTTACTGCGTGTAGGCTCCTTTCCATAACGGAGATTAAATGAATTTAAAAGGAAAGACCTCATTTCAGGTGACAAAGACAAGTAACCTGAAGATTTATTCTGTATTCAAAATGAAAGTTCTTTTCTCACTCCAAATGTTTAATTCTGTACAACAGAGATCATTTTTAATTTTATACTAATTTTAAATCATGTCTTTCAAAAGCCAACATCAAATTAGTTTTTCCCCAATCAGATTATTTAACTTTTTCCATCTTAAAATGTTGTTCCTACTGTAATGTATATTTGCTTATACCAAAGTATTTGTACTTAATTACATTGATTTGGTTAGACATCTGTCTTCCATTCCTAGATAGTGATCTCCTTTTGTAGACTGTCTGGCTTGGTATGTACAGCATGCAGTATGGAGTGTGGTATGTAAAAATATGTTTTTGAATGACGGAATAAATTCATGAAAATGTAAATATGATGTTAAAGAAACTACCTGATATTAAAAATTATGTTATCAAGGAATCTTTCCTGAATATGTCACATAACTATTTAACTATTTACATAACTATATGTAAAAAGATCATAGTAGTAATAGAAGTAGCAATAGAAGTCTCATATAATAGTTTTATATAACAAAAGAAGTGTGTATATTAAAACTCTGGTAACATGAACATTATAAAAAATAAGTTATTTTTATATCACTATCTATTAAGCTTTTGATGGAGAGTTATTTTCCTTTTAAAATACAGCTCCAATTAAGTCCACTTCTTTTTGATTTCCACCAAACCCACCCTAGTCCAAATTGTTACCAATTTTTTAATGATTGAGCATAAGTAGTCAGTCACAGACTATTATATTCCATTTTAGCTGAGTTGTGAATATCAGAAATTTTGGATACATAGTTCTCACTAAAAAAATACTTTTAGTCTTATTTAGCTTCCAATCTATTCCCTCTTTTGGTACTACTTCATACAAGCATACAGTTATTATTTATCAAATTAATCAGGTTCATGACATCAAGCTGAGTTTTCTTAATCTCTTTTATAAAATAGCGGATGTAGTCCAAAACTGGATAATCCCTGTGTTTCCTTGGAAGATGAGTGATTACTGTATCCACCCTGCTTTCTTCATTTGTACCCCTCCCCAGGGGTGAGCTTCTCTACACTCTCCAGGAAAGTTTTATACTTTGGAAGCCCTGGAGCATGCTCCCCTGATGCCTGACATTGAAGACACTTGAAGAAAATCTTCTAAGGAAAGATGAAGAATTATTTATGTAACAATATGCTCTCCATTCTGAAACTCTCAGGAATATCTAAAATACTGTAATACTGTCTCACTGAATGGGTTAATTAAATTTGAAAGACTTGATTTGATAATGATAATACTTAATATTTGAATTAATGCTGCTTCTATCATCTTATCTCAGATGTTCAAAAGAATACATCACAGATTATTATGAGATATTTGGTAGCGATGAGGCAAATCAAAATAATTCATGCCTTTATTTAATTTTTAAATATGGTTTTTATTTTTATTTTAAAGAAAAATTAATCTTAAAACATTTTACTTAAATTATATGTAAACATACAGCCCTGGCTGGTGGAGCTCAGTGGATTGAATGCCGGCCTGTGAACCAGGGTTGCCAATTTGATTCCCAGTCACAGCACATGCCTGGGTTGTGGGTCAAGTCCTGGGTTGGGGAGAGCAAGCAGCAATCACACATTAATGTTTCTCTCCCTCTCTTTCTTCCTTCCTTTCTCTTTCTCTAAAAGTAAATAAATAAAATAAATTCTATGCACACATACACTATACGGTGGAATTTCTAAAAATAGATATAACTTCATTGGGCATTAATTAGCTTATTTATTGAAAGTATTTGTGATTTCTTATTAAGCAAGGAGGACAAATATTCCAGAGCTTAACAATAAACTAATTTTTTGGAAAATATACAGTTCTATATGGGAAATAGATCAAATGAAATGCTTAAGGAGGTGGTTAGTGAAATTTATCTGTAGAAAAACTGACTCAGGGCTTTAGGCTTCTACCTATACACTGAGACACTAATCTCAATACAGAGGGAGAAAACAGTGTCTATATCTCAAGTTCATCTTTTGAAAATCACAAGACCCTCAGAGAAGAGGAAAAATTTTAGATCATTTTTGTTTCATAATAACAAATAACAGATGGAATGACAAAATAACAAAGGAAATTTTATACTGAGGGATTAATTTCTGTTTAAAATCTTCTGAATTGGTCAATATCTTTAAGTCAAATAAAAATGGATCTCACATTGTTATAGTTTTTATGATTTTAAAAATATCAATAATAGCAAATTTCTGTTACTACTAAATATGAATGAATTCTGGATAAATCTAAATTTAAAGTGAAACATAACTGTAATTATTTTTCAGCAATTCGAAATTATATTTTAAATTAATAATTTGTTAATTCATAAGTCAAAATACAAGATTTTAATATTTCATCACCATATGTAACCCCAGCTGCTAAAAATGAGGAAAATACAGACATATCTATCTCATTATTCCTATTAAGTTAAGCTTATTCAAAAGGTGACTTGACTACATTAAAAACTAAATCCTGACCTGACTGGCATAGTTCAGTAGATTGAGTGTGGGCTGCGAACCAAAGGGTTGCTGGTTTGATTCCCATTCAGGGCACATGCATGGGTTGTGGGCCAGGTCCACAGTGGGGGGCATGTGAGAGGCAAGCACACATTGATGTTTCTCTCCCTTTCTTTCTCCCTCCCTTCTCCTCTCTAAAAATAAATAAAATCTTTAAGAACACACACACAAAAAAGCCCCTTAAATCCTAAAACCTCGCTCTCTTTGCAATTAAAAGCCCAGTAGCGATTTCTTTTATTTTCCTTTTAGGCTTATAAAAACTTATCCTTTTTCCTTTTCCCTACTTCCTTTTACACAACCCCAACAAATGTAAGCACTTGTCACCTATGAATCATGCCTGTTTCTGTCTTGTTCAATAAGGTTCAGTCATCCCAATATGCACTAAATCATAATAATAAAAATTTCAATTATAATAAACTAACAATATATAAGATAATAAGTGTTAAGCTCTAGGTAGTATACAAACTGCTGTATATTTATCACAATTTTAATAATCATAACAACTATATGAGCTAAAGATTTTTATCTTTATTTACAAATAAGTAGACAAAACTCCAAGAATTTGAGTAACTTTCTCAAGGTCACAAAACAAGTAATGGACAAATTTGGTATTCAAAGCTGAGTCTATCTTAAGACTCTGCTACATTGCCTTTTTGTATTGTTTGGGAATGAAGCACATTGCTAAATTGGAACTATAAGAACTTAGATCTTACCTGTCTACTTCATCATTGTATTTCCTGTCCCCTAGAACACTTTCATGCTCAATGAACATTTGTAGAATAAATGAGAGCATTCATCATATTGAGTCTAAAATTGTCAATCAGATGAAAAGCCAAGGTCACTATGTCCAATGTACACAAAAGTAAAAATCATGGTGTTGTGGTGTCATTCTTTTAATATTTTCTCATTCCCTTTAACAAGCTTTACTCTAATATCACATTATCTCCCAAGATTTCTCTTGCCTTCATTGTTCTTTGTTCTACCTTTGACCTGATCTTCATTGCTACATGATTTCTAAATAGCCATGATACAGAGTGCAGCCAAGGAGGGGGAGGGGGAAAATAGGAATTTGGAATGGGATCCAGAATTCAAGGTGTCTAGAAAATATTACAAAGACATATAAGATGTCCTCACATCTGCCCCCTCAGGTGTGAGTTGTGGGGTAAGGGACACATGGGGAAGGAACAGGCAGGGCTGTTTTGTACAGCCACAGTTTTGCAGTTAATCCATGGCATGGCCATTTAACATATCTATAGCCTTTGGCTGGTCACTTAGGTATGTTAAATAGCTGTGGCCATGCTCTGAGGGTGGGGGGATGGAAGGAACTTTCCCCCAAGATGTAACTGGGAGGCAGGTCCCTCAAGTTACAGCACCTGCATGGGAGCTTGGAGAAGATTGGCTCCATGGCATGGGGCCACCCCTGCCCATACTCACAGTAGCAGCCCAGTAAACTTGGAATAATACAGGAATGCTGGCAAGTGTAACTGATTGTAGGAGGAGTCAGAGGGGTACAGAGGAAGTTTGGCTTGGAGATTTAAACCCAGACACGGCAGCCATTAGAGAGAGAACCACAAGGTTTTGCCAGAGTAGGGACCCCCTTCCCGCAGCTTAGGTGGAAGGAGAGCCACACGCTTCTGGCAGAGTGGGGAACCCTGCAGCCATGTGAGAGAGAGAGCCACACAGCTTTGCCAGGGTGGGGACTCACACAGCTCTGGTAGAAAAAGACCACCCAGCTTTGGGGTGCTCCCTTGGGCCCAGTGGCCTGGGAAACAGAGGAGACTTTGCCTGAAAGAAGGGTTAAAGAACTCTTGCTAGGAGGCCATGATAAGGTTCCACATGGCTTTGGATTAACTGTAGATCCTGCCTGGATGGTGACACAGCTGATGGTACCAGGAGCCTGAAACACTGATGTTTGCTTCTTTTCCAGAGTTACAGTACCCCAAATTAGGGCAGGGAGAGAAGGAAGCACTGTGAGTGTCTGTGGGCATCCTAAAGGACTTTGATATTTTAATGAAGATGTTAAGTCACTACTTTAAGTCTATATAGCATTAAATAAACATTTCCTTTCCTTTTCACAAATCTCTGGTATTAAGAGATGTCTTTCCTATAAGGCAACAGACAATTGAGCCCAGTAGGAGGTCCTTTTGGTAATAGTATACCGTCCTTACCTCCCCATGGCCCTGTGTGTGGGTCTGTTCTGTAAAAGCCACTCTGACTTCATTCTTGGCATTTTATTCACAACCAGATATCTGTAATCTTTGGCAAGTTAGTTACCAATTAGCAAAGAAAATAATATATCTACATATTTTAAAAGCATTGCGTTCACCTAAAGCAATATGGCAGTCTCTTTATTCATTGGAGAATGGGTCATCAAAGCCCATCAACATCCACTGTTCACAATTGAAGAACCCTGCCTTGAATTCCCTCACAGGAAAACAGAATTAGTAAAGAAGTATTGCAAAAAACACAAGTTGTCTAATATAGTGAGTATGCTGTGTTGGAATACATGGATTTCGAGCACCAGTATCCTTTATAAGGATCAGAAACCTTTTCCTGAAAGTTTGTTTATTTTTCATTTTTCTATTTTCCTTTCTTTCTCCTTTATGAGGAGTAATTCTCTAGTGCACACATACAAAATAAACCCATGTTAGGGAATAAAAACTATTTTTTTCATTTCATACCATTGATTTAGATCAAAATTCAAATATTCTCACAATTCACTAAGTGACTAAAATTCATTTAGACTTATTTGCTAACTAAGATTTAATAAATTATATCTGTCTACTGATCTATTACCTTAGTTTTATAACAATGTTCAAAATTATGTCCCAGAACTTAACAATGATTCCTTACCCTAGCCTCTTAATGGATTCTCCTCTACCTTCGAAACTACCCACTCCCACTGTGAATCCTGATGATTCACTTTTCCAGTCCCACCAATATTTACAACTTTACAACTTTGAGGAAAAACCCTTCATGGGCCAGTCTTACTGTCTTTTGGTGCTATTGGGAAGAACAATGCAAGGGCTATGCACATTCATACCAACACCTGTAATTTTAGAGGGAGCCTGAGCATTAAGTCATCACGTATGTGCTTGAGACAAGACAATATCAGAACTCAGTGAGATGAAGGCAACCCAAAACTGTCTGCCCATCTCTGGAATAATTAGTGTTATAATCACAGGATGGAAGGCAGAGCACCAGAAGTGTCTAATACATTCATAACAGAATTTTTAGTAAACATGCTATATGAAATAAATTTCCTTTCCATCCTGGTTAGCCAAGAGTGATTTTCTTTATTTAAAAAATAATGATGATGGTGGGGGGAAAGGGAGGGAGGGCTTTCAGGAACAACTATAAAGGACACATGGACAAAACCAAGATGGGATGGAATCAGGGGAGGGAGATTGGGGTAGCTGGGGTGGAGGGGAGTGGTGGGGGGGGAATGCAGACAACTATATTTGAACAACAAGTAATAATAAAATAAAATAAAATAATAAAATAAAATAAAATAATAAAATAAAATAAAATAATAAAATAAAAATGATAATTTTAGTGGAAAAGTTTTTGAAATTCTGTCTACTGGT
Source organism: Phyllostomus discolor (assembly GCF_004126475.2). Lineage (NCBI taxonomy): Eukaryota > Metazoa > Chordata > Mammalia > Chiroptera > Phyllostomidae > Phyllostomus > Phyllostomus discolor. Next base: position 127,470,126 of record NC_040903.2, on the reverse strand, counting down.
GTAGTTCATTACAAATATAGATTTTTCCCATGTCATACTATGCTTGCTTTCCTAGACTAAACCAATATGTTTATGATCTCCACGCATAAACAGGAAGTTGGATAAGGATTAATAAAATTTTAAATTTTAAAAGTTGTTTGTATACCAATATTCAAAAATTAGGCTGTGATAGGTAAAATAATGCCCTCCTCCCCTGCAAGATGCCCACATTCTAACCCCTAGAACCTGCAAATACATTATTTCATATCAGAGAGACTTTTCAGGTGTGGTTAGTTATGGAGCTTGTAATAGGGAGATTGAACTAGACTATAAAGGTACGCTTAATCTAGTAAAACAGGTCCCCAAAAGTGGAAAAACTTCCCCAGCTCTTGTCAGAAGGAAATGGGGCTATGGAGAATGATCAGAAAGAAGCTATGTGTTGGCTTTGTAAATGAAGCGGGGGATTAGGAGCCCAAGTACATGGGTGGCCTCTAGAAGCAGGAAAAGGCAAAATGAAGGCCCAGTCTTCCCAGCGGAAGTTGCCTGAGTCTCCAAGCCTAAAGGATGTGCAACAAAGTCACAGCAAGATCCAGACCACATTAACTGTGTTGTTTGATTGGGAAGGTGTTGTCCATCATGAATACACCCCTCCAGGTCAAACAATTAGTAGAGTCCTACTTCAATGTTCTTTGTTGGTTGAGAGATGCAATATGACAAAAATGGCTGCAGCTACGGGCAACTGGGAATTGGCAGCTCAATCATGACAACACACCTGCTCATGCATCACATCTGTTCAGAGTTTTTTTGGTGAAATATTAAATCACCCAGGAGACTCAGCCCCCTGTAGCCTAGATTTGGTGCCCTGAGATTTCTGGCTTTTCCTAAAACTAAAATAACTTCTGAAAGGGAAGAGATTTTAGATTGTCCATGAGATTCAGGAAACTATGATGGGGCAGCTGATGGTGTTCCAACAAAGGATTTTGCAAAGTGTTTTGAACAGTGGAAGAGATGCTGGGATAACTGTGTAAGGTCCCAAGGTCCCTACTTTGAAGGGGACCAAGGTGTCATTGTCCTATGTACAATGTTTTTTGTATATTGTATCTTCTTTAATAAGTGTCTCTATTTTTCATATTATGTGGTTGGATACTTTCTGGACAGACCTCATCATACATTCTACTGTTCTCAGTGCAATGATAAGTACTTATGTGAGAAATTACATGCTATAATACTTCACTGATTAAAAGCAAATTAAATATCTCAGAGTTAATAGTGAAAGCACACTCTGTAAAAGGTGGCCTAATGTTGCAATAAAAAATATCTTGGACACATTAGGAATACTTTTGATCACTCTTTTTCTTTAATGTCTCCTTTAACATTAGAAGATATAGTGTAAGTAGATGATACATTGTAAATGGCCTTCACAAATCTGAAATAATGGTTGCCTAGAACGAATTATGGTATTATGTATTACCCAATGAATAATGATCAGTTTTAATGAACAGGCAGAACAAAGCTTATTTGACCCTGCCACTTCTATATGTCCTTCCAAAGGGTCACTATCTCAGTTCATTCACTCCCCAAAGCTTCATGGTCTCTGATTTACATGTCTAAATCTGTGAAGGAAATAATATATGGGATATCAATCTTAGTTAATAAAATTAAGTTAAATGGTAAGGCAAAGCACTAACATTTCAGTAATATCACTTAAATTAGAACCTGATTTATCTGTAGTTCCAGCTACAGATGGAAAGCAAGAGCATCCCTGTGTATTCTTTTAACAATAAGAACAACAAAACATGTTAAAGAAGCAAATCCATCTTAAAGTGACTGCTTTCCCTAGAAGCATTTTAAAAAGTGCAATGTAATAAGACAGATACTGAAACATCAAAACAAAATTTAATCTGTTTGAAAGACACATTATTTGTAGGATTAAATAATTAATGGACATTTAACTGTTCAACTAAAACATATTTGAATGAACTGACTACAGATGGAGATTGTGAGGTCATGTAGGATCCATCATAGTTAACAATATTAATAAATTTTAAAATCATAGCAAGAATGCCATCACTTAAAATGAGTAAATCAAGATCTGCATGTACCACATTACTTTTTATACCATGTCCTAAAAGTTGACAAACTGTGTCAGACAAATTCGATCTATATGATTTGCCCCAATAAAGTGCTAGAGGAGACTGAGGCTAACTTTACTCTCTGAAAGCAGTTAAATTTTTTTCATTTTTGCCACAGTAAAAATGAATTCATATTTTAGCTTTAAATGTCATATTGCCAATACCCAATTTTTATTGTCTTCTCTCCTGTAAAGCATGTCCTCCTCTTGTCAAGTTCAAAGAGGAGGACTACACTTCGCACTTCACTGGTTCACGAACATTTTCCTGTCAATATCTACCACAATACCATGGAAAGGTCTTTCCTACAGTTTCCCTAGGGAGAATTGTTAGATGATCATCACTTACCAGACCCTGCTAGTAAGTTATGATAATAACAGCACTGCTTAAAACTGTAATTATCAGGATAATTATTTTCTAAAAGAATCCCACACCGAAAAGCAAATTTGATGAATTATCCAAAAGTGTCAAAAAACATTGAAGATAAAACAAATGTGGTCAACTGCAAACCTGAAACTAAACATAGCTTTGTAGTTTCATAAAGCTAGTATGATTTCACGTCTTCAGAGGAAGCTGATTCTCTGAGTAATTTAATGGGAAAATTGATGGTGAAACATAAAAAAAGGTTATGAACTAAAAATAGACCAAATGAATGAACTCCATATGGTGGAACTATTAAAAGATACACTGTAAGGAAAATGAATGACTGGTCTGCAAAACATAGTCAACTTGCCAAATGAATTATTGTGGCAAAGATACAGAAAATTGGGTTGTTCTTTCTCCACCTCTTTTCTCCCACCCAAGTACTAATCAGGCCCAACTCAGCCTCTTTTCTTAGGTGACTTAAAAATGTTCATTTTCAAAATTGGACTGACCTGGGTTCAGTTTTGTGTTCTGCTGCTTCCTTACTAACTATGTGACAATGGGATTATAATTTATGTTACTTGTTCTTTAGTTTAATCATTCTTTAAATGATGCAAGCTTTGGTGGGTGGATTCGAACTATTTTTACAAAGTACATAACATCATTCCTGGTGATTTTTAATTTATTAGTGTGATAAAAATGGGCATGAAGATATTTTAAACAATATTATGAATGAGATTAGTTTAGCAATTCCATCCTGACTCAGAGAACCCTCTTGGATCTTAAAGGTATATCAAAACATAAACAGCCATTTAGGGACACACTGTGAGGTTATCCTGGGGAAGAACTACCTAACTGGCCTATTTCCTAAATGGAAACTATTCCATCAAAGTTAGATAAAAACACCTCTTACTTTCATGTAGAGAGGAATTTTTCTTTTTATGTTTATGTAGAGGTTGTGTTTCCCACATAAAAATGAGAACAATTTCAGACACCCAAAGCAAAGAAAGAAACCAATGACAACTAATAAGGAAACAATTCCCACTAAAGAAACAGGAGTTGGTTTTGTCTTAAGCAAATAAAACCCAACTGAAGTAACTTTAAAATTCACTATTTCAAAATAGCCTACAGTCAGCTACCATTAAAAAGAGAGACATGGACACTACTGAGCTTCCTTTTTGTTTTTGTTTGTGATCCAGTTTGTCAACCTCACATTTTAAATTTGGACTTCTCCATAGAATTAAACCCATGCTTTCAATCAGCCCTAGGATCAATTTCTAGCAATATTACAAAGGGGAAACACCCATTTCTAATATTAAACTCCTAAGGACAGTTTCTAAAGCCTTAAGTTAGATTTCTTTTCTAACCCTGGTGCATTTATTAAAATTAGATATTTGAAAGACTGGAAATGTCCTAGGTTTGAGTCATTTTACTGTGAGTGATTAGAAATCTGTGTTTTTCACCTGCCAGGACAAAAAAAAATTTTATCAGAAAGAGTCTCAGTTTCCCACACTGTACTAGTACCAATGAGCAGGAGAGAATATATACTGTAACAGGAGCATAAAACAGATATTATGTATACATTAGAATATATTAATATAAATATATAAAGAATAAATAAATAAATACATATATAATGGAAATCTATTGAATACTTATGTTCAACAATGGATATGTTCCTCTCCTTGAAACCATATGTAGTGAAAAATAATATAATGTAAAAATGATAATTATAAAGAAAAGACAGTGGGAATGATAAAGAGAAAAATGTGGGTTAAGGCAGAAAAAAAAACAAGATCAAAACACTGACTTTTATTTGTTTTTTATTAAATTATTTTATTTTATTCATTTATTTTTATTGTTCAAATACAGTTGTCTCCACTATCACCTCACCACTCCCCCCTGCCCCACCCATCCCCACCTTCTACCCTTGAACCCACCCTCCTTGGCCTTGTCTACATGTCCTTTATACATATTCTTTGATGGCCATTCCATATTATCCCCTATTATCCCTCTCCCCTGTCCTCTCTGGTTACTGTCAGTTTGTTCTTTATTTCAGTGTCTCTGGTTATATTTTGCTTGCTTGTTTGATTTGTTCATTAGGTTCCACTTATCGGTAAGATTACATGGTATTTCTCTTTCACCTCCCACACATGACTCTGAATACCTGCGGCAATTTTGAGAAAGAACAAAGGAGGAATCACAATACCTGACAGCAAACTATATTACAAAGCCACTGTGATCAAAACAGTCTGCTACTGGCATAAGAACAGACACATAGATCAATGGAACAGAATAGAGAGCTCAGAAATAAACTCAAGTCTTTATGTTCAATTAATATTCGACAAAGGAGGCAGGAGCATAAAATGGATTGAAAATAGTCTCTTCAACAAATGGTGCTGGGAGATCTGAAAAGCCATATGCAAGAAAATGAAACACAATCACCAACTTATACCATACACAAAGATAAATTCAAGGTGAATAAAAGACTTGAATATAAGTCGTCACACCATAAAAGTCCTGGAGGAGAACATAGGCAGGAAGGTCTGAGATATTCCACAGAGCACTATTTTCACCAATATATCACCTAGAGCAAGGGATATAAAGGAAAGAATAAACAAATAGAACCCCATCAAAATAAAAAGCTTCTGCATAGCTAAATAAAACAGCATTAAAATGAAAAGAGAACCAACTGTATGGGAAAATATTTTCAAATAATACCTTGGACAAGGGTGTGATCTCTAAAATATATAAAGAACTCACATGACTCCACTCCAGACAGACAAAAAAAAATTAAAAATGGGAAGGGGACTTTAACAGACACTTCTCCAAGGAGGACATACAGAGGGTCCAGACACATATGAAAGGATGTGCAGCATCACTAGCCATCAGAGAGATGCAAATTAAAACCACAATGATACACCACTTCACACCAGTGAGATATACTGTCTTTTAAAGTAGACCTCTTTTCTAACAACTACTTCTATCTCTGTACTTTTATGTATATATGTAATTTATAAATTGTCTGTTTTACTTTTTCAATATACCTATACATGTAACTATTAAATAAAATTGAATTCATTTGTTCCTAAAGGAAAATTTTGATATCCTTTTCTTTTATTTTTAATATAATCTTTGTTATATTTTTCTATTACCATTTAGTCCCTTTTTAAGTACCTTTTATTGATTATGCTATTACAGTTGTCCCAATTTTTTTTCTCCTCTTTAGCTCCCTCCTCCCTATACCCCTTCACTCTCCATCATCACCACCCCCACTTAGTTCCTGTCCATGAGTTGTACATATAAGTTCTTTGGCTTCTCCATTTCCTATATGATTGTTAACCTTCCCTGATCTATTTTATGCCTACCATTTGTGCTTATTCCTTGTACCTTTTCCCCCTCCCCCTCCCCACTGATAACCCTCCATGTGATCTCTATTTCTGTGATTCTTTTCCTGTTCTAATTGTTTGCTTAGTTTTTCTTTTTGTTTCTTTAGGTTCAGTTGTTGATAGTTGTGAGTTTGTTGTTATTTGACTATTCATAATTTTTTATCTTATATTTCTTAGATAAGTCCCCTTAACATTTCATGTAATAAGGGCTTGGTAATGATGAACTCCTTTAACATGACCTTATCTGAGAAGCACTTTATCTGACCTTCTATTATAAATGATAGCTTTGCTGGATAGAGTAATCTTGGACGTAACTCTTTGTCTTTCATGACTTGGAATACTTCTTTCCAGCCCCTTCTTGCCTGTAAGGTTTCTTTTGAGAAATCAGCTGATAGCCTATGGGAACTCCTTTGTAGGTAACTCTCTCCTTTCCTCTTCCTGCTTTTAATATTTTCTCTTTATCTTTAATCTGGGGTGACTTAATTATGATCGGCCTTGGGATGTTCCTCCTTGGGTCCAACTTCTTTGGGACTCTCTGATCTTCCAAGACTTCCTGAAAGTCTATTTCCTTTGACAGATTGGGGAAGTTTTCCTTCATTATTTGTTCAAATAAGTTTTCAATTTCTTGCTCTTCCTCTTCTTCTGGTGTCCCAATGATTCAGATATTGGAGCTTTTGAAGTTTATCCCAGAGGTTCCTAAGCCTCTGCTCATTTGTTTGAACTCTTGTTTCTTCATTCTGTTCCAGTTGGATGTTTATTTCTTCCTTTTGTTCCAAATCATTGATTTGAGTCCCAGTTTCCTTCCCTTCACTGTTGGTTCCCTATATATTTTCCTTTATTTCACTTTCTGTAGCCTTCACTTCCTTCATTTTTCAACCAAGTTCAATCAATTCTGTGAGCATCCCAATTACCAGTGTTTTGGACTCATCAGAAATAGATTGTCTATTTCCTCCAGGTTTCATTCTTTTTCTGAAGTTTTGATTTGTTCTTTCATTTGGGCCATATTTCTTTGTCTTGTCACACCTATTACATGGCAATGGGGGGAACCTTATGTATTCACCAGGGTGGGGCAATGTTTCTAGTTGCATTGTGGCACTGCCTGTGGGAGAGGGGCTAGAAAGGGAACAATACCACTTGCCGGGCTTTTGTCGCACTTTCCATCACTTCCCTTGTTTCTCACAAGTGGATTGTGCCCTTTAAGGTTCTGACTCACAGGTGAGTGTGTTTAGAACCCTATGGGCCTCTCCACTGAACTCTCCTGTGAGGCTGAGAATTTCCCTCACCTCAGGAACCCCCACATATTTTTTTTAAAGCCAGGGTTTTCAGGCTTTAGTTTCCTGTGCTGAAACCCTGGGTTTCGAGGTTTGTCTTGTTCCCCCATTGTTCCTCCTGGCTTATCTGCTCATGAATGTGAGACAGCCTGTATGCTGTACTGCCTTGCCTTGCCTCACATCCTCTTCACGCAGCTGCCCATCTTCAACCCTCCTACCACTCTGGATGAATGTTTCTTTAACTCCTTGGTTGTTGGATTTCCATGAAAATTATTTTCCAGCAGTTATGTTTGTTGTTTGTTTTTAATGTGGTTGTTATCCTTTTTTTGATTGTTCAAGGAAGAAAATCATTTTTGCCTACCCTTCCATCTTTGCCAGAACAATATTTACTCCCCTTATACCACCTCCCCCAGCAATCACAACAATGTTGTCCACGTCCATGAATACTTTTTTCTTTTTATTTTGAAGAATGATTTCCTGTTACGAAGGGTGGGCTCTTTGTAGTACAGACTTTCCCAGCTAGTTCAGTGTTCTAGGAATCCATCTGCATCAGTGTCCCAGCTACCATGGTTATGAAAGGCTGCAATCAACTTCAGTGAAGTTTTTTGAAGACTCTTCTTATGCATTTGCTCATTTCATGATGGGCCATTTGCAGCACAACTGCCCACACCACACTGAGTTTTCAGCAATTTTTGACCAAAAACTCCATGACCTTATGCTCCACCCTCACTATTCACCTGATCTTACACTGAGTGACATTTGTTTTGTTTGTTTCCCTTATGAAAAAAGTCCTCAAAAGGAAACATTTTGCTGATGTGGAAAAGATGAAACAAAAAATGGCAGACACACAAAAAAGGCATCAAAATCAATAAGTTCAAAAACTGTTTTGAGCAGTGGAACATAATGTCTTCATAGGTATTGTATCAAATGGAGAATGATTGAAATTTAAACATGTAAGAATAAACACACATTTTTTAATAAATAAATTCTGGAGTTTTGTGGGGCCTCCCTCTTATATGTTTATTCTGATAAGGTAAAGGATGAATGCATCACTTACCTAGGTATGAATGCATGCCTAGTCCCATGCTATACTACTGAACATTATTAATTAAGGTGTGTCCCATCACAGAGAACAGAAAACATTACAAACAGCAGCTTAAAAAAAGTCAGCCAGCTTGTCTTATACAACACAAAGACCATGGGTAGATAGTCTACGTTGACACATAAGCTCACCTATGTCACCAAGCACCTGTTCCAGCTTCTGTGTTCCACACAATCACCTTTGGCTTGTGAGTTTCATTCTCATGCTCACAGGATGGCAGTCACACTTCTAGGTGTCCTGTTTTTATCTCAAAAAAAGAGAACAAAAGATGAAAACAGAAAAAAGGAAAAGGCTAAAGAGCATATAAAGAGGGAATGAACAAGTTATATCTTCTTTCATAAAAACTTACCTAGAAGTATGACTCCAAGAATTATTGAAGTTCACTGGTCCAAATGACATCATAATGGTTTTCTGTGGCCTGAAATTAATTTTAGACAAGAATATTTTGAGGAGAATATTTTCACTCAAAGAAAATTAGAGTTCTTATTAGTAGAGAAGAGAGAATGTCAATTGGAAACTAATTATATTGAGAATTTTCATTACATAAATATATCATCGATAATTTATATCTTGCACAGGCATTATTTACATCTGGTGTTATAGGTCAAAACAATAATCATAGATCATGTTATCTACATGCATAAAAATAAGTTGTCAGTTAACATGTCCAATATAAAGCTGGTATCTAAAGGAGTTTTCAATTTGCTATGCATTCCACATGCCTTTTTAAAAATTCCATGTAACTAATTGATAATGTAAGCCCATTTCTTTTTATAGATTACAAAGCCAACCTTTATTTAGTTGAAGCAATTTTCCCAAATCCCCATTAGAAAATATCATGGTCAAAAATTTAACACAGATCTTTGAAACTGCATCTTTCTTTTTCGTTTGCCATGCTTTCCTTTCTATTCATACCTTTGTGTATGTTATGTGCCTCATGGTTGGCTCTGACTCCTGGCACCTCTATGAATGAGTGACAACCACAATGTTCTGTTCTCAACAGCCCTGCTCAGCTCCTGTAGAATCAGGCTTCTGTTATAGAATCAATCCGTTTCATATTTGGTCTTCCTCTTTTCCTCCTGTCTTCTATTTTCCCCAGCATTATTGTCTTTTCCAAAGAACCCCACCTTTTATGATGTATCCTCAGTAATACAGCTTTGATTTTGTCATTTTTTGCTGCCAGGAATATTTCAGGATTAATTTGTTTTAGAACCTACTTGGTTATCTTTCTGGCAGCCCAGGATATCCATAGAGCTCTCCTCCAACACGCTATTTCAAATGAAACAAATATTTTTTATGTTAACTTTTTTCACTCTCCAACTTTCACATTCATACATAATAATTAGGAATATGAGGGTGTGGATGATCTTAGCCTAGTTTCTAACAGAACATGTTTTTGGTGATTTTTCCTAATCTTCCATTCCTTCTTTTCTGAGATTCAGTCTTCTCTTGATTTCAATGCTCCATCCTTTCTTTGAACTGAATTAGGGTAAGCAAAACCTTTGACAATGCCAGTGTCTTCATTATCTATGTTAAAATTGTGTATTTCTTCTGTAGTCATGCTTTTTCTCTTCATGTTCAAATACAGTTCTGCTTTGGCACTTTCTTCTTTGACTTTCATTAGTAGTTTCAAATCATTCATTCCTTTAGGATGGAATATTTTGCTTCTTGTTGCTTTCTCAGGTGTAAATGCATGCTCATTTCAACTAAACCCAGACTTTTAAGCAAGTAATACAGCTTAAGAGATAGTTCATTGATTTTAGGCTTGATTTCTTGGTAAACAAACCTGGAGGATCTTTAGCATATTGATTGTTGCCAAAAATAAGTATAAAAATAAATAATTGAATAGATTATTGATTAATTAATTGATGGGATATGTCTCTAGTCTTCTAAGTGTAACATTAAAAAAAATTTTGTCCATACCAACACATGTACACTTTCAGCAATAAACTTTTTTTAAAAATACTGTTTAGTGATAGAGATATAAACATACATAAAGGTCTTTGATTAATCCTGAACAACAACAAAAAAGTGTTTCTGAATGAGAATGAAATCTTTGAAGAAATTCTTGAAGGAAAATACAAAAGTTACTGAAGTTAATTAAAATTCTATTTTATTAAAGTTTCTAAATGTGGTTACAACTATGGAAACTCTATAGAAATTTAAAATTGTTAATATAATGTTTTCTATCAAGGAAATAACAAGCCAGGTCTTTTCATGACATCACAAAATAATTAGAAAATGTTATATTTTAAAAGGAAAATAAGAAAACAGTCACTGTATTTTAGAATTCACTATAATCTCTGTCCTTTGCTAGGTAGTTTATAAGCAAATTATGTATGAATAATATTATTTGTACATTGTTGTCATCAACATGTAAATGCATATTGTGTTTGATCCTCCCTACTGATGGGGTTGAGAAGAAATTATTTACCAGATCAATGGCAATATATCAAGAACTAGAAGTTTTTAGATTTATCTGCTCTGATAAAGATATTCAGTTCAATATAGCAGCTGTACTGGGGCTGTTGCCTGGTTATGTTTAAGGTTGTCCTTCCTTTTTCAAAAATCCATCTAGTTTCTCTTGTCAAAATACATAATAGAAAAGGAATAATAGGCACCACCACTCCTACATCTTTAAGTATTTTACAGTGACACTAATGTCTGTGTTTTTTTTTCTTTCAATGTTCTTTCTAATTACTATTTTGGCTGGTGTAGGAAAGGCCAGTCTCTAGATTTTCTTATTGGCATTTCCTAACTTACATTCACCTTTTTCTCCTTCCTTCCCATTGGTGTCACAGAAACATGACATACTAGATTCTTAGGCTCATGAACCCAACTGTTTCTATCTTGGATCTTGGAAACATGCAATTAGTCTTCTGTGTAACTCTCAGCTTCACAATGATATCTTTGATCCTATTTTTGACACAGTTTGCCTTTCAAATATTTCACTGTGGCCCACATTTGTAAACTCTTAGTGTTTTGGCTGTACTGGACTCACCCTTTTATTTTTCCAAAACATCCAGTATTTATAACAGCAGCCATTCTGATTCACAATGTTATGATTATCATTGCTCCAGTGCCCTTGGTTACCATGTCCATAGCATTTAGCATATCAGCTTCAACCTTGCGCCTGCAAACTGTCCCAATTAACTGTAAATTAAAGCCTTGGTAACCTGATGCAATTATATGCCAAGTATTATTGCCACCTCACTTGTCACCAGAAATAAGGTCCTACTTACCATGCTAGTAAAAAGTCTGGCTCTAAATATTATCCACAGGGGCTGTTGTCTAGGTCTAGGGTCATTCTGGTTTCAATCATCTTTGCCTTAGTTTCCACATCAGGAGCACACAACACAGACTTTTCTGCTCCTACTCTGTTAGAACTTGCAGTCTCAAAGAACAGAAATGAAGAAAAAAAAGGAAACAAAACAGAAACTCCATAAAACATTATGGAGTTTTAGCAAGCTGGATCCTGTTCAGTATCAAATGCACCTACTTGTTTAAATATCATCCCTTAGGCTCTATAAATGTATGCTTTTCTAGACAATCTATTGGAGGAAGGGGTGAACGACTCTTTACTAGCGCTCTCATTTCCCACTGATCAATAGTTTGTTTCATAGAACAAACATTTTCTGTTACTATGAAACTAGTAGGTTTCATTGCATCCCAGCACTTAAAATCAATAGGAGGGCCTGGAGCAGGAGCAAGAAGTGTGTTGTAAGTATGAGATGAACTATTATTCTACTGTGTCTTCACATAGTTATTTGGAGCACACCCAAATTTTGTTACTGCAGTGTTACTCAGGGACAGAACTTGTGGACCTAAGGTCCTAAAGAGAGATAAAAATCAAAAGTATTTGAAATTGAGCATAATTATGAGTTGTATAATACATAAGAGGTTGTGTTGAAGCAATCAGCTAAACAAAGATGACTGCTACCTTTCATCTTCTAGCCTTGCTTTCTTTTCACAAAATGAATATCGACTTGTAAATTATTTTACTAAATATTTATCACAGTAAATTTATTTTGATAAATAAATTTATTTATTAGAAAGAAATTTATCACTGTAAACTGTGAGATATTTTGATAAAGAGAATAATATGATCGATTTGACAAGCAACTCAAACTCCAAAACCAATCAGATGATCACATTATCAAATTTATAATTTAAGCTAAAACATCATAGAGTAAAACATCAATTACTCTAAAAATCATTCCACATAATCTGTGATTTTTTTATATATAATCTGTTGGAAAAATTTTAAGAAAAGATTAGTTGGTTATTTTTTCATAAAGTGGACTTCTCAAAGAGATTTGTTACAATACTGAAGTTGTTCCATAAACTAGTAAGTATGGTCAGCCCTCCATATCCATGGCTCTGCTTCCTTGGAGTCAACTAACTGTGATGAAAAAATAAACATTTTTAAAATGTCACATTGTTGCTAACACAGGAGGATTGTATCAGTCCTGAATTGTACAGATTTTTTTATCCTGTATACTACACAATACAGTATAACAACTATGTGCATAGCCTTATATTGTAGTATATATTATAAGTAATCTATACATGATTTAAAGTATATGGGATGATGTGGCTGGGTCATATGCAAAAACTACAGGGTTTTACATAAGGGGCTTGAGCATCTTTAGATTTTGTTATCCACAAGGGTCTTGGAGCCAATCCCCTGGGGATACTGAGGATGACTGTAATTTTATTTAAATCATGTTTGCTTTCATGTGTTGATTTTACTCTATCTGTATTTGTATCTATGTACACGTGCATATGCTGTTGGTCAGCCAGATTCTGTTCTTCATGATTGCATTTAAATCATATAATTTGTATCTTTATTTGTTTCTTAGTATGTTACCATTACCTGCACACATTTAATTCTCCTCTCCTTCCTCCTTTTCCTCCTCCTTCTTCTTCTTTGCTTCTATTCTTTTTTTTTTTATTTTATTTTTATTTTGTAACTTTTTTATTGTTGTTCCAGTACAGTTGTCTCCATTTCCCCCCACCACTCCCTCCACCCCAGCCATCTCCACTTCCCACCCTTGATCCTACCTGCCTTTGGTTTTGTCCATGTGTCCTTTAAACATGTTCCTGAAAACCCTTCCCACTTTTTCCCCCATTATCCCCTCCTACCTCCCCTCTGGTTACTATCTGTTTGCTCTTATTACCAATGTCTCTGGTTATATTTTGTTTTTTGATTAGGTTATACTTATAGGTGAGATCATATAGTAATTTGTCTTTCACTTCCTGGCTTATTTTACTTTGCTTCTATTCTTCATTTGAATTATCCATCTCTTCCCCCGCCCCCAGATTTTAGGTAACCTCCTATGTTGTGATAGTAATTTTTATTTTACATATGTTTTTATTTTTTCAGAATAATATACCATTTTATATATGTTTGATAATATAACCTGTAGTATTTCTGGATGTTGATGCTCTAAAATATCCAAATTAAAGGTAAGCATGTTGTTCTTAGAGTCTTTAGTAGAAATTTTAGTTTGTTACATCTCTTTAGAAAAAGTAATTAATGCTCAATAGATAAGGATTCTGTTTATTTATTTAAACATGTGTTTCCTGTCACAACTAACAATTGCAAGTGATTAGATTATTTGTATATGTGTCTGTATGGTAAAACATTAAGTACATTTATCCTTCTGTCTTTATTAATCCTAACTTGGTCCTTTAAATGTATTTAGATAAAGTGTTATTCAGACCATCAATATACATTTCCACGGATCTTTAATACAACCTCATTGTATTGCCCTTTTTTGAACCAATTTTGCTAGTACTATTACATAATAAATAATAGTCCATAAGATTCTATAGCATAATCACATTGTCTGATATGAGAATGTGTTTCATTTTTTACATTTTTTAACATTGTTTTCTAAGGGACAATAGGGAATGGTTTTTATGTCAAGAAAAAATTCTTAATGCTGAGAAGAACATTTTCCTTGCTTGCCTCTGATGAGCCCCAACCAGAGATCAAACCCACAACCTAGGTACATGCCTGACTGGGGAGCGAACCTGAAACTTTTTTGGTCTATGGGACAATGTTCCAACCAACTGAGGCACTTGGTTAAGGCCCATTCATTTATTCTTAAAGTATTAATTGAATATATCTATGTAACTGATATTAGTACCATGGCAACTGTGCAATAACACTCCCTGAGATACTCCTTCTAACATTGTCTGTTACTTCCAAGAGCCTCTTTTTGTATTTGAATATAAAGATCATCCCAATACGTTTTTGGTTGCAATAGAATGTGTTCACAGGTTTCATATCTATTTAAGTTATAATTTATGTTCAAGTGACTTTGTTAATGTATGCATCTATTTAAAAGTAATTCTAAAAGTGTAGAGCTGATTGTAGCTAAAGATGATAAATAATTCTGCCCTGGTAATGGCAGAAATAGGTTCTTTTGATGGAAAATAGTCTCCCAAATTTAAATGCTTAATTGATGAAGTTCACAAAAAAATAGAAAATACCTTTCAATTCACAATAAATGGCAACATTAAAAGTGATTATTTTTAAAAAATTCTAAGATCTTATTGGCAAGTAGAGGTCTTTATACATACAATAGCTATAGCTATTTACTGTCTAATATTTTGTAGAGATTTTGTGTTCTTGCTAATGAAGGATATAACTATTGGCTCTTCCTGTTTGTGTTTGTTTTTATTTTAGGACAAAGTAAGGTTAAGAATAAACTAACAATGACATGAATGAACACTTTAATACTTACCTTCCCAAATACACCTAGCCTATTAGTTTTGTATAACTAAAGTAGAAAACTTGGAAGAAAATATCTGAAAAAGTTTGCTGAGCTGCCAGGTATCAAGATGGTTGATTAAGACAATTAGTACAACCCTAAGCCTTTAAGAACTTATAGTGATTGTGTGGTAAGAGGCAAAGGAAAAGAAATGCACTAATTTTTCCCACAGAACAGCATCGGGTGTGGGTCAGTTGGATGACATGTTGTGCAGGCATGAAGAGGTCTCACTGCAGAAGAACCCTGAACAAAAGGTTGCTGCTGTTCTGTGGACCTGGAGAGGCTGTGGAGATTGCAAGGGAGAGGCTTAGGTGTAGACAAGTACTAAATCAGTGGGTTGAATGTCTTAAGGCCACCTAGTAAGGCAGGATTGCTGAAAAGTGCCTCAGTGAGGGCCTCTAGATAAAGGATGATTTTAAAACAAAAAGCTTGAGGTGGAAATGCATACTATGGAATAGCATGTCTGGCCACAGGCAGGGCAGATAGCTTGAACCCTTGAGGCAGCTGCCTTCAGGAACTGCAGTGCATTTGCTATGCACCAAGTCTGCTGTGGAGAGGACAGTTTTCCCTCAGGAGGCCTGTCAGGCAAGGCTTTGTAATTACCTGAGCTCAGGCCCCAAAGAGCATACAGAGGATTTTGGCCTGGAGTCAGACATGAACGTTCCAGTCATCAAATGTTATGGGATGCCCTAGGAACATCAGTTATTATACTTCAGGTTCCAGGAGACAAGTCAATCATAGACATGAAAGACTCATTTTTTAACCCCCTACAAACTGGCAAACTATAAAATGAAGATGGTCATAAAACTTACAGCCAGAGGAACTTTATTCTTAGTAAGGGCCCAAGAAAGGTGGCTTGGTGCTAGATTATCATTGCAAGCCCCCAAAAGAGCAGCTAAAGAATATGAGTGAAAATGTTCTGCATATAGGTGAGACTCTGGGAACACTTTAAAACAAATTTGAAAAAAAAATTGTGCAGTTTAGGTTGAGTCCAAGCATGGTGAGATGGTTATTTTATATACTGTAGGACTCAAGAAAATGGTTTGGGTAAACCATAGCTCTCTATGAATTGAAGGAGCTATTTCCAGTAACACCTACAACACAATACCACAAGCCACTTGGTTATGGTACATCCTGAATGGATAATTGAGGGATATGGACAGCACTTTTTTCACTTCATACTACTTAGGCTATAAATCTATAATTATGTTTAAGCCAGTTGGTATGGAAAGTGACCAAAATCACTTTCTTTTAGGTCTCTTCCAGTTTAAGTTATAAAATTTTGGACAATATGGCATCAATCTTGACAAATTTATTGTTCTGCTTTTGGTGTGGCAGATATTGTGTCATCTGATCTCAAAATCCCTGCCAGAACCAATGGTATCCTCATCTTTTGATAAACCCAGATCAAAAGATGAGGATAAACAGATTGATGAATCTTACTATTAAGATTTACGGATAGTCAGAAGCTGCAGATTCTACCCTCAAGGATTCCCATATCATCATATGTAGTTAGATAAAACCAGAACAGAGACCAAAGATATAGAAAACTCTAGACATGCTTGGAAGTCCTGGACAATGCCTGTAATTTCTGCTGGGTGAGATGGGGGGCTTGGAACATTTATGAGTCAGGATAACCTACGAAGTATGCTGAGATAGTAAATAAAGAACCCCCAAATCCTAGTGAACTAATACAATTAATGTTTATACGTTTATGCCAAGTTGGCTGAGGCTTTGTGCAACCTTCTAGAGCAACCATTTTCTTTGCAGCAACTCAGCAATTCAGGCTAACAAAGTCCCTGCCACTCTCTAGGTTGCTCCATCCGAATACATCCTTGCCCCAAGCTATGTGGAAGAGAAAGTCCCCCTCCAGTAATTAAAGGTATAAGCCTTTAAATGACACATTATTTCCATTCACAAAGCCTTGGCCAATCCTAGTCACATGACACTATCTAACCACAGTGAAAAGTCACAGGTGAGCAGTGGAAGTATGTGATGTACAGTATCAAGATGTGATATTTTGTAACTGCAAGCTAATTTGTACTCAGGGTGGGAGAGCTTGGAGATACTAACAGTAGGTACGTCCTCAACATTAGAAGGATTGGAGGGGAGTGGGGATGATTCAACTACTCTCAGGATTCTTTCTCCACCAAATAGTTTTTCTTTTCCTGTTCACACATATTAATATTTCTTACAATTTAAAATTATGACACTAATGATTCTAATACAATATCCACTACCCTAGGAGTCATTATTCAAGCAGAAATAAAAATATATTTTGTCTACAGCAAAGCTCTGGTGGCATCTTTGACAAAAATCAGAATTAGATCCTGAATGTTAACTCTCCTCCAAAACCAATATAAAATGTTTTGTGTTTAGAAAATTCTTAAGTTTTAATAACTATCACTTTAACGTCCAGTAAGCCGACAATCATTTTATACCTAAAATTTCTTCTATTACTCAGTGTCTTTAACTGATTTTTATTAGTACAGGGAAGGAAATCTGAACAGTAAGAGGAGCAACCAATTATGATCAGTTTAGAGATGCCTGTGTCAAGAGTTTTACAGAAGGTGTATTTAATAACTGAAATGTTTCTCCTCCTAATTAGTTTTTGATATACCATCATGTTTTCCTCTTCTGAACAGGAAACTTCTAAGAAAGTTGCTGTTGCACAGCTGTTTTGTCATCTTGCTAATATTTAGCTCCTTGTGAAACTCAATGTGTTGTTACTTTAAGCCTAGCTTTTTCACTAAGTCAGCTGCCAAATGTATTATCTAACTTATTTGTTCTGTTTTTTAAAAACAGTGTGAAAATGTATTCCATCTGATATCAGCACAATTTATTTTTATTTTTAATGATTTTTATTTACCTGTCTTTTACCTCCCTCAAACTTCTACTCTCATAGTGTAACAGAGTTGTTTAGTACTCTGAGGGGCTGTATTTATTTTGTGCTTGTAAATATTAAATTTCTTCCTATACCTCAGCTCTTTGTTCTCATGTTTTAACACAGTGTGCAAACGGTATGGTGGGAAACCCCTGGCATGGGAGAGGAGTGGCAGGGCAGAACAGCATAGAGTGAATACAGCACATCCAGGCAAAAATGACTTGGGACATGACTAGGCATTGAGAGGTAGACAAGCATCATCCCATCAGGCAGGAGGAAGAGAAATAACATGCTACTTACACTTCATCCGTATCTTTAATGGTTCAATCTTCCTCTGATTGCAATTCTTTTCTGTATGTATAGCATATGTGTGTATGTGAACTAACACAATATAAATAGACATGTAAACACACTTTTGCAAACATATACATCAAACGTACCCCACCACACACACAGACGCATACACACACAAGACTCACAACCACAGGATACCACACACCCACCTATCACACACTCACACACACGAACACAAACCATGCTTGCATACATACTACCTATCCCACCCTCACACACACCACTGGCATTCAGAATCCTAAAATCCACAGGTTTTACATGACCAGCACAAATATGTGTAAGGTATCATGGTTTTCTAACATTCTTTTTTGTTCTGCATTTGTGTTAAAAAGAAAATTTTGTTGTTTTCTAATAAAACCTATAAAATAATTTAATTTATATGTTACATGTAGTTATGTATATCTGTTTTAAAAATAATTTGTCTGTAGATTCTTTGCATACAGATTTTGCAAAGAATGCAATATTTGTTTATAAGATTTTGTAAAGAAAAATATTTTTCAATAGTTTTTATTTCTCTAAAATGCAATTAATTATTTGTAATGTTGTTAAAAGTATTACAATGAAATAATGAAATCACTGAATCAGTTCTAAGCTTCATAAATGACTTTTACCACGACACACTTTAGTATTAAGTATAATTGCAAAAATAATAGTTCAGTCTTAAGAGGTTTACTGGAGAATATTGCACTAGCTGGAAAGTCAACTTATAAAATCTGTGCACTGAAGAGATTTCTAAATTCTGAAATGGATGAGGAGAACTCAGAAAAAATACAGACTAGCACCAAATTAAACCAATTTAAATACCTTTTCTTGTAATATAAGCGTAAAAAATCAAATAACAAATCACACAGATCAAATTGTGGACTGAGCAACACTTCTTAAGCATCACACTTACAGAGTTCATTACCTCTCTCACAACTGGAAGAATGATAGAACAGGACAATTGCATGGCCAGTAGCGCAAATCCCTCTTCTAGCTGAAATCTCTATGCAGGTTCCCAATCAACTACCAGCATCATAGGAAAAGTAGAGGATGGAAACTGCCTTTATCTTGAATACTGAACTGAGACTGTGGGCAAAAAAACAAGTTCCTATTAGATTAAGCTACTGAAATATTGAAATGTATTATTTTTGTTAGTTTTAATCTCTCCGTACCACTACCTGCCATTCCATTGGGAACCTGAGGAAGAGGAATTTTTATAGGAATACAGCATCTGATACATAGAAAGTTACTGTGCTTTTGTGATTTGGGCACATTTCCAGGAACCCTGTGTATTAAATATATCTCTGTATTAATCTAAAAATAAATAAAAATGAGCCTCATCTTTTCTTATGGCTGAAGATAAAACTTCCACACAGAAAGATCATGCAATCAATCTCAATAGGTTGAAAGGCAAAGAAACAGGTAAATACAATATATTGAGGAAAGGATTATAATAGGAAAAGTAAACCTCAGGGTAGGGATAAATTGGATATAAGGGAAAGGAGATTGATATCAAAGATGAATCTGAAGATGTTGGATGGAAAGGTCAATCCTGACAGTGGGTGGGACAAAAAATAGAAAGAACAAGATATTTCCTAAAAACTGAAAGTAATTAAAGAACTTGAAGAATAGTATGTACTGAGGTCAGAAAGTGATCCATTAGGGTTATTATGTGAGCCAGGGATTTTATAACATGACTCAGAGTTAATATTTTTATCTTGATAGCTGTCAGAGAAATTGGAGAATTTTAAGCAAAGAAGTGATGTCGCTGCATTTTCTGTATAAGAAAGATCACTGGTGACCGTAAAGAAGGGAGATTAGAGGAGGATGGATAAGATTGATGACAGGAAATGACAATTAGGAGGTTGATGCATTAATTCAGATAAGAAATAATGAGGCCTGAGCTAGGCCACAGCAATGGATATGGGAGAGCAGTACAGTTTAGAAGGCTGTTGAGTTATTTCCAGTAATTAGATATACCAGGTTTGAACACCAGCAGCTTACTTTTCATATGCTAGCTTACTTACCTGCTATCACAATCTTTCTGAGTCATTCCTGGAGGAAAAACATATATGAGATGTGATATCATTTGTTGCTTAAGCCAATTTCTTCTGGTTTTAAACACTAGACAATGATAAATAGTTTTATTATTTTACTATGTTAGTGACCTAAAATAAAGTTGTAGCTGGTGTTTATGAAATACCATGTTACCCTCAAAGAAATAGAGGGTAATAAAAGTGAAATTTCTCTCAGAGTTAAAATACAGAATTAATTATCATAAAGTGGGAAGACAAAGTCACCTTGAAAAGACAGAAGTGTCTCAAGCAACCATGATTTGACTGAAACCTACTTTGTTCTGCATACTTCCAGGTAACAAAGAATTGTGTTTTAATTTTAAAATCAGCCATATGAGGCTGCTAAGTCTGAATTTACTTCTAAACAGTTCATCTATTCTCAATTGAACAGTTTGAGATAGTTTCTCTATGGTTGCACCCAGGGTTACTTTGGGAATGGTTGCTTTTGTTCTTAGTTTAGTCTTCAAAATTGTCCATTCTTGTCATTCCAAATAAACATAAAATCTAAGTGAATTTGGTGTTTTTGCCATGTAAACCTCATCTTAAAGGTAAGCTCTATAGACTCCAACATCCCCCAGAGATTGCTCACTGTGAGTAGTTACAGCATACACAAGTTTCTTCTGTTAGCAATGCTAACAGCCAGAATTCTTCCCATGGGAAGTTCAATAAGATAATGACACAGGTGAGGCTCCTGAGGACACAGCCTGCTTGTCCTTCCTGTTGGTTACCATTTTTATTTGTAACCTTCTTTTTTTATCTTTTTCCCCACTTCTGAAATTTATTATAGTACATTTTTATTGTTATTCAATTACAGTTGTCTGCATTTATCCCCCACCACTCCCTGGCCCCAGCCATGACCCCAACCATGCCCACCTCCCTCCCCTGCTTCCACCTTGCCTTGGTTTTGTCCATGTGACCTTTACAATTGTTCCTGAAAACCCTCTTCAAATGTCTGCATAACTTACTCTTAATAAGAGTAAGTACCTGCTAATTCATATATTGGGAGTGTTTTATGCCTACTCTTTTCTGCCCCCTTTAAGACAGGAGAGGAAGCTGGAACAGAGAAGAGCTCTCGCAGAGAACAAAGTGGTTGCTACTGTGATCCCCCCACCATGTGTTCTGCCCACAGTGTTCCTGACACTCTGTGAAATAGGCAATATAGGGAAGTAAATTTATCTAGAGCTGGGACACTAAACTTCCAGGACACTGACTCCAGGCTCCTGAGGGAGCAATGGCTCTGCTTTAGTAAAAATGTGGAACAGAAAGAGCACTTTGATAATTCTGGTTCTCATCAATTTAGCCTTATTAGTGCTAAAGATTAAATAGTGAGTTCATTTTCTTAAAATATACCTTGAAATATCAAATATAAAACAGAAACAAATGAAGAACAAACACAGATCAAAAATCTGACTGATAAGAAATTTGCAATTCTTTTTTTTAAAGCTTTTTTTTAAGATTGTATTTATTTATTTTTAGATAGGGAAGGGAGGAAGATAGAGAGAGAGAGAGAGAGAGAGAGAGAGGGAAAGAGAGAGAAACATCAATGTGCAGTTGCTGGGGGTTATGGCCTGCAAACCAGGCATGTACCCTGGCTGGGAATCAAACCTGGAACATTTTGGTTCCCAGCCCATGCTCAATCCACTGAGCTACGCCAGCCAGGAGAAATTTGCAATTCTTAATATAGCAAAGACTATGCTATATGTTAAACCTGAGGACAGACAGAAGTCAACATCTCACTGAATGAAAAACTGTAGTTCTACCAAGAAGGCTGCATTAGTTTTATTGATGCAGTAAAAACTTACCATAAATTAGTGACTTAAAACAACACAAATTTATTACCATGTGTTCTGGGGCACATGTGTCTCCCTAGGGTAGAAGTAAACTCAGCAGGACTATGTTCCTTATGGAAACTCTATGAGAAAATTAGTTTCCTCACCTTTTCCAGCTTCTAGATGCTGCCAACTTTACTTGGTTCAAGACCCCTTTTCAGCCATAATTGCATCACTACAAACTCGGCCTCCATCATCATATCCCTCTCTCTCATTCTCCTGCTTCTTTTCCCCATTGGAACTCTAGGTATTACACTGGGCTCACCTAGGTATTCCTGGATAAACTCCCCATCTCAGGACCATTAACATAATCATATCTGATTAGTCCCTTTGCCACATAAAGTAACATTCATAGATTTCAGAGATAAAGACCTGGACACTTTGGGGAGGTACTTATTTAGCCTACCACAAAGACTATATAAAAGACCCAAATACTAGACAGCAAGAAATGGACTTTTTGTTGTTATTGTTGCTATTAGATATGAAGAAACATTATTGGTTATTGTTCTGACCTCAATCACAAATGAAGGCATTTTCTGTAACTATTATTATTTATTTGTATATTTTTATTGTTATTAAATTACAGCTGTTTTCATTTTACCACCATTACTCTTGCATGGCCTACACACCCCAACCTCCCACATTTCATCCTCCCCACCCCCAACTTTGTCTTAGTCCATGGGACCTTTATACATGTCCCTTAACTTGACCCTTCTCTTTCTATCCTCTATAATCCCCCTCCTCCTTCCCCTCTGTTATTTATTTCCATGTCTCTGGTTATATTTCGCTTGCTTGTTTGTTTTGTTGATTACATTTCATTTAGAGGTCGGATCATATGGCATTTGTCTTTCACCACCTGGCTTATTTCACTTAGCATAATGCTCTCCAGTTCCATCCATGCTGTCATGAAGGACAGAAGTTTCTTCTTTCTTTCTGCTGCTATGTAGTATTTCATTGTGTAAACCTACCATGTTTCCATGATCCACTCATTTACTGATGGGCATTTAGGCTGTTTCCAGCACTAGGCTATTGTGAATAATGCTGCTATGAACATTGGGGTGCATAGGTTCTTTCGAACTGGTGTTTTGAGATTCTTAGGGTATAATCCCAGCAGTGGAATTGGAAGGTCAAAAGGCAGTTCCTTTTTGGTTTCTGAGGAAATTCCATACTGTTTTCCATAGTGGCTGCACCAGTCTGCATTCCCACCACCAATAGGGGACTAGGGTCCCCTCTTGTCCAAAACCTCACCAGCACTTTTTTTGTTGTTGATTTTTTTTAGGATGGCCATTCTGACCAGTGTGAAGAGGTATCTCATTGTGGTTTTAATTTGCATCTCTCTGATGGCTAGTGATGCTGAGCATCTTTTCATATGTGTATGGGTCATCTGTATGTCCTCTTTGGAGAAGTGTCTGTTCAGGTCCCTTGACCATTTTTTAATTGGATTGTTTATCTTCCTGATGTGGAGTCATGTTAGTTCTGTACATTTTAAAAATCAAGCCCTTGCCTGAGGTATCATTGATAAATATATTTTACCATATGATTAGTTCCCTTTTCATTTTGCTGATGTTTTCTTTAGCCATGCAGAGCTTTTTAATTTGATGTGGTCCCATTTTTTTTAATTCTTTCCTCTTTATCCCTTACTCTAGGGGATATATCAGTGAATATATTACTGAGTGAAATATATGATATTTTCCTGTCTATGTTCTTTTCTAGGACTTTTATGTTTTCATAACTTATATTTAAGTCTCCTATCCATCTTCAGTTTATTTCTTCTGTATGGTATAAGTTGGTGGTTGAGTTTCCTTTTTTTTGCATGTACCTGAACAGATCTCCCAATACCATTGTTGAAGAGGCTACCTTTACTCCATTTTATGCATCCACTCTCTTTGTCAATATTAATTGATCATGAAGACATGAGTTTATTTCTGGTCTCTCTATTTTGTTCCATTGATCTATCTGTTCTTATGCCAGTACCAGACTGTTTTGATCACAGTGGCCTTGTAATACAGTTTGATATCAGGTATTGTGATCCCTCCTACTTTGCTCTTCTTCTCAGAATTGCTGTAGCTATTTGGGGTTGTTTGTGGTTCCATATAAATTTGTTTTTCTGGTTCATTGGGCCTTTATTTTTATTTATTTTCTTTTTAAAATATATTTTATTGATTATGCAATTACAGTTGTCCCATTTCCCCCCTTCACTCCCCTCCACCCTGCACACCCCCTCCCACCCACATTCCCCCCTCTAGTTCATGTCTAAGTGTCATACATACAAGTTATTTGGCTCCTACATTTCCCATACAATTCTTACCCTCTCCCTTGCCTATTCTCTGCCTACCATCTATGCTACTTTTTCTCTGTACCTTTTTCCTCTCTCTCCTCCTCCCACTCCCCTGTTCATAACCCTCCATGTGATCTCTATTTCTTTGATTCTCTTCCTGTTCTACTTGTTTCCTTAGTTTGTTTTTGTTTTAGGTGTGCTTGTTGATAATCGTGAGTTTACTGCCATTTTACCATACATATTTTTTATCTTCTTTTTCTTTGATAAGTCCCCATAACATTTCATATAATAAGGGCTTGGTGATGATGAACTCCTTTAACTTGACCTTATCTGAGGAACACTTTATCTGCCCTTAAATTCTAAATAAAAGCTTTGCTGGATAAAGCAATCTTGGATGTAGGTCCTTGCCTTTCATGACTTGGAATACTTCTTTCCAACCCCTTCCTGCCTTTAAGATTTCTTTTGAGAAGTCAGCTGACAGTCTTATGGGCACTCCTTTGTAGATAAATCTCTCCTTTTGGCTTGCTACTTTTAATATTCTCTGTTTATCTTTAATCTTGGGTAACTTAATTATGATGTGCCTTGGTGTGTTCGTCCTTGGGTCCAACTTCTTTGGGAGTCTCTCAGCTTCCTGGACTTCCTGGAAGTCTATTTCCTTTGCCAGATTGGGGAAGTTCTCCTTTATTATTTGTTCAAATAACTTTTCCACTTGTTGCTCTTCCTCTTCTCCTTCTGGTACCCCTATAATTTGGATGTTGGAATGTTTAAAGATATTCTGGAGGTTCCTAAGCCTCTCCTCAGTTTTTTGAATTCTTGTTTCTTCATTCTTTTCTGATTGGATATTTCTTCCTTCCTTCTGGTCCACACCATTGATTTGAGTCCTAGTTTCCTTTCCAACAGTATTGGTTCTCTGTACATTTCCTTTTGTTTCACTTAGTGTAGCCTTCATTTTTTCATCTAAATTGCGACCAAAATCAATCGGTTCTGTGAACATCCTGATTATCAGTATTTTGAATTATGCATCTGATAGGTCGTCACTTAGTTGTATTTTTTTCTGGAACTTAGATCTGTTCTTTCATTTGTGCCATTTTTTTTGTCTTGATGTGCCTGCTACATAGTAAGGGGCAGAGCCTTAGGTGTTCACCAGGGCAGGGTAACCCACCTTTCTGTGTTGTGATACTGTATGTAAGGGAGGGGTCTGAGAGGGAACAATGGTGCTTGCTCCACTCTCTGCCAGATTTCAGTCACTTCTGCTTCCCACAAGCAAAGTGGGCCCTTCTGGTGCTGATTACCATATGGGTGGGTTTGTATACATTCTAGGACCCTGTGGATCTCTCCCATGAATTCTCCTGTGAGGCTGGGAGTCTCTCCCAGCACATTAACTCCTACAGGTGTTTTCAATGAATGGTTTGGGGCTTTATTTCCCTGCACTTGGGCCCTGTTTGTGCAGTCTGTCCCACTAGTCAGTTCTACCTGGTTTATCTGCGAGTAAATGTGGGGCCGCTGGATCTGCCAGCTGCCTTGCATGTCATGCCCTGCTCCACAATCCATCGTCTCTCTGGGTTCACCAGCTGCCACTTTGCCAAGAGCCCATTCTGCCTGGCTGCCTGACTCCACCCCTCCTACCGTTCTAGATGAATGTGTCTTTAACTCCTTGGTTGTCGGACTTCTATATGGTTTGAATTTCTGTCAGTCCTGGCTGGTTTTGTTTTTAAATTGTTGTTGTCCTTCTTTTGGTTGTGTGAGGAGGCACAGTGTATCTACCTACTCCTCCATCTTGGCTGGAAGTTGGTTCCATATAAATTTTTGAAGTGTTTGTTATATATCTGTGAAATAAGTCATTGGTATTTTAATAGGGATTGTGTTGAATCTGCAAATTGCTTTGTGTAGTATGGACATTTTGATAATGTTGACTCTTCCAATCCATGAACATGGTATATGCTTTCATTTATTTGTGTCTTCACTAATTTCTCCTTTCAGTGTTCTGTAGCTTTCTGAGTAGAGGTCTTTTACCTCCTGGATTAAGTTTATTCCAGGGTGCTTTATTTTTCTTGTTTCTATATCAAATGGGATTTTTCCCCTGATTTCTGTTTCTGATACTTCATTGTTGGCATACAAAAATGCCTTCAATTTCTGAATTGACTTTGTATCCCGCTATTTTTCCAAATTCACTTATTAGGTCAAATAGTTTTTTGGTGGAATCTTTGGGTTTTCTTTGTACACTATCATGTCACCTATAAACAATGGCAGTTTTACTTCCTTCTTTTCAATTTGGATGCTTTCTATTTCTCTTTCTCTTCTGATCACTGTGGCTAGAACTTCCATTACTATGTTGAATAAGAGAGGTGAAAGCAGACACCCTTGCTTTGTTCCTGATGTTATGGGAAAATTTTTTAGTTTTTACCTGTTGAGTATGATGTTGGTCATAGGTTTCTCATATATGGCCTTATTTATGTTGAAATATGCTCCCTCTCTTCCCAATTTTCTGGGCATTTTTATCATACATTTGTGCTAGATTTACTCAAGTGTGTTTTCAGCATCTACTAATATGACCTTGTGAGTTTTGTCTTTCCCTTTGTTTATCTGATGTATTATGCTTATTGATTTTCAAGTGTTATACCATCCCGGCATCCCTGGGATGAATATTATTATTATGGTGTATGACTTATTTAATATATTTTAAGATCCAGATTGCCAATATATTGCTGAGGATTTTAGCATCTATGTTTAAGAGATATTGGCCTGTAATTTTCTTTCTTTGTTGTGTCTTCATCTGGTTTTAGAATTAAGGTAATTCTCGTGTAAAAGAGTTTGGGAGTCTTCCTTCTTGAATTATTTTTAAAGATTTTATTTTTATTTTTATTTTTAGAGACTGGGGAAGGGAGGGAGAAAGAGAGGGAGTGAAACAGCAATATATGGTTGTCTCTCATGTGGTCCCCACTGGGGACCTGGCCCATAACCTAGGCATGTGTCCTGGCTGGAAATCAAACCAGCAATGCTTTGGTTCACAGCCCATGCTCAATCGACTGAGCTATACCAGCCAGGGCTGGATTTTTGAAATAGAGAGAGATAGTTCTTCTGTGAATGGTTGGTAGAATTTGGCTGTGAAGCTCAGTCCATAGCTTTTTGAGTGCCAGAGATTTTTGTTTACCACTTCAATTTTGCTAGTTGTTATTGGTCTAGTTAGGCTTTCTGCTTCTTTTTGTTTCAGTTTTAGAAGATTGTGTTTCCAGAAACTGGTCTCTTTCTCCCAGGTTTTCCAATTTCTTGGCATATAGTTGTTCATAGTAATTTCTTACAATCCTTTGTATTTTGGTGGTATCAGTTGTGACTTCTCCTCTTTCATTTCTGATTTTATTTATTTGGGTGCTCTCCCTTTTTTTCTTGATGAGTCTGATTAAATACTAGTCAATTTGTTTATCTTTTCAAAGAGAAAGCTCCTTGACTTATTGATTCCTGGAATTGTTTTATTAGTCTCTATGTCATTTAATTCTGCTCTGATCTTGATTATTTCTTTCCTTCTACTCTCTCTGGGCTTTGTTTGTTGTTGTTCCTCCAGTTCTTGTGGATGCACTATTAGGTTGTTTATTTGAAATGTTTCTATCTTTTTCTTGGCAGGCCTGTATTGCTATTAACTTCTCTCTCAGGACTGTCTTCACTGTGTCCCACAGGTTTGGGACTATTGTGTGTTCTTTTTCATTTGTTTCCAGAAACTTTTTGATTTGTCCCTTGATCTCATTATTGACCAATCCATTGTTTAATAGCATGCTATTCAGGTTTCAATTTGTTGAGGCTTGTTTTGTGTCCTATCATGTGGTCTATCTTTGAAATGTTCCATGTGCATTTGAAAATAATGTATATTTTGCTTCTTTGGGGTAAAAGTTTCTGTATACATCACTTGAAGTCCATTTGATCTATTCTGTCATTCAGTACCACAATATCCTTGTTGATATTTTTTTGTAAGATCTATCCATTGGTGACAGTGAGATGTTAAAAACCCCTACTACAAATGTGTTGCTGTCTATATCTTTCTTGAAGTCCTCCAAGATTTTCCTTATATATTTGGGTGCTCCTAGTTTGGGTGTATATATGTTTACATATTTATATCTTCTTCATGGATTCTTTCCATGAGTATTATGTCTGTGCCTCTTTTTATGGTCTTTGTTTGAAGTCTATTTTGTCTGATAAGAGTATTGCTACACCAGCTTTTTTTTCCTGTCCAGATGTTAGGAATATTTTTTTCCAACACCTCCTCTTTCAGTGTGTGCGGTTCTCTTGTTCTGAGGTGGATGTCTTGTAGGCAGCAATGTGCAGGTCATATTTTCTTATTTATTAAGTTATTCTATGTCTTTTGATTGGAGCATTTAATCCATTTACATTGATAGGTACTTATTCATTGCTATTTTCCCCTTTGTACCTGTGTTTCCCTTTCTCTCACTTCTTTTCTTTATCTTCGTAAAACAGTTCCTTTACCATGCCTTACAATGCTGGTTGGGTGAAGGTGTATTCTTTAAGCCTTGTTTTGTCTGGGAAACTCCTTATGTGGCATTTCATTTTAAATGAGAGCCTGGCTGGGTAGAGCAGTCTCTGTTGCAGGCCTTTCTTTTCACTACTTGGAATATTTCTTGCCATTCCCTTATGGCTTGTAGTGTTTCTGTTCAGAAGTCAACTGATAGCCTATCAAAGCTCCCTTATATGTTACTTCCTGTTTCTCCCTTTCTGCCTTTAAGATTTCTCTTTGTCTTGGAATTTTGCTATTTTAATTATGATTTGTCTTAGAGTGAGCTTCTCTGGGTTCCTCTTGATTGAGACTCTCTGTGTTTCCTGGACTTGTGTGACTTTTCCTCTCATCAAAATTGGGAAGTTTTCCATCATTGCTTTTTCAAACAGGTTTTCTATCCCTTGCTCTTCTTCTTATCATTCTGGTATACCTATTATACAGATATTTTTGTGTTTCATACTGTCTTACAGTTCCCTTAACCCCTCTTCATTCTTTTGGAGTCCCTTTTCCTTATTTTCCTCTTTCTGGGAATTTTTTCTACCTTGTTCTCTAGCTCGCTGATTTGATCCCCTGCTTCATGTAGCTTATTTTTCATTCCCTCTGCTGTGTTCTTTAATTCAGAAATTGTATTCTTCATTTCCTTCTGGCTCTTATTGATAGTTTGATAGTTCTATGTCCTTTTTCATGCTCATGTAGTTTACAGTAAATTCTTTGTAACTTCCTGTAGTTTTTGGTAATTCTCACTGAGCTCATTGAGCTTCTTTATAACCACTGTTTTGAACTCAATATCTGATAGCTCACTTGCCTCTATTTCATTTGGTACTCTTTCTGGGGTACCAAAGAGTACCCCATTTCCTTTCCATTGGTGGTTGGATTCCTCATTTCCTTTCCATTGGTGGTTGTTTCTTTGTCTTCCCATTTTTGGGATGCTCTTCTTTTTTGCTTCTGCTTCTTAAATTGATCTGTGTTGACTCTCTGTCTTTGTGGCATGAACTTCTATGGTAGGAAACCTGTGTGATTCAGTGGTGCAATCTCCTTGATCTCCTGAACTTGATGCTGTTGGGATGCCCTTTATGCCATTTATGTTGGCTCTCTGGATGTAATTGGGTTTGGGTTGCTATTGGGTTATTGTTTTGTGGGCCTTTCCC
Organism: Phyllostomus discolor; assembly: GCF_004126475.2. NCBI lineage: Eukaryota > Metazoa > Chordata > Mammalia > Chiroptera > Phyllostomidae > Phyllostomus > Phyllostomus discolor. The sequence goes on along the minus strand of NC_040903.2, from coordinate 127,440,060 downwards.
TCTAGCTGGCAGACTGAGGGTCACTTCATCCACCACATCTGTATGCTGTCATGCGGGTGCAACCTGAACAAAACCATAAAGTCCAGGAAACAAACCCACACCTCAAAAGTGAGTCATCCCTTGATCCCACTATCAACAGCAAGCGAAACAGTATTGATAAAGGTGTAAGGAGATTAAAACTATTATAAGAAAATGAAGCAAATATGAAGTGATCTACTGAAAGAAAAATGATGTTGAGAGAGTAGAAGGAGGAGCACTAATAAACATAAGGAATTGGAGCAATGGGAAGAGAGAAAGTAAAACTTATAAATAAAAAAGGGAATGAAGAAAGCATAATGGAGTATGAGAAGGGATGCATATAGTATTAGGTTTAAATATAAATTAAAATTTAAAAAGTGTGAGAGAGAAAGAAACAGGGAAAAATGTAAATAAATATTAAAAAGTAGGAACAAAATTAGAAAGAAAGATCCACCACAGCACTATCAGCAAGAATTGAACTAAAATTAATATAGATGGGATGGGAATAAGAGGAAATAAAGAAAGAAAAAAAGTTGTCTAGAGGAAAAGGAAATGATTCTGTGATGATAGAGGGAAAGGGAAAAAAGGGAAAAAATGTCAGGATGGAAGGGGGATACAGAAAACAGACTAAGACAGGGCAAAATTAAAATTTGAGATGAAATTAAGGGTCAGAGAGGGTAACCATAAAATTTGAGATTTAAAATATATAAGTAATGAAGATCTAGAGATAAAATTGAAAAATTGCAACAACTCTCTAATCCACAACCATCAAGCAAAGATTGCTAAAGGTAGAGAGAGAGCATGGGTATTTTAAGGGTATGAAAAAGAATGTGCAATGATCATTGACAAGAAAATTGGTTTTGAGAAGCTGGATGGGGGAGAAATAGTAAGTGTGTGGAATGGAAACAAGTTGTAGCAAGAGAGAAAACAAAATTTGATATGAAAGTAATGCGAGGAAAGAAGAAGGTAAAATGGGTTAAGAGAAGGGAGGGGCAGAAATATGTGAATTCAAATACACCATAATATAAAATCTAGTGATGTAATATGTACAAACTTGCTGGACAAGAAATGAAGGTTAAAAAGCTATGCAGGGAAGAAAATATCACAAATTATGGAAGAGACATGGTGGATTTCATATCAGTAGCATCTAGTATTTACCACTGCTTTTTCTTTCCAGATCCTCCTCTGGTGATGTCAAATGGTGATCCTGTCTGACCTCAGGCAGCCAGTTCCAGACTACCAAGGACCTACAGTCTACGGCTGACTCCTTCAGTTGTTAATCTAGTCAGTCCTCACTCAGAAGTCAGGCTTAAGCACCACAGGGAGGGGACATTTCCCTCCTGGGGGCAGGGCTGCTGCTTCTCCTCAGGCTACTGCCACTCAGAGGGGAGTGGTTGCTTTGGCTGCTGCAGCATGGGGAATGACTCAGCATCAGGATCTCAGTGGCTACTCTTTCAGTTCTTTCCCCAAACCCTCCACCCCCAGTATCTCCCCAAGCATCTCTGGTCCTCTCTGCACTCACCCTTGTTGGAGCCCACGGTAAGTGGCTGCAAATAAAAATTTATGTGTTGGCCCTTTAAATGGCTCTTTATGTCTCTAGCCATAGTCTCTGGTAGAGAGCAGCCTTGCTGCTTTTCTCAACTGGATGTTATCTGTGTACTTTTTGGGTTCTGGTGTTCTAGGCTAGGGATCCCAGCTTATGTTTAGACTCCATACTGCTCAGGAGGATCCAACTGGCTGCTTAAAGACCACCCTCCAGTACTTCAGCTGCCCCCTATGGGAGCCTAGCCAGCTGTCTTACATCTCTACCTCACTCTCTACCAGTTATGCTGCGTTGAAGCTGTTTCTTCTGTCTGTCTGTGGTTATAAGACTTCTCTCACTATTTTCAGTTGTTTGTTCTGGATAATTTCTCTACAATTTAGTTGTAATTGTAGTCTGGTCCTGGGAGGGGTTTAGTGTAACTTCCATTCACTCCTCTGCCATCTTGGATCCTCTATACCTATTATTATTAAACTTACATATGTGTCATAAGACACTCCAGAGCTAGTTCCCAGTTTGTCTTTACACTTGCACAAAATTCAGTGAGAAAAAAGGAGGAAGAATATGACTTTATTCTAACAAATTCTTAAGACTAGTCATCCCTCTTTGTAAATCAATAACAAATTATAACTTTAGGGCACAAATATCAAAAGATACTGTATCATACCACATTCAGTATAAAATAACCTGGAAAGTACTTTAAAATTATTAAATGAAATTATATACACAAGGAAATGTTTTTGTATAGAATATGAATATGTTCCAATATCGCTGCTCCAGTGCAGCTGCAAAATTGGAACCTATAGTACATGATGACAGCCTCCAGCCCAGATAAACACTAACCTCTGTCCCTGGACATATTTTAAGATGACCTTACCCAGCATTGCTTTTTCTTTTGTTCTTTTTTTTTATATTCATAAGATGATTCTTCTCTATTTAAATGAAACATAAAAATAACTGAAATACTATCTTGACTGTGCCAGTGGAACAACACTGTGTGTATTTAGCCAAATTAATTTGACATGGGCTTACATAATTACAATAATCATGTCACTAAAAATATTCTATTTTTCCTAACCACCAATTATACCTTTAATTTTGACAGTTATCTTTCAAACATGACTCTTAGCCTCTAGAGAAACATTTTACATGACATAATCATACTTGTACACGTTGGGCATTTTTGTTCAAAATAGCTAGAGAAGTATGCAAATTATATTATATCACCAACTTTGTGTATCAAAAAGGAAAGAGAACCAAATAATAAAAATACTAATAATGCTGAGTACTTACCATAATAGTCCCTGAGCTGACAATTTTAAATGCATGATTAATTTAATCTTTGTAACAAACTTATAAGTGATGTCTATGTGTAAATTGACACACACTTATATAATGTATATATTATGAAATATAAAATATAATCACAGATAAGATTATACAAATTTATATTTTAAAAATAAGTCATAACATTACCAATTTTTTTAAATTTTATTTTAATCATTGTTCAAGTACAGTTTTCTCCCCCCACTCCCATTCTAGCTCACCCACCCAACCCTCCCCCCTTCCCCCCCGTTACCCCCTACCCCTAGTTTTTGTCCATGTGTCCTCCAAATTTGTTCCTGTAAACCCTACCCATTCCCCCCTGAAATTCCCTCTTCTCTCCCCTCTGGTCACTGTCAGACTATCCCCTATTTCAGTGTCTTTGGTTATATTTTGCTAGTTTTTTTGTTTTGTTGTTTAGATTCCTGTTAAAGGTGATATCATGTGGTATTTGTCTTTCACTGCCTGGCTTGTTTCGCTTTTCAATTTTTTAATTATTGTGCCTTGCTGAAAAGTTCCTACCAATGCCTAACTGAGATCATGTATATTAGTTAAGCACTTATGAGAGATACATTTTGGCTACTATTTAGAAGGTAAATCAATAACAATTTTAATTAATTATTTGAAACCTAACAGTGTCAAAAAATCTAACTTACAAAAAACTTTACAGGCATTTCCCACTATAAGCAGTTTTTATTTCTTTACCTGAAAATAAAAATTCTTGAAGCACAAATATTGGTTTGAAATATTTTTCATCTCTGTAATGATTATTTATTTCACCATCAAATTAACTCTAATAACCATGTAATTAATGAGTTTTAAACATCGTCTGAAATAGAATTTGCTTCCAAAACCTAACTTAGTTTTCAGAAACACATTCATTTTATAAAATAAATTATATTTGTATAGGGAGAATTGGAAACCATATGTAAAATTCTAATGCACAGTAAAATCATATTTGGTATAAAATGATGCTCAATATTTAGGATTATTTATATCTATCCATATTAATTCAGTAAAATATTATAATTAAATATAAACTATTTAAAAGACTCTTATATATATTCATTACATAAAATATGATATAGTGTGCCCATGATTCATATTTGGTTTCATGAAATTAGAAGCCAGATTTGAAACTTAAGAGAGTATCTTATAGTTATACATAAAGGAAATATTCTCAAGACAAAAACAAAAACTGTAATGATGATCATGATTGTGACGGAAATGATGACAAAGACAATAGCTTATACTAGTTTAAGAATGATGGTTAGCTTTTTTTAAGAGCATGAGAAGGTGCAAAAATCTTCTTTAGATATTGAACAGTTTGTAAAAGAAAAATTGAATTAGATTTCTTTCTTTCCAGAAAGTTTGTTGAAAGAGATAACTGAATAGATATATCATTTAAAACTATACTAATCAAAAATATCATAGTGTGAAAATAAGTCAAGTGTACTGTTTTGTTCCTTTAAACATTTAGTTTACTATAATGTCTGAGCATAAGTTATTATCTTGCATAGCATCATTTCCCAGTTTAAAATATTGGAGAACAGGGGACCCTAGTGCACTGTTGGTGGGATTGCAGATTGGTACAACCGCTATGGAACAGTATGGAATTTTCTCAGAAAACTAAAAATGGATCTGCCTTTTGACCTGGCAATTTCACTGCTGGGACTATATCCTAAGAACCCTGAAACACCAGTCCAAAAGAACCTATGCACACCAATGTTCATAGCAGCACAATTTACAATAGCCAAGTGTTGGAAGTAACCTAGATGCCCATCAGTAAATGAATGGATAAAAAAACTATGATACATTTACACAATGGAATTCTATGCAGCAGAAAGAAAGAAGGAGCTCTTACCCTTTGCAACAGCATGGATGCAACTGGAAAGCATTATGCTAAGTGATATAAGTCAAGCAGTAAAAGACAAATGCCATATGATTTCACCTTTAACAGGAACCTAAAGAACAAAACAAAGAAACAAGCAAAATATAACCAAAGACACTGAAATAGACAACAGGCTGACAGTGTTCAGAGGGGATAGGGGAGGGAATTTCAGGGGAAAAGGGGAAAGATTTACAGGAACAAGTATAAAGGACACATGGACAAAAACTTGGGGCAGGTGGAAATGGGAGGGAGGTGTGGAGGGCTGGGTGGGTGGGCCAGGATAGGAGTAAAAGATAGAAAATTGTACTTGAACAATAATTAAAATAAAATTTAAAAAATAAAATACTGTAGGAACATTAATAATTCTAAACTGCTTTGTGATGATGGGGCTGACTCCTTCTCCCTCTATGGGTAATATCAAAATAAATATACATTTCAGTGATTTTTTGGTTTTACTTAGAGGGACCTTATAGGGAATTGGCCTTGTTACTAAACTGTGTCAGGAGGAATCATATAAGAGCTTTTACTCAAACTAACATCATCATTTTTGGCACATGTTTTCCAAAATTTAATTTACTTATAGTCAGTAACTCTATAAAGTTAGTCAACTCATATGAGTTTTCAATAAGTAAATATCATATGTTTTGGGGGGGTGAGAGGCAATTTTACTAAGGATATATTAGATATTTAATTGGAATATCAGAATATCACTGATAATATTTTATGACTATGTAGAAATTGGATTTACCTTCTCTCTCTATATCTATATCTATATATGTGTGCGTGTGTTTGTGTGTGTGTGTGTATATATATATATATATATATATATATATATATTCATTTTATACTTGTGTCCATAAGGTATAGTGTGCTTGCAAGGAAAGACCATTCTGTAACTCCAGATTTCTTTTAATAAAAGCATGGGTGGAACTGGAAAGGATTATGGTAAGTGAAATAAACCAGGAAGTGAGGGACAAACATATGATCTCACCTCTAACTGGAATCTAATCAACAAAAGAAAAAAACAAGAAAAATATAACCAGAGACATTGAACTTAAGAACAATCTGACAGTAACCAGAGGGGAGGTGGGAGAGGATAATGGGGGGAAGTGTTCTCAGGAACAACTATAAAGGACATATGGACAAAACCAAGGGTGGGGTGAAACCAAGGGAGGGAGGTGGGGGGCAGTGGTGGGGAGAAAATACAGACAGCTGTAATTTTACAACAGTAAAATAAGTTTTTAAGAAGTGCTACAGAAAAACACTACTAAGGAATTAAATTTTGGTTTTTATGCCCTTCTTCATAATGAAAAATAATGGAAGTATTATACTCACATTTTTAGTATAGGTATATATTTAAAGATACTTTCTGCTATGCTAATAATTGTTTATGAAATCATACCACAGTTAATGTTCACCTGTTCTCAAGTTCCTATTTTAGAAGCCTCAGTGTTCCCAGCACACTGACTCCACCTACACAAATTATGATCAACATTTAACTGACATGTATTGACATATCACTATATGGTAGTGAGTGTGCTAGCATTTTACCTGCACTATTATTGCACTCAGTACCAGCTGTCACACCCCTAACAAAGCTGTGACTGAAACACAAGTCCCACTGGCAATATCTCAGGCTCTTAACCAATTTTTGTGTTAATGTTTTTATTGTCAACTAAAGTGTGCGGTAAAGGGTTATATATAAATTATTACATGAGTGATTCCCTTTTTTGTGGAATAGATTTTTCAAATAATAAAATATTTTCTCATGGAAAACAACTGGACCAAGCATTTTAAACTGTTGACACTTCAAAGACCAAACAAAAGAGTGCTAGCTTTGTGTTGACATTGTTTAAATATATTGCTTAGTGGGTATTCAATCTGCACCAATGTACTGAGTAGGGATTCCCAGGACCTCTTTCTTTTAATTATTATTTTTAAAATTTTTTATTGTTCTTCAGTTACAGTTGTCCCCATTTTTCCCCTAATATTTTCCCCTGCCTACCACTTCAACTCCCTCAAATTCCATCCTCCCCCTACTGTCCTTGTCCATGGGTCCTTTATAGACGTTCCTTGACTTGATGTTTCTCCTCTTTCCCCTTCTAGCTCTCTCCACCTTCCCCTTTGGTCACTGTCAGTTTGTTCTTTAAGGGCAGGTGTTCCTTCTTTCTTTCTGCTGCATAGTATTTCATTGTATAAATGTACCAGTTTTCTGATCCACTTATTTGCTGATGGGCACTTAGGCTGTTTCCAGCACTTGGCTATTATAAGTAATGCTGCTATGGAAATTGGGGTGCATAGGTTCTTTTGAACTGGTGTTTCAGGATTCTTAGTGTATAATCCCAGCAGTTGAATTTCAGGGCCAAAGACAGTTCAATTTTTTTTTTTGTTTTTGAGGAAATTCCATACTGTTTTCCACAGAAGCTGCACCAGCTTGTGTTCCCACCAGCAGTGCAGGATTCCCCTTTTCCACAACCTCGCTAGGGCTTGTTGTTTATTGATTTCTTTATGATGGCCATTCTGACCAATGTTAAGTGGTATCTCATTGTGGTTTTAATTTTCATCTCTCTGATGGTTAGTGATGTTTACCATCTTTTTATATGCCTCTGGACTCTGGAGTGGAGTTGTGTGAGGTTTTTTTTTTTTAAGATTTTATTTATTTATTTATTTTTAGGGAGGGGAGGGAGGGAGAAAGAGAGAGAGAAACATCAATGTGCAGTTGCTGGGGGCCATGGCCTGCAACCCAGGCATGTGCCCTGACTGGGAATCGAACCTGCAATGCTTTGGTTCACAGCCTGTTCTCAATCCACTGAGCTACACCAGCCAGGGCTGAGTTTTTTATATATTGGAAATCAAACCCTTGTCTGAGGTATCATTGGCAAATGTATTTTCCCATATGGTTGGTTCCCTTTTCATTTTGTTGATGTTTTCTTTAGCCATAAGAAGCTTTTTTTTTTTAATTCAGGTAATAGAGTGTTTCATGAGATTTCTAGCCAAAGATCAAGTGGAACATAGTAAGTTACATAGGACTGAATAAACTGATAAGGAAAATTGTATTGAGGTGGTATTTTTGAAATATGTATAATGATGTGGTCTAATGCTTTTTTTTTAAACCAGATTTGCAAGAAAACACTTTCTGATTTTTTCTGAAACTATTATTTAGTGTAGATTCTTTGATTAGATGTCAATGACAACTTAGATTCTTCTTTTACAAAATATAATGAAACATTTCAAATTATATCTGATTCTCCAAATTTAAAAACATTTAAGTTTTTTAAAAAACTTTCACTTAATATATTTATTCATATAGGTTCAATAAGAATCTTATTTCTTTCACCAGAATATAATTTTTAAAATTATACTGGATAGACTTGACCTGGAATGCAATATTTGAGAATCATGCTTTTTAAATCAAATATGAAAAGTCACTTTTTAAAAATAATTTATTAATTAATTTATTTGTTTGTTTGTTTAAAGAGAGGTAAAGGGAGAGAGATAGAGAGGGAGAGAAGCATTAATGTGAGAGAGAAACATCGATCTGTTGCTTCTCACACACACCTCAACTGGGGACACATGGCAACCCAAGCTTGTGTCCTGACTGGGAATCAAACCAGTGCAGCGTTGCTTTGCCAGATGATGCCCAACCCACTGAGGCACACTGATTAGGATGATGAACTACTGTTAAGTAACTTAGCTGGTTTTACTTACAGAGACTAAAAGAAAGTCATTTACCCATAACTGGTGAAATGTGCTGATTAGAGTCTCTTGGGTTTATGTTCCAAACCTCAGAATATCAAATCATAGAGGCTTTTACTGCCTGAATTGGAGTTCATTAGAAAAACTTCCAGACAAAGGTTAATTGTTTTGTTAGTATGTTCAATACTGTAGGAATTTAAATGTTACAAACCAAACTGAAGAAGTCCTATATTGTAAATTAACTCTTTCTATACCAATGTACTTAAGCCAAAAGTAATGCAACCAGCCTTACATTACAATTAAGAGGTATAATTTTTTAGGATTATTATAATATCATGCTGGAGATGGTGGGCAGTAAATGATTTTGAAGTGTATGAAATAAGAATAGTAGGTATACTCTTTAGACCATCCTTTAATGATCCCTGTATTTCATTGTCTCAAGCTATTTTATAACTCCACAATAGTAGCAAACTAATACTCTAAATTATTCTTCATTATGAAACTTTAAATTAATTGTGTCCTATATATTTATATTGCATCTATTTGTAATTTTTTCAGAATTGCTCATTCTCAGTATATATTTCTGTTCTTTAAATTGTCCTTTGTACCATCTGTGTGTAATATATTACCAGCTCCCTTATTAATAAACACAGACATATCATCTGTGATTCTAAAGTTTGAAATTGAGAAAGGTTCAGAAAATAACTGCTAAACAAGAAAGGTTATTTTGCATGTTGGAACATGAATACTGGTGATACCTCAACATGCTTTGTAGTAAATTTTAGTTTTGACAATTTTTAAAAAAAAATTGTTAAATGTTTTAACAATTGGCTTTCTATGAAGAGCCAGAGCAGCAAAAACAAAAACAAGAAAACAATTTGCCCTTATTCTTTTCAATAAGTATAAAAGTCACAATAAAGAAGAGTGTATAATAAAAGTAATCTTCATAATAAACCTCTGTCTCTGTTATCTTTGGGAACTACAGCTACTTAAAGGCAGGGCATATTTTTCAGTTATAGTTTGTGAATAGCAGAGCCACGATAAGCTCTTGTCTATTTTCAAAGTCTGGATAATTGACTAGTAGCTCTACAGAGCTTATGTGCAAAAATACTAAAACTCAGAACTCTGATTGTCAGCATTTTTTCTTTCTATTCAAGAACAAAAGGTGATATTTACATATATCTACATTTTAGAAAACAAACATTTCATGAAGACTCACATAGGGAAAAATGCACAAAAGTATATTTCCTTTAATCAGTACCCAATTCAACAACAGAGAAATCAGGGTACAAAAATAATGGTAGTTAACAAAATGTATATTTTTATAAATCATAAAACATAGAATCAATTCAAAATAATCATTGTTAAATTTAATATAAAATCAAAGCCACTTTTAAGAAAAATTACAGTAAAATTTTTAAAATTATTCTGCATCTAAAGATTGAAATTATATTTTAATAGGAATATAAAATAGAAGAAACTGCTAAATTTTTGTGTAAAATAATTTTATCTTTAGGTAATTAGAAAATTACAGATCTAAATATATATTTTTATTCTTAAATTAATCATTAATAGATTAAAATGGAATATTCCTGCAGAAATAAAATGAGTTTTAAAATATTTACCTCTCCATCTTCAGAAATTTAGTAGTATGAGCTCTTGGCAATCAGGGAAAACCGTCATCTCTGTTCAGTTTCTGATGATTCCCCTCATCTCTCCTAATCTGCTTCTATACTCAAAGACTTTTTTTCTTTTTCTTTTGATTCAGAGCCCTATCAGTACTGATTTAACTTACATTACTTTATGTGTCTTCCCCTGCAAGATGTATTTATCTTGTTTAGATACATAAATGGCTCATTTTATGAAAATGTAAAATACATTAATTCTAAGTACCCCATAGAAAAACTAAATACTTTAGTTCTTCATTCAAATACCAATTGCAGTTACTGATAAATTGAAAATTTGCTTGGCCATCAAAGAGAAATATATTCACCCAATGTAAATATATTGAAGAAACTTGCTTAGAAATAGAACCTGGTAGAGCTGATTATTGGCACGTTTGTAAAGTCACTTTTTTACACTTTTTATATCTTCTTCTTTTTTCATTTATTTTATTTTATTGTTGTTCAGATATAGTTATCTGCCTTCCCCCCTGGCCCCAACCATCCCCACCTCCCTCCCCTGATTCCACCCTGCCTTGGTTTTGTCCATGTGTCCTTTATAGTTGTTCCTGAAAATGATTCACCGCCCCCCCCCATTATGCCCTCCCATCTCCCCTCTGGTTATTATCTGTTTGTTCTTAATTTCAATGTCTCTGCTTATATTTTGCTTGCTTGTTTGTTTTATTGATTAGGTTTCACTTAAAGGTGAGATCATATGGTATTTGTCTTTCACTGCCTGGCTTATTTCACTTAGCATAATGCTCTCCAGTTTCATTCACGCTGTTGCAAAAGGTAAGAGCTCCTTCTTTCTTTCTGCTGCATAGAATTCCATTGTGTAAATGTACCATAGTCTTTTGGCCCAATCATTTACTGATGGGCACTTAAGCTGCTTCCAACACTTAACTATTGTAAATTGTGCTGCTATGAACATTGAGTTGCATAGGTTCTTTTGGATTGGTGTTTCAGGGTGCTTAGGATATAATCCTAGCAGTGGAATTGCAGGGTCAAAAAGCAGTCCCATTTTTAGTTTTCTGAGGAAATTTCATACTGTTTTCCATAGTGGTTGTACCAGTCTGCAATCTCACCAACAGTGCACTAGGGTTCTCTTTTCTCCACAACCTCACCAATATTTGTTGTTTGTTGCTTTGTTTATGGTGACCATTCTGACTGGTGTGAAGTGGGATTTCAATGTGGTTTTAATTTTCACCCCTCTGATGGCTAGCAATGCTGAGCATCTTTTCATATGTCTCTAGACCCTCTATGTGTCCTCCTTGAATAAGTGTCTGTTCAAATCCTTTATCCATTTTTTAGTTGGATTTTTTTCTTCCTAGGGTGGAGTCATGTAAGTTCTTTATATATTTTGGAGATCAAATCCTTGTCTGAAATATCATGGACAAATATGTTTTCCCATACAGTGGGCTCTCTTTTCATTTTAATACTATTTTCTTTAGCTATGCAGAAGCTTTTATTTTGATGAGATCCCATTTGTTTATTCTTTTCTTTATGTCCCTTGCTCTAGGGGACAAATCAGTGAAAATATTGCTGTGTGGAATATCTGAGATTTTCCTGCCTATGTTCTCCTGAAGGATTGTAAAATCACTTTTCAATCCAAACTGGGGCCAGTACCATAAATTACCAAACTCATTGTTCATCCACCATCCTCTCATTATCATTAGGCACTGGCCATACTTAGAATCAGGATCTGATGGAAATGTATTGCTTTTCATACTTAATCCAAGAATATATTCCATAGTATAGGACTGATCAGGAGAATATGTAGAATTGTGAAAGTTAACCTGCACTGAAGTACATTTATACTCTGTTATTACCTGAAGACCACTAAGCATCCTAATGCAACAGCCTTTCTGGATATACCTCTCATTAACAACAGGTCAAGAATAATTTAATGCCAATAGTAATTGTGAAATTTCATAGAAAATATAGTCTCCACTTGTTTGGTTTTAGAAGATGTTATTAAAAAATATAGTAAATTTAGTGATGTTTTACAAAAGTTACATGTAATAAACTCATCTACAAATTATAAAACTGTGGCTTTATTAGTGATGATTAGGATAATATTAAATTCCTCACATGGAAATCCTGAGAGAGATGTATATGTAATAAGTGTGTGCATGTGTGTGTATATGTGTGTGTGTGTGTTTAAGCCCACAATGAAGAACATTTCCTGGTGTGCCAAACCAAGAAGAAACCAATAGGCTGGTAGAGCAGGAGATTACCAGAAGAGGTAATCTTTTTACCAGAAGAGATTTACCTATCACATACTCTTACCAGAAGAGGTAATCTCAAGTGGATCACTTGAGTACCAAAATATTTCTTCTGGGCTTCATTATGAGATGGAATCTTATGTTTAGTGAATACCAGTCAATTGAAAAAAAAAGTTTTGAATAAAATAATAGAATGACAAATTCTCAAAGATTCAAATCTATAATTCAAAATTATTTATATACATATTCACTCAATAAAAACCATTTTGTTTTTGAAATATACATATTTCACCAATAAAGACAATTTTGGAGTTTTACTACCACAAATGCTACTCAGTAACAGAGAGATAACTTCAGTGAAGTTGGAGAAATCAGGTACCTTGTCCTTTGAAATTATATAGTCCCAAGAATTATAAGACTGTTTCATATAATTCTTTGCAACTGTGAAATTACAAGGGAGAAGAAAGACAGCATTAGTGTTTCTTTCTGAGGGGTGAGGGTCACAGGGGGACTTAGAAAGGAAGGGTTGTAAGCAGGAAGAGAAATTCAACACTGATGAAATTCACTTAGCTTTATGACAAAAGGTCCATGAAAGGGGACCACCACAGTTAAATACAGCAAAGCACATGCTTATTCTCATATTGTGATAATGTGGAATGTCTGAGCAATGCCTACTTCACAATCATGCTAATCTCAATTCACAACACACACACAAAAAAAGAAAAAGAAAAAAATCTCCTTCTTCCATTCAGACAGTCTATTAAAACATTTGCTTCCTGGCACAATTTATTTTAACATGAATTTACATTTATATTGTACATAAGTAGTAATTCATAAATGTGAGGTTTTTAAAAAGATTATAAGCAATTTTCCTTATGAATGTCATGATTCTACTCAGTTTTTTTGTGTGTTTTTTGGCAAAGCCACTGAAATTGAAATGATCCCTAGCTACTGCCACCTTCTCCACTACCCGTCTTCAAACTGTTTCATTTAAAAAATCTAACTGAAATCCACCTGGCTTAGACTCAATTATGATAAAAATCCAAATTGTTGCTAAGTGACTAGAGAACAGAATTTGAAATTCTGACAAAAGATATTTCCGCACCATTGATTGCGGGGAGCAGAGCACAGATGGTCAAGTCTAAGGATATTCTTGGGCCCTTCAAGAATTAATTTCTTCTCAAGTCTTATACAGAAATAGTGCTCTATTGAAAATAAATATCAGTTGTAATATCTGATTTGAAGCATCCAATGTTAACTCCTGTTATAATTTAGATTTTTAACTGATGCATTCATCTGTCCTCTAGTTTAGATTACTGTGTGTACTTGCAATTCTACTACAAGCAAAAATTTCTGTGGCAATTATTGTTCTTCCAGAAGACAAGAAAACTGAGCTTACATCACAGCAGTACTTCCTTCTCTACACTGATACGATCAAATTCTGAAAATAACTTAAGGTTTTGGTCCTTAGCCCAAGGGCATAAAACCCAATACAATGTAGCAATTTCAGAAACTTTATCAGGTTCAATACACATTACTCACAGCAACTATTTGCAACAAGCAGTCTGTAATATTGATCCTAAAACTGAAATGAGTGTAATTGTAGGTCAAAATACACCTTTAAAATCAATGAAATTGTGAAAATCGGTTTGAAAATTTCTATCAGCGCATTAGAACATTTTCAAAGAACTTGGTAGCAATTTAGCAGGTTCATTCTTTCATTTATTTATGAAAACATCCTTCTTCAAGCCACAACTTTACTCAGCTCTGTCTCCCATTTTCAACAAGACTTATTTCAGGTTTTGAAGCTGTCTCTTCCATTTGTGAATCCTTACTTCTCCTCATCTTTACCTAATGCTTGACTAGAAAATCATAAAATCAAGAACACCCTCTATTTCTGTCTTGCTATTCCACCCGATTTTTATGAAAATAAGAGAAGTGTCTGCCAATATTCACATTTTCAAATAACCACTCATTTAAAATAGTTTAAGCAATAAAGCTATTATCAGAGATATGGACTCAATTTCTCTCCCCATCTCTCTTTCTCTCTTTTCCCTCTCTTTTTTCACCAATAGAAGATAAAAAATAAAACCATATAGCCAGAATTGTCACTTGCAGCAGATTCGAACTGAAACAAAAATAAGAACAGCAAACAAGCAGACAGAAAGAATCTTTACACAACCTTTAAAAGATGGCTACCTGTACCTCTGAGTCATTAGTTTGGGGTATAGGTATCCACCTTTACTCCATGTGCTTCAGCCCAAACTGATCCCATAGTGGATTTTGATAAACTGTAAACAATATCTTGAGACATTACTAGCAAAAGTGTGATGGGGCATCTCTCAGAAAGTTGTTCTTATTCTTCAACAAAGACAAAAGTGTAGGAAAGAGTCACTACTGCTTTTATCAGTGAGCATACAGTTGGAGAAAGAGAATCACACCTGTACTTAATTTTAGAAAATCATTTCACAATGTATGCAAATAACATTGTTATATACCTGAAACTAATAAAATGTTATGTCAATTTTTTGTGAATAAAATATTTTGATGTAGTGATAGAATACCAAAAAGTGTCAAAACATTGCCCTCCTCTCAATCTCAAAAGTAAATGAACAAAGAAAAATGGACTAGCACAATTATTTTAAATCTCATATGCTGACTTAAAATTGGATTAGTCCTGGCTGGTGTAGCTCAGTGCATTGAGTGCAGGCTGTGAACCAAAGCATCTCAGGTTCGATTCCCAGTCAGGGCACATGCCAGGGGGTTGCAGACCATGGCCCCCAGCAACCGCACATTGATGTTTCTCTCTCTCTCTCTTTCTCCCTCCCTTCCCTCAATAAATAAATAAATAAATAGATAGATAGATAGATAGATAGATAAATAAATAAATAAAATCTTTAAAAAATTGGGTTAGTAATAAGGTAATAAGTTACATTGTCATCAACAAAGAACAGATTTACAAAAACAATGACAAAGCAACCCATATCAGATTCTTCTGTAATTAGCCATTTTTATCACCCAAACCAATTTTATAATGCATAAATACTAACTACCTGCTTTGTTAAGTAATCTGGAAAGGTATAGTTTTGTAAACAGTATGGTGGAAAAAGACACATGAAAATATTATATCAAAGGGTGGTTCAGTAATACAATTAATTCACTAAAATATGCCTATAGTAATTCGTCATAAGTGAAATAAAGATAGTATCAGTGAAGAGAAAACAAGACGAGGATCAGAAACCTCCTTGCCTTTTTATTAAATTCAATGGACACTTATCAGCTGTTTATATGGAAAATACATTTGAAAGTTCTTTTGATATTCTGAGATCACAAAATGCAGTAAATATATCTGTATAAAACTATATCAAACACAGTGTCAGATAGTGACACTTAACTTTTCTGGGACACAGATTATCTGGTGGTGTTTTCACTTTATCTTAGAATCTCTGATGTATCTTAAGAGTAAATGAACAATAAAAAATAATGCCGCAAAAGTCCTTTCTTCATTCTGTCTTCCTCCTGACACAAGGGAATGCTATGCAGAAACCCAGTATGGTGTATAAAGGGATGTTAAAATAATATCCTGATTGCTGAATTCATATTATCTTCTCACTGGGGAGCCATCAGCCTCATCGATTAAATACAAATAAATAAGAGAAAGAGCTCAATCTTGTGGTTGCCAGCTGAAAATAAATTAAAAGCTGCTTCCTTTTTAACTATGTTCAATTGTTCTTGCCTGTAGGGACCATGCTTTGGAAATATAAAAGAATATATTTAGTTCTTGATGAAAGAATAATAATTTAGGAATATCTCTTAGAATTCAAGCATTAAAGCTGTAGCTACACAAAATCATCTTTCTGTCCATGAATTTTTCAAATTTAAGATTCTAAAATATTTTGAAAAAACATTATCTCAACACTCCAGTGGCACAATATTTTAAATTTCTCATTTAGAAGGAGGAACCAGAAAAATTTGAAGTATACATATGCTAACAGGCTTTTCTGATCTCCAGGAAGTCACAGGTAGAACTATCTAGGTGATCTTCCCAGAAAAACATGTTTTTCAATCAGAAATAACTTGAGGAGAGTTGAATTTATACATTCAAAAACATAAAAAGCTTTATAATTAAAATAATAAATCAGATCAATTTTTATTCTCATTAAACTATATGAACTATTCTGAATTGTTTTGCTATTATTAAATGTTTGTTTTAAAATAAACAGAGGGGGATTTGAGACATTGTTGACCCCATAAAGAGTTTCTGGTGATAAAATAAAAGGATGGTATGGAGGAAGCAAGTTTTATTTTAAAAAGTACTGAAGGCAAACTGTTATGTAAGTCCAGCTTTATAACTTGTATAATCAAAATTTATATGAAAAAATATATTACTTTCAGCATAACATTCTCTTTCTAAAACTATTGGAAAAAAGATATAGGTAGTCATCAAAATATCTTTATGTAGGAACAAAGACATCCTCTGTTCCTAAACAATGTTTCTTGCATAGAGCCAACCTAGGTTTTTCTTTTCCTTTTTTAAATATTCATTTGCACTCTATAGTTTCTGCATTATAAGTCTTCACATTTAATTTCAAAGCTTAAATGTTTTCATATATACCTATAATTCAGAGTGTAGCCATAGACTTATTATAGTGCAGAGTTCATATCCATGTACTAGTTCCTTATTTTTGGTATAGAGTCAGGTTAACAAATATTCAGTTTGAACATGGAGTTGGACAATTTTGCTCGTATTAGCAAATAAAATTACATGATCTGTTATTCAGACCTTATACATGTTCAGAAAAGGCTCACAAGCCTTCCTAAGTTATATAAACTGACTCCAGACCCCACTTTTTCCAACTCTCTGGATGAACATTCATGCAGTTTGTTAAAAGGGCTGTCTCTGCCACCCCTTTCCCTCATATACTGCTTACAACTTTGTAGTCTTTGAGGATGAGATAGTGTACTCATTACACACATTATAATAAATACTAGTAATTAGAACTTGTTACACACTCTACATATTTAATTTCAAAGCATGACAAAGACTCTGAACTGTAGGTATCATTATCTTCATTTAGAAAAATAAAAATAAAGCTCAGAGAGTTAAAGTGTATTGACCAATGTTAAGTACCTTCTAAACAGTAAATAGGATTTAATCTAACAGTACATATAAATGAGTTGCATGTTATTGCAAATACATAGCTGGCTTCAATTGAAGTCAATTTTCTGATTATTGGCCTTTTCTCTTATTTGTCTAAGTTGAAATTGCTCTACAAAGCCCTCCTCATAAAACTACCCCTGTCACCATCAGATACATGGTTCCCTTGGATTCCAGTATAGACAATAACATACACCAAAGACAGCTATTTTGATTTAGTAGTTTTAGTTTCAAGTACATGTGATCCTTTAAGAAACCCTTATCAAATTCCAGATTATTTCATGTGACCACACTATAGTCCAGAAATTAGAAATAAAAGCATTTCCATAAAAGATTTGTACAAAATCATTCTTATCAGCTGTCTTTGTAATATGCAAAACTGGAACTAACTCAAAGGTCTATAAACAGGAGAATGATTAAACAAGGGCTTTATCATCATACAATAGGATAATACTTCACATATAGAAAGGAAGAGTTGCTGATGCAGCAACAATATGGATAAATCTCATGAAATCATGTTCAGAAAAACAACTCAGATGCATATAAAGAGTATGCAGTATGATTTCAGTTATATGCAGTTTAAGAAAATCCATTGTCACCCTGACAACAATGGCTGGGATCCTAGGAGGCAGTGCTAACTGGAATGAAGCAGGAGGGAACATCAGGGTAAGAGAAATGACTTATATTTTGAGCTTTGAATGATGGTTACTTAAGTGTATGCATTTTTTGAAGTTGATTAAATTATGCATTTAAAATGTATGAATCTAACTACATGTTAAATATAACAATAAAAATTTCTTCCTATTTTAATAACAAACATGCTCACCTCATGGCCCTAACACTGGTCTCATCTCTAATATTTCTTATAAATAAGAAAAAAGTAAAAATTTCTACTGGGTTTGAGGATTCAATTATCCCTATAACTTGTTAGTAAAATAAACAGAGAATTTTATGATTGTTAAGATAATCAGTTAATGGTACTGAAAAAAAATTCAAAGTGGCAAAAAATGGTATTGAGACTTCCTAAGCTCCACAATCAGATTTTAGGCAGCTATACTCATCCCTGGAACTGCCTTTGCTACTAACTTTTTGGGGTGAGTAGCCTGAAAAATACGGGAGCAGATTATAGAATTCATTGATCCCTGGCTCAGTTCTGAGAGGCAAATAAGAAAGCCTTCTTACAGTAGGGCAAATAATTTGAGAACAATACTTACCAAATGCATTCCGATGCATCCTATCTTAAAATCTGTGGATTGCTATGTTTCCAAGTGAAAACAAAATCATGCAGCAGAAACCTTTCCACAGGAATAGTATCACAAAAATTATTTTTCAGAGATTGTTGACAGTTTTCAACAGGGCAAGTTAACATGGAATGAATATTTCACTAGATTATTTACATACATAGATTAAACAAAAACTAATGCATGACTGAACAGGATTACCTGCTCTTAACAATCCACAAATATTTTATTTGTCTATAGCTTGTAAAATTTTTTATTGTATATCAATAGATAGATAGAGTATTGTTATTACACCTCCACAATGTCATCTTCAAACAACTGGCTAAATTTAATAAGATTTGCTGTAAAACATTTCAGCATCAAGGATTTTATTTTTCTTTCCTACCAGAAACTGAATGAGACTGAGTAATGTGTTTCTCTTTGTTAGTTGATTACATTAGCAAAAAATGGACATGACAACTATTAAAATGTATAAGATGGTCAGGAGTAACACTCCTGTTATTGAAATGCTTTTCATGGAATTTTGCTCCTAGCATATTTTGTTTTCTTATTGCTTCATGATAATAGGGTTTTTGTAACTATAGCTGGAGTTTTAAAAATTATATGATGTATACACACACACAGACACACACATCATAGGAAAATAAAGAATAAAGGAATATCCCCATGCAGTCATTATGCAGATATTTAAAAAATTGAGAATGCTCTAATAAATAAGCATGCCCCAAGACATCTTATTTATTAAAGCTTTCATACCCTGTAGGTGTTAACTAATTTAATCTGACACTCTGCCCGGGATATAAAATACTGTAAAGAAGATAGTAAAGAACTGAATAAGAATAAAAAATAGGCATATGTGAAAAATAATTTGTCATACATTAAATTCCATGTAATTATTATTAAAACAGTTATTATTTTATATTTATTCTGCTTTTAATAATTATATTCCACCTATTTCCAAAAATGATTTTAGTTACCTTAAAGTGAAACACAGAAATAAAATTAAATTGTACAATTTAAGAATTTATTTCTTGCTTATACTTTAATTTCCCATATTGAATCATAATTTTAGAGTGGAAAATGATTTAAAGGTCATCTATCTTGAGATTAGGCTTGTCTATACACAGAACAGTTAAATGTCTTACCAGAGATTCTACAATTACTAGTAGAGCCAAGATGGGACCCCAGTTACAAACTTTTTGTCCTGAAGATGATGCTTGGCTCCCTTGATAAGACAGCCAATACTTACATGTACTATAATTACAAGGTTGTTTCTCTACAAATAATGGGGAAACAACTCAAAAGAATACAGCTTTAGGGTGCAGTGGTCAAGCACAATGCAAGACATTATACAGAAATGAAGCCAGGAAAAATATGAGCCACAGATTCACAGCCCAGATGAAGAAACAAAGAAAAAGAAACCCTAAGGCCCTGAAATAGGACAATTGGTTTAATACAGGCATACATGGGAAATATTGTGGGTTTGATTCCAGACCACTGCAATAAAGAAAATATCACAATAAAGGGAGTCACATCAATTTTTTATTTCCTCATGCATATAAATGTTATGTGTGTGCTATACTGAATTCAATTAAGTGAGAACCAACATTGTTGTTCTAAAACAACAATGTATATGCCTTAATTTAAAAAATTCTTTATTGCTAAAAATTGGTACTCATTACCTGACTCTTCTGAGAGTCATAGCCTTTTTCCTGGTGGAGAGTCTCACCTTGTTGTGGGTGAAAACACAGTATCTGTCAAGCGTGATAAAAGGAAGTGCAATAAAACGAGGAATGCCAGTACTCATTCCATGAAGAGTAACTCTGAGTCACATGAAAAGGCAACACAAAGTGTTCTACAGAGCCGTAAATAAGTTCAAAGAAGAGAGCTGACTGTGGATATCAATCCCCAGTGTCACTGGTAGTCAGTGACTTTGTTCAGAAGTACAAAGCCAGCCATGCGTATACGTGTCACCCATCTGTTGCAAATATGGTTTTGCTGATGTATGTTTCAAGGAAGTAATGGAAAATCTTCTGAGACTCATAAAAATTGTGATACCAATTCTGTTGATTTACTTGGCAACAAATAACCAGAGACAAAATAGCCACAGTGCCTTTCAAATGACTATAATTTCATATAGTAAACTGAAATTTAGACTATGAGTTCATTTTTTCTGGCAGCTGAGTATCCTAAGTGGAAAGTAAATAGCAGGTTATATGAAGGTATAAAATAATCAAATTTGATTTTCTAGACAAGGGATTCTAGCAAGAAAGTAGAGTGAATACTAAGGAAAAAGTCAAGGGGAAAACATAAAATGTTCAGGTAAAGATAAAACTGCATTCCATGTAGAAAAACAGGCTCGACATAGAAAGTACTATTATAGAGACTATATGCAATTATTTTCAGTTCAATTTCTGTGTACAAAGAAGTCCTGAGACTAAAAGTTAGAATTCACTGCTTTAAAGGTAATAGCAGAGAGAGAAAGACATGATTAGAGTGATAATTTTGTAATTTTCCTTTTTTATTTCTGAAACACATATGATAAATGAAGTTTATCATATCTACGTTTCACATGTAAAACAAACCCCAAAAGGCATATCTTAATCATAAGTAATTTCTAACATAATTCTATTATTTTATACACTTAAGAAACACATTGACATCAAAATCTATAAAAATAATAGTATAAAGTTAACTTGAATCTATTCATATTTATGAAAGAAGTAAACATGGGCCACTCTGCCACACTGACCTTGATGTTTTCCAAACACTCCAAATTTTTGCCCATTTCAGGGCTTTTAAACCTCTTTCCTTTGCCTGTAACTTTACTCTCCTCTTTCATCTTTTTAGGTATCAGCTTAAGCATGATCGCTTCAGATAGGCTTGCATTTTCCACCTACATAAATCTGATAGAGCTTATTATTCTTTATAGCAGGATTCTATGTGTTTTCTTTAATGTGCTTGACACTATTTGCAGTAACTGTAATCAGTATTTTTTTCATTATTGTCTCATTAATCTAAGAAATCCAAATTTCTATGTGTTAGAACTATCTCTGTTTAGAAAATTATTTACCCTATAGAACATATAACTATATGTATTTGACATATAGTTTACTATTTTTAATCTTATCCATAATTATTGTATTGTTTGCCTTATGACTTCTATGTTTTTTAAATTTCTTAAATAAATTTCAACAGTAATTTGACTACTGTAAAGTAGTTACTGTATCACTCAAGTTACTTACTAAATTATTATGCTGTAATACTTTTTTGAATTCATTTATTTTACCTACATCAATTTACATGTTTCCTTTTTCATTTTATATATTTGTCTCTAACTTCAACTGAATCTTCATATAAAAATTTATACATTTGTTGTTCTTTGTTGCTACCCAATTCTTCTAATAAAAATATTACCTCTTTATAGAAAATTGCCTTATCTCTGTCATCTTGATTTATTTGTTATTATATACTTCCTTACTGTTTACTTCTTTTCTTGTGTTTGGACATTTGATTATTTAATGTCTATATAGTTAGTGCTCAATATTTGTTACAGAAACACCAGGAGTTTAATGTTACTCTTTGCAAAAACATTGTTTAATATACATTCTTATAAATACCATTACTAAGGGTAAAATGGTTTAATATCCTCTAAGTCCCCACATACTTTATAATTTAATGTTATTTATATTCTCATTTTCACTGAGCAGCTGTTTCAAAAATAATTTTGGAATTTGCATGATGAAATACATGACTAATAAGCCATTTACTAATGCATAGTACAAATCTGATATACATTTGTTTTATATATAGCATTGTTTGTGTTTACCTGGCCTTCTAGCTGAAAGTCTCACAACTTCTCTTTGAAATTTTGGCCATATGATATCAAGGCACTTACTAGATGCAATGGAAATTAAACCTGTTTGTAAACATCAAGCTGAGAGAGTAATTTGGAGTCCATCGCTAACATTCGTGCTGGTGATCGTCCTTCTTCTGACATATGGTACCATATGGTCACCTCAGATCTACAGACACATACATCTACAGCAGCTCATCTTGGCCTCTCCCTGCTCAGGTTGTAGCAGTGACCTGCACCATAGTTGCTAAGTTTAAAACTGTTTTTAGTTCACATATGCATAAAAGATGGAACTGAGAATGTAATCAAGCTCTCTGGCTCTGGAAACCATGTACTCAACCAGTAGACAAAATAGCCATCCAAATAAAAATCAGTCTACACTTTGTTCCAAATCTCTATTAACAAGAGAAATCTCATCTCTGAGTGGACTCCAGAGAGCAAAGGATTTATTTGTCCAGAGCTGTAGATGCCTACTATTTTCATACTTGTATAACTGAGAGGGCCTCAGGAGTTATCTTGGCAAGATGGTGAAGATTTACTCAAAGTCAACCTTCCCCACTTGCCTACAGAAAAATTAGTAGTACTTTTCACAGGGAACATAATAATAAAATGAGTTAACTTGGAGTCAATACACTTAAGTATCCTGACACTCTTATCTGAAACTTGTTTTGTTTTATATTTAAGGTAACTAGAAATTATGAATTTAAATTTATAAATATGTTTCAATAGTATTAGTAAAAACAATAATCTTGTGATATATATTTAATGCACAGACACGCACACCCTTAAAATCTCTTGTAAAATGTTTCTTCTCAACAAGTAGAGAAAGAGGCATTTAAAAGGCATTTACATTCTAATGAGGACAGAAGATTGTAGATAGGATACATAGATGATAGACAAACAATGATGATAGATAGATGATAGACAGATAGATAGATAGATAGGTCTCAAGTGAATTCAAGGTTTTATTTCAGCCCAAATCAATATAAATAATGATTACAAATCCTCTCTTTAATGGATCTGTGTTAGACACAGCAATCTATCCATCACAAATGCCTATCCCTATAAGATTACAAGACTATAAACTTGAAAGATTCTTGTCCCTGAATCATCATCACATAACGAAAAGCCACACACAGACAAAAGTTCCAATAATAAACTATTTCCTGGGATGAAATCAAATTCCATTATTTTATATTAGCTAGTGGAACCTAACTAATCATCTTCAAATAAAATAATGTTTTATTTGTTTGCTAAATCTTTTAAGACTTTAATCTTAATGAAAGAGACATGCAAGTTATGTTTGTTATAGAAAACTATATATGTTTACTAGTCTACAAAATGTACTTATTATGAGAAATTAAATTTGATCAATTAAGCTGTAATTAAAACAAGCCATCTGCTTATAATTACTGCAAGAGAAGTATGTGTGTGCCTGTAATGTAAATAACATTTTGGCAACTCTCTACTACTATAGACAAATTAAAATCACCTATGACAGACCAGTGCCTACAATGCTTGGTTTGATTTTTTCCACAATTCTGAAGGCCTTTGAAATATTTTCCATAGGATTATTTTTCATGTTTTGGATTTTTTGGAGTCTATACCTTGTACTTTAAATTTGTTTGTCGTGTTTTTAATCTTGAGTAATTGTTATGTATGCCCATATCATTTCTTCTATTTAATTTCTCTGTGTTCTTAGCAAAACCTTTGCTAACCATAATTATACAAAATTGTGTGCATGTGTAAATACAAAGACATACAAAATTGAACATGAATATTTAATTTTAAATTTTAATTACATTTGAATTTGGTTTGGTATAGAATACAAATCTACTTTTTTTATATTTTTCCCCAAAGGAGAAATTTGGTATTACCATAAACAAATTAATACATCTCTCTATTGATCTATTATGTATGCAAGTTTGTTTATCCAGTTAATCTCACAATCCTTTCTCAACCGGACTCTTGGAAAGCCTGTAAACATGTGTCCAGTGTCACAAATAGCAAACTTTACGAGGGAGCGATTTGGTGAGTTAACCAGGGGATGAACATCCTAGCACAAAGAGTTTTATTTTGAGTACTTGCATCCATGTAGCAGCATAAAGAACATACTATAAAGTGCTGAGACTAGCACTTGACCCATACTAATTTCTCATGAGTATTAGATATAATTATTAAATCTAATTTTTCTTTCCTTATAGAAATTTGAAGGTAAACTGTAATCCGGACTTTCTCCTTTCCTCTTTCCACTGCCTAGGACACAAATGTGACAACAACCAACTTCCAAAGAGTCAGATAACCACTGAGAAGTGAAGTAAGCTACAAAATAAAAGAAATTTGGTCCCTAAGTCTCTAATATTTTGAGAAGGAGGGGAAATTTGCGCTGTAATGGTAGGTGTCACAAAGTGATGACAGTATTTTAGGGTCACTGTTAAACAGCTAATAAAAAACTTGGAGTAGAGTAATAAGAATAACAAGGCACTTGATCAGAAACTTTTCTTAATGACCAAAGAAAAGAGGATGTTGAGCAGGACAGTGTAAAAAGGTTCAAATATTTTAAGGAATATAATGTAGAAAAACATTCTGTTTTTATTTTTTCTAGTTGTCTATCTATAGATAGTGATGCATTATGTGCCTATAAATATACTATATTATAGAGCAATTTTGTAGTGAATATTTATTCAGTGTTCAGGAATAGGTAATTTTAATTTTTAATAACAAAGACAGAGAAAATAATATAAAATATAAATATACAAATTAAAAATTATTATAAAATGAAAATCTCTGTAACCATGATTCAGGTCAAGAGATAGAACATGGTCACTACTCCAGAGTACTCCTGCAAATGTCTTTAGAATCACAACACCCTTCCTTTACATTTAACCAGTACACTAATATTTATGGTAAACAGTTTCTTATTGTTTTTCATGCTTTTTCAATAAATATGAATTCCTAAAAATGCCAGTTAAGTTTTTCCTGCTTTTTGAATCACAGTGTACAAATATTTTTATGTCTAGTATTTTTCACAAGTTTGTGTTTTGAGATTGATTCATCTATTTTGTTGTTTATTCTATAGTTGGTGCCCTACATTGTTATCTGATATTATGTTGTAATAATGACACAACAGTCATTACCTTTTTCCTTAAACACATTTTGAAATTTTTACAGTTTTAAGCTATTATAAATGATACTACCATAATAATCCTTTATATGTTCCCTATTATATACATGCACACATTTATGAATATAAACCTAGGCATATTTCTATTAGGAGTGTACTTGGGTACAAACACCTTGGAAAACAGTGGAGATATCTACTAAAGTAGGACTTATATACCTATGTCTGGGGAGCCCCTCCTATGAATTACTAATATGTCATTTTAATTTCTAGTTCTAGAATTTCTACTTGATTTTTTTCAGATATACCGTGTTACTTTTTATGGATTCTAGTTCTCTGCTGAAATTTTTTAGATTGTGTTTGATCTACCTTAAAGCTACTGACAGAGTTGTTTTACAGCTTATTTTAATAATTATAATATCTGGAGACCTAATGATTATATTTCTCTGCCTGCTGTTTCTCTTTTATTTTATGGCCTTTTTACACTGCCTGCTTATCATTGACTATGTGCTGGTATATACATAGTCTCTCATACATGCATATAAAAAATTATTTGAGTTCTAGGATGGAGTTGTTTTCTCCAAAGGAATTTTCGTTTTCTGTCACCTGGAAGCACTAAAACAGTAATCCAAGTATAGATCTTGAGATATTCTGGGTCACGTAGAAAACAAAAAGCCAGGCTGTGCTGTAGTTTCTGTGATTATTTTTTATGTCTATTTTATTTCTACATAGATCCTCCCAGGTCTAAGCCAAAACATGGAGTGACTGGGCATAGTACCTACTCTTTATGGAACTTAGACTTCATCTTTTGTTTCCTTACTCTTCTAAGTCTTGCAAAACTATACTAAAGTCCCCAGATACCTTTTATAGATCAGCAAATTTTCCAAGTCAAAAGCAGCCAAGTCAAATGCTACATTAATTTCCCTGGATTTCCACTCTTTCCTGAACTTTAGCCAAAGAATGCTCCCCTGTCTTCTTTATTCTCTGGTGCTTTAATGAAATTATTAATTTTTACATGTTTTAAAGATTTTTTGTGAAAGATTGATAATTAAAGTTCACTATTACTGGAAGTGAAAGCCAGGTTCACTTAAAGAGAAACATGTATCAGATATTATTAGAGCACATGTTTTTTGAAAACAAGAATTTGATTTTCCTAAGTGCTATATCTTCATTACTAAAAACAAGGGTGATCAATAAATATTTGATAAATGAAAGAATAAAAATGGTAAGCTAGTACTTATACAATCTACAATTTATCAAGAATGTAACATAAATTTTCAGTTAGCTAAATCTAAAGAAAAGCCACTTTATTTCCAACATTAGCATTAACTCAACAAATTAAAGCTGTTTAGAAAGTAGAATGAGATTTCTTGTCAAGTCAATTGCTTATTCATTGTTATTAAAAAAAGCTTTATGTTTTGACAACTATATTCTTAGGAATTGAGGTTCTATTTCATTAGTAGTTTAAAATACTTGTTTAAAATTCATTGATTTTATACAAAAGAGTACACAAATATCAATCTTCAAATCTAGATAAATATTACCTTTTTTCAATAAACTTACAAGACAGTAAATCATCAAATTTGAAAACCAGGCATGCCTCCACATAGAGAAATGAAGGAAGAGACTAGAAAGTATCAAATATCAGTGTTATTTTCAAGGTTATGAAGAGCAAAAGAGATTGTTTTTTTCCCTATATGGTTCATAATTGTTTTTGGTTTATTACAGAAATCAGATCAGAAAGAAAGACAAAGATATAGGACTGAAATAACACCTACAGGGCATTACTCCTGTACAAAATGTCTCTCTGATATGACCATAGCTGAACACATTATTGTCAAAAGCTTAATCATTTCCTATTCCCAGTCAAAATTTTCTGTAACTATTTCAACTAGGAGATAAATATGATCCTTTGTTCAATGAAACCTTATTATTCTGTTTATTTACTTCACAAATACTAATTCAATTTCTCCCATATTCTAGTTCCAAGCACTGAGGATGCAGAGGTGATTGAGACTCTTGCTCTCCTCAAGTTCACATTCAAGTGTTCACAGCAGACTGTGAGCAAACAAACAAAAAACAAACATATAAGCTATTTATGACTCATAACAAGTGCTAGAAAGAAAATTAAGATGAAATGGTAGACAAGACAAAGAGAAAACTTTCACTTGGTAGCCAAGAAAAGTGATACTGAGCATCTTTTGCTCAGAGAGATGCGAATTAAAACCACAATGAGATACCACTTCACACCAGTCAGAATGGCTATCATAAACAAAGCAACAAACAAGTGTTGGAGAGGTTGTGGAGAAAATGGGACCCTAGTGCACTGTTGGTGGGATTGCAGACTGCTACAACCACTGTGAAAAACAGTATGGAATTTTCTCAGAAAACTAAAAATGGATCTGCCTTTTTACCCAGCAATTCCACTGCTAGGATTATATCCTAAGCACCCTGAAACACCAATCCAAAAGAACCTATGCACCCCAATGTTTATAGCAGCACAATTTACAATAGCCAAGTGTTGGAATCAACCTAAGTGCCCATCAGTAAATGAATGGATCAAAAACTATGGTACATTTACACAATGGAATTCTATGCAGCAGAAAAAAAGAAGGAGCTCCTACACTTTGCAACGGCATGGATAGAACTAGAAAGCATTATCCTAAGCAAAATAAGCTAGGAGGTGAAAGACAAATACCATATGATTTCACCTTTAACAGGAACCTAAAACACAAAGCAAACAAACAAGCAAAATATAACCAAAGACACTGAAATAGAGAACAGGCTGACAATGACCACAGGGGAGAGAAGAGGGAATTTCAGGGGAAAAAGGGAAGGGTTTACAGGAACAAGTATAAAGGACACATGGACAAAAACTATGGGGGGTGGAAATGAGAGGGAGGTAGGGAGGACTGTGGGGGTGAGCTGGGATAGGAGTAAAAGATAGAAAACTGTAGTTGAACAACAATTAAAATAAAGAGAAAGAAGGAAGGAAGGAAGGAAGGAAGGAAGGAAGGAAGGAAGGAAGGAAGGAAGGAAGGAAGGAAGGAAGGAGAGAGAGAAAGAGAAAGAAAGAAAGAAAGAAAGAAAGAAAGAAAGAAAGAAAGAGAGAGAGAGAGAGAGAGAGAGAGAAAGGAAGGAAGGAAGGAAGGAAGGAAGGAAGGAAGGAAGGAAGGAAGGAAGGAAGGAAGAAAGAAAGAAAGAAAGAAGAAAGAAAGAAAGAAAGAAAGAAAGAAAGAAAGACAGAAAGAAAGAAAGAAGAAGAAAGAAAGAAAGAAAGACAGAAAGGGGAAAGAAAGGTTTGTGAGCCTCTCAGAGGAGATGGCATTCATAGAGAGTCCTGAACTCTGAGACAGTAAACCATGCAAAGATCCAGAGAAGGAGCATTTTGGGCAGAGGAAATAGGTGATGTGAAGGGTCCAAATGAGAACAAGCTTTGGAAATGGTTAAAGCCTTCTGTGACTGAAAGCAAAAAAGACAATAGGGGATCTGGGCGTAATGAAACTAAGGAAATAGACAGGAGTCACATAAAGTTTTGCAAGCCATATATTTATATTTGGATTTATATTTTATTTTAACTGGGATGGGAAGCAACTGGGGGACTTTACTATAGTAGGGTTGTAATCTGGTGATGATTTCCATAAATTCCCTCTAGCTGCTGTGCGATGAATAAACAGGCATTGGCAAGACTGGAAGCAGAGAAAGAATGATTTTGCAGATCCTTCTGATCTATTTCTTTGACATCAATGTATCTCTTACATGAAATGACTTAGCAGAGTAAGTAAAAGTAAGACTTTTCTACTATCAATCTAAATCAAAATATTTTTATATTATTTCTATCATTGCCTAATTTCCTTCAACTTTGGAGATTACTATTTGAGAACAATGTTTTTGACATTTCAGGTGATTTTGGATTCTTTTTTCAGGAAAATGCACATGCACATAAAATTTTGCAGACATTCAAAGGCTTTGCAAAGTGCCTAGATTACTTTTATGAAAGCCCAATCAACATGAAATAAGAAACATTGCTATATATATTTGTTTAACCCTTTGCCACACTTATCTGTCTTCTATTTCTTAAGAAACAAAATTCAACTGAGTAAAAATTAAAAATTTTATTGGATTTTTTTCAGCCAATAAGATTAATCAAGCAGCATCCAATCTAGCAAATAGAAAGAAGCTCCAAAAAAGCTGTACAAAAAAAATGAGGTTTTTTTAAGCAAAAAGGAAAAGGAACAGAAAGCTCTACATGACAAAAATAGAGTAGTTATTGCAAGGTGACTTTTCTTTTGGTGATAGTAGGTGGTTATCAGGCAGATCACCTAACTAATTGCTTATCAGGTGATTCCTGAATGACTGATTTTAATTCCCATATCCTGGAGAGCCAAAACTATAATTAAGATGTTCCATTTTATTGAGGTGAAGCTTAGCAAAAACAACTCGATTTTGGGCCTGTTGTCTTTAAAACATTGAAACAGCTAATGAGTTATTTTATTCATTGAGAAGATGATAAACTGAAGAATGTGTAAATGCCTGCCAAAACATTGTTTTATATAACATGATATAAAATCCAATAACAAATAATATGGTATAGTCACAAAGAAAAATGGTCTAGTCTGGAATTAGTAATTCTTATGTTATCATCCAAATAATATAATGTGTGTCTGCATATCAGAGTATTTTAAAAGAGTAATAGAATTGAGTTAAACAAATGAAAAATCAAATTCTCTTCTTATACTGAAGTAATGCTGGAGCAGCTGCTGTAATTGACTAATAGCCATATTTTGCTGAAGTCATTTTGAGTTTTGAAAGACAGGGAATAGCATAATATAATAACATTTTCTGATTTTGATGATAACCTTAGAAATAAACACAGGTATTTCTGAGCAGCTCTTGAGAAGAGACCATTCATGTGAGTATCATATGTTAGTGTTTCCTCTAGATTTAATGAATGCCATAATGTAACTATGTTGTCAAAGTTTTGTTAACAAATTATAAAGTTGAACTGTCCTGAAAGGCAACCCAGAAAAATTAACACTGGAAGAAAAAGAACACTCCATTTGACCATATTAGAAAATGAGCCATTATTTCTTTTTTTAATATAAAAACCCTCATTTTAAATTTTAAGTAGATTCATTTGCATGTGCTTATGTTTAATGATCATCTAGTCAAGGCAGCATATTTTAAAAACAAAAAAATGAGATATACTTGATAGAATGCAAAGAAAAGATTCAATTCAATACACACCATCGAGCAGACCTCAATCTCTGAGAAAAATTGAAAATTGAAAGTGCATGAACCATAGTTATTAGGCTCTCATGAACCCTGTAAGTGCCATTATTGGGCTATTCTGGCATTTTTGTAATATTACCAACATTGTAATTCAAAAAATAAAAGATAGATAACCCTACCCATTCCTCTTCAATATTATGTAAAGTAAAATCTAAGCTTTTCTTTGCCATAATTCATCCATTAAAGGTTATGGTGAAATTAAAGGTCAGTAAGTGGTGAAAAATATATTCATATTAACAGGTGAAAAGATATGCTGAAATTCACAAATAAAACTAAAATATTTAGTCTTTGTACACAAAATGTACATTTATAAAATTTTATAAATTGGGTTTGACAAATCAAGCACATGATTTTAGATGCATTGTAAGAAATGGCTTTATAAAATAATGCTGTTGAAAATAAACACTTTTTCATAGCAAACACTCTGAACCTTCCTGCTCCCACTTATAGTTTATGTCCATTTTAAGCTTAGGATATGTTTTAAAGGAAGCCACAGTGACAGCATTTGCAAAACAGCAAAGGCATGACTATTTGTTCTTAAAAAAGAACTTCTTAGATTCTTTAAACCAATAAATATTTGTTAGAAAATATTTTATTTTCAACTTTTTAAGAGTATATACTTCCTGAAAAACAAAGCACATTTCATAAAACTTGAAAGTAGAACTCATTTTTTATTTAATAAAATTTGGAAATGTTTTCTTTATATGTGACCATTAGAATCTGTTTTAGAGATCCTATTTTTAGAAATTAAACTCCACATCCATGGTGAATTCCCCCTTGTGAAAATCCAAAGAGTAGGGACACCACTTTTTAGCACACTTACTTAGAAGCTATAAAAATCTATAAGAATGCAAATGTCTTCTAAGCTTGTTTGTTGACTTGGGAACTTAGCTTGGTATTTGTCAGGCTGGAGGCTTTAAAATATAACCAGACAGGTATGTATTTTACAACCCATCTGCTATAGGTGTGACTGGACAGAAATGTGGGTTCCATTTGTGGTTAGGGGCTACCAAACTGTCATCTTTGGGAGTGACTCCACATTTTAGGAAGCTTGTAAAAGTTTCATCCCCTTGACGCCATGCAATATTTTTATACTGTCAGAAATAGTTACTCTTTATCCTGGCTGAAACCTAACAAGATATTTTCAAAGGATTTAAAAATTATATTATCAAAAATTTAGCAAAATTGGAAACTGATATTCAAAATCTGATAGGAAAATGCATGTGCTGGAACAGCTTTCCTAAATATAACCTGCCATTTATTTGTCAAAATTAAATACAGATCTTTAAGTCTTGTCCACAAATAGTAAAAGGATTAGCTGTCTCAGTGGATAAACTTAACTTACTACAACTGTTATTCATAAACCAGCGAGTTTTGCATTATTGTACCTGCCTCATGTTTGAAATTTTAAAACAAAATTATTAGGTTTCTAGTTGCATCTCTCTCTATATTTTATATACTTATATGTCTATGCATTTTTATGTACATCTATATATGTATTATAGAACTATGGCATTTTTCTATTTCCAGAGGTATTATTAAAATTGTTGTGTAAGACCTCTGTTTAATTGACATAAAGGAATGAAACACTTATATAAATTAACAAATAGGATGAAAACTAACCCAAATATTTTTCAGGTGCTGGAAAAATATTTGGTTTCAAAACTAATTTAAGATGTTTGTTTAATTTTAAAATGTATGTTTTATTTATCAACATTTAAAAATTGTTTTATTTTATCTAGGTTTATTAAAGTAAGTTCATGTTTCTCTATGACAAAATTTCTCAGCAGGAAAAATAGCTTGGGATGACAATTGATTTTGATGTTGCATGAAGGTTTCATGGGTAATTTAAAATAGTTCTTTAGAACTAGTAAGTTATTCATTGGTCCAGAGCCAGGTGTGAGTTCTGTGGTGGGAGGAACCTTGGGAAGGACACAGACTGAAGACCCCTGTTCCACTGAGGACTGGCAAGATTTCCTGGAGAACATAATGTTCATGCTAAGTCTTGAAAAATGAATTGGCATAAACCAGGAGAAAACAGGCATTCCAGATAGAGGAAATAATTGGCATGTGTTAAGGCAGAAAGGAAGGATCTATGTTTGCAGAGGGCATGCAGAGTACTATGGTAAGTCATAAGTTAGAAAACTTTATTATTGCACAGCAAAGGAAAACATCAACAAAATAAAAAGACAACCCACAGAATGGGAGGACATATTCACAGATACATCTGATAAGGGGTTAATATACAAAATTTATATAGAATATACAAAACCCAACACCAGAAAAGCAAACAACCCATTAAAAATGGGCAAAGGACCTGAATAGACACTTCTCCAAAGAGGACATACAGATAGCCAACAGACATATGAAAAGATACTCAACATCACTAATCATCAGAGAAATGCAAATTAAAACCACAATGAAATTTCATCTCACAATTGTCAGAATGGCTATCATCAATAATTCAACAAACAACAAGTGCTGGTGAGGATGTGGAGAAAGGGGAACCCTTTTGCACTGGAGGTGGAAGTGATACTGGCAGTACTCTGGGGTCATTAAATGAACCACGCCTGGGCTGTGTGCTGATGGAAAGTTGACGGGGAAGTGCAATGGGGACCAACCAAACCTGAAGGAGACAGCCACAGACTGTGGACCACAGGTAGTCTTGAACAGGTGGCCTTAGGCCAGCCTAGGACACCATCTGATATTACGAGGGGCAGATCCAGAAAGAAAAGACAGTGCCAAATACTAGACTGTACTGAGACGAATTCCACTGTGGTGTTCATTATTTGTGTTGTTTTTTCACCTGCATAGCTTTTTCACATTCATTTGTGTTTCTTCAATTTCATTCCCTTTATTTCACTAGTTTCTTTATTTTATTGTAAATCTCATATTTTACTCCTCCCTTCTGATACTCTGTTTTGCCTTCTTCCTTCCAAATATTATTTTAAATTTTATTTTTTCACTTGCTGTGACTTGTTTTTATTTTGCACACTTACTATTCACCCACCCCAGCCCTTCAAAAACATTTTTCTTGTCATTAGTCATCACACATTATTTTTTTCATTCTAAAATACCTTTATTTTCTCTCCACCTTTATTAATCTTTGCTTGTTGGTTGTTGATATGGTGATGGTTGTGGTATTTCTTCAATTTTATTTCTAGATCTTCAATATTTTTGTATTTCAAATATCAAATTTTACTATTCCCCTTTCCTTTACCATTTTAATTTCCTCTTTCACTTTTTTTTGTTCATTTTAAATTTCACTTTTTCCCTCTTTTAGCCTGGTTTTCATTCCTCACTCTTATTATTTCTTCCCTAGTTGTCCTCTTAAAATCACTTTTCTTTCCTTTAGACATCTCATAAGATTTTTTCCTTTCTTTTTTTCCTGCTTATTCCCTTTCCACTTATATTAATCTTTGCTCATATGTCATTGATACTGTGGTGGTGGATGGTTTTCTTCTATTTGGTTCTGATTTTTTTTCACAATACTTTCAATTTTTTTAAATCTCATACTATACTGTTTTCCTTTTCTTACTCCAAGTTGCCTTCTTCCCTCCCATTTTTATTTATGATGTAAATATTATTTTTTCTTCTTCTACCTTGTTTCTATTCTCTATTCTTATTATTTCACCTCCTGCTACCCTCTCAAAATTATTTTTCTTTTAGTTACTCATCTCATCTTCGCTTTTCCTTTCTTATAATAGTCTTAATCTTTTCACACCTTTATTGACAGTTGCTCATTTGTTGTTGATAGTGGAGTTGTGAGGAGGGGTTATATTTGTGGGTGTGGGGTTTGTTTGCCAGGTTGGTTTGCTTTGTTTTAGCAGCACCTGTGCAACAGCACACGAGATGTGCTGGGAGTTGTGACTCTCAGTCAGCCAGCTGGAGGGAACAACCCACCAAATATGGACCCAACAACAACTAAAACGAGACCCAACAACAATTACAACAAAAGAGCTTACATAAGTGGCACAAAGGACATCCCAAAAACATCCAGCTTAGGTGATCAAGGACACTGAGTTACAGACTCCCACAAGTGTCCTACAAGTATCCTATTTGAGTTGGGCTGACAAAGATAAAGAGAATCAGATATAAGATTGGGAATTATTTAAGTGAAAATTAGAGAAAATCAACATATATTTTATTATTTAAAATAGAAAACTTTTGATATTGAAAAACAGAGTCAGACATAACTCAGGTTATTTTAGATATAGCTATAGATATAGATGAGCTATAGATAGATATGAATGTGGATATGGACATAGAGATACAGATAGATATAGGTGACATATAGATTAGATACAGATATGGATATGGGATTAGATAGATATAGATATACATAAAGGAATATAGATACAGATACAGATATAGACAGGAAATCTCTCAAATAGTAAAGGAAGCAGGGGGGTTTAGAAAAGTCCTAGATGTTAGGAGAAACCTATACAAATTTCATCGATACTCTAACTTCCATGACATAACTTCCATTGACTTTAATAAAAACATGCTCATCTTCTGGGATTCGGGGTTAAGTAACAAGCCAACCCATGAAAAGCAAACATGGTTGAATGCCCCAGATTTACATTTTATATTAGGAAATTATTGAAAATGAATATAGCTAGGCAAACAGTTTGCTCATTTTAGAAAATGCTCTCTTTTTAAATAAAACAATGTCTTCATTAAGATTCACCTCAAGAACTTTTATTTATGTCTTCCAATCTCAAACTATTTTGTGTGGACTCTACCAAGTCCTAATCATTTCCCTACTTTAAGAAACACCATAATTTTTTGAGCCTAAAACTCTAAAAATAAATTTGCTTAACTTCTCTCTGTTGAGATGCTATAATCAAAGTGGTATTCTCCCTTGCTGCAATAAATTTAATAAAGTGTTCTTTTCTTTTTTTATTTCAAATCCAGTTTTTCATCCCTTTTTAAAAAAAATATAGAATGCTTCATAAATTGTGTGTCATCTCTGAGCAGGGGCCATGCTAATCTCTTGTGTATCATTCTAATTTTAGTAAATGTCTTGCTGAAGTGAGGACTAAGGTAATTTTTTCTTGACCCTCAGGTTTTTCTGGGGGAAGGCTACAATAGTATCTATTTCAGTGATTCTCAAATGAGATACTTGGGAATGTCTGGAGACATTTTTTTGTTGTCACAGTAAGGGGAGGGGGTGCTCTCAGCACCTATGGGATCGAGGGGGTAGAAGCCATGAATGTTGTGAAATATCTCAGTGCACCAGAGAAAGAATCTCTGACAAAGAATTATCTTGTTAAAATATCAATAGTGCTGAAGATGAGAAACCCTAATCAACTTCATTACATTGCATTAAAGATTAAACAAGATAAAACTTTTAAAGTTTTGGCATACATCCAACATTAAATATAATTTAGTCATTATTATTATGAATGTTTATCAGAACATTTAAGAAGATTCTTTGTAGACACCTGTTGTCTATACAAATAAAAACTCTTTTTAATTCAATAGCATAATGCTACATGTGTTCTTATCACTGAAAACCACCAGGGTCACAGTGGAAAGACATGCCATTTCCAAGACTGCAATGGCACAAATGCCCACTCTGTACTTTCTCAGCCTAAAATGGGAACTTTCAAAATGCATGCAGCTTTGTCTATAAAAATTGTAGGAATCCAAAAGTTTATTTTTCCACAGATATTTAAGCATTTTCAATATGATATACATTAAGTATCATTGTTCTTGGCAATGTTATTGTTCCATAGAGGCCTTCAAAACTACTTTTAGTTTTCTCTTATTATACAGTTTTTCCCAAATTGGCAAAAATCTGTTTAGAATTAATCACTGCATTATTTTCAAAGGGCAGTTTACTTCCTTCCATGTAGGATAGTGCTCTTTTCCAGAATTGGAGGTATTTTTGGATGGATTAGATCTCATGCTTAATAAGTTTTGGAGAGCCTTTGGAAACCAGAATCCAAAAGTGAATTCTAATTAATTGACCATATCATCCAGAGAACAGAAGTAATGTGATGAAATCAGTAGCCCACTGATCATACCTCTATTTTCTTTCAGTGTCAATTAATCCTGAGCTACTACCCTTTAACTGTGTGGTATTCTGGTAGAACTGCCATCCACTGTGCATGCAAACAGGCCTATCACATTCTCTCCCTCCCTAGAATTGGATGCTCAAGCCTCATTGCAAAAAGACAGGAAGCCATTCAACATTTGTCTTTCCAAACTCAATGTGGAGGAGACTAGTCATTAGATCCTGACTTTCAGTCCAGGTTACCCTCATCACTACTCATCAATTTATAGGTTTCTTAGACTATAAAAAAAGATCATTTATGATTTCTAGAGACTTGATAATAAATTTATTTTAATTCAGCCAGTCATATTTGTTACATCCAGAGGCTTTCCACTGATACATTATTAGCTTGTGTGCACTGACATATGCTCATTTCAAAAGCCTTCTATGTTCTGAATTAATTTCTGAAAAAAAAATGGGGAACACTTCCAAGCTACATCAGGCTTAGTGAATTATAGCAGCAGCTTCAGACCAAAAGGTTCTCTTTAACATTCTAACTACAAGAAAAATCTGCTACAAAAGGCTTAGGGATTTCTGCCATACCCCCAAACCTGAAATGATAACACCAGTCACAGTATCATTGTTCAATATGAAAGGGACAATGTATTTCATTATTAATGTATTTCTCACATTTTATGCTTAAAGAAAGTCTATGACTAGAAATTTTTGTCAAAGTAAACCTCATCCTGATCAACTCCTCACCCTCTAAAGCGACATGCTACAATAAAATGACGGAGAATAGCTGAATCTCATCTGTGTATTCGTACCATCAAGGCTATAAATATTAATTCCAGAGGTGACTACAAGGAAACTTGGCTGAAGAGGAAAAAAAAATCTGTGACTAGCAACAGAGAAAAAAGAGTGTGTCTGGGAAACTGGCTAAAGAGGCTAACTACTTAATTTCTTTATTTACATGAGAAAGCAATAACAATAAAGGTTAAAGGTTTAGGCTAGTTATTCAGTAAAGATTAATATGCTTAATTCTCTCAGCCCCTACCATCCC
This sequence comes from Phyllostomus discolor, assembly GCF_004126475.2. Lineage (NCBI taxonomy): Eukaryota > Metazoa > Chordata > Mammalia > Chiroptera > Phyllostomidae > Phyllostomus > Phyllostomus discolor. The sequence continues at coordinate 127,401,974 of NC_040903.2, read as the reverse complement.
TAACTACTTCTATGCATAATAATGACCAGAATGGTAGCCCATACAGTTAATGTCACTTGAAGGTGTGAGTATAAATCAGTGCTATGGTTCACTTTATACTGCTTATGGCTCTGTAGCCTTGTGCTTTTAAAGTATGGCCTAACTTTTTTGGAAACTTGGGGCCTCAGGGACTATACTAATTTACATAAGGATCTGGAGAAGAAACACTTCATAAAATTTCCATGTATAAATTGAAAGATTTCTGTGAAATGCACTAGTTAAAATCGGTGATAAATTCCTGTTACCAGCCATCTGGTTTAATTCTGCTAAATGGAATTTGGTGTCCATAACGAAAAGGAATAGAAAGTACCAGAGGGGATTTTTTTAAACTTGGAAAATATAAAAAGTTGACAGATTTTTCAGAGTTTCCTTTAAAATATCCCTTGATATTTTTCCTAACTGGTTTGTTTACATCAAAGTATGTAAGTAATTAAATACATGAGTAAGTAACAAAATACTCAGAGATGTTATAGCTAATCTGGCTTTAATAGATAGCTGTTTCTTTAATCAGAGTTGGAAAGATGAATTTAGTTCTTATTTTCCCATTTGAAAACTATTAATGGATATCATATGAAAAAAATTAAGAATAATGACATTTACCTTGCAATGTTTAAAAACTTATAACTCATTTTTGTGTTTTCAGCATTTGACAGGCAAGTAAATGGATTATTAAATGTATATTCTCTGAAGTCTAACAGAAGAATAGTAAAAAATATTGAGAGCTTAAAGTCTGTGAACAAATGTACAAAACAAAAAATCTTTGAGTCTTCACTATGGTAATTCAAGTTAAATATCTACCTAGCAAATAAGTGTACAACTACTTTCATCGAAAGGTGAAACCTAACCTTCCTCCCATGAGATGTAGGCTGCTGTTAGTGATTGAACTTCCAAAGGAAAGATGTTGCAGTAATGATACTGTGTAACTTCTGTGACCAGATCATAAAAGGGATTTTGATTTCTTCCTTGTTCTCTCTCTCTTAGACCACTCTTCGGGGGGAAGTCAGCTACCATATCATGAAAGAAATTCAAGAAGCTTTATGCAATCTATGTGACCAGGCACTGAGGCCTCCTGCCAACAGCCATGTAAATAGATTCTCCAGCCCCAGTCAAGCCTTCAGATGAATGAAGCCCTTTTGGCATATTTACTACAACCTCACGAAAAACCCTGAAACCAGAACCACCGAGGTAAGCTAAGCTGTTTCTAAATTCTTGATTCTAACAAGTTGTGAGTTAATAAATATGCATTAAGATGCTATATGTTGGAATAACTTTTTATGTAGCAAAAGAGAATTAATATATTATATATACATATATATCAAGCATCACTGATTCTTTTTTATACATACAGCAAAAGAGAATTAATATACCATATATATGTATGTATATATATTTAAATATCTATATATGTGTATATGTATGTATACATGTATATAGATAGATATCAAGTATCATTTCCATTTTAGGAATTTCATGGTCAATTTGACATTACCACAAATCCCAATAGGTCAAAATAGTTTATTAATTATTCTGTTCCTTTTGCTTACTTTGATAATGGTGCCTCCATCTAATTCTACCCCTATGGGTCTCAGTTCTATTAAGATCAGGAAATCTACCAGATGAGTCTGGCTTCCCACAACAGCTACCACAAAACTCACCAAAGTCCCTTCATGATTGCATTTTATAATATCTTGGCCAAGAGCCTATCCTCTGGGCCCTACAAAAGAGTAAGCTGAGGAAGTACTTCACTCATAATTCATTCCAAAATTGTTGTCTTCCTAAGCACTCACACTCCTTCTACAGCATGCCAGTGAAAGTTTGGCATTTCATCCTCTAACTAAGTATAAAGCCACCAATAAGTCCAGGCATTAAACAATTTAGTGGATTGTTATTATACCACTCCCACATTCTCCAGATACCATGTTAATTCCTGAATCCTAGATGAATGCCTCCATGAATTTGACTCCATCTTATCTGCTATTTAATTTCCCTCTCCTGATGACTCAACCCTAATATTGACCCCATATATACTACTTGTATTAGTTTCTTAGGGTACTGTAATAAAGTACACAAACCAGGTGACTTAAAATAACAGAAATAAACTATCCTACAGTTCTGGAGACTAAAATCCCCCATGAAGTGTTCAGCAGAGCTGTGATCTCTGATAGCTTTAGGGGATGGCTTTTCTGGTCTCTTTTAGCTTATAGTGTTTGCCTGTAGTTCTGCGTGTTCCGTGGCCTTTGGATGTATGGCCATCTCTCTCTATGTGTCATCATGTCACCTCTCCTCTGTGCATATCTGTTTCTGTGTTCAAATTTCCTCTTTTTAAAAGGATGCCAGTCACATTTGATTACGATCTACCCTAATGAACACATTTTAACTTAATTTCCTCCACATAAACTCTGTTTCTAAACAAGATCATAAATCAAGGTACTGGGGATTAGGATTTCAAGATATCTCTTTTGAGGGACACAAATGAACCCATAATTCCTACCAGCCTCCTACCAACAAATACTAATTTTTAAAGTCCCACACTGTCTAGTATAGTACTTTTGACCTGCATTTGAAAGTCTACTTATGTGAGGGCAAACTAGTTATATGCAGATTTTTTATTGCAGGGGCAGTCTGTGCCCCTGACACTGGCATTGTTCAAGGGTCAGCTGTATAGGCTATATTTTCCCTACAATTCTTGTCCTTGTGTATGATGAGATTTAACTCTCATAAACCTGGAGGAAATGAAGATGGGTTTGAGGAAAATTAGCATCCACTTGTGAGACAACAGCCATAGTTAAAATCTTTAAGAGAGCAACAGGGGTTTGTTGCTGCTTCAAAGAGCAAGGAAGATTCAAGGGAACTTGGGATTTCAAAATTTTCAGCCTGTTCTGTGACTGTATGTTTTCCCTTCCATATACTATGTACAGTTTCCTCTCCCATCAGCAACACATGAGAGTTGCTCCATTGACTCACTAAACTATGCATTTTCCTTTTAAATGTGAAACATTTTGGTGGGTTTATAGTGTTTTTACACTGTGTTTCAATTTTCATTTCCTTGATTGCTAATGAGGTTTAATGGCTTTTCTTATATTTATTGATCACTTGGATATCCTCTTTTATTCCTGTTTAAAGTTCTTGCAAATAATTTCTATTGTAAATTTTTACTTGGTTTTATTAATTTTAGAGGTTCTTAATAGGTATTTAAATGTAATTTCCCACACTGTAGCTTAAATTTTTAATTTCTAAATGGTATCTTCTGGGACACAATAATTGGTTTTTCAATCCTAGTCCAATTTTATAGAACTTCTTGTGGTTAGTCCTTTTGTAAACTGTTGTATAAGTTTTTACCTGTGTCAAGGTTATTAGGTATATCCCATATTATATTATAGGAAATATTTGTTTTTCCTATGTTTCCTTTGAAAACAACTTGTTAGGAAGATGGTGTGATGTAGGGTAGGGTTTCAATTTTTTTCACATGTCTAATATCCTAACTATTTAATTTCTTTATTGCCCCACACTAGTACAGGTTTCATGAGTCAGGCGTCCAGATATGCATGGGTATATTTCAAGGCTCAGTCTTATATTACATTCCATTAGTCTGTCTTTGCATAAATACTGCATTGTTTACATACCAGAATTTTATAATAACATGTTAGCCAATAATGAAAGTTTTTTTCACTTTTTTTTTCACAATTGCTTTGTTTCTTCCGGAAAATTTTATTTTAGAAAATGCTTGCCAATATTGAAACTTCATCAGAGGTTTATCTAGGAACATATAGACTATTTGCAGGAGAAATTATGTATTTATTTGTAATGATTGCATCATACAAATCATAAGCATACCGGGCCAACTCTGCAGGTCTGCATTAATATCTTTCCATGCTTTTCTGAGTTTTCTACCAAGAGAATTTTTCATAAAATTTCCTAGATTCATTCTTGCTTTTTTGCTAATTATACTGGCTATTTCAAATAACTTATTTTTGTAAAAATTTTAGTTTCTATATATGTTCATTTCATATGGACTTGCATTTGACTGTGTACACAAACCTGTATGCAGCAAATTTGCTAAACTCACTTTTTTATGATCCCTGTTTCTGTCAAATTTATTAGAAAGCATTAGAAGGTAAGAGGAATGAAGTTTTAAGGTTTTTTTAAAACTGGAAAATCCAGATTAGCCAAATATATAAATTTTAATGTTTGTTTGTATTGTTAACCACCATATATTAAACTAATTTCTTAACTGGTTTGACTACAATCTTTTTTTATTCAAGTAATATCTTAAATCATAATTATTTTCCAATATATATTTGAAATGAAACTTCTGGGAGTTTGATAAAATGTATGTATGTTAATCTTTTTTCTCTAAAAAATAATCAGAGGCCCATCTAACCACATCTGAATGAAAATATCCTAAAATGTTATCTCTTATTTATTTCTGATGAACTATTATATTTTAAATAGTTTCTATTTTATAATTTTATTTTCTAAAGTTTCATTTATATCTAATATATATAAAATATAGAATTTTATAATCAGGACAATTTCTAGAAGTCAATTTCACTTATGATATTTTAAGAACTGTATAGTGTACCACAATGGAGGAGCACCTATTACTCCTTTAGACATACTAAATGAGGAGTCCCCTATATTTGACATGAATTTATCTATTTAGGGTGAACTCACTTATTAACTCTAATAATATGTTACATCTGAATATTTTTATATACATTCTATGTACATAACCATAAAACAATGGTACTTAAATTTCTTATTCATAATGCTTGCAACATTTTTTTAATTTAATGACTTGCTAAGGGCCTCCAGTGTAAGTAATATTGAATGTAAAGGGTCATAGCAGTTACACTTGTCTTGATTCTGACATCTAAATTTTAAAATTTCAGTAACTACAATGTGTACTGTATGATTTTTGCAAATACCTTTTATAAGCTGTATAAAGATACCTTATATTTCTAATTTGCAAAGAACTGTTTTCATTAATGAATTTAAAATTGTATCAAACACTTTTTCTTAAAAGCATTGAGAAAAATATAATTTTATTCTTTATTCTGTTAATGTTCTAAACTATATTGATTGTTAAGTCTGTTCTATTTTTTTTGTTTTATTGTTGCTCAAGTATAGTTTTCTGCCTTTTCCCTTCACTCCACCCCACCACCTCAGCCCTCCCCACCTTCTTCCCCTGTTTCCATTAAGAATGGCATCATAAATGAATCAACAAACAAGTGTTGGAGAGGTTGTGGAGAAAAGGGAACCCCAATGCACTGTTGGTGGGAATGCAGACTGGTGCAATCACTGTGGAAAACAGTATGGAATTTCCTCAAAAAACAAAAAATGGAACTACCTTTTTACCCAGCAATAACCCTAGCAAGGATATAACCCTGCTAGGATTATATCCTAAGAACCCTGAAACATTAATCCAAAGGAACCTATGCACCCTGATGTTCATAGGAGCACAATTTACAATAGCCAAGTGCTGGAAGCAACCTAAGTGCCCATCAGTAAATGAGTGGATCAAAAAACTATGTTACATTTACACAATGGAATTCTATTTTTCTCCTTTTTAAAGGTATTGCTAGACTAACCTCATTGTTCATGTACTCAATTTTTGCTTACATATATACTTATTATCTCAGTTACTGAGAGTGGTCTGTTAAGAATCTTTCCCATGATTATGGATTTTTCCATTTCTCTTTGTAGTCTTGTTAATTTTCACTTTATAAATGTTGAGCCTATATTATTAACCAAACACATATTTAGAATTATTTCGTTTCCTGGTAATTTGATTATATTGTTACTGTGAAGTATCCTTATTGTTACTCAAAATCTGCTTTGCTTAACATATAGTTATTCCTGTTCTCCTTTCTTAGTTGCTTAGAAGGTACTTTTCTTTCAGCCTCGCTTTCAAATTTTCTATACATTTACGTTAGATGCGTCTTATGTAAGTAGCATATAGCTGGGATTTTTAAAAATCCAGTCTGATAATATTTGTTTTATGTGGCCTCTATAACCAATTTCTGTGCAATATGATCACATACAAATTTTGGTTTCAATCTAAATCTTTATTATTTGCTTTCCTTTTGTTTCCTCTGTCTTAAGTTTTTCTCTTTTGTTGCCATATTTTGTATTGTTTTTTCTTATTCCATTTTTTCCTAATGTTAGCTTGGTATGCACTTTTTATGGTTTATTTTAATAATTACTTTTGTATTGCCACCTCTATCCTTGACTTATCAAAATCTAATGCTAGTTAATACTTTGTTCTCTTCCTAGCTAATGCAAGAAACATTAAAACATGCTAATTCAATTTGTTTCCTTTTGAATTATTTGACATTATTTTCATGCGTTTATATTCTGTGAGTGTTTAAACCTCAAAATATTTTATTATTATTTATCCAATGTTCATTCAATTTTACCTGTTTTATTTCATCCCTTTCTGAACTTCTGGACTTTTATTTATGGTTATGTTCCTTCTATCTAAAGAAAACTAAGCCCTGGCTGGCATAGCTCAGTGGGTGGAGCACGGGCTGGGAACCAAAGTGTCCCAAGTTCGATTCCCAGCCAGGGTACATGCCTGGGTTGCAGGCCATAACCCCCAGCGACCGCACATTGATGTTTCTTTCTCTCCTTCCCTCTCTCTCTCTCTCTCTCTCTCTCTCTCTCTCTCTCTCTCTCTCCCTTCCCTCTCTAAAAAAAAATAAATAAATAAAATCTTAAAAAAAAACAACAACAAAAAAACCCCAGTGAGGTACTAATATATGTTAAAAAAAAAAGAAAACTAATGTATTTTTTTTTGTAATATATATCTGATGCTAACTGATGCTATCTGATGCTAACAAATACTCTCCATTTTTACTGGTCTAAAATTATCTTTATACTTCAATTGCTTCCCAAGGGCTATTTTTACATTGAAAAGAATTCTAGTTTGAGCTGTTTTTTTGAAGGTAGTCTGATTTTTCCCCTTTTTGGCTGCTCATACATAATTTTTCTTTGTCTTTTTAAATTTTTCCTCAATAGTTTTAGTGTGTCTGACAAGCAAAATCCTAAAATGAATCCCCATGATTCCTGAGGTCTGACATGCACATACTTTCTCCCAGTTACTCAGTTAAGCACTCAAGTAGATACTCCTGTGAGGGATTTTGCAGATATAACTAAGGTCTTACAACTTAATCTCCAGATAGGGAGTTCATCCAGATGAGCCTGATAATCACACGAGCCCTTTAAAAACAGAAATGTTCTCCAGCTAGTAGCAGAACAGGAAGCCAGGGATTTGAAGCACCAGCAGGTTTGATTCACCAGTGCTTGCTTGAAAATGGAGGAGTTCACACAGCAAGAAGTGCATCCCAGTTTGAAGCAGCAAGGAAACAAAATCTTCAGTCTTACAAACACAACCACACACACTCACACATACATGAGCTTGGAAGGATACCTCTTCCAGAACCCTCAAATAAAAATCCAGCCCAGCTGATGCCTTTATCCCAATTTTCGATGCCCTGAAAAGTGCGGGACTTCAGACCTACAGAACTGGGAGTTAGCAAATGGATGCTATTTAAAGCTGTTAACTTTGTGGCAATACGTGTCACAAAAGACAGTTAATACAGCGTGATGTTCCTAGGTTCAATTTCCTTCACAAGTTTACTCCTTGGGCACTGTGGAGGTTTCCGAATCTGAGATATAATGGCTTTCAATGGTTTAGGAAAATGGTCAGACATTTTTTTTACTTATTTCTCTTGCATTCTCTCTTTTTCTCTTTCTTGCACCTTGACTAACATATATTAGACTTCTGGCTTTGCCTATGCCTCTATTTTTTTTCCTTCTAATTCTTATATTCCCCCTGCTTCTTTAAGTATATTTTCTTCTGACTTATTTCCTTTCCATTTATTCAGTCTTTTGTTTAATCAGCTAATTTGATTCTGTATTTCGTTATTGAAGTTTTCAAGTTTAGTCTTTCTATTTATTTTTGACATTTTCCACTTTTCAGCTTCAATTCTCATTCTTTTCTTTTTTTCATCGAACATAGTAAATACCATTGTTTTAAGTGTCTGTTAAGTGGTAGCCAATACATTTTGGCTTGTGCAGGGGTACAAGTCTGTTTCAATTGTTAATCATTTTCTATTTAATTTCAACTGTTTTCAGACATCTGTTTTCTGTTGTTCCTTTTCTTCTTGATTTTTTCCCTGCCCTTTGTTCTCCTTGTTGGTCTGGTAACTTGTGTATGTGAGTCCAACATTGACTGTAAAATAGTTGTAAAGTAATTTTGAGAACTACAGTAGTATTTTCTTCTGTGAAGGATTTTGGTGTGTTTCCTCCAGGTTCTTATTGTCACCTATAATCTAGAATCATCTTTAAATAATTTCATAGATTCGCATGTGCAAATATGAGCTGCAAGCTATGAAAAACCTACTCTGGCTGACCTTTATTCTTAAATTACAGCTCTTTATGTTCCCTGCCTAAAGCAAAGAGGGTTCATCAGGGGGTTACCTCTACCGTTGGTAGGCCCTGGGCATCAATTTCTGTTACTTTACTTTTTCAATATCTTCAAAGATCCTCTCAGTCTCTTGCCCTCTCAATTACCCCTTTCAGTAACATCAAGAAACCTGAAATCTGGGTTAAACTTTCTGGTTCTGCCCCCTTTACCCAAATCTGATCCAGTAATTCTTCACTACTTATTAGTCCTCTAACAATATCAAATGGATGACTTTATCAATTTTGTTAATCAGAATTATTCAGACAAAAGTAGAAGGTATATCATATTTATCAATCTATGAAAACTACCTATTGATCCTCCCTGATTTCATATTATTCCTGGCCCCAAGAGACATCATCCTGAATTTGGTTCATCTTTTTATTTTTTTCAGTCTCCTCTAAGGTCTTAGATTTATCACACATATTTTAAACTATTTCATTTAATATTATGTTTCTAGTATCCCTCCATACTGTTGCATGTAGCTGTATTTGATTTATTTTGTTTGCTGTATATTTTTCAATAGGGTTAATCAAGTACAGATAATTTATTGAGCCTCTTGTCAATGAAGATTTTACTCACACTGTTGTTTTATTTTAAGTATTACTGAGGTACCACAATAATTTTCATACACATCTCTTATTATACAATATTCTGTATGCAGAATATTTTCTATGAGGAGTTAATGGCAAGAAGTGAATTTGCTGTCCTGGCTGATGTGGCTCAGTGGATTGAGCACCAGCCTGCAAACCAAAGGGTCACTGTTTCAATTGCCAGACAGGGCACATGCCCAGCTTGTGAGCCAGGTACCCAGCAGGGGGCACGTCAGAGGCAACCAAACATTGATGTTTCCCTCTTTTTCCCTCCTTTCCTCTCCCTCTGAAAATAAATAAATAATTTTTTTAAAAGGGAGTGAATTTGCTGAGTCTTAGTATGTGTCAGTGTTTAACTTTAGTTAGTAATTGTTTTTAGAATGTTATTGACCTAATTCAACTCACACATAAACCATATGAGTTCTCATTACTTTATATCATTATCAACACCCTACTTTCAGACATTTAAGTTTTTGCCAATCTGGACCATGAAAAGAGGAACCTGTTGTATTTATTTACATTGATCTAATTGCTAATAATATAAATATATGTTCATGTATTCCCTAAACAGTGAATTTTTCTTATGTGAAATCTTTTTTATGTCTTTTGCTAATTTTTTCTAAATATTTATATAAATAATTTCATATTTATAAGTTATTTATAGATTCTAATACCAAATATTTATCAATTTTACACATTGTAGATATTTTTTCCTGCTTTGTAAATCATATTTTTTGTATCTTTGTGGTGCCCTGTGAAGAACAGCACTTTTAATTTTTTTGTATTTTATTTTATTTATCTTTCTAATTATTTTAGTGTTGTTCAAATACAGTTGTCTGCATTTACCCTCCCCACTCCCTCCACCACCCCAGCCATTCCCACCTCTCCCTTGCTTCTACACTGTCTTGGTTTTGTCCATGTGTCCTTTATAGTTATTCCTGAAGACCCTTCCCCCTCATTGACCCTTCTCACCTCCCTCTAGTTACTACCAGATTGTTCTTAATTTCAATGTCTCTGGTTATATTTTGCTTGCTTGTTTGTTCTGATTAGGTTCCACCTAAAGGTGAAATTACATGGTATTTGATTTCACCACCTGGCTTTTTTCACTTAGCTTAAACTGCTCTCCAGTTCCATCCATGCTGTCACAAAGGGTACTGGTTCCTTCTTTCTTTCTGCTGCTAGTATTCCATTGCGTAAATGTAGCAAATTTTTTTCATCCATTCATTTACCGATGGGCACTTAGGTTGCTACCAGCACTGGGCTATGGTAAATTGTGCCGCTATGCACATTGGGGTGCATAGGTTCTTTTGGATTGGTGTTTCAGGTTCTTAGGATATAATCTTAGCAGTGGAATTGCTGGATCAAAAGAGAGATCCATTTTTAATTTTCTGAGGAAATTCCATACTGTTTTTCACAGTGATTGCACCAGTTTGCATTCCCACCAACAGTGCACTAGGGTTCCCTTTTCCCCACAACCTCTCCAACACTTGTTATTTGTTGATTTATTTATTGTGGGAGGCAGCTCTACTCAGAGATGCACAGGACCCATGCCCACGGATAGGTTTTCCCATGGGGAATCAGGCCTGCAATGTACCTAAGCTGCTATGAGTCTTGCTTTTTGCTAAAACTCCCTTACCTTGAATTGAGGACATTCACTGCAAAGCAACTTCCTAAAAACCAAGCTAATCCTTCCAAGTATGAGTGTAACCTGTCCAACTACTTTTGCTTTTTCATTTGCAAATATCCCTCTTCTGTGACGTGATTACCAGCATCCTCTCCTTTGTTTTCTATAAAAGCTAACCACCTAAAGCGAGCCTGTGCATAGTTAATGAGGACCTTCTTGTAATGTGCCCAGTCAGACAATAAAAGCTCATTGGAGTGAGGGCCAAGGCTTTTGCTCCACTTGAGAGAAAAACCATGCCTTCCCTTTTCCTCCACCAGATTCAGTAATCCATGGGAGTATCTCATTTTAATCCATAATGACGTGGACCCCATGAGCCAGGCTCCACATTAATTTATGATGGCCATTCTCACTGGTGTGGAATGGTATCTCATTGTGGTTTTAATTTGCATCTCTCTGATGACTAGTGATGCTGAGCATCTTTTCATATGTCTCTGGGCTTTCTGTATGTCCTCCTTGGAGAAGTGTCTGTTCAAGTCTTTTGCCTGTTTCTTAATTGTGTTGTTTGTCTTCCTAGAGTGAAGTCGTGTGAGTTCTTTATATATTTTAGAGATCAAACCCTTGTTTGAGGTATCATTGGCAAATATGTTTTACCATACAGTTGGTTCTCTTTTCATTTTAATGCTGTTTTCTTTAGCTGTGCAAAAACTTTTTAATTTGATGAGGTCCCATTTGTTTATTTTTTCCTTTATGTCCCTTGCTCTAGCACTTTTAATTTTTAATGTGTTATAATTAAACCACCTTTGGTTGTTTAGTAAGCACCTTTTGTAGTTAATGAGGTCACAAAGTTATTCATTATTTTTTTCTTTTTGTTTTAATTTCTCTTTATCTCTAAGCCTTTAATAAACCTAAACAAGTTGTATACTTGCATTTTTAATTAAGAAATAAATTCAGCCCTGGTCAAGTGACTCAGTTGGTTGGTACATCATCCCATGTACCAAAAGGTTGTGGGATTGATACCAGGTCAGGGCACATACCTAAGGTTCTGAGTTTGATCTCAGGTCTGGGTACATATGGGAGGCAACTAATTGATATTTCTCTCTCATATTGATGTCTCTCTCATATATATATATATATATATATATCCCTTCCTCTCTTTTAAAAATAAATGTTCATATCCTTGGGTGAGGGTTTTTTTTTAAATACTCATTAAAATTTAATTTTTTGATAAGTTTGGCTATTTTCTCAGCATCATAAAAGAAACAGACCTTCCTTTCCTTAGTCACTTCATATGTCAAAGCATGGGTGCTTTGAGGTCTCCATTTTGCCCAATTTGTGCTAACAGTTAATGGCTTTTAGTGTAGGTTTTAATAGGTATTAACATCTGGTGATATTTGATTAAATATAGCAAATGTATCACCTTCCTCTTCTTCAGGAGTATTTTGGTTCTTCTTAGACCTTTGCTTTTCATATTAATATTTAACACCAACTAATTAGGACCACTAAAGTCTTTGTGGAATATTGATTTGAAATTCTAGCAGATATAGTATGTTTGCCAAATATATAGTCCATATACTTCCATTTTGGCTCTCCACAGTGGGTTCGAGAGAAAGCATTGGTTGATATTTCTGGGATGAAGCATTAGGAATGGAATGATTTCTGCACATTTTCTCTCCCCTGATTTGGTGACAAGGTCATGTGTAGAAGATGGAAGAGAATCTGAATCCTTAAGGATAAGATGAGGAGAATGATTTTACTGTATTCAAAGGATAATTCTCCATTGGTCTCATGTTTCTGCACACTTTACAAGCAGAGACACTCACTGTCTTTATCTGGACTATCTCTCAGTGGTGATTGTATAGCAAACAACATTGGAGGACAGAGATAGCCTCATGTTGCAAAGGGAAGACATGCTTACTCTTTAGTAGAGAATATTCAGGTTGTCTACTAAAGAACCTGAATATTCTTTGTGGTCTGCTGAGTGGTCAAGGTAAACTGGTGCACTTTGAATTGTCTTTTGGGAACTGGGCCATAGGAACAAAGCCACCTGGATATGTACACTGCTCACTGCCTTGAGTAATGAAGTCAACTATCTCTCATGAATCAGGCTAATTTATAGCTTCTGAGTAGGCCAAAATATCAGAGCTTTCACAGCTCTTGACATACTGAATCCAATATTTTATCATTGAGACATAAACATTTTGAGTTAAGCCCCATGGATTTGAGTGTTTTTTAGTTACCTCAAAAAGCATAGCCCAATCTGATACAGAATAGCATTTAATTATTTTTTTCTTCTATCCTATTCTTGTGGAATGTAATTTTTTCTTGTCCTCCTGCAATTGTTAGAGGGTCCAGTGTGGTACTTCAAAAAAAGTGGGACAATGGGCACCCTTTGGGGAGGAGACTAGTCAAAGAACTTGTATGAATGACCCATAGACATGGACAACAATGTGTGAATTGGCTGTGGGAGCAGGGAATGGGATGGATGTAGGAGGGCAAAGGAGGAAAATTGACACAACTGTAATAAGATAACAATAAAAATGATTTAAAAATGCTCCTAAAATGTTTCTATTAAAATGACATATGCTTTCCAGAGTGGCTTTGCCAGTCTATATTCCCACCAACATTGTATGAGGGTTCCCTTTTCTTCCATCCTTCCCAGCACTTGTTGTTTGTTGATTTATTGATGATAACCAATGAGCATGTGGTATCTCAATTTAGTTTTAATTTGCATTTCTCTGATGGTTTGTGATATGGAGCATCTTTGCATATGTCTATTGGTGATCTGTATGTCCTCTTTGGAGAAGTGTCTATTCAGGTCCTTTGCCCATTTTTTAATTGGATTGATTATTTTGGGGGTGTTGAGTTTTATATTTCTTGATAAATTTTGGCTATTAGCCCCTTATCAGATGTATCAGTGGCAAATTTGTTCTCCCAGTCAGTGGGTTGTCTTTTCACGTCATTGGTGGTTTCCTTTGATGTGCAACAACTTTTTAGTTTAGTGGACATTTTTAAATTTTTTTATTTTGTTTCTTTTACCTGAAGTAATATCAGAAAATAATGTTGTTATGAAAAGTGTCTGAGATTTTAGTGCATGTATTTTCTTCTAGGATTTTTATGGTTTTAAGTCTGACATTTAAGTCTTTAATCCATTTTGAATTTATCCTTATGTATGGTATAACAAGGTGTTCTACTTTCATTTCTTTTGCACATGTCTGTCCAATTTTCCCAACACTATTTATTGAACAGACTATCTTTACCCCATTGTATGTTTGTACCCCCTTTGTCAAATATTAATTGAATATAAAAGCATGGGTTTATTTCTGGGATCTCTATTCTGTTCCATTTATCTATATGTCTGTTCTTATGCCAGTATCATGCTATTTTGATTACTATGTCCTTGTAGTATGGATTGATACCAGGTAGTGTGGTTCCTCCAATGTTGTTCTTCTTTCTCAAGACTATTGTTGCTATTCAAAGTCTTTTGTGGTTCCACATAAATTTTTGTGAAATATTTGTTTAGTTCTGTGAAATACATTATTGGTATCTTGATAGGAATTTCACTGAATCTATAGCCTGCTTTGCGTAGCATGTACATTTGAATGATGTTACTACTTTCCATCCATGAACATGGTACATGCCTCAAAAAAGTAAAAATGGAACTGCCTTATGACCCAGTGATTCCACTTCAGGAAATATATCAGAAGAAACCTGAAATATTAATTTGAGAGAATATATGTTCCCTTGGCCAGTTTGGCTCAGTTGATTGGAGATCTTGGTTTCAATCCCCAATCAGGGTATATTTCCAGGTTGTGGGTTTGATCCCCAATCAGGGCACATATGAAAAGGCATTGATGTTTCTCTCTTACATCAATATTTCTCTCTCTCTTCCTTTCTCTCTAAAAGCAGTGAAAAAAATGTCCTCAGGTGAAGATAAAAAGAAAAGGATATATGCACCCCTGTTTACTGCAGCATTATTTATAATAGCCAATATTTGGAAGCAGCCCAAGTGTCCATTAATAGAGAAGTGGTTTAAAAAGCTGTGGTGCATTTATACAATGGAATACTACTCAGCCTTAAAAAAGGATATGTCTTACCATTTTTGATGGCAATCATGGACCTGGAAAATATTATGCTATGTAATATAAGCCACTCAGAGAAAAACAAATACCAAATGATTTCATTCATATGTGGACTCAATGAACTAAATAAACTAAAAAAAACCCCATAGAAACAGATTCATGTATAGAGACAGAAAACAGACTGACAGCTGTCAGAGGGGAGGGAGATCATGTGGCTGGGTAAAAAAGTGAAGGAATTAAGCCAAAAAAAAAACCTCTCATAGACACAAACTATATGCTGATTACCAGAGGGAAATTGAGGTTGAGGGAAGTAGAATAGGGTAAAGGGATAAATGGTGATGGAACAAGATTTGACTTAGGGTGGTGAACCCACAATACAATATACAGATGATGTGTTATAGAATTATATACATGAAAGTTACATAATTTCATTAACTAATGTCATCCAAAAAAATTCAATTAAAATTAAATTTAGGTTTAACTCCACAGATGTAAAAAATGATATATGCTATAAGTTTTGAAAGTTCTTAGCAAGGAAATATATTTTGTTTTATTTTAATCATTAAAAGCATTGAGTTTATCAAAATCTCTTTTAAACTCCCATTGAAATAATCATGCAGGTTTTCACCTTTAATACATTATATATTTTCTAATGCTAACTGACATCTGAATTACTAGCACAAAACCTACTAGGTCAAGATGTGCTATTGTTTTTGTACATCAGTGAATTTGTTTTGCTAATAATTTGTCTGAATTGTTTCATAAATATTCATGAGCAAAATATGCTTGCACATAATTGTTTATTTGTCAATCTCTTACAGAATAATTATGGCTTCTGAAGCAAAGGCCATATCTTATTCACTTTTATATGTTCAATACTTAGTAAAATGTTTGGCATATGTGCTATGCTAATACATGTTTTTTAATAAATGCCCAATGGATTAATCATATTCAAAGAAAGAAATGAACTTATAGGTACATTTTAAGTATTTTCAACTTTAAATAACACATATTCCTCAAATTTTTGTATCGACTTTTCCTACTGTCTCTTCACTTAACCATAGATATGAAGGAGAGCTTTGACACTCACCATCACCAGACTCTGTAAATTCTACCTTAAAATGTCATTTTAATTTCTGTGTTTTGTCAGTTTTCATTTCTACCAACATAGAACCTCTCACCATCACCACTTGGTTGGGCTATTGTTTTGTCTGCTAATTGTCTACCCTATTTTCAACCCCCTCCCTAATCCACCTCCAATCTATTTAGCATGCAGAAGTGAGAGTGAGCTGCCCCCATGCTTATATCCTGCCAATTGCCTCCAATCATACTTGGAATAACATTTTAAATGCTTGCAATGGCCCACAAGCTACTACATATCTGTATAACCTTTTACTTACCTCTTCCCACACCTCTGCTGCCTTGTTCACTACCATACAGCCACATTGACCCAAATTCAATTAAAATTCACTCCAAACTTTTGCTGTAGCATTATCACAAGTTTTACTCTAGTCACTTCACTTGGGAGATGACATACCTAATAAGAAACAAAATAATATATATATAGTGCTGCTTATAAAGATAAAATGTGTTAATAACACTAAAAATATAGAAATATGTATGCAATCAATGCTATCTGAAATAGCTGGTAAATATTGTGGTATGGGAACTACATTAAAAGATGCAATGTATTCCTATTATAATATAAATGTGACAAATGTCTCTCTTATGAATTAAGTTTATTGGCAGCTTGATCCAGACCTTTTTGGGAATAACTGGTGTAGACCCAACATAAATTACATAGGACTTCTGGAGAGGGAAATCAGTCTAAAATTAGAAAAAAATTATTCAGATGAACTTGACTGAATATCAAACTTTTAATCATAAGGAGGATACTGTGATTTTGAAGACAACATGGTCCTTGTTATTCAGATTTGCCTTCTGGCCTTGGGCGCTTAAACTGATATATCAGCCACACACTATAATACTTGGAAATTTAAAGAGAATTTTAATTAAAAATTCAGTGTTTATATTTAAACACTGATTTGGTTATCCTCCTGTAGAATGTATGAACAAATGAGCTATCAGTCCAGGAGGAATTAGACGGATGGGCAGGGAGATGAGAAAGACAAGGGAAATGAAGTAGGTGGACAGGGCAGCAAAGTGAGCACAGAATGCCCAGCAGGATTAATGGCTCTTCATTCAGGGTGGAGGCTTCGTCATGACTCAGACTTCCAGAGACAGGACAGTTGCATAGTTCTGGCACAGTTAAATGGGACTCACTTTTCGAGCTTTAACTTAACACATCAAAACCTGCCTCCTACCAGCAATTATTATGAATCACAACTACTTAAGCACAACCTCTTTTCTGACTCTAGTTCCCATTCCCAAAATCTCTGACTTGAACAATTGTCATTGTATCTCCAACTTTTCCCAAATTAGAAGCCAGTCACACCTCAGTGGTTCATGGATGATGTCCTCCTTTTACATGATGAAGTCACAGATTGTTTATAACTGAATTTCTCCCAACTCAGAGCCACATAAATTACATGAGAGACACACAAAGTCACAAGTGCCAGTAGAGCTATCGTACGTACCTATTTATTTCAGTAACCTGAAAGGAGAAGGAGGCTTTCTCCTCTACTTGATAGATTTGTCTCTGGGGACTCTGAAGGTGGGAGGCATGGAACTTGCTAAAAAATTTTAGTGGTGTGTGGGAAATATAGGGGACCCCAAAACTGTACCAGTGCTTGAGTAGGAGCCAGTAAGACAGCAATGGAGTCAGTGGTGGTGCCCCGGGCACCACCTGTCTGTCAATGATGACACCTGTCTGTCAATGAAAAGGTGGTTGAAGAATAGGATGGAAATAAAACCAAAGTTGCCACATCATTACTGAGAATAATTGACTGTATGTAAAACGGCCTTCAGAGAGTGCTGAAAATTTGAGGGCTGAATGAGAGAGAGAAGCAAAACGTAAATCATAGGTTTATAGTTGTGAGCACATAAAATGTAGTTTATTTGTATTATTATTTATTCTTGTATTATATTTTTTATTTTATTTTATTTATTGTGTTTTTGTTTTGGGTAGTATAGTCGTTTTAATAATGTTAATTCTTCTTACTTATTCTTGTATTATTTATTATCCATATGAACAACCATAAACCTACTTTTCCTCATCCACATATTTATGTATACATATATATTGACCAAAGTTATAAGATAACTGAGTAATTTAATTAGCTATATTTTCATATAGAGTAGCTTCTATGAGGATATGTGTATTCATTTAAATTTAATCTGTTTATATTTAATTATGTTTTAATTTAATTTTATGTAGTAAGATACATTTAAAACATTGTAAATCCCCTATTACACAACTTTGAATGAATATTTCCCCATTTTGGAGATAAAAGGGAAAGCTTGTTACTGCTATTAGAAAAATGAGTTAGTCAGAGAGAAACATCTAAGCAGCTGAGGCTACAGAGGGTCTTTCTCTCAGGTACAAGCAATGTTATCAAAAATGAGTAACAATCTAGTGACAGACAACCTGAAAGAATATTAGGAGACTGATAGTAGGTACTAGAGACAAAATATTAATGAGATGGCCACACTGGATTCAATCAGATAATGCATATCTCAAAATTGTTTACATTAAATGGAGGCCATATCTAAAGTAAGAAATTAAGGGCTTGTTATAGAGGAAAAGGAACAAAGGGCAGTTGAAAATTTGCTATGAACAAAGTGGCCGAATATAATTTTATGAAAGTATTGTGATATCCTGTCAATACCTTTACCAAATTGATCAGATTTTATAGAGAAATATTTTAATAGAGATTACTTGTTAAATTCAATAATGCTGTTCCTACAAATTTAGCAAAATAAGTACTAATTTTTATAAATTATTATTAAACATAAATAATATAATTTTATTTTGCTCCCACAACCACCTTTTATGCATAATTACTTAACCAGACCACCTAACCATGTGCTTATTCTAGGACCTAATTATTGTAGCATGGCAGTGAGTTGGAAACAGAAATAGTCTCAGGAAATGTTGACAGCCTTCGTAAGTGTTTGGAACTCTGTGAATAATTACCAAGAGATTTTTTTTTACAGAATTAATTTGCTGTAATAATGTTCCATTAATAATTGAGAGAAATGAGCCTTTAACTTGAAGTTTTGCCCCTAGAAGGAGTAGTGGATAATAGTTTTTGTGATGGTATCTTCCTTTCACCTCTTCCATGTATGTAACACATTTGTGCAAATCATGTCAAGCCCACTCTTTCCCCCTTTCAACACTTGCCTAAACATATGTATACTCCAAGTATAAATAGACATGTGTTTGATTTTTTTCAGTATTGAGAGAAAGAAACTATTTCTTTAAGATCTCCTGATAATAAATGGTGAGAGGAAGCAGACAAGAAATACAGATAAAGATAGAAGTGTTGATAAGTCTATAAAAATATTTCAGACAGAAATGAAATATAGGGCTAATAAAATGCAAAGTGGAATGTATTTCTATGCCAGATCCATGTAACA
Source organism: Phyllostomus discolor (assembly GCF_004126475.2). Taxonomy (NCBI): domain Eukaryota; kingdom Metazoa; phylum Chordata; class Mammalia; order Chiroptera; family Phyllostomidae; genus Phyllostomus; species Phyllostomus discolor. The sequence goes on along the minus strand of NC_040903.2, from coordinate 127,382,633 downwards.
CATGTCAGAGTAACATGTATCTAAACTAAAATTTAGAAGTCCCAGCCACATTTTATTTAATTAACAAATAAAATCTCCACATTTTAGCTAAACACAGACAGAAACAAGGATTCAAGGATGCCGTGCATATAGAAAGAGGCTTTGTTTTTGTGCACACCAGTACTGATATTCCTAAAAGATAACAAGAAAGCCTTTTCCTGAATCCTAAAGTAGTATTCCTCAATTTAGGGGGATGGCATTCCTTGAAGCTCATTCAAAACTGACCCCAAATGTTAGGGTGCTAGTGGCACATTCACCTTACACCTCAATTAGTGTGAGTGGGTACAAGCTCCATCCACCCAATAACCTAAACTGGTGACATTTAGCAACAAATTGCTTAATCCCAGATCACTCCGTTACAGGCATTAGGTTCTCCAAGATAGAACTTGAGCAGAGATCCCAGAAAAATTTCTGGAGAGATTTAGCTAAGCTTATGCTCCAGCACAAGGGAGCCACCACAGAAGTCCATTCCTCTGAGCTGGGTGGGGGGATGGCTGTGCTGGCTACTCTTATTAGCTGAGAACAAAGTGGGCTTACACTAAAGATGGGCTCTTTGAAAAAAATGAGCTTACAGAATATTCCACATGGGGGCTGGAAAAGTAAGTGGTTAGAAGGGAGATAAAACTCTACATTTTTTTGAGCAAGTAGTAGAGTGGGGGAGACATTTTCACATCAGCTTATCAGATGTTCCTGCTGGCCACTTAGCATCCTTGGGATCAGATAAAAAGTGGTGGTATGGCACCAGCTCTGAGGTTTCTAGTATCATTTGTCCTTGAGATCCCTGGGACCAGATCTCTATGCTGCCTCAGCTTTTAGGGTGTTTTATAGCCTATTTTTTGAGGAAATGTGTGGATACAATGAGGAAGCTATAACAGCAGGAATCTTCTAAGTACTCCATAAGGAATCTGCCTAAAAAACCCTCTTCTGAAAAATGACAAGATAATACTTAACATTTTAAGCACAGTCTGCTAAATTTCCTTCCATAAGTTAAAATCATTTTTTTAAAAATGTGTCTAGATGATCCATGGATAATATTTTTTCTTTTTCTTTTTAATGTCATCCACTTTGCAAGTTTTGATAAGAACACAGACTGTCCACATTGAAAAGGCTATGCATAAGACACCCAAATTTTGAACTATCTAATACATTATAGTAAGCATTTTATGATCATGATCTCAATTTGGTTTTCTCAAAAACACCTCTGCCCTACAAGTTACTCAGTGTTTAAATCCCTCCCCTTGTAAAGATGGAATTGTTGTTTGTGTGTGTGTATGACTGTGCCCTATGTGCTTTATGCAAAGACCCCACTAAATAAAATAGTAAGAATTTTAAATATTAAGAATAAAATAGTTATGTTAAAGTTTTATCAGTTAAGATTTAAATTAGAGCCCTGGCTGGTGTGGCAAGTTGGCTGGAACATGCCCAGTATACTGAAAGGTTTCAGGTTCAATTCTCATTCAGGGCACAATCCTAGGTTGCAGGTTCAGTTTCCAGTTATGGCTCCTGCAAGAGGCTACTGATTGATGTGTCTCTCCCACATCAATATTTCTCCCCTTCTCTTTCTCCCTCCCTTCTCCTCTTTCTAAAATCTATAAGCATGTCTTCAGGTAAAGATAAAAAAGATTTAAATTAGAAAGACTACTGTAAAATGAAAAGTAAGCCAATGATAGTAAACAAAAGTCAAAGACATACTTCAAGGAGAGATCAAGACTACAAATGAACCCTGACCAGCATGGTGCAGTTGGTTGAGTGGTGTCCTGTAAGGTGAAGGGTCACTGGTTGGGTTTCTGGCAGGGGATTACCATGTTTGCCATGTATAATGTGCATCCACATTTTTGTGTGCATCATACATGAGATTATAATACCCATTATTATACCCATAGTATGTAATCTTACCCATATATAATCCTCATCCTTATTTTTCTCTCAAAAATTTGGGTAAAAACTTGTGCATTATACACAGCAAAATACTGTATGTGGCAATGTAAAAAAATGTTCACAAGCCATTTAGAATTTGTCTAGTGTGATATTTAAACAGCAAAAAATCCTTTCAGACATAGGCAAAGTATAAATAATAAATAAATCCATTAATAAATAATGTTCTGTAACGACATATAAAAGACACATTCCATGTGAAAGGATTTCCTGAGGCCAAAGGAACACATACTATCTATCATAGACAAAGGCCTTTTATTAGAAATTCATTGTTGGAATGCAGCTTCTATCTTGGCTTTGTAATCTGTTTCCACCACCTCAGTAGCAGAGAGAAACTTCCTGAGGAAATAAGAGGGAATAAACTCTGCAGGGAATTTCTTTCCACTACAGGCCAATAATTAGCACCCACCTGCCTGAAGTTTGAACCAATCCTGAAATAAGACAAGAAGTAAGGCAGAAGGGAACCAAATAGCCTTTTTGTTACTGATAAAGAATCTGACTTTTATTTGAAGGTAATTGAGTTTCCAAATACAAACAAACAAACAAACAAAACAAAAACCACAGAATTAGATTAACTTTCCCCCAAACTTGGCAGTATATTCCAGAGGTAGAGCTAGTTTCCCTTCATGGGGCCCTGCCCTTGGCATGCTTTCAAACATGGATGAAACGCGGCTCCCACGGGCAGCTTACTCCAACAAAAAGGGAAGAGATTAAGTCATTCTTTCTTCCCTGAGGAGGAATTAGTGAGGAGGTGAGAGAGGCCAAGAGTGATTGTCTACAGGAAGTAAATTTGGGAAGAAGTGGTCCCTTCTTAAAAGCCCAAGTGGAGTCTGTGGTACAAATTCAGATGAACCACTCATGCCCACCCCCAGATGGGAAAGAACAGAATGGAGCATATTTCACTGAGGGACCATGAAGATCTATCCTATCACTTTTATTAAATTGGCCTCTGAGTACTAAACTATAAAATTGATAGGCAATTGGTCATATAAGGTATTGAATTAGCCTCAGTTAGACAAAGTATTTCCCAAGAAAAGTCTTGAATGAAAAGATGTGCCATTCACAAAGGGTTAGTCACTGATGAAATATAAAACATTGAAATATAAAACAGTGAGATAAATCAGGTTATTATTGCCTGGTGCAATGAAATATTCAAGTCTTCCATCTAATTTTCTTTATTTTAAACCATAATAAGCAAACCCATATATTATTGTAAAAGTTCACCTTTCCATAAATACTATGAAAAGAGAATAGTGTGGTCACACTAACGTGAACACATTTGTCCCATTCCAAATGCAGTTATATTTCACATCACAATTTATCAATTTTTGTTTTCATTCAGTGCTTCATTTCCTTATGGAATTGGTTAGTAGGCACAAAAAGGCCCATGGTGACCCTTACATCCTGGTGTCACTGACCTTGTATAGAGACCTTCTCCTATTGACACATTGCTGGACAAAGTGGCCAATAGAATACAGCGTAAATGAGGGCATATGGCTTCCACACTAGGTCATAAAAAACAATACATCTTCGAATTTGGACTTTCGGATCCTTGTCTCTGGTGAAAGTCAGAATCTATGTTGTGTGAACACTCAAGCAACTCCTAAGACATACCTATGTGGAGAGAATCTGTAACAGCTAGCACCAATCTTCTAGTCAAATGTATGAGTCACACTGGAAGTAAGACCTTCAGCTCTATTCCAGACTCAGGTGAGAGTAGCATTGGAAGTCACTGGCCTGGAATCTCACAAGATACTCCAAGCCAAAATCTCTCAGTGCAGTCATTCTCAAGTTCCACAGGAACCATGAGAAATAATAAATCATTTTTGTTTTAAGCTATTAAATTGTAGAATAATTTTTAATGCAGCATTAGATAAGTGGTAATATGGTGAATATACTATCTTTTGATATGAATCCCGTAAGTTACAGTCAATAATTACTTCTGCTACTATTTAAATAGTACTATCTCTGTATAGGGAAAGTTCTGTACTGTTTCAGATATATAGATATATAAACTCATTTAGTCCTCAAAACAAACCCAGTATCTCCATTTTATAAATGTAGAATATGGAACACAGAAAGTAAACTGGAGAAGGTCACACGTGTAGAAAATATCAAAAATCTTGATTGAAAGTATGTTTTCTTAACCATTAAACTGTCCTTTTCTGTCTACAAAAAGGAAGAAAGAAATTGAATTTCCGAGCCTCCTGTGCAATGGAGAACTAACTCAGCAAACTGAATGTTCCCTTTCTGCTATCATTGTATTTAGCAAGTTGGGCTTGCCTAGCAACGCCAAGAGCATCCTGCAAATGCACATAAATTTTGATGGGACAGGACTGCTGAGGAGATACACAGTGGAGGGAGAATACTAATTATTTCTAATTATACCAGATGACTGCTGGGAGATGGATAGAGAAGGTGGAGACAAACTTTTCCTTCACAATATGGCAATGTGTTCTTGACACATGAAAGAGAAGGTTATGGTATTGGCTTTTATTATATCTAATTTCTGACTTTATGGCTTCTATATACTTGGTCACTCAGTGCCTCAGCAAAAGATGGGCTTCCTGACATGGTTAGTTAATCCTTTCAACCTGCATATTTTTGCATCCCATTAATAGATCTGGCATACAACTCATTAATAGTCACAACCCAGAAAACAGAGAATCTTGATTTAATTAGTTTGTTATTTAATTATCTTGATTTAATTATCAAGCATAGTTGGCTACTTTAACTAAAGTAAAACCTATGTTAAATAGGCAAACTGTGAAAAGAACTATGATATCAACCACTTACTGATTTCTAAATGTCTTCTTTAATGTCACATGAAATGTGAAAATGTAATTTCTTCCAAAACAGAAAAAAATAAAGTAAATGATATTTTAGAGAAAACCAACATTAGAATTTATAATTAAACATAGGCATGTCCCCTGTGAAAATTGAAATTCTAACTCAATTCATTTCATTATAAGACATATGAGTCAAGAACAAATCATGCACATATTTTATAATCTTATTTTATTCTATAAAATAAACTATCTTTGACAGGCAATATGACTATGAAGTTTGTAAACCTTGATTAAAATCCATTCTGTTACTTATTAATGTGAAGTAAATACGATGTGTAGGTATGATTGCTCACAACTATTTGTTTTCCAGCTGTAAAAGGATTATGTTCTTAGCAGCTGCAGTGCCTGGTGTGGGAGAAGCACCAGTCTGCACTCTTAGGTGTTAGGCTTGGCCTTATGACTTGCTTTTTGGTCAATGGAACATGAGCAGATATTACATTTGCAAGTCCAAGTAGAAGCTTTAAAAGTCATTATGTTTCACAAGCTAACTTGCTCTTTCTCCTCTGAAATTAGAATTGTGTGTTCCAAATAGGGGCTGCTCACAACCCATGATCATGTAATCTGAAGAGAAAAATAGTTCTTACTGGAATTCACTGAGATTAGGTATTAAAACACAGAGATGAACTAAGAAATACACACTGCCTTATAGCAACATTCTGAGTATCAAATACATGTTTAGGAAATGGTAGATTATCTACCTAAAACTTTGCATATGACCTTCAAAGAAAATGTTATAATTCAAGTAAATATAATAATAATTTAAGTAAAGAATCATTAATTTGATATGAGATTGATTTTCTTTTGAAAGATAGCTTGACTTTAAAGAATTATAATTCTGGCTCTGCCACTGAGCTCTATCATTGACTATCTTTGTGCCTCATTGTCCCACCAATGTTGGTGAGGCATCAGTGATAGGGCAGATGATGAACTTCTGTGAGCAGTTCTGATATAGAGGAGAAAGCAGGTACCTAGACAATAGTCCCCTTGAGTATGAGTCTTGATTATACTTCTTACCAGTAGTGTGAAAGTAAGTACATTACAACATTGCTGAGTCTTTTCTTTGAAACTTAACACAGAACTGTTGTACCATTCAAGTGAGATATGTGACTGAATACATATATGTGATTAAGTATGCTTATCAGCTACATAACACTTCATTCTGGTTCTTTAAAGAAAATATGTTTTCTTTTTGTCCTAATATACTCTCAGGTTACATGAGATAGTAGGGCAAAACCATTGGTTTAAAAAATATAATCCAACCCAACTTTGCCACTTTTAGTTACATGGTTTTGGAATGTTTCTAACACTTGTGGTACATTACATTGTCATCTGTAAATTGAGGTAGAGATAATTATATCATATAGTGCTGTTTTCATAAAGAATCTCATATATTTAAGTGTATGGCATCTAGTGGTGCTCCTGCCTTCTACAAATATAACATCACAGAGTGGGAATCCATATTTGATGGAACAATTGTCCTAAGTTCAAAGGAGTACCATGCTGATAAAATCAGAATTTAGTACTGACAGAGTATTTCTCTGAACCATCTTATTTAAATATTATCTGCCTTCATATCTCATTTCTATGTATTTAACATAGTTTTAATCTGTATTGTTTTATCTTCCTATTGAAAAAATAAAGACGAAATAGAAGATTAATAATACAGATTAACCTTGAAAGAACAATTCATTGAACCAATAAAGAAGAGACACCTTTTCCAAAATTGGACATGGCAGTAGAAAATATAGAAAGTAGTAGTCTAATTTAATTTTTGCAATATCGATAATATAGACATCAGTCATTCAGTACTTGTCTACATATTGGATGCTGAGTTGTGTGTCATTCAAGTAATTATATAATTAATGCAAGCTCTGAAAAAGTTTTACTTACACTTTTGACTTATCATTAAGAACAGCATGAGAGAATGGGAGCTGATAGTACTTATAAGCAGGAAGTTACTCTCAATATTTTTTTGCTACTTGTCACTTAGGTTAATTAGTAAAAGTGATGATATAAAAGTTAATTATAATTTATATGGACTTTTTTAAAACACAATTTTGGAATAATATTCTATGTAGTTCTGCAATGGACACAAAAATAAAAAAGATACACCTATCTATGCATATATATATGTACATGTGTATATGTCTAATTTAAAAACATGAATCTTTTCATAGAATACTCTAAGAGTTTAAAGAAAGATAAATGAGAAAAAAGGGAGAAAGTATACAAAGATTTATGGTATCATTTACTATATTATTTTAGGATAGCTGCTGAAACAAATTTATATCTTTTCAATTAATTAAGAGTATATGTGTACTAATCCTTCAATGTGTAGAGACAGTTGATTTAAAGTGATTGTATTCCACTAAGCAATCTTAGTTATAGAAAAAATCAATAAGGGAGAAGAAGAAGGAAGCCAGGATGTTTCAAAGATTTCCTAAGTCTTGCTATTTTTTCCAGTTACTGCAATTTCAGTATACAGATAATTCTCTCCAATGAGAGCCTGATGATAAAAATAAAAATAAAAAGGATAACTCCTCATTCAGATTATCAAGGTACTTTGAACACTATTAACATCATTATTTTAAAATAAAAATGTCTTCAATGTGAAACTTAACATCATAAAACTTAAAAAAAAATAAAACTTGAAAGCATCCAAATAATGTTACTTATACATCTTATTTTAAAGTAAGTCCAGAAAATTGTATAATACAGATCCACATAGTCAACAACAATTAAAAATTGGTAACATTTTGTCAGATGTGACACTTTATTAAGAAATAATGAAATAACAGGACTTTCATCAATCCTCTCTTTGGTTCTTTTGGTAAACATCTAGGTCATTGATAAATGCCAAATTGGGAATATACTAAATACATTATTCTGCCTTTTTAAACCAAAATGTTTCCGCAAGGGTGAAGCGCCTGTGCAAACCAGTAGCTTTGCTGATGTACAGAGCTTACTAGATCTGGTGTAGAAAATGACAATCTATCTGTTTTCAGTGAGTGATCTTGGTGGGAGGCAAATGGGGAAGATCTGACAGTTAATGGAAAACCCTGAATAGAAAAGACCCATGGAAGAGATTGGTAGTCTCTCCATATACTTCCCTGGCCACCTTGAGACTACATACATTCCAAGGGATATTAAAGAGGCTCCAAACTTTCTATGGATGTCTGACTGACCAGGAGGCTGCACATGTGTGCAAAGGAAACATAGGAGCATCAAGAAGAAAAGGAAAAACAAAGTAGATTTTGAAAATGCATGAACTTTAAAATGTATTCTCAACCCATTAAGGACTACTGGTAGAGTGAAAGTCTTCCTAGTTTGAGGTGTTTGAAGACAACATATGTGTATTTACCTGGTAATTACTAAGCTATGCAGAGACAAAGGCTACTCCTTGGAGGTGAAGCAACAAAGATTAAAATAAGTTCATACAAAAAGGATTGAGCATAAGTGACAGTGGTGGCAGACCATAGGAGAGACAGATTCTTTAAGTTTGGTCCATGCAAGTTATTAAAGCAAATGAATCAACCAACAAATAAAAAAATAAATAAAAATAAAACCTGATGAAAAAATAATCCAGAATTGATACAATATATTTTCAAAGGCATGCAGTTTGTAAAATGTTACGAGACGTACAAGTTAATCCCGAAGGTGCCCCACACAGTTCCCATGCACTGAGGAGCACTTGTAGAACAAGAATTTCTGGAAGCAGTCATCTAGAAAGAAGTAGAAGGAAGTGGGCTCCGTAGACTATGCTCAGATCTGTGAAACACAAATTTAAATTGATATCCAAATTTTTATGAAACACAAGCCTTGATATTGTTATTTTACCCAGAAAGTAAGTGGAGATTGTTGAATTAAGCAAAGACAGTACTTCCTCAAACTCCCCAGTTCTCTGAAAGAATTTGTGCCCCATGCATCCTGCTCCCAAACACTTTACATAGATTCTATTATTTATGACTTAGGATCAAACTTATTTGTGTCTTTCTTGCTGAAATATAAACTTTAATAAAGCAAAGGCATTATCTTAATAATTTTTGTACTCTTGCCAGTAGTAGTGTTCCATAAATGGCAGTTATACAAAATAACCAAGGATCACCCGTCACAGCTCAGCCCTACCGCAGGAACCTCCACCCTGGCTGGAAAGTCACCACTTCAACAGAGGGCTGCTTGCCCCCTTAGCCCTGTGAGCTCTTCCAGAATGACTTTTTTACTCTGTTGATTTTATTTATAATAAAAATTATGATTGTGTATTGAGAGTGCACATGATGATTTGGCATACATACACATGGTGAAATTATTACTATAGTTGAACTAATTAACGTGTCTTCTCCTCACATAGTTAATATTTCGTTTTGTGATGAAAACACAAAACAAATTTTCAGTGTTCAGTACAGTAGTACCAAGTGTAGTTATCATGCTATGCAAATAATCTAAAGTGGAATAAAACTGGCTTTCTCAATCTATAAGAAGTAAAGTTTACATGTTCCCAAAACTGGAAAACAGTATTCCTTCCACTTCCCTCTGAATCTAGCCCAAATATTTTGGGTTTACCTCCAGCAAAATTATCTGATACTGACTTGGTATAATGTGGCAGCATAGTAGATTGCTTAGGGAGTGCAAGATAATTCCAGCTTAGATGGTTAAGGAAGAGACTGCTGAATTCAGATATTCACACCCAATCTGTATTCATTTATGCCTCCCACCCAGTCTTGTTTTAGCATTCTTGAACCAGAAAACATCACAAATTTTGTATATTCTAAATTATAACTAAGATCAACTCCTATTGTCAAATATTTTGCCTCATAATGAATTCATGTAACCTATTACAGAAGTTCTCAAATCCACTTTGGCCTAATATGCTTGTAAATAATGCATTTGCATAGTGAGCAATATTTATAAAAGCCAATTACCACTAATACAGGTGATCTTTTGGCATCAAGTCAGCTAATAACCGTTAAAAGGTGGACTATATTACAGAACACTAAAACAAAATGTAAGTACAATACAAACAATGTCCTCTTGTATACATAAAAATATGCTTTTAACCCTGCAGAGGTCAGAGGTGATCTTAGAGATACAAAGTTGTTTCTTAAATATTGTTATGTATATCAGGTGCACAAGTTCAAGGTCATGACTAACTGCACATTTGTTCATGACTAATGTTAAGCCATAAAGTTTAAGCCATCAGTTTGGTTATAACACATGTTTCAAAAGGGTGTGTCATATTTGATAGTAAATTGTATGTGACAGATACCATGAACTTCAAACTCAGTGTTGCTGTAGTTTTTTCTAATTTATTTTTTTCTATGAACATCAAAGTCAGTGTTGTGGGTTTTTTTTTCATTTACCTTTGAAAATGGCAGATAAAGAAAAAGATGTGTTAGATGCTATGCATCCAGAAAGAGTCTCTTAACAAAATATTTTTGCAAATGTTCTGAAAAGTATTTATACTTTCAGCATAGCAATATTGTTTGTGATGGCTATTACAAATATTTTGTAACACCAACTACTAAAGATTCTAATTAATTAATATTAAAACATTTTTGTTGTATTTTTAACAATATACATGCTTTTGTTATTTTAAAAGAAAAAATATCCTTTATACTTTCCATTTTTTCTTTAATAATTTCTAGATTATAACTGAAAATAAATGAAAAAATCATGTATTTTATTATATAAATATAAGTGCAAACACTGCAAATTTGCAGTGTTTTTACATATTTATATATGTATATATACAATTTTTGCATTTAAGCACAAACTAGTAATGAATGTATCTCTCAGATATATGTGACCTATGCTGTAGTACTCTAACCACAACCTCCTTAAAGATGTGTTAACTGGATATGTGATTTGAATTAAAATTTTCTCATTTTATTTATTTTATTTTTGACTCATTTCTTGGTTTTATTTTTAATATATTTTGTTGATTATGCTGTTACAGTTGTCCCAATTTTTCCACCTTTTTCTCCTCCAACTGGTACCCCCTCATTACCTCTGGCAATCCCCCTTCCTTTATATGCATGGGTCATGCATATAATTTCTTTGGCTACTCCATTTCCTATACTATTCTTAACATCTTCCTTTCTGTTTTGTACCTACCAATTTATACCTCTTAATCCCTGCACCTTTTCCCCCATTCTCCCTCTACCCCCTCCCAACTGATAACACCCAAATGATCTCCATATTGCTCTTCTGAGAACGGTGTCATTAGGTATTCACAATGGTCCAGCATTTGACATACTGTCAGAGGCTGTCCTGCAATACAGCCTCTTACAAAACTAGACTGTCCTGAATCCCTGGCAACAGAATGGTTTACCTCCATACCAAAAAGGTCGAGAAAGCACCAAAATCTGCATGTGGTGTGTACACAGGCTGACTTCATGGAGTTCGTGCTGTGAGATCTAAAGTTCTAATGAAGTTGTAAAAATCTGTCAGCAGGGCCTATGGTGGATCCATGGGTGCTAAATGTGCCTGGGACAGGATCAGTTGTGCTTTCCAGACTGAGGAGCAGAAACTTGTTGTGAAATTATTGAATGCACAAGCACCAGAAAGCTAAATTAAAAAAAAATGAAGCTTTTTTTGAGTAATAAAAATAATTTAAAAGAAATAAAAATGATCTCCATATCTATGATTCTGTTCTTCTTCTGGTTATTTGCTTAGTTGGTTTTTTAAGATTCAGTTTTTGATAGTTGTGAATTTATTGCCATTTTCATGATCATAGTTTTGATCTTCTTTTTCTTAAATAAGTCCCTTTAGCATTTCATAAAATAATAGCTTGGTGATGATGAACTCCTTTAGCTTTACCTTGGCTGGGGAGTACTTTATCTGTCCTTCAATTCTAAATGATAGCTTTGTTGAATATAGTAATCTAGGTTGTAGGTCCTTACTTTTCATCACTTTGAATACTTCTTGCCAATCCCTTCTAGACTGCAAAGTTTCTTTTGAGAAATCAGCTGACAGTCTTATGGGCACTCCTTCAAGGATAACGCTGTTTTTCTTGCTACTTTTAAGATTCTCTCTTTACCTTTAACCCCTGGCATTTCAATTATGATGTGTCTTGCTGTGGTCCTCTGAATCAATCTTTTTTGGTACTCTCTGTGTTTCCTGGACTTTCCTGTATGTTTATTTCCTTCACCAAATTAGGGAAGTTTTCTTTCATTACTTTTTCAAATAAGCTTTCAAATTCTTGCTCTGTCTTCTTCTGGCACCCTTATGATTTAATATTGGTATGTTTAAAGTTGTTTCAGAGGCTCCTTAGCCTATCCCCATTTTATTTATTCTCTCATCTTCTTGCTGTTCTGATTGAATGTTTTTGTCTTCCTTATATTCCAAATCATTGATTTGAATCTTGGCTTTATCCACTCCACTGTTGTTTCCCTGTAAGTATTTCTTGATTTCACTTAGTGTAACCTTCATTTCTGCCTGGGTCTTTTTTAGGCTGTTGGAGTGCCCAACAAGTTCCTTAAGCATCCTTATAAAAAGTGTTTTGAACTCTACATCCAATAGATTGCTTACCTTTATTTTGTTTAGTTCTTTTTCTGAATTTTTTTTCTGTTCTTTCATTTGAGCTTTATCTCTTTGTCTCCTTATTTTGGCAGCCTCCCTCTGTTTATTATATGTATTAGATAGAGCTGCTTTTGCTCCCTATCTTAGTGGCATGGTCTGTAGAAAAGTGTATCAGTAAGTTAGATGGGGTGGGGCAACCCATGTGAACAATGTTGATGTAGTCTCCAATTCCATGGCTCTGTTTGGTGAGGGCTCAGAAAGAGAACAATGTCCCTACTGGCCTCTAAAGTTTTGTCCAGGAAGAAGCTGTCCCTCTGTATTCACCCAGATGCTAGACCCTTCACTTTCTCCCTGTACCACAGGTACCCTTCCAGCTGCTGCCCCAGTGCTGGTGCCCAGAGGTATTGTGTCTATGTAAGTCCTAAGTCTGTTGAGGGACCTTTAAGAGGAGACATCTGAGAATCTTACTCTTTCTTCTGCTGCCCCAACCCACACTAGTTTTTATAGCCAGAAGTTATCTTCCTGGCACTAGAACTCTGGGCTGGGTGGTCTGGTGTGTGACTAGGGTCCCTTGCTCCCAAGGTATCCCTCCCAATTTTTATCCACCACATGTTGCTATGGGACTGCTTTTTCTGTGTCTCTTCACCTCCACATGTCTCTGGGTCTCTCTCTCTCCTACTCATCTGGATGGGTGTGACTTCTTTAATTCCTTGGTTGTTAGACTTCCATACAGTTTCATTTTCCGATGACTCTGGATAACAGTTATTTTGTATTCCAGTTGTAATTTTTGCTGTGGTTGTATAAGGATTTGAGCCATATTTACCTAAGCCTCTATCTTGACCAGAAGTCTCAACATGGATTTTTTAAAGTAAAAGATACAAATTCATATCAAAAGGAATGAAGTAAAGGGATATACCCAAGACCTTCCCAGATAATTAGCACTGGACCCTGGGTGACACCACTTTCCACTTGCACATCCAAGAAGATGTTTTCTACTGTGTTCCCTACTTGACATCATTTGCTTTTGATTTAAGGTCCAGGGTGAGTGGTCTCATTGAGCCTAGGTCACAGTATATTGGCAATACATGCTGTAGAACTAGCTGAAGTAACAAAGCTGAGACTGACTACTTTCTACTTTGCAAATCTTAGATTGGTGCCTTTGTGGAAGAAAGATATCTTGCAAAAGGGAGTCTAGAAACTGTCTTAAACTTTCCAGTCTCAAAATGAAAAGTAAAGTACATTACACAGGAATAGAAATGAAACTTTTGCAACCAATCTGCAACATCTGTCACAAACAGTCAACAAGATACATAGAATCTCTAGTTTCAGTGATATTTAAGTGAAGAGCTTTCATCTCTACAGTAGATTTCTCTCTTCCTTGGGAGTGTTCAACTACAGTTTACAAGCTGCATGATGACTCTTTGGTCAATGGCAGTCCGCATATACAACATTGGTCCCAGAAGACTATAATGGAGCAGCTGAAAAATTTCTGTTGCCTAATGACAATGTCATAGCTGTGATCAAATTTCTCATTTTAATTAGAGAACATTAAAAAGAAATATAGGAGACTCCTTCTTACAAAACAACTTTAAATGAAATAGAATTTATTTTAACATTAAATACAATGATTCTGACATTTTTTAATGTTAACTTGCTGAAGGTCATACACAATTTATATCTGCAGCCAGTTACAATACTTTGTGGGTTTTGGTGTTTTATATATACTTAATATTAATAATATTGATTAATAAGGTTGGGTTTTTACTTATCTTTTAAAATGACCATTATAAGTATCTTCATAGACTTAATTCACTGTCATATGCTATGAAACCTACTTTACCTAATGATTATGGAACTACAGTTAATTTCATTTAAGACACTTTCATTTCTGTGTATTGCATTTTAAATTGTTTATTTACAATTTTACATGATTTAACGTGGCAGCCTACCCATGATACAATAATATAATGGAAACACAGAACTGCTCATGTTTTGTAGCAGTAAGTACTAAGGCAAAACATACTAGAATCTGATTTTTACTCCACTACTGTATTCATGTTTACTTGAGTTATTTAGGAATCAAAGTTCAATTTTTGAAACACACACAAAAAATTCAATTACAAATCAAATAATTAATTTTTAGCATCAACATTACCACAGGTTTGCTTTTTTCTCTCAGGTCTAACCCCAGTAAAATTCCCAAAATAAAGTTGCTAATTTTATGTAATCCATCCCCTGAGGGGTTTTTTTTCCTTTATCTTTTCCTCTTTGTGATCTTCCACCCAGGTGACCAGGGCTTTCACAATTACTCAGGCTCACCCCTGCCATGGGGCAGTAGCTGCTGTTATTTCCTCCCCTTTTTGTATTTCTTCTTCATAATTTTCATTTGCTCCCTAGAAAACTAACATATCTAATTTTCTCAATTCTTCATTTTGGTAGCAACCACTTAATGTGGCAAATGTATTGCAATACTTTAATTTTTAAAACTATGGCTATATGCTAGTCCACTGGATGATACCTAGATGAGTTGAAATTTGATTATCTCAAATCGATGATGGTGATGGTGAAGTTAGACCTATTTGTTCTTGATTTAGTGATAACCATGCTTAAAGATTTTGATGTGACAACAGGTATTTTAAAAAACGATTTTAATCTGACTCATCTGGAGAGGTCTCATAAATAAATTATCATTTATTCACTACTCTGAAGAAGAGTAAGATTTCTACAAAAAAGAAGTGTAAAATATTTCAGAATATGGTGGGAAAGTTACTTGAAAGTAACAACTAATAAAATGCCAAAGAATTTTCTGATAAAATTATGAAATATCTATGTTAGAAAATAATAAGTCTCACAAGTAAGATCAAAATTGTTCTAGACATTGAAACCTACACATGTGCCTCAAACAGGGCTAATGAAGTCCATAGATGGCAAGAGAGCCTTGTTAACAATTACTGCTTAAGGCATATAATATTAGTGGACATGATACTTAATAAACTCATGTAATAACCATGACACAGTCAATTAGAAAAGGAAGGCAGGGTATGATAGTTAATGACACACATTTATGTACAGCCATATGGATATATGATGACCTGTGTCTTGAGTGTTAAAGGTAGATTTTAATGATGCCATAAGCACAGTGCCTTGCCATGAGGGATAGAGGTTTTTATAAGAGAATTAAAAAAGGAAAAAAAATGGGCAGGACAGGATGTCAGGCCAATAATTATTCAGATAAACAGGATTTCTTAACAGTTTTATGTATCCTGAAATGCCATCTTTCATGTAAGACATCTATGTAGTATCATACCTAATCCCCTTTAGATTATTCTCAATATCCTGACTTTGTAGCAAAGCATTGTTTTTTAAAAAAGATTTTATTTATTTATTTTTAGAGAAGGAAGGGAGGGAGAAAGAGAGAGAGAGAGAGAAACATCAATGTGCAGTTGCTGGTGGCCATGGTCTGCAACCCAGGCATGTGCCCTGACTGGGAATCGAACCTGCGATGCTTTGGTTTGCAGCCTGCACTCAATCCATTGAATTATGCCAGCCAGGGCTTCAAAGCATTGTTTTTATTGTCAAAAAATATTTGAAGAATGTACTGAAAAATATACTTTCTAAATTGAATCCCATATTTTGTCATGTAGAATGCACACCCAAGTTTTTATGTGTGTTATGCAAGGGATTATTATACCCATTATTATACTTGTGGTATGTAATCATTATACCCATGTATAGTGTGCATCCTTATTTTTCCTTCAAAAATTTGGATATAAAAGTTCACATTATACATGTCAAAATACAGTAGTAGGTGAATATGGTAGTAATTTTATTCACCAAAAACTTGTATTTTTTGCTCATTTCTCAATTGTGTAACTTTTCAGATTGCTTTCTCAACTTTTTAAGCTTGAGGTCAGTAGACTCAAATGCTGCAGAGACAGCTAGTGTGTAACTCAAAGCCAGAAGACTATATCATACTGTTCCAGATGGGATCAAACATCTTTAAAAGCCTGCTGAGGGGAAGAGGGGAAAAATGGATCGAAAATTTTGTTTGTGCTGTTTTCAGTAAAAAACATCCCTATTATCTTAAACCTCTGAACATCAGTTAGCTAGCAATTCAGCAAGGGTCACTCCATGAGTAAAAGCAATGCATAAGGATTATCCCACAGCAAAGGGAACTTTATGCATTGGTGTTAGTGAACACTCATAGCTAGTATAATATTAGGCTCTAAAGGCCACCCACATATGGTACCACAAACCCTCTGTAGTCCTCAAGCTCTGTCCTCATTACTTTAAAGCTACCTCTCACCTGTGCCAACACAGTCTTTTTTCTATATTTTTGTTATGTTTAACTTTTTAATTGAAATATAACAATATAGAAAATTTATGTAAACTTATCAGTAAAACAATCAATTTTCATGAACTGAAGCTTATCAGTAAAACAATCAATTTTCATGAACTGAACACACTCTTGGAACAATATCTGGATAAAGAACAAGATACTTCAACATTCCCGGAAAGGAAAGAAAAGGAGCACATTGAGAAAGAAAAACAAATTCTCCAACTTTGCTTCCATGCAGAATAAAAGTGATATTTTTGAATCTGTTAGCTACTTACTGTCCCCCCCCCCCCAATCTGTTAAAATATTAGACTAGAAAGAAAGATAATTTGAGTTTGGGTGGTGGGCATAAAATGCAATATACAGACCGTGTTAATAGAATTGTACACTTGAAATCCATACAATTTTATTAACCAATGTCACCCCAATAAATTTAGTAAAAAGGGAAAATGTTATATTTTGAGCCCCCTCAGAGACTCCAACATCTATATGTAGGAAGTTCCACAGATGCATTTGATTTCCTGCCTAGCCTGGAACTAGAGTGCATACACAACAGAGGGAACTTTAATAAACTCTGTGGATTGTATCAATGTCAATTTCCTGGTATTAATATTATACTGTTGGGGGAACTAGATAAAGTGTATACAGGACTTCCCAGTATATTATTTTGTAACTTCTTATAATTATTTCAAAATAAAAATAATAAATTCAAATTTATAAACATTATTTTTAATATATTTTATTAATCATGCTACTACAGTTGTCTCAATTTTTCCCACTTTTCCCCCCTCCATCCTACACCCCCCATTCTCTCTGGCATTCCCTCCCCCTTAGTTCATGTCAATGGATCATGAGTTCATACATGGATCATGCATATAAGTTCTTTGGCTTGTCCATTTCCTATACTGTTCTTAACACCCCCCTGTCTATTTTGTACCTACCAATTTGTACTTCTTAATCATTGCAACTTTTCCACCATTCTCCCACTTCCCCTTCCCAACTGATAGCCCTCCAAATAATCTCCATATCTATGATTCTGTTTCTGTTTTACTTATTTGCTTAGTTTATTTTTTAGATTCAGTGGTTGATAGTTGTGAATTTATTACCAAAATCATGTTAATGAAACTATTAGTTACTGCCTGATCAAAATGATAATCCTAATGATATTTAAGTAATAGTAACAGATAATATTTGCTATGTTTACTATATACTAAATATATGCTGAGAGCTCTCCATAGAGGATTTTATTTGACTCATAAATGACCCTTTGATTTGTGTCATTACAGAACTGAGGTACAGAAAAGTTGAGTAGCATTCCCAAGATCACAAACTAATAAATTGCAAAGCCTGCATTTAAACTCTTTTAGACAAACAAAGCACCATTATGTTTTAGGTAACATTTATCCCAATCACAGCTTTTTTTTTTTTTTTTTGAGCCACATCAGAGAAACAACTCTGTAGACAGGCAATGACCTCCAAAAACATTGTGGCTTCTGGATCATAGTTTTCATCTTACCCAAAGGACTGTACCTGCTGATCATAACTTAAATCTTGGTTATAGCTTCATATATCAGGTTATACCTATTAACATTTTAATCCTGATCTCTGTCAAGACTTATAGCATTTTTTTCTCTTATTATCTCTGCTTGCAGAGAAAAATTTAAAAAGTGTAAAAAATATAGGATGGAATTAGATGAAAAATAAACTTGAGGCAACAAAATTCTGAAATAGCCCTGATCAGTGTGCAAGGTCACTGGTTCAATTTCTGGCCAAGGCACATGCCTGGTTGTGGGTTTGGTCCCTGTTGAGGGCATATAAGGCAGGCAACCACACAACGTTTTGCTCTCACATCAATGTTTCTCTTCTTCTCTTTGTCCCTCCCTTCCCCTCCCCTGAAAAAAAAATCTTAAAAATAAAAGAAACTCTGAAATATAAGAATACAGTAATCCTAATGTTAATTTATGTGTTGTTATTTAAAAATGCAAGCAATAGCCCTGTCCAGTGTGGCTCAGTTGGAGCTTAGTCCCACAAACTGAAAGGTCATGTGTTCAATTCCCTGTTGGGGCACATGCTGAGGTTACAGGTTGGTTCCTGGTTGGGTGCATAGGAGAGGCAACTAATTGGTTTCCCACCCCTTCTCTCTCCTTCCCTTCTCCCCTCTCTAAAGAAAATCAGCCCTGGTAGGTGTGGCTCAGTTGATTGGACATCATCCCACAGACCAAACGTTCTCAGATTTGACTCCATGTCAGGACACACACCTGGGTTGAGGGTTCGGTCTCCAAATGGGGAGTTAGCAAGATGCAACCAATCGATGTTCCTCTCTGACATTGATGTTTTTCTATCTCACTTTCTCCCTCCCTTACCTTCTCTTTAGAATCAATAAAAGAAAAAAAAATATATATGCTTTAAAAAGGCAATCAACATATCCTCAGGTGAGGATAAAAATAAATTTCAAAAGCATTAAATTTTCTTTTAAAATCTGATGACTCTGTATTGTTCAGAATATTCTTTTATTTTTAATTTGACAGTTGTGTAGACACTAATTTCAGTCATTGTTCCTGAAAGTTTATGGTAATGTAGCAAGTAACTTTTTAATCTATGTTTGTTAACCAAAAGTTTTTAAATGTTAAAAAAATACATTGAACTCTTACATATTCAAATACATATGTTTTTATTATGGGCAAAATCAAAAGTATAGTGTTCTTATCAAATTGTATATTTTACAAAATTGGAAGATTACCAGTGATTACTATTGCATGTCCATATATGTGTGTGTTTGTGCATATACTTGTATGTGTGTATGTGTAATTTTAAAATCATTAAAGTCTTGGAATACATAATTTTGTTCAGAACTTTGACTTAGCATAGTACAGGTGATTCTCAAGTACTAGGTGTTCCATAAAGATTTGAGTAAATATATGAATTACAGAGAAACAAATTGTAATAATTGGGGCCACCAAAGGAGATAAGGAACTACTACAATTTTATACCCAGTAAAAGGAACAGTGTTATAAAATAAATTTTGTTTTGAATGACTGGAGAAATAGTAACATTATAGACTTCAGGATAAAAGTTGAACTATTAATTCCATTATGAGCTATACATCAGCACATTTTTCCAAAGTTCCAAAAACCACTTTATTTAAATTACAACCATTTTCCAGGAGTCTGAAATTCCAATTATAAATTCAATATTAGCAATTTATTTTGGTTTATATAAAACATCCAACTAACTCATGAAATTCAGTATTTAGTTAACTCTTTCTTTATTAAAGCAATATAAATTAGTCTAAATACCCAGTAAAGGCAACTCTTTAAAGAAGGAAATTTTTGTAAAACTAATATCCAGTTTAGTGATCTAGTAATTATTTTTAAAAGATTATTTCATGAAGTGTGAATTTATATGCTGACATAAAAATAAATAGGTAAATAAATAAATAAAGTGTCAGAATTGGGTCATGGTACACATTTGTACAGTCAATATTAGAGAAGAAGCTTTACTAGTGAGCATAGACATTTAGATTACACAATGATCCAATGTGCTTTTAATTTCACTTAAAATTTTTCTATTGATACTACCAGTTAAGTTCTATTGTTTCTACTAATTTACAACCCACTATTACATGCTATTTCTACCCTATCCACAAATAATTCTTAAGACTACACCTCTGTAGTCTATATTCTGCTTCTTTCAGATCAACCCCTTTAGTATTTTCCATATTATTTCCATTGCAGTGTTTTGGCCAAAACATTCACCCCACTGAGGACAAGTTTCTTTCTTCTTTACTCTAGCAAAATGCAGCTGAAAAGTTGGTTCACAAGTATGATGACTCATGTGCAAAGAATTGTGCCAAATAGTTATCCAAATTACTACTTACAACATTCAAAGGTGGAGAGTACAGTTATTAACCTCATTTTAGAAATTAGGAAATTTGGTGTTTGGCAAGGTTAAATAGCATGCCCAGACCTCACCAGTTTGATGTTGTGGGGCTGGACTATGTAGGAATTTCATCAGCTGTGAAAACTGTGTGGAGAAGCCTGAGGCTGCATGGAAGAGGGGAGAAGTCCAGTCATCCTCATCAAGGCAGCAGACATGTGAATAAAACCAACTTGGTTTTTCAAGACAAGAGCAGCAGCTTGCCAAATCAATAAGTAACCACAGTCAATGTCAGGTGGAGGTGAGTAATTTTCTAGCTGAACCCTTCCCAAATTCCTGACTAAAAAAAATTATGAGATTGAAGAAAATGCAAACTCTGCAAGTTTCAATGTCAAGCCAGTTAACTAAACTAATATGCAGACATTAGTCACACTCAAGGCCTGTGTTCTTTATTCTTTAATTTACTCACTCAACAAGTACAACAAATGCCAGCACTGCTTGAGAGGCTGAGGATACAATAAAAAATAGGCAAAAATTTTTGCCCCCATAGACCTTTTATTTGGGGGTACAGGGAGTGGAGTGGGAATTATATAATTAAAAATAAACTAAGTAGCAAATGGTCTTATATTTCAGTAAAATATTTCAGTATACTGAATTATGTCTCTATAATTTATTCTTGGTGTATTCTAGAGTGCATAATTCTATATTTAAAATTTTAATCCATTCTTCTTAAATGGTTTCATAACTAAGAGTAGAATCTCTTTTGTCAGTATCCCTAAAGAGCACTTTGAAAATAATCTGCATTCTTTCATACTTTGAGTATCAGCACTGTATTAACTTAACTAGTGGGTTCTATTATACATGGTGCTGGTCACACCACTAAAGACATGCACTAGGTGCAAACTCCCACAGCAAAATTTATATTTAGAAGTTAAATCTCAAAAGTTGCAGAAGTTTCTGGTTTCACAGACCCTCAACCTTGCATGTAGCTTATTTTTTTCATTGTCTCATTAGTTTTATTTTCATCTCCCTTTTCCCTCAAGAAAATATTTTATTTCCAAGGTTTTTTTTAATGGCAGCCTTTCTAATTAGTGTACATAATGGTCTTTTTTTTTTCCAAAGCCTTTATTTATTTATTTTTAGGGAGGGAAGGGAGAGGGGAGAGGGAGAGAGAGAGGGAGGGGGAGAGAGAGAGAGAAACATCAATGTGCGGTTGCTGGGGGTTATGGCCTGCAACCCAGGAATGTACCCTGGCTGGGAATTGAACCTGGGACACTTTGGTTCCCAGCCCGCACTCAATCCACTGAGCTACGCCAGCCAGGACATAATGGTCTTAAACAGAAAACCAGAACTGACTGCTCAGCATGAAAAGAGCATTGATATGCATAGCACCAAGTACCATGTACAAAGCACACAGATGATTTCAGGGGCAAAAAGAGTAACTGGTGCCAAGGTGGAGATAATAGGCTGATGCTAATTTATCTTTATTTATGCCTATCACAGAACCTGGAATGATGCTTTATGGAGCTTACTTTTTTAATTACTGAGAAAGCATTCAAGTGCCAATAATGCCCAAGTAAAATTTAATTTTTTTCTGTTAATAAAAGTATTTAATTTCCCTGAACCCATTTGATATGAAGAGAAAGCTTTTGAGTTGAGAGATAGTGTTAAATAGGCATGAGACATAAGGGTTGGAAGTTTTCTATTGGTAGAACTTTCTTATCCACTAGGAGTATTGATTAATCTCCAGTTTGGGGCAATTGAAAAAATAATCACACACATATCAATAGTTACTTGCTATTCTAAATTCAAAGATTAAAGAGGGTTATCTAAAACATTATTAAAGATAAGACTGACTGGCAGCTAAGAGATGGACTTTGAAATCCAAATGACTTGTGTTTTAATTCCAGCTTTGTTACTCATTGTCTATAATTTTGAACCTCAGTTTTTTCTTTAATGTCCAAATGCTAACAATAAGAATAGGAATCACCATTCACTTATTTTCACAAATATTTATCTACTAAGCACTCACTAAGTGCTAGACATTATCCTATGTGTTGCAGATACAATAGTGAATACAGAAGACAAAACACATGGAATTTAGATTCTTTTAATAGAAACAATATATTCAGGTAAGAAATGTTATGGAGAAAAATAGACAAAATTTAGAGGTTTCTGGGAGTATGGAGTATTGAAATTTATTAGCACATTTAGGAAAGCCCATATTGAGAATGAGACATTTGAGCAATATTTGGAAAGAGGTGAGGAAAGTTTCTGTTAAACTCCCCCCACACTTCATTCTAGCTGGAAAGAAGAGTAAGTATAAAGGTCCAAAAGTAGGATGTGTGAGCACTTTATTGCTGAGCATGGGCACCAGGTGTACAATGAATAGATGTGAGGAAGATCCACATAAACTTTAGTTGTCAAGCAGTGTCCCACAAATTTAGTTTATTAAAATAAATATGTCAGAGGTGCAGGGAGTTGAGGAGCTAGATAAGAGAAGGTGAAGGGATTAAATATATACGTATATATATATGCACTCGCATAGACACAGACAACAGTGTGGTGATGACCAGCCAGAAAGGGGCTGGCAGTAGGTAGAGGTGGGCAAGGCAGGGGAAGATGGGGATAGAAAGAGATTCTGCATGGGGTGATGGGTGATGATGCAGTATATAGGTGATGTTTTTTTGAGTTGTACACTTAAAACATGTGTGGTTTTATGAACCAATGTCATTCCAACAGATTCAATAATAAAAATAAATAAATGAATAAGAATAAATGATACCTGGGTCTTACAAATAAATTTGGAAAAAATCAGGAATAATATCCTAAAATTTCAGAGGAATAATATATTGTATTTTATTTCTTATACATACAATTTTGATACATTTTGGCATGTCTAAAATTGAGATTCAGGTAATAATGTGTTAGGAAGTTTTATTTAGTAATTGTATTGACTTTTTTACTTTTATTTGTATAAAAACAATTATACATCTCATAGTTGATGACTGAAGATTCTATAAAATATGATAGCTATGTCAATTACTTAATAGTGATGATAAAAATGTTAGAAAATGTTTACATTCTTAGTAGAAGGCAATGGTTCTCAATTTCTAGGAACAAACAAAACAGGTAAAAGGACTTAGTGGTTAGATTTAAAAAGATAATAGGATCACACATACCAAGAAGAAAAGAGGGGTGAAATAGAACAAAATGATCACACAAAAAACATATTTCTCCTGAAGAATTAAATGCTCTCCTGGAGATTGTAAGAATTGAAATGCCTATGAAGCAGTATGAGGAAGATAAGCTTAAGAAATTTCTGCTTTACTGGAATGTAGAAAAAAAGCAAAGGAAGAAGATTGACAAGTGAAAAAAATGATAGGTGTGATAAAACAAAATGAATGCCTCATAATAGGAATTCTTGAGGAAAAAGCTGAGAGCAAAAGCAATATTCAAAGATAAAACAAAATATTCTTGACCTAAAAATGCTATAAATACAAGGAACAAAATAATTTACCCTTTCTCCAGTACATGCAACAAGATTTTTTGGAGACAATGAAAACAAAAATGACCTAAGCAAACAACTAGAATAGGAATAGATTCACAGAAATAGCGACCACATGGAGGCTTATCAATGGGGAGGAGTTGGGGGAGAATGGAGGAAAAGGAACAGGGAATAAGAAGCATAAATGGTAGGTACAAATTAGATTGGAGGAGGTTAAAATAGTATGGGAAATGGAGAAGCCAAAGGACTTATATTTATGACCCATGGACATGGACTAAGGTAGTAAAATGATGGTAGGAGGGTATGTGCAGGGCTGAGGGGAATGAAGGGGAGAAAAATGAGACAACCATAATAGCATAATCAATAAAATGTAGTTAAAATAAAAAATAAAGATTTTTGGAGACAAAGAGCTATATTTAGTGAAAAAAAATAGTAAAGGTGGTAAAATCATATTACTCACAAATGAACACAAACCTGGACAAACTCTGTCTTTCTTCTGCATCAGCAAATGCTTGAAATTAAAACAATAATAAATACAAAATTTGAGGAAAAACATGTTCTCCTAAGAATTTCATATTCAGCCAAATAATGTTTCCAGTGTGAAAGGTGTAAAACCCTTCCCTTCCAGTAAGGTTATATTTGCAGTAAGCTCTCTTTCCACAAGGAAAGTCAATCCTAGCCTAAGTAGAATAGTTACATTTGAAGATTTCCTCAGAATATAATCAGAAACTTGCTTCCACTCAAGAAATTTCAGGAGCTTGACTATGTGAAACAAAATTTATGGAGGACTTTCTACAGGATATACTGCCATCTAATTTTATAGACAAGTATTCTTCAAGTTGTATTCATGTGAACATAAATATTCTGAGAATTATTGGAAGAGAAACACAAAGAAAAATTTCTGTGATAAAATTTTCAGGAACCTGGTGAGCTATGTTAACAGAATTCTCTATTAAATAGTCCTCAGAGATTGTAAAAAACTATCATGCTTTGTAAATCTTCAAGAGTAATTGGAAGTGTGGAACATTCAAATGTATTCATTTCCATCACATCTCCAAAACACACAGAAATCACATCATTATATCACATTAATACTTATATCTCACTGACAATACTTAGGAAATGTCACATAAAATACTTTAAAAACTTATTCCTGTAAAAGCCACATTTGTTTTGATCTATACAGCCTGCATGGAGAGATGTTATAAGATATTTACATGTGAAACTTTTTTAACTTTAGTTTTATTGTGTACACTATTATAGTTGTCTCCATTTTCCCTCCCTTGGCCTTCCTCCACCAGTCCTTGCCCCCCCTCCCTTCTGGCCATCCCCACACTGTTGCCAGTTTCCATAGGTTATGCATGCATGTCCTTCAGCTAGTCCTTTGCCTTCTTTCATCCACACCCCTTTCCCCCCTTCCCTCTGACAACTGTCATTCTTTCCATGTATCCCTGTCTGTGTTTCTATTTTGTTCATTGGCTTATTTTGTTCATTAGATTCTCTATATAAGTGAGATCATATAATATTTTCCTTCACTGACTGGTTTATTTCACTTAATGCTCTCCAGGCCCATCCATGCTGTCAAATGCTAGGATTGTCTTTTTTTCTACTGCTGCAGAGTATTCCATTGTGTGAATGTAGCAGAGCCTTTTTATCCATTCAATCTACTGTTGGGCACTTAGGCTGTTTCCAGAGCTTGGCTATTGTAAATAATGCTGCTCTGAACATAGGGGTGCATATATTCTTTTGAATAGGCATTTCAAGACCCTGAGGATATATTCCAAGAAGTGGGATTGCTGGGACAAAAGGCAGTTCCATTTTTAATTATTTGAGGAAACTCCATATTATTTTCCACAGTGGCTGCACTAGTCTGCATTCCTACCAACCTGTGAAGCTTGATCATATCAACTACATTGCATAGCAGTGTTGTCTTTTTATGAACCAACAGTAGAAATATTTCACTGGTCTTAATACCAAGACTGGTTGTGATTCTCCTAAGAAACATTTTTTTTGTTACTGTGAGTCTCACACTTCACTTTATTTTTCTTTTCACATTGACTGTTAACAAAATTACATTTAAAAAATGTGGTCAGCTACTCTGGAATAGTTGTAGTGGTCAAATTTCTCTGGAGAAATGCAAAGAAGAGAGGAACAGCCCCACAATTGTGGGACATGGTAGCATCTGACCTGCCATTCAGATCTAGCCTTCACATTGAACTTCACCCTGTAAGTCCTTTGGGAATGTGAGCAAAACTTTAGAATCTGTTTTCCAAGACAGACATTGTGAGACTCTGAGTACAAGCAATACTACTTTTGATCCAAATAAATGAATATATAGCAGGAAACAGCATTTCGCTTTCCCATTTGTGCTATCACAAAATAAAGTAGGACCTAGTTACTGTTTTAGCTCTGTGGGAGTTTGGCACTGGACACTATGCTAGGGAAAAACACATTCCTCCCAGAGGGCCAGTGGCAGCTAGCACAGGAGAATGCAGGTGAAGACAGCCAGGCATGAAGACAGCCAGATATATGAGCACTAACATCAAGTATGTCCTTCCTGAACAATGAGACACATGGAACTTTTGGCAAGGGTTGAGAAGAAATCTTCAGAGAGGCGAATCTCTGCACATTTAAGGGCGTGGACTAATTTATACCTAATGTTTGAAATTTAGGTGCAAATGCTAGTATTAGTGCATTTGTGCCCTTATGGTGGTGGACATAGAGATTAGTCAGAATTTTATTTATTAGATTTAATACCAGCTTCAATTTCCTACTCTTATTTTAAACCTTACCTTTTTTTACATTGAAAAGTTTTATATTATGATATTATATACCTCTTCTTAAGGCACTTTGAATAATTTCTTAGACTAAGTCAATGTTATGATAGAAAAAACTCAAATAATAAATCAACATGTGATGTAAATAGGAGCTTGTAGCAGACAGAACAATGATCTCTCAAAGCCATCCACCTAACTGATAATACCTGTGAGTATGTTATTTTGCTTGGTAAATGGTATTTGGCTGATATGATTAAGTTGAGGATCTTAAAAAAGACAGATGAGCCCTGCCTGGTGTGTTTCAGTGGACTGACTGCTGGCTTGTGAACCAAAGGGTTGCTGGTTCAATTCCCAAACAGGACACATACCTGGGTTGCAGGCCAGGTCTTCAGTAGGGGGCACTCCAAAGGCAACCACACATTGATGTTTCTCTCCCTCTCTTTCTCTCTCCATTCCCCTTTATAAAAATAAGTAAATTCTTTAAAGACAATAAAAATAAAATAGAGAGATGATCCTTGATTAACCAGTTGGGCCCAATAAAATCACAAGAGTGCTAAAAACGTGGAAGGTGGAGGCAGAAGAGTTAGATGAAGTTGTGGAAATGCAAGCTGAGGTCAGAGTGGTGTGGGCACAAGTCAAGTAAAGTGAGTAGGTAGACACCGGGTGCTAGAAAGGCAAGGGACAGATTCTCTCCTAAAGCCTCCAAATATAATAGAATTTTGGAGTTCTGACCTCCAGAACTGTAAGATAAAGATGTATGTTGTTAAGAGCTACTATGTTTGTGATACTCTGTCACAGCAGCAGTAGAAAACTAATAGAAGACTTCAATGAGACATACTTTACACCTACTAAATTACCTTTTTGATAATAACATTAAACTTGTATGAGTTTAGTACTTATTGAACTATTATATACCACTAGTGGAATATAAACTTGGCACATATCCAAAAGGTAAGCTTTGTGGATCAATGTCATAATCCTTTAAAAAAATTAATAATATGTTTTCATTTGTTTAATTTATTTTTTCTTATATAATGGCATCAGGTGTGTAACATAGTGATTAGACATTTGTATAACTTATGAAGTGCTCACCCAGGCATGTCTATTATCCATTTGACAAAGTACATAGTAGTCACAATATCATTGACTATATTCATGATGCTGTACTATGCATCCCCATGAGTTTTTTGTAACTGGTAGATTGTACATCTTAATCCCCTTCACCTTTTCACCCATCTATCTACCATTCCCCCATCTGATGACCACTAATTTGGTCTCTGTATCTGTGACTTTTTTCCAGTTTTGTTTGTCCATTTGTTTTTTAGATTCCACACACAAGTGAAACCAAATGGTATTTGTCTTTCTCTGACTGATTTGTTTCACTTAGCATAATGCCTTCTAGGTCCATATATGTAGTCACAAATAGCAAGATTCCATTCTTTATATGGCTGAATAATATCCCATTGTATATATGTACCACACTTCTTTATCTATTGGTCTTTTGATGGATATTTAGGTTGGTTCCACAACCTGGCAAATGTACATAATGCTGCAATGAACAAAAGGCTGCATATATCTTTTTGAATTAGCATTTTGCATTTCTTTGGATAAATAAGTGGTAGTGGAATTGCTGGGTTATATTGTAGTTCTATTATTTATTTATTTATTTATTTATTTATTTATAAGCTTTACTTCTATTGTTGACTCTATTACAGATGTCCCCATCCCCCTTTTTCCCACCTCCCCCAACCCCTCCCCCCATTCCTCTGGCCATCACCACACTGTTTTCTGTGTTTATGTGTTATGTGTATGTTCTTTGGCTAATCCCTTCACCCTCTTTCATCCAGTCTTCCTCTCACCCCTCCCCCTTCTCCTGGCAGTCTATTCCATATGTTCATGCCTCTGTTTCTATTTTGTTCATTGGTTTATTTTGTTCATTAGATTCTGCACATAAATGAAATCATAGTGTTTGTCTTTCACTGACTGGCTTATTTCACTTAGCATAATAGTCTCCAAGTCTATCCATACTGTCACCAAAGGTAAGAGTACCTCCTTTTCTTTACAGCTGCATAGTGTTCCATTTTTTAAGGAAACTTCACACTATTTTCCATAAGGGCTGGACCAAATTATGCAATGCATATTAAAATGCCAATAGCTATTTTTATGGAGCTAGAGAAAATAATCTTAAAATTTATATGCAATTATAAAAGACCCTGAATAGATAAAGAAATCTTGAGCTTGAGAGGGAACTAAGGTGGGGTTATCATGATACCTGATATCAAACTATATTATGAGTCTGTTGTAGTCAAAACAGAAGGTACTGGAATAAAAACAGACATATAGATTAATTGAATAGAATAGAGAGCCCAGAAATCCATGCCTATATGGTCAATTAATCTATGCAAAATGAAGCAAGGATATACAATGGGGTAAAGACAGTCTTTTCAATAAACAGTGTTCTAAAAACACTAGATAGATACATACAAAAGATGAAATTAGACCACTTCCTCACATCATAAGAAAAAATCAAAATGATTTAAAGACTTAAATGTAAGATCTGCAACTATAAAACTGCTAGAAGAAATCATAGCCAATACACTCTTTGACATCAGTCTTAGGACCTGGAGAGCATTATGCTAAGTGAAATAAGCCAGTCAGAGAAAGACAAATACCAAATGATCTCATTCATGTGTGGAATCTAATGAACAAACTGAACTAACAAGCAAAATAGAGACAGACTCATATATAGAAAGCAGAATAACAGCTAAGTTGGGAGCAGGGTAAAGGGATTGAGCAAAAAGGAAAAAGGACTCATGGACATGGACAACAGTGTGGTGGTTGCAGGGGACCAGAGGGGCATAAGGAGACTAAATGGTAATGAAAAAATACAACAAAATAAAGACATTTTTTGGATATATCTCCAATGGCAAAGACAACAAAGCAAAAAATTTTTTAAAATAGGACTGCATTAAAGTGAAATGCTTTGCACCAAAAAAGAAACCATCAACAAAATAAATAGGCAACCTACTGAATGGGAGAAGATATTTTCAAATGATATATTTGATAGGTGATTAATATTCAACAAATATAAAGAACTCATAGAGCTCAACATCAAAAAATAAACAATCTGCCCTGGCCAATCTGGCTTAGTTGGGCATTGGCCTGCAAAGTGAATGGTCACTGGTTCTATTCCCAGTCAGAGCATGTGCCTGGGTTGTGGGTTTTGTTCCTGGTCAGGGTGTGTAAGAGAGGAAACTGATCAATGTTCCTCTCTCATATCAATATTTCTCTCCCTTTCTTTCTTCCTCCCTTTCCCCTCTCTAAAAATAAATAAATAAAATCTTTAAAAAATAAACAATCTGGTTAAAAAATGGGCAGTGGACATAGACTTTTCTTCAAAGAGGATATACAGATGTCCAACAGACAAATGAAAAGATGTTCAACATCAATCAAAACCACAATGAGATAACACTTCACACCTGTCAGAATGGCTATTATCAATATGTCAATAAGCAGGAGTTGGCCAGGATGTGCAGGAAGTAATTTTAACATTTGACCCAGTAACTAAACTGGAGGAGTAGATAATGAAGAAATAATCCTATAGTATGTGGAAATATTTTTGCACAGTAATGTGCATTCAAATATTACATATGCCAAAACCCACTAAGTATCTAATAATATGAAAATAATTTAGATAACTATACTATATCCATAAAAAATTATACAGTAATCAACTTCATAAAGTGTCAAAGGAAAGAAGCAAACACCAAACTTTATGTAAATTGCAATCCATATTGTAAAATGTGGATACAAATAAACATATATGCAGGGAAAAGATTAATAGTAAATATACCAACAAAACTGATTATTTTTGAATTATGAGATTTTGAGTGATTTGCATTTCGGCCTTTATACAGTCCTGATTTTTTAAAATTGATTTTTCTGTTAAGTCAATGCATTACTTTTTAAAATAATAAAAATTATATATGAAATGTATACTTAATATTTTATTATGGAGAAACTCAGAAAACAAAGTATACCATCACTGCTATTTTGGAAGTGGACATGGCAAGTCCACAGTTCTTGTTTTGGGGCCATTGTCCTGCTACTTTCTTCTTCTACCCTCTATGTTGGACTTCCAGAGATCTCTGGTTTTTAGGAAATATGGTATCAAAATCACTGATCTAGTCCAACCCACTCACTTTGGTGGAATCCAGGAAACCTAAGTGAAAAACAGTTATAAAGCTGGAGCTAGAAGAATGGTTCTGGAGCTCCTAAAGCAGTGCCCTTTTGCTTATATAACATCGCACTGTACAAAGTATGCATGTCCCCTTCTCTATTGGAACATCTCTGTAAAAAAAAGGAGGGGGTGCAACCCAGCTCATGCTTAGCTCTTCCAATAAGAGAAATGTTTGTTTCACAAATTCATCTGGAATCCTAAAATTCTTGGTATTTTCTCTGGACTCAGTAACCTTTCATGGGAGAAAACAGGTGAAGTTCATTTGTCTTGAAACAGTACATCTCTTTGTTTGTTTATTTTTTAAATGGGCCTCAAATACTGTAAGGTTGCTCCTTTCCTCTGTGTCTGTTTTGGCAATGTTGAGCTATATCCTAAATCGCTGTCCAAAGAAAGCAGCCAAACTGTGTTGGTCCTTGGTGTATAGTCACCTCAGTTCCTCTCAGAGCAGAATCACAATTGCCTGTGTGTCTCTGTTGTGTGAGTCCCAGCCTATTGACATTAATGCCCCTGAGGCCCTCACCTGGCTAGTGTCTCCCAATAGACATTTCTCCCAATTGTGGCCAGTGTTGTGGCTGCCCTTGTGGTTCTTGTTATGATTTCGGGCTGCACTTCATCACTTTGAGGAAGCAGAGTTATTACTCCCAAGGCCTGGAATTTGTATGGCATGCCCAAAGGCCCCACAGCAAGGCTCTTGAGAGCAAGAGAGAGAAAGAAGATGGGACCTGTTTTGATTACATTCTCAGAGTGGTGTATCTAGGGTTTCCTTTGGGTTTTTCTTTAGTGGCTAATTTAAAGCAAAAAAAAGTAGGAATGAAGGAATTAAAGCTTGGAAAAACTGAAGAATCACTCAAGTGGTTAGTTGTCTAGGTTATCCAGGGCTTTCTAAAAAAGAGAGCTTCGTGGGTGAGTACAACTAACCCCTTATCTGTTTTGTTTTATTTTAATTTTTAATGGATTTCTTGGCAACCAAACACTTAATGTCAGCCACTTACAGTACAGTTTGATTTGTCACATCCAATCTGTGTGTCTCTAGTCCTACTCTTATTGGGGAATTTCATAGTCCTTATAACTGCTTTCTTTCTCTATTTTTAACCCGGTCATGACAAATAAAATCAACATTTTTTGTTTCATTTTATTTTACTCATATATTTTTATATTTTATTTGTTCATTGCAGATATAACTTTGCTACTAATTTGGTGGACATTTTTATTAATAAGATAACTTTTAATTTAAATGTATTCACAGCAAATTTTCACCTTCACTAGTTTGGTATTTCTAAATGTGATGGAAATTCACATTTCATTGTAAAACATTATACAGATATCTCATCAGCTCTCTTTTAAGTTATTCCAAACAACTTACTTGAATTTGAAATATCATCCATAGCAGTTATTCTTTGCTTTGTAACATACCACCTAAATTTAACGGATTAAAAAGAATATTCATCTGTTCATGTTTATGTGGGTTGGTAATTTAGATTAATTTAGCCAAGCAGTTCTTCTTGTCTTTCCTGGGTTCACATATGTGGCCACAATCATCTGGTGGCTCTGCTGGAGCCAGTCAGGATACAGCATCATTCTCACAACTGGCATTTGTTAGGCTGTTAGCTGGGATGTCTTGGTTCTCTTTGAGGAACTTCTCTAACAAGCCAAGTTGGGCTTGCTCAGCAATGATCTAGAACAAAAGGAAAAGCTACAGGCCTCTTGCAGCTCAGGCAGAAAATCACCTTTGCTATATTCTATTAGTCAGAGAAAGCCATAATGCTACCACAGATTCAAGTCACAATACCACTACATAATTGTAAATGGGTCAGTCCAAGAAGATAATATAACAACTATAAATATCTACATACCTAATGCAGGAGTACCTAAATATATAAAGCAATTCTTAATGAACATAAAGGAGAAATCTATAGTAATACAGTAATAGTGGGGGATATTAATACCCCATTCACATAGTGGAAAAATTATCCAGGCAGAAAATTAATAGGAAAATATTGGCTTAAACTGTTATATTGGAAAGATCACATTAATAGGCATTTATAGAACATTTCATCCCAAATGGAACATTACCCAGGTTAGATTACATATTAGGTCATAAAACAAGCCTCAATAAATTCAAGAAGATTGAAATCATATCAAGTGTTTTTTTTCTGACCATAATGGCAAAAAGACAATTGGAAAAAAAAAACAAATATTAGAGACTAAACAACATTCTACTAAACAACCAATTGATCACAGAGGAAATCAAACACAAATCAAAAATTATCTTGAAACAAATATAAATGAAAACATGACTTTTAAAAATTTATGGGATGCAGCTGACACATTTTTAAGAAAGCAGTTCATAGCTATACAGGCCTAACTCTAGAAAAAATCAACAATAACCCCAAATAAACAATCTAACTCTATAACTAAAATAACTAGAAAAAGAACAAACAAAACCCAAAGTTAACAGAAGTAAGGAAATAGTTAAGATTAGAGTAGAAATAAACAATAGAAATAGTCAATAGAACCAAGAACTGGTTCTTTGAAAAGACTAAGTAAAATAGAAAAGTCTCTAGACAAGCTCATCAAGGAAAAAGAGAAAGAGCCCAAATTAAAAAAATAATAATAATAAATGAAAGAAGAGTTAAACCACGGAAACCTAAAGAATCACTAAAGAATACTATGAACAATTGTTTGCCGACAAATATAACAATATAAAAGAAATGGATAAATTTTTAGGAGCATATAATCTTCCAAGACTGAACCAGGAAGAAATGCAAAAGCTAAACAGACCAATTACTGGCAAAGAAATGGAAGCAGGAATAAAACTATCTCCCAATAAATAAAGGTCCTGGACCAGACAGATGAATTCTACCAACCATTCAAAGAATGATTCATACCTATCCTCCTTAAACTATTTCAAAAGTTGAAGTGGTGGGAATGCTTCCAAGCTTATTTTATGAAGTTATACAAACACACACAAATTACAGAACAATATCCTTGATGGGATTAAAGTGATAATTCTTCAGAAATAAAGTCAAATACAGCCGAGTAAATAACCTGAAATCACAGAACTCAGGTGAACAAAACATAAAGGATTCTTCATATTTCTATACAATTTTTATTTACAACTGGATACCCCATGTGCCAGACAGGGAGTTGTGCTACCCTGATTGCCCTGCAAGAGAACATTCACTGTGCAGAGTGCAATTAGCTAAATGCCTCCAGCTGAGGCCTCACTAACATTTGCTGATGCATTCAATGCTAATGCCACTTGCCTGAGGAAGTTGCCAGCCAATAACTGAGCCTATGGGGGTACTGTGGGGTGGCTATTTCTGTCCAATGCAAGACTCCTCTTTGCACAATCTGTGCATCAGAACCTGTTTGGATGACTTCACATTTCTCATAACTACACTATATCAGAAGCTCTTACTCCTCGATCTTTTTTCCTCCCTCTAAGCCCTTTCACAGATGCCAGATCAATATCATAATCTAAAGTCTTTCTATGCTATTTCAGTACCTCTTTTCCTTTTCCTTTGTCAGCATTACCCCCAATTCTTTTATTGTATCTGCCTTGGTATTTGCTCCCCAGAAGTTCCAAACTGACTCACCTATTCTATCTTAGCAAAAGGTCTTCACAATTCAGGGTATATTTAACTATACCACAGTATTCCCACCACCATCATATCTAAAGGGGAACTTTGAAGTTTCAGTAAGCTTATGAAGCATTAGGACATAGAGGACTGGGAAGGTATTTGTGAACACCAGGTCCCTAGCTATCATCAAATTA
This sequence comes from Phyllostomus discolor, assembly GCF_004126475.2. NCBI lineage: Eukaryota > Metazoa > Chordata > Mammalia > Chiroptera > Phyllostomidae > Phyllostomus > Phyllostomus discolor. Next base: position 127,347,777 of record NC_040903.2, on the reverse strand, counting down.
CCTCCTCCATTTGCTGAGATGTCAAGTATCATCTGGTCTTTGGACGCAGTCAACCCTGCATACCCAAAGGGGAATGGAATCTTTATATTCTGTCAACTATTATTATCTTTCCTGCTTTGTACTACAGAGTCCCTTCATCATGACCATGAGACAACTTCATATTTAGTAGTTCTTTTATAACTAATACCTGTACCTACTAAGAGCCCAGAAAATGACCACTTCGCTACATCATACCAAGTATGTATGATGAGCTCATGCAAGATTTGCATCTTTCATCACATCAGAAGGGAGTCAGAGACATCTTTGATTATCAAAATAGTCTTACCTAAGGGCTGATATGAGGGGGAGAATAGGCAAGACAGAAGGTCTTTTCTTGTTATTCAACCAATACCAACATCTAAATCTTTCACTTTTTATACTAGTTGCCATTGCTGCCATAAAACTACCTCAGACAGGGTGGCTTAAATAAGAGAAATTTATTTCCTTGGAATTCTGAAAGGAACAAGTCTGAGCATTGGTTTCTTTTGGAGGCCGGATAGCTAACACCTGTCTACTGCCCGTCCCTTCATATAGTCTCTCTGGGCCTATGTGCTATTCTTATAAGGACACCAGTTATATTAGATTAAGGCCCATCAATATGACCTCATTTTACCTTGATTACTTCTTTAAAATTCTTACTATAAATACAGTCACATTCTGAGGTACTGGGGTAGGACTTCACATATGAATATTGGGAGTATATGATTCAGCCCATAACACTTCCCCACAAGATTGTTCTCACCCCCTCCAGCATGTGGGATCTTGTTTTAGCTGGGGAAAAGCATTTTCATAATCATACATTTTTCTATAATTGTTTAGACAATAATTATAGAAAATTATAAAAAACAGAGAGTCTGTTTTGAAAATCAAAAGCTGAACATTTTCTCTTTTCTCACTCATGTGTTTTCTGCCACACCACTCTTTATCGGAGGGCAGTATGTTTGTTAGTACCTTCCCTTCATTTTTCTTTTTGAGAGAAGAGAATTTGAAGGGTAGGAAGAAGTGATAGAAAGAAAAAACACATTAGTCAATACCTCATAATAACACCCCGATGCCTTATATAACACCTTAGTCATCATATATTTAAAATTTGATTGTTTTAATAAGTTAATGAGAATGTCAAAAATACCATAATCCAAAACTTTATCAGAATCAACATATTTCCCCTTTTTGATGAAAATTATGTCTGACAGAAGCTTTTTCCAAAATTACGTGTCTTTGTTGCTCATCATAATTTGCCTTTATATTTAGTGTAGTTAGTTAACATTTCTTTAATGAACACCTTATTCAGTTTTAGTATGGGTCCTTTGCTATTTTTTCTTACCTTCATAATTTCTACTTTCCTAGGTGTGTATTCACAGCTGTCATGGGCAGATCTGTAATAACTCACTAGTTCCTGAAAGACCCAAAATATTCTGGGTCGCACAAGAATCACAGGGTCAGAAAGCAAGGAATAATCTACCAGTTTTTGTAGAGGTCCTAATGAGGCTGTTAAGTATGCTCGGATGCAAGCCATAAATAACTATGAATATTATTGGCATTCTACTTTCCTTAATATGAAAAAATCTCCTTTATTTAAAATGTAAACTAAGTTAACATTGTTATATACTTTAAAGGACTGAGTTAGGTGTCAAGACTTATGAATCGTCACCTCAAGGTTGCCAGTATTTAATTGTATGATCTTAAATCCTTTCACATAACTTTCACGATTCCATTTTTTTTATTTTAAAAAGAAAGGTGCTCAAGCAGATGATGCATTCATTAGTTTATGGTTCTCAAGTATGACTCTAGTTGATACCTAAAATATTCATGCTACCCACCCCTTCCAAAATGAAGCTGTTGTTCCTATAATGTTCTTGCCTAAATCTTGCAATCTTTCCCACAAATTATCCTGATCATATTGTTTTTAATTTTTTATCAGTGATGGCACATCCTAATGTAGATTACATGATGGTTCTTTTATTGCTTATATTCTTGTATTTATTCATATTTATCCTGTAATGGTCAATTATGTGCCTAGTGATATGTGGGGAATATGTTGAAATGTATAAACTTCTTTTCATTTATGTAGGTTACAATATACTAGTTGGGGAAATTAATGTAGAAAAGACACCTCCCAATTGGAAGGTACGTTAGGCCAGTAGGTAAAATGAACCTATAAACTTATCTACCTGTTGTCAGTTATATAATTGCAAGCAAATATAAAATTAAGTGCTATAAAATCCCTTAAATAACCATTTTTGCTACCAAAATAAGTGAACTAATTCTAACTCTTTTCAGAATAAAAAAAACTGTTATGTGATATGAGACAAATTGAATATAGTTTTCTTGAATTATTTAAAACTTAATGAACTAAAGAATGGACAGAGGTTATAAAGAACATCGTCAAAATCAAGTCAGAAAAACACTATTCTTAGAAAAAATGTTATTGTTATTTTGATTGTAGATATTTATTTATAGCATATTGAACAGATACTTAAACTATAATGAAAACAAAACCTTCTTCACCCACCACAAACAAATTCATAGAATGATCTACACATACTTATTCAAAATAGTTCTGTGGAAGACCACAAGGAGAATACACATAAGAAAAAGTATAAAGAAAATAAAAAATATCTGCTTGAAATTATGAGGTTTTATTATAATCTCACAAAAGTATTAAATATATCACTTCTCATTGGTTACCATTATTAATCTTTGCAGAAAATTTGACATATAATAAATAAAATGTACATGGGAGAACATTCACCTAAAATTGCTGCAAAGTTTTTTATTATTGAGATCGTAACTCTAGGCTATTACATTTTTCACAAAAAGTCAACTTTCAATGAAATCCAGCAGAGAAAATATGTCTGCCTAGGGAGGAAAATATTTTTCCACCTTTACAGGCATGAAAATTGAATCTGGTTTTCTCACAATCTATTGTTCATAGCTGCTGTAATAAATTTTAAAGGTTCAAGAATTCACTTTTCAAATGAAATAATAAAGATTCTTCTACTGAAATTTCTCAATATATCCCCCCCAAAAACACTGTATTATACATTTCCTACAATCATTTATGTATATAATTTTCTAGATATGTGAAACAGAGACTCCTTACCAGAGACAAATATTGCATTACCTTTTAAAGAATGAGTAGACTTTGGCTTTTGGGGGGACTTCAATATAAGAGACACAGTTTCTGCCTATAAATATACAAGACAAAATAATTGTGTGATACTTTCAAATGCAAAGGAAGGGGAGCAAAAATTTGGGGAGCAGGATATTTTACCAGAAGAAAGCAAAGAGTTCTCATAAAATAATAAATCATTAAATCAGGTTTCTTTTTTTACTGTTATCCTATTACAGGGCACCCATTTTTTTCCCTTTGCATTCCTCCACCCAGGCTGACTCATGATCCCACAGTCAATCCCCATACCATTGTCCATATCCATGCATTGTTCATATCTGTTTGTTGACTAGTACCTTTTCTTTTAACCATTATCCCCTTCTTCCCTTCCCTCTGGCCTTTTTTAGTCTATTCCATGTTACCATGTCTCTGGTTCTATTTTGATCATTAGTTTATTTTGTTCATTAGATTGCTCTCATAAGTAAGATCACACGGTATTTTTCTTTCACCGACCTGCTTATTTCACTTAGCATAATAGTCTCCATTTCCAACCATACTGTCACAAAAAGTAGAAGTTCCTTCTTCCTGGTGCACAGTATTTTACTGTGTAAATGTATCACAGTTTTTCATCCACTCATCTACTGATGGCCACTTAGGCTGTTTCTAGCCCTTGACTATTATAAATAGTGCCACTATGAAAATAGGGGAGCATAAGTTTTTTTGAATTGGTGATTTAGAATTCTTAGGGTATATTCCCAGCAATGGAATTACTGGATCAAAAGGCAGTCCCATTATTATTTTTGAGGAAATTCCGTACTGTATTCTATAATGGCCGCACTAGTCTACATTCCCACTAACAGTGCACTAGGGTCCCCTTTTCTCCACATCCTTACCAGCACTTACTGTTTGTTGATTTATTAATGATGGGCAATTCAACAGGTGTGAAATGATATTGTGGTTTTAGTTTGCATCTCTGTAATGGCTAGTGATTTTGAGCACCTTTTCATATGACTTTTTCAGGTCCTTTGCCCATTTTTTAACTGGATTTTTTTGTCCTCCTGGTGTTGAGTCATATGAGTTCTTCATATATTTTAGAGATTAAACCCTTGTCCAGTGTATCATTGACAAATGTGTTCTCCCATATAGTTAGTTCACTTTTCATTTTAAAGATGGTTTCCTTAGCCATGCAGAGGCTTTTAAATGTGTTGTAGTCTCATTTATTCATTTTTCCTTTATTTCCATTGCTCTAAGAGATATATTGGCAAAATATTGCTAAATGGGATATCTGAAATTTTACTGACTATGTTTTCTGCTAGGACTTTTATGATATCACAACTTATATTTAAGTCTTATCTACCTTGAATTTATTTTTGTGTATGGTGTAAGTTGGTGACTGAGTTTCATTTTTTTGCATGTAGCTGTCCAGATTTTCTGACACCATTTGTTGAAGAGGCTATTTTTATTCCATTTTATGCTTCTGCCTGATTTGTCAAATATTAATTGACCATAGAGACTTGGGTTTATTTCTGGGCTCTCTATCCTGTTTATTGGTCTTTGTGTTTGTTCTTATGCCAATACCAGGCTGTTTTGATGACAGTGCCATTATAATAAAGTCTGACATGAAGTATTGTGATCTATCCTACCTTATTCTTTATTCTCAAAACTGCTGCACTATTTGGGGTTATTTATGGTTCCATATAAATTTTTGAAATGTTTGCTCTATATCTGTGAAATATTTCATTGATACATTAATAGGGATTGCATTGAATCTATAAATTGTTTGGGGTAGTATGGACATTTTGATGATGTTAATTCTTCCAATCCACGAACATGGTACACGCTTCCATTTGTTTGTGTCTTCATTAATATCTTTCTTCAGTGTTGTGTAGTTTTCCAAGTACAGGTCTTTTACCTTCTTGGTTAGGTTTATTCCTAGGTACTGACTTCCAGTACTATGTTGAACAGAAGTGGTGAAAGCAGACACCCTTGTCTTCTTCCTGATCTTTGTGGGAAATAACCTATGCACCCCAATGTTCACAGCAGACAATTTACAATAGCCAAGTGTTGAAAGCAACCTAAGTGCCCATCAGTAAATGAATGGATCAAAATACTGTGATACATTTACATGATGGAGTACAATGCAGCAGAAAGAAAGAACCCCTACTCTTTATGACAGCATGGATGGAACTAAAGAGCATTATACTAAGTGAAATAAGCCAGGTGGTGAAAGGGAAATACCATATGATCCCACATATAAGTGGAACCCAATCAACAAAACAAACAAGTAAGCAAAATATAACCAGAGACATTGAAATTAAGAACAAATTGACAGTAACCAGAGGGGAGGTGGGAGGGGGGATGGGGAGAAAGGAGGAATGATTGTCAGGAATATGCATAAAGGACACATGGAAAAAACCAAAAGGAGGTAGGACAAAGGGTGGGAAATGTGGATGCTGTGTGGGGGGAGTTACGGAGGGTAAATGGAAACAACTGTACCTGAACAATAAAAAATGGGGGAGAAAACTAAAAACTTACAATTTTAAAAATGGTCACAAGGATATAAAATCAGTGTAAGGACTATAGTCAATAGTATTGTAATATCAGTGTATGTTGTCAGAGGGTACTATCAGGTGATCACTTCATAAAGTATGGAATGTTTAATGATTATGTTTACACCTGAAACTGATATAGCATTGTATATCAACTGTAAGTGGAAAACAAATTAAATTTTAATGGTAAGCAAACAAACAAGCAAACTGTGATACATTAAAAAAAAGAAAAGAAAATGAGGACACAACAACCCAAAATCTGTGGAGCACAAGGAAAGCAGTCCTAAGAGAGCAATTCGTAGCATTACAGGCGTATCTCAAAAAAAAAAAAAAAAAAAAAACAGAAAAAGCTCAAATAAACAATCTAACTTTACACTTAAAGGTACTTGAGAATGAACAACAAAGCCTAAAGTGAATAAAACGAAGGGAATAATAAGAATTGTAGCAGAAATAAAGGAAATAGATTCTAAATCAACAAATACAAAAGGTTAAAGAATCAAAGAGCTGATCCTTTGAAAAGATAAACAAGATTGACAAACATTTAACCAGACTCACCAAGAAAAGAAAAAGAGAAATGGCCCAAATAAATATCAGAAATGAAAGATGAGAAATAACAACTTACACTAAAGAAATACAAAGGATTTTAAGAAAGTATCATGAAAAATTATATGCCAACAAACTGAATAAATGCCCAAAAATGCGTAAATTCCTAGGAACATACAATCTTCCAAAAATAAATAAAGAATAAGAGAATCTGAATAGAGAGATTACACCTAATGAAACTGAAGCAGTTATCAAAAGTCTCAACAAACAAAAGCCCTGGAACAGACAGCTTCACAGGTGAATTTTACCATGCATTCAAAGAACTAACACCTCTCCTTCTCAAACTGTTTCATAAAATTCAAGAGGAGGGGAGGTTCCCAAATTCATTTTGCAAGGCCAGTGTTATCCTAGTTCCAAAACCAGATAAAGATACTGCAAAAAAAATATCACAGGCAAATATCCCTGATGGGCATTCATGCTGAAATCCTCAACAAAATATTAATACACTGAATACAGCAATGCATCACAAAGATCATGCACCATGATCAAGTGGGATTTATTCCAGGAATGCAAGGTTGGTACAGCTTTTGAAAAATCAATAAATATTATTCATCAGATAAACAAAATGAAGGATAAATACCACATGATCAAATAATTCAATGCAGAAAAAGCTTTTGAAAAAATTCAGCACCATTTACAATAAAAACTCTCAGCAAAGTGGAAATAGAGGGAGCATACCTAAACATAATAAAAGCCATAAATGAAAAACCCACTGCCAGCATCATACTCAACAGGATGAAAACCACAAGCATTTTCCTTAAGATGAGGAAAAAGACAGGGATGTCCTCTTTCTCCTCTTTTTTCAACATAGTACTGGAAGTTCTAGCCACACCAATCAAACAAGAAGGAGAAATAAAAGGCATCCAAACTGGAAAGGAAGAGATATAACTGTCTTTATTTGCAGGTGACATGGTGCTGTGCATAGAAAACTCCAAAGATTCCACCACAAAACTACTGGAAGTAATAAATGAATTCAGCAATGTAGAAGGATAGAAACTTAATACCCAGAAATCAGTTGCATATTTATATGCTGATAACAGCTAACAGAAAGGGAAATTAAGAAAACAGTCCCCTTCACAATCAATTCAAAAAGAAGAAAATACCATCAATAAACCTAACCAAGGATGTAAAAGACTTGTACTCAGAAAATTATAAGACACTGAAGAAAGAAATTGAAGAAGATACAAATAAGTGGATACTCATATTGTGTTCATAGATAAGAAAACTAACATCATTAAACTCTCCATAAGCCCAAAGCAATCTATAGAGTCAGTACAATTCTTATCGATTCCAATGAAGCATTTCACAGAATTAAAAGAAATATTTCAAAAATTTATATGGAAGCACAAAGGGACCTACATAACAGCAGAAGTCCTGAGAAAGAAAAACAAAGTTGGAGGTATCATGCTACCTAATATCAAACTATATGGCAAAGCCATAATAATCAAAACAGCATGGTACTGGCATAAAAATAGACCTGTATATCAATGAAACAGAATAGAGAGCCCAGTAATAAACCCACACTTTTATAGTCAATTCATATTCAATAGAGAAAGAAAGCACAAATAGTTTGGCTAAAGATAGGCTAAAGATAGTTTATTCAATAAATGGCGTCAGATTAACTAGACAGATATTTGCAAAAAATGAAACTAGACCACCTTCTTACACAAGAATAAATTAAAAATGGGTCAAAGACTTAAATGTTACACCCCAAACCATAAAAACCCTAGAAGAAAACATAGGCAGCGAAATCTTGGACATTGTTCATAGCAATTTTTTATTGGCTATATCTCCACATGAAAGGGAATGAGGTAAATAAATAAATAAATAGGACTACATTAAATTAAAAAGTTTTTGCACAGCAAGGGAAATCATCAACAAAATAAAAAGATAACCCACAGAATGGGAGAACATATTTACCAATACATCTGATAAGGGCTTAATATCCAATATTTACCAAGTACTTACAAAACTCAACACCAAAAAATTCAAAACAATTTAAGAAATGTGTAAAGGACTTGAATAGGCACTTATCCAAAGAGGCCATACAGATGACCAACAGACATATGAAAAATGCTTAAAGTCACTAATCATCAGAAAAAATGCAAATTATAACCACATGAGATGGTATCTTACACCTGTCAGAATGGCTATATCAATAATTCAACAAACAACAAGTGCTGTTGAGGTTGTGGAGAAAGTGGAATGGTTGTGCTTTTGGTAGGAAGGCAGACTGGCACAGCCACTGTGTGAAGCAGTACGGAGATACTTCAAAAAATTAAAAATGAATCTGTCTTTTAACCCAATGATCCCACTTCTAGGAATGTATCCAAAGGAGCCCAAAACACTATTCAAAAGAACACAAACACCATTATGTTCATTGAACTCTTATTTAGATTGCCAAGATATGGAAGTTGCCTCTGTTCATCAGTAGATGATAAAAGTTCACAAAGGGCTCCTTTGGAGATTCCCTTTCTTTCCTCTGAAGATATGCTCTTGGCAGGATGTTATTGAGCCTGGCTTTATCATTCTGCAGGGATTGCAATCCTGCAGGTGAGGGATGGGTACGATTTCTTCTTCCCAGAAGTTTGTATCCTGCGGTTTGGATGTCCCTACCTGGCTGCCAGGAATATCAGCTCTAGTGATATTGCTAGAGGTATTCAGCTCTAGCCTGTCCATTTCCTGGCTCACTGCTTTTGCAGGTGTCTGGCCAATCTCTGCTTTTAAGTCCTGCTTCCCTTTTGAACCTACTTTTATTCCCCTACCCTACCAACACAAACTCCAATCTCCACTGACAAGCTTTCAAATAATTATCTTTCAAATCATATTTGTCCATATGAGGACTGTTCAATAAGCTAGTTCCTCCACCCACCAATATGAAATCTTTAGTTAGTTTTTTACATTTTTAGTACATATTTCATCCAAATTCATTTCTCACTTTTCAGCATAGGTATTCCATTCCAACCAAGCTTCCTTCTGTCTTTGTTCTTTGTACATATCAAGCAGCATTTATCATTTAAGGCCTAAGTAAAGTTTACCACACAATCTTGTAATATAATATTTCCTGGAATTTGAATACCTATTACATATTGAATTCCATAAAATTCAGTAAATTATTTTCTGCTTTGATAAGTATACATCATAAGATATTCTATTATATTTGAAGTACATACACACAAAAACTCATCCAAAATATGTATGCATTATTTTTTATAAGATATTCACTCACCCAAACTCATGAGATGTACTTATCAATATAGGTTCTGATAGTCATTATGAAGTCAAGGTCTCCCCTCCACCTGTCATTTCATATAACTCTGGTTTCAGTACTCTATGTTCACCTAACCCGTGTGTCTCAACCCTTCATGATACCACCCTTCTGCATATTTTCTTTTCTCTAACACTTTGTTGCTATTTAAAAATAAAAATGTATTTTTCTTAAATGTAAGGAACAGTGACAATGTTTTAATATCTTAAAAATGCAACTTTGATATTTTCTATATTTAGAGCTCAACAAATTTGAAACTGGTACACTATCACAGGTGTGATACTCAGAAATTATATTTCTCAAAACACACTTGCATTTTTTGTAATTGTGTCCTCCCTTTATAATAGGATAGCTCCAGTTTAGCTTGCATGAATTTAGTGGATGAATTCTTTATGTGAGTGAAAGAATATAGAAATTCACAAGTCTGGAAAGAGTCCAGAGAATAAACCTACAAAAAGTGTATCTTGAAAATTCTAAGCCCTTAAACAGTTTTCAGAATAGGTGTCTATCTTTTGTTTTTTAATTACCCCAAAAATACAAAATAAATTCTACACAAGTGAACTCACTAATCTGGGTCAGCCTGGCAAATATTGAAGTCCAGTTGTCCATGTCTCCCATGCTTCATATCTAATTTTCTCTATTTTGGTACTGATTGTTTTCTGTTCTTTGCATATCACTCTATTTTTGGATGACTAAGATAGAAACCAGTAGCGCACTGTAAGAACTGCTTTCAACTTTCAGATGGACACTTTCCTGCCTGGGACTTACCACAAGTCACTCTCCCTGAGGAACTGCCTCTCACTGTTTTATGAAAGGTCTTCTTTCTTCTACGCCATTCACCCAAAGTCTAAGATTTCTGACACATTATTTTTTTATGTGTACCTTGATGGCTCTTGTCAAACCTCTAAATCATTGATGAATGCCAGCTACACGTTTCTATGTGATAAATTTAAAAAATATATTTAGAAAGCAGAAAAGAACACCTGTTAAAAATCCCTTGGCCTCTGTTAAGACTGATAAAGCCATTTAACTGATGAATCGTTCTTGACATAAAAGAACACAAAATGATCTGTGAAATTACTGCATAGATTTTATTTTTAAGCAGAAAGTTATTTATTTATTTTTTTAATTTTTTAAAATTTATTTTTAGACAGAGGGGAAGGGAGGAGAAAGAGGATAGAAACATCAATGTGTGGTTGCCTCTCATGCACCCCCTACTGGGGACTCAAACCTGCAACCCAGGCATGTGCCCTGACTGGGAATCGAACCAGTGACCCTTTGCTTCGTAATCCAGCACTCAATCCACTGAGCCACACCAGCCAGGGCCTTATTTTTTTTTTATAAAAGATTTATTTTTCTGCAAAACAGAGGAAATCCCTAAATCAAAAGTCTTGTTATATAGAGGTTATGCCACTCAGTTAACTAATTTCCAGCTCTTTACTAAGAGTAAAATGTTGAAGAGTGATGTACTGGGTTTCTTAAACATCCAACCAATAACTAAACTGAAAAGTGTGAGATGACAGATTTATTTCTTATAATTTCTCTGTATTCAGTTTAATAAAGAAGAAAAATATACTCTCTGGCAATGGTATCATTTATAAATGAAAAGTATGAAAAAACTTTTATTGAGGAGTATGAAAAGCTTGTGTCTGTATTTGTTTCTATCCTAATATTACACATTAATAAATGCCTATTAAATTTCTACCAGTATGAGGGGCTGTGCGAAATTTAATTTTCAGATCTTATTAGGTAGGCAAATTTACTCCAGTTGCTCCTTATAAAGGAAGGTATAAGGAAAATCATAAAGTAAGGGATATATCCAGTGAAATTAATTTATCCTGCAACAAAAATGTATGGGTAGAATTTGGAATTTGTTGAATATATAAATTAATTTTTAATTAACTTTTATCTATGCCTTCTTTTTCTTCCAATGACATAATTTTTTCATGCTAAAAATCAAAATATCTAAAAAGCAGAACTTGTAATGTTTCTATTATGCTAGATTTTTAATGAATTATATTTTCTGAAGAATGAGGTGTTTGGATGACAGGGTGTTATAATATCATTACTTGTGATTTCTGGCAGTAGTGAATAAGTATGGTAAACATAGATGTGAGCTTGAATATTATGGTATATTATTTATTTATTATATCCATTGTTTTTCTAAATAATATGAGAAGTGTGGCATCAAAACATACAGAGAATAAATTAATTCAACCAATTTTTAGAAATGACATAGAACAAGCATTGTTACAAAATAATATGGGTCTGTGTATGTGTACCATACACATAAGTCTATGTGAAAATACTCTCAATAAAATTTTACCCTGTCTAGAGTAATATGTTCATCTTTTCTAGATGCAAAAGAATATCTCATATTTCTTATTTAAAGACTACTAACCTATTCACTAGACAGTTTTTCAACAATATATAAAATGCTAGTTCATATTATCATAGGCATGTTTTTAATGCCACCTTCAAAGAAACCAATGGCATGTAATGTTAAATCACAGCCTCAAGGAAATACCTAGGGAAGCTTAAAAAATAGACTATATGTGTGGGGATTTCTCGAAGTCTGACTTGCCACAGTTGCACAAATTAGATACTAAAGCAATGATTCTCAAAGTGTAATCTCTAGGTCAGCAGCATTAGCATTAGCATTATAGAGAATGAGGTTATGGTGACTATCAGGTCCTACTCAGTTCTATTGAATTTGAAATTCCAAAGCCATAGCAGAAAATATATATTTCACCAAAGCCTGTTAGATGATTCTGGGGCACTTTAAAGGTTGAGAACCACTGATCTGGAGAGACATTTCTCAAAATGTATCATGTACTCCAAGGGCAGAGCAGAGGGAGAAAAGGGGGTTATTGTTCTGGGAAACAAAAAACCTTTAGGTGAAAGTTAAATAGGTTCTTTACTATAGGATTGTCTTAGGCTAATGTGATAAACTTGCCTTAATATCCAAAAATTGCTTTTATAAATAATAGCTTTAGTATCACTGTTGAGCTTGTTAGAAATGCACATATCAAATCATATCTTCAACCTATTAAATGTGAATCTACATTTTATGCACATAAAGTTCAAGGAACACTGTGCCAAAGTGTGTACTAGGGGATATGGCAGCATGAAGATATGATATGCAGCCTGTTAAAAAGACATTGGAGCAAGTTAATGGGACAACCTGGTCTAGAGATGAGTGTCTAACATGTGGTTAGAAGGCATTCATGTTTTGATGACCTGGATTGCAAAATCATTTCCTTATACATTATTCCTTTTCACACTAAGAGTCCGGGACTGGAGCTAGGTACAAAGGAAGAGTATGACTTAGAAATAACAGGAATACTTGTTTTCAAATATTACATGTCTGTCAAAAGCCTGTTAGCAGTGAAACAGAAGGTACAAATCTCAATCTATGAAAATAAGAAAAAGAGAGATATGTAATGATAGCTTTTTTTATTTCTAGTGGATTTAACAGAATATATTTAAAAATCTATTTTTATTAAATGAATTGACTATAAACATCAAAACTTATAGTAGTTCATACTAACAGAATGGTTCCAAAGAAGGATTAAGGTAGCCTAGAAATTAATTAAAATATGAAGGGCCATCTTATAATAACATGCTCATATCCAAATATTTCTTTCTTAAGACCATATAATATTTTCCTTAAACTTCCAACAAGGCATCAGCTGGATGATCGAAAATTATAAGCATCTATAAGTACTTAATGCTAACATTAAGAAATCAGTGATAAGATATAATAATGTTTTATGTTATACATATATTTACTCTAGCAATATACAATTGAGATATAATAAATTTAGAAGCCAAAATATAAGGAAATATAACTGATCTTATTTTTGTGAAATGTCCATATAAGCCCAGGCTAGTATGGCTCAGTGGATTGCGTGCTGGACTATGAACCAAAGGGTCTTCAGGTCGATTCCCAGGCAGGGCACATGCCTGGGTTGGGGGCCAGGTACCCAGTAGGGGGCACGTGAGAGGCAATCACACATAGTTGTTTTTCTCCCTTTCTTTCTCACTCCCCTCTATAAAAATAAATTAATAAAATCTTTTTAAAAAATGTCCATATGAGATTAAAAGTAATTGTATTTTGAAAGTTTTACCTGTTAGGGTAAAAATACTAGCTATAATTTCACTGTAGTAAAAGTGACTCACAACTGTGAACCAAATAAGATGAAATTTTATTGAGTTATTTATAAGATAATAATTTTATGAAAAACAGAAATATCTAGAAAGTGATTGATCATTCTTCCTACTATATTAGAACATAATGATGTTGCTATTTTATACTGTAGTGTTGATAAACTAAAATAGTTTCAAATAGGATTATATTATAATAAATATATCTAATTTCTTTAATAGAAAATATTTTTCTTTTTACTGTGTTATGAAAATTAAAACACCTAATTTTCATATATTAACTGTGTATTTAATTAAAGCTATATCAACTAATCAGAGAAAAAAATAACCAATACTAGACTTGTAATACCTAGGTCCAGATAACAAATAAAAGAGAAATACTACTTTGGAAGCCAGTAAAAAATACAGTCATGCTGAAATTTATTATGCATAGAAGAGCCACTTAAGAGCTATACTTTTACCACTATAAATGAATATTTATTAAACTTTTACCTTATAAAAAAGAGATTGAAGGAAATAACTGACATGGAAAGTTGGTCACAAGAGAAAACAGAAGTTTTGACACATGCTATTCTTTGCTCTCCCCTTTTGGTTTAAGAATCTTATATATTCAAAGACAAAAATTTATTTCAACCCACTTCCAAAAATATTACTTACTTGGACCCCCTACTGCCATGAGGTCCAAAAAATATCGTTAACCATTGAAGATGATTTTTTTCTATTCACCGCAAATCCATTTTTCTGAGACACTTTTTTAAAATTTTTTAGAAGTTTTTCAGAAACTCCTAAACAATCATGGAGGAATTGTGTGGAGATTATATATTATACATATTTTTATATGTAATGATTTTTTAAAATCCCATGTGTAAACTTTTGACATGAGGGCAAGACCTATGCCTTTTTATATCCCCAGCACCTCCCACCCCTCAGTATGAGGACTCTAATGAATGTGTTAAATGCATGAACATCCAGATGACTATAACACCAGAGTGGAAAAGCAGATGGACCCAATGTTTTATGTAACCAGATGTACTAGAAAGTCATTTCACTATAGTGGGTTTCATGAATCTAAATACAATCAGTTATTTATTTAAAAGAATTATTGAACTGAGGTCATTTAGTACCACAGTTTCTCATTTTGGGGTCTATGAGATGTTCAGTTTAGCAGCTCTAGTATTGGAACTATATACATTATGTTTAATATTTCAGAAGACCTAAACGTATCCACAGACTAAGTAAAATTCAAAAATTCTTATTTTTAGCTAAATGTATAGCAATTATGGTGCTTTTGTGGAAGTAAGTATATATGACATTAATTTTTAGTATTAATTGTAGTAGAATTTAATTTGTATATATGTATAGAACTTAAATAAATAAAAATTAAAAGTTCTATAGAAAAATTCAGGAATAATTTCACCAGTATTAAATGACTTGTCTAATTGATATTTATAGTCAGTGCAAAAGTAAAAATACATATTTGACTTTATAATTTAGTATACATTTCCTGGCATAATGGGAAATTTTATTTCACTACAAAATAGGAACTACCCTTAAGGAAAAAAATAATATTACCTTTCAAATTTAATAAAATAACAAAAGGGGAAATCATAAATATATATTCCCTAAATAGTAACTAGGTTATAGAAATATGCAAGGCAATTATCTCTAATTGCTTTAGAGAAAACGGATTTAGAATGAAATAGTAGGTTATAGGCCTAAGGTAAATAATTAATTCCTTTAAAAAATATTACTATATTTTTATTTTAGAATAGTTTTAGATATACAGAAAAATTGTGAAGATAGTACAGAAGTTTCCATGCAGCTGCACATCCATTATTATTAACAATGTATAGTGTTATGTCACATTTATTATGCTTAACTAATAGGTTATTATTAATTAAAATTTCATACTTTATTCAGATTTCTTTCATTTTTATATAATGTCTTTTTAATTGCTTTAGAATCCCAGCCATGTTTCCTTTGGCCCCTCTTGGCTCTGATAATTTCTCAAAATTCCTTTAGTTGATGATTTTGACAGTTCTGAAAAGTATTGATTATGAATTCTGTAGTATGTCCCTCAATTAGAGTTTCTAATCATGATCTTATTGTTTTTGTTATGATTAGACTAGGGTTGTGTGTTTTGGAGGAAAAAACTATACAGAGTAAGTGCCATTTTCATCACATCATGCGAAGGGTATATAGTATCAACATAACTTAGTATAAATGTTAATTTTTATTGCCAGGCTAAGAAAATGTTCATCATGTATCTCCACCTTTAAGACAAGCTTTTCCTTCCTTTTCATGCTGTACTATTTGGAATAAGGTCACTATACGTAACAAGTAAGCAGTGAGAAGTTATGGTCAACCTCCTTGAGGAAGGAATACATATGTAACTACATATATATAAAGTGAAGCATGAATTCATACTCCCTCCAACATTACTCCTTGAATCTTTCTAGTCTCTTCCCCTTGCCTCAGAATGTGACCTTATTTGGAAACAGGGTTGTTGCAGTTAAATGCTAGTCATACTAGTATAGGTGTGCCCTGATACAATATGACTGGGATTCGTATGAAAGGGGGGCATTGGACACAGATAAGTACACAAGAACATTGCTAGTTTGAAACCTCAGATGTTTCAAACTGGAACTGGCCCCCATATACAGAGGATAAGTAGAGACCACAGAAAAAGACAGGACACTCCAGATTAGTAGGTTTAATAAGCAAGGGAACTTACATATGAGGTTTGTCTTGGGTGGTGACAAGGGTATAGATGTCTGCACCCATTCAACAGACTCTTACAAGTTTACATAGAGTTCTTAACTGGGTTCAGTTATGTATGTCATTCAGATGGTTCCAACAACACTTTACTCTTTCAAGTCTGAGACTTTAAAAACCAGCTCCACTATGAGACCAGGGATGAGAATGTATACTCCAAGGACAGAGATAGAAATGAGGAGTCTCCCATTGTCAGGAGTCAATCAGAGGTCACATACTTTTGATGTCCTCTTCCAAAAAACACTGTGTTAACACTTGAGTAAATGTACTCCTGCTATATGCCAAGGAAATACCACAATGTAAGAGACAGACCTGGAGCGCAAACTTTGCTACAGCCTTCAGAGAGAGCATAGCCCTAAATATACCTTTATCTCTGGTTTCTGGTCTTCAGAACTGGGAGACAGTAAGTTTCTATTGGTTCAGCTATCCAGTTTGTGCTACTTAGCATGGTGACCCATAGAAATGATATAAACTGTATTGTAATTGTTAATCTGTACCCTAGTGGAAGATAAGTTTATCAATTAAACACAGTGTATTGTAAAGTCTTCCTTGAATTTAGCCATTTCAGAATCTACTCATTTCCAAAGTTATTAGGTCAGCAGCCTATTCTCCACCCCCTTCACTAAAGTTGATTCAGATGATTGTTTCATATAATTAGATTGTTTTGTCACATTCTATCATTTTATGATTCAACTTTCCAAATATGTTTTAATTTGCATGAAGTGAGGTTCACATGTTGTGTTATAATATTCAAAAGGGTTTGACAAATGCATAGTGTTTTTTATTTAACTTTACATTATTAAACAGAATAGTTTCATTATCTGAAATAATCTTTTGTTGTCCACCTGTTCAAACTACCCTATCTCTCCAACAGTTTAAGTTCTAGGAAATACTAATATGTCTCTATATTTATTTTCTCTATATTTGCCTATAGTGAAAGTCATATAATTGGAATCTTACATTAAGTACCCTGTTCATACTGGCTTCTTTCACTAAACAATATGCATTTAAGATTCATCTGTCTGTTTGCAGGATGATAACACATTTTTTTATCACTGAATAATATTGCATTGTACAATTTAATGCATGACAGTTTGGTAATCCAGGTACCTGCTGAGACATCTTAATTCCTTCCAGTTTTAGGAATTTTTTTAATATGTCAGATATTCAAACATTTGTGTATAGGTTTTTTTGTACAAAATAAGTTCTCACATAATTTGGGTACATACCTATGAATGCAATTGCCAGATGATAAGACTATTTAGTTTTGTAAGAAAGTGCTGAACTGTCTTCCAAAGTGTCTGTACTATTTTGTATTCCCTTCAGAAATTACAGAAATGAATGAGCATTATTATTGCTCTACATACTTGCCAGCAGATAGTATTGTTTGGGTTTGGTATTTTAGTCATTCTAAAGTACACAATAGTATCGGATTGTTATTTAAATTTTCAGTTATCTCATGACAAATGATGTTGAGCAAGTTTTCACATGCTTATTTCCCATCTACATAGTTTCTACATTGAGTTAATTGTTAAGATTTTTAGTCATTTTATCAGTATTCTTATTGTTGAATTTTAAGAGTTCTTTGTATATTTTGAATATAAGTTCTTTATCAGATATGTGATTTGAATATATTTACTTTCAATGTTTGGCTTGCCTTTTCATTCCCTTAACAGTGACTTTTATAGAACAGAAGTTCTCAATTTTAATAAAGTTCAACTTGTTAATTTTTCCTTCATGTGTAATAGATTTAATATCTAAAATATATAAAGAACTACTGCTATAAAACTAAATAGCAAAAAATAAACAATCTTATTAAAAATGGGCAAAGGATCAAAGCAGACATTTTTCCAAAGAAAAGATACAAATGGACAATAGATCCATGAAACTTAGTATCATTAATCATCAAGCAAGTGCAAATGAAAACCATAATGTAATATCAGTTCATATATGTTAGAATGGCTAACATGTAGAGGAATAAAAGGTAACAAGTACTGGAAAACACTATACAGGTTTGTCAAAAAATTTAAAAAAGAATTACAACCCTGGCTGGCATAGCTCAGTGGATTGAGCATGGGCTGGGAACCAAAGTGTCCCAGGTTCGATTCCCAGCCAGGGTACATTCCTGGGTTGCAGGCCAGAACCCCCAGCAACCACACATTGATGTTTCTCTCTCTCTCTCTCTCTCCCTCCCTCCCTTCCCTCTCTAAAAATAAATAAATAAATAAATAAATAAATAAATAAATAAATAAATAAATAAAATTAAAAAAAAAAAAGAATTACCACATAGTCCAGGAATGTCACTTCTAGGGGATATATTCAAAAAAAATTGTGAGAGACCAAAAATGGTGGAGGCGTAAAATGCAAGCTACACTAACCTCCTCCTAGGACAAAATTAAAATTAGAATGAAATTATAGAAAAATCATCCTGAATAACCAATTGAACACTAACTGGAGAGAAGCCTTTAAATCATGGACAGATGAAAGAAGCCACATCACCACAATGAGACTGGTAGGGAGTAGGCAGGAGACAAGAGGGCTGGTTGAGCTCCTATGGGTCATAGCTGAAGTCCAGGAGGCATATTTCAGTGACCATGGGGTTCCCCCTGTGAAGTGTGGGGTCTAAACCCCAAGTCTATAGCACCAGACTGGGAAAGGAACCCAAATAACATACAGCTGTGAAAAACAGTGAGGTTTCTGTCCACCAAGAAGAGATGGCAAGAGATGCAGAGAGCCTCTTACAAAGCCAATGCACAAAATTCCATTTGCAGCCATTTACCCTAGACTCTGGCAAGGGAGGAGGATGGACTAGAGACCTGTGAGGAGAGACTGGGGCTGGTGGCTCTGGGGAAAGAACTGAAGGAATAGCCAACAGGATCTTTGTGCTCAGTCATCCCCAGTACTGCAGAAGCCATCTTTCCCGGGCAGAGCAAACCCCTCCAAGTTGCATCAGCCTGAGGGGATGCAATAGCCCCACCCACATGAATTACTGTACCCCACCTGTGGTGCTTGAGCTCTGCTGATGAGGACAACATCTGGAAGACTTTCACTCTTTAAGCATAGTAGAATGACTGCAGGCAGAGGCAGATCTCAGGGAGCTCTGAGACTGTAGCTGAACATTCCCCAGACCCTGTTCTAGTAAAAGCCAACCTTGGTGTGCAGCCTGGTTCATTTTTCACACAAACAGGGTAAGCAGAGGAAGCCACAAGCTGTGGATTGCTGATAGCTCCAAACAGGTTGCCCATGACCAGTCACAGGCAGGGTTTGACTAGGTGTACACCAGAGTCTTGCAGATCTACCTAATATATAAAAACAAACACAAAGAGGCAGCCAAAATGGGGAAACAATGAAACAGGCCTTAAATGAAAGAACAAGAGAATTCTCCAAAAGAACTAGATGAAATGAACACAAGCAATGTATTAGATAGAAATTGTAAAGTAATGATTATAAGGACACTCAACAGCACGGAAAAAGACATGGAAACTCTCAGCAAAATGGTGATAGAGGGAACAGACCAAACATAATAAAGGCCATAGGTCAAAAACCCTGTGCCAACATCATGTTGAATGGGCAAAACCTGCAAACATTCCTCTTTAATCAGAAACAAGACAGGGATGTTTGCTTTTCTCTGTCTTACTCAAAATAGTACTGGAAGGCCTAGCCACTGCAATCAGACAAAAAGAAGAAATAAAAGGCATTCAAATTGGAAAGGAAGAAGTAAAACTGTCTTTATTTGCAGATGATATGATACTGTACCCCATAGAGAACCCCAAAGATTCCACCAAGAGACTACTGGAACTGATAAATGAATTCAGCAATGTAGAAGGATACAAACTTAATTTGCAGAAATCAGTTGCTTTTTTGTATGCCTGTAACAAACTAACATAAATGGAAATTTAGGAAACACCCCCATTCACAATTGCTTCAAAAAGAATAAAATACCTAGGAATACATCTAACCATGGATGTAAAAGATCTGTACTCAAAAAATTTTAACAAATTAAAGAAGACAAATAAGTGGAAGCACATACTATGTTCATGGACAGGAAGAATTAACATCATTAAAATGTCCATACAACCCAAAGCAATCTATAGAGTCAATGCAATTCCTATCAAGATCCCAATGATGTATTTCACAGAACTAGAACAATATTTAAAAATTGATATGGGAGCGTAAAAGGATGTACATAACAACAGCAGTCCTGAGAAAGAAAAACAAAGTTGGAGGTATCATGCTACCTAATATCAAACTGTACTACAAAGCCATAATAATCAAAACAGCATGGTATTGGCATAAAAATAGACCTGTATATCAACGAAACAGAACAGAAAGCCCAGTAATAAACCCACTTATTTTTAGTCAATTAAAATTCAATAGAAGAAGGAAAAACATACAAGATACTTTAGCCCTTTGTATGTTTCCCAAACAAGTGGTGTTTGGAAAATTGGACAGATACTTGCAGAAAAATGATTTGTAAAACCATCTTCTTACACCACACATAAGAATAAATTTCAAAATGGATCAAAGACTTAAATTTTATACCAGAAAGCACAAAAATCTTGGAAGAAAACATAGGCAGCAAAATATTAGATATTGGTTTTTTTAAGATTTTATTTATTTATTTTTAGAGAGGGAAGGGAGGGAGAGAGAGAGAGAGAGAGAGAGGGAGAGGGAGGGAGAGAGAGAGAAACATCAATGTGCGGTTGCTAGGGGTTATGGCCTGCAACCCAGGCAGGTACCCTGGCTGGGAAACAAACCTGGGGCACTTTAGTTCCCAGCCCGTGCTCAATCCACTGAGCTACACCAGCCAGGGCCTGGATATTGTTTATAGCAAATTTTTATTGGATATATCTCCCCATGCAAGGGAAACAAAAGAGAAAAATAAACAAATAAGACTACACCAAACTAGAAAGCTTTTGCACAGCAAAGGAAGTCATCAACAAAATAAGAAGACAGCCCACAGAATGGGAGAACATATTTACCAATGCATCTGATAAGGGGTTAATATCCAAAATTTACAAAACACAAAATTCAACACTGAAAAAAATCAAAGTACTTAAAAATGAACAATACACCTGAATAGACATTTCTTCAAAGAAGTATAGAGATGGCAACTACATGTACAAAAAGAAGCTCAGTGTCATTAATCATCAGAGAATTTCACATTAAAATCACAATGAGCACAATTTCACACCTGTCAGAATGGTTATCATCAATAAATCAACAAATAACACGGGCTGGTAGGGATGTAGAGAAAGGGGAACTCTTTGGCACTGTTGGTGGGAATGCATATTGGTATAGCCACTGTAGAAAACAGTATGGAGATAACTCAACAGGTTAAAAATGGATCTGCCTTTTGACCCAGGAATATCACTACTGGAAATATATCTGAAGGGACATAAAACACTAATTCAAAGGAACACAAGCACCCCTATGTTCATTGCAGTGTTGTGTACAATCACCAGGATATGGAAGCAGCCCAAGTGTCCATCAATAGATGAGTGGATAAATCAACTATGGGACATTTACACAATGGAATACTATTCAGCTATAGAAAAAAAGAAATTTTATTTTTTGCAGTTACATGGATGGACCTGAGAACAATATGCTAAGGGGAATAAGCCAGTCTGAGAAAGAAAAATACTTGAACAAACTGATAACAAGGAAAATAGAGACAGACTCACAGATAGAGAGCAGAATGACAGCTAATGAGGGGGAGGTTTGGGGGAGTGGAAGGATTGAGCAAAAAAGAAAAAGGACTCATGGATGTGGACAATAGTGTGGTGATCGTGGAAAGGGGATATCAGGGAACTAAATAGTAATGGAATAATTCAATTTTTAAAAAAGAAAAAAACAGAAAGACAACTCTTGAAAAGATATCTGTACTCGCATGATTCTTACAGCATTATTCACAATAGCCAATAGATTGAAACAATCCAGACATTCATTGATAGACAAATGGATAAATAAAATGTGGTATACACGGTCTGTCGAGAAAAAATTCCAGCCATTGTTCATATAATGAGAACAATTTGCATGACATCAGTGTAACCTAGCAGACATGACTGTGGACTGGAATGTGCATGCATGAATAAGGATGACTGCACTGTACTGGTCAGTGGTAGACACAATTGAGTGAGCATGTGTACTGTGTGGCTGTCACATTCAAAATGCCTGAGCCAGTAGAGCAACAAATCTGCATCAAATTTTGTGTTAAACTTGAACATTCCTCCACAGAAACTATTCAGATGATTCAAAAGGCCACAACCATGGGGTTATTTTTAGCTTCATCAAGACAACCTGCCCACTCATATCATGTCTGATTCAGCTTTCTTGAGAAACATCAAATGAACCAGGGGACTCAGCCCCACTTCAGCCCAGATTTGGCACCCTGTGACTTCCAGCTTCTCCCAAAACTAAAATCACCTTTAAAAGGGAAGAAATTTCAGACCATTGGTGAGATTCAGGAAAATACAATGGGGCAACTGATGGTGATTGGGAGAACTGTGTGAAGTCCCAAGGTGCCTACTTTGAAGGGGACTGAAATGTCATTGTCCTATGTACCATGTTCCTTGTATCTTGTATCTTCTTTAATAAATGTTTCTATTTTTCATAGTATATGACTGGATACTTTCTGGGAAGACCTTGTATGCATACAATAAAATATTACTCAGCCTTAAAAATAGCCGATAATTATTTGTGACATTGAGGATATACCTGGAAGACATTATACTAAGTGAATAAGTCATTCACAGATAGACAAATACTATATGATTCTATTTATATGAGGTATCTTAAATAGCCAAACGTATAGGAGCAGAATATATAGTAGTGATTGACCATAGTTGAGGGAGAAGGTGATAGGGATTGTTGTTCAGTGGGTATATAGTTATTTATTATCTAAGATAAATA
Organism: Phyllostomus discolor; assembly: GCF_004126475.2. Classification (NCBI taxonomy): domain Eukaryota; kingdom Metazoa; phylum Chordata; class Mammalia; order Chiroptera; family Phyllostomidae; genus Phyllostomus; species Phyllostomus discolor. Next base: position 127,324,352 of record NC_040903.2, on the reverse strand, counting down.
AATTCTAGAGATAGGCTTTATAATATAGTATTTGTAGCTAACAATGAAGTATTATAAACATAAAAACTCATTAGGAGAGAAGATCTCATATTAAATGCTTCTACTACAAACAGACAATACAAAAAAGCAAACTAAATGATTCAAGGAAACTTCTGGAGGCCATAGCTACATTTATAACTTTGTGGTGATGGTATCACAGGAGTATGCATATGTCCATAGTTATCAATTCATATATATATATATATATATATTTAATTCATAAGTCATATATGGACATATAACTATATGCCCATAGTTATCAATTCATATATTAATTCATATATATTATCAAACTATCATTCAGAAAATTTAAAATATTCATTATACTTCAATAAAGGTGTTAAAAACATAAAGACATTTACAATTCCCTAACAAAAAAAAAGAGTCACAAATCAGGTGAATTTAAGGTGAGGAGATTATCCTGTATTATTGGGATGTACCTAATGTTATTACAAGTTCCTTACAAGTGAAAGAGGGAGACTGAAGTGCCATGTATGTACAATGACTTAGCCAAAAATTACTGGCATTGAACAAGGAAGGAGCTATAATCCAAGAATGCAGGAACCTCTAGAAGCTGGAAAAGGCTGGGAAATGAATTCTCCCCTGGAGTATTCCAAAGGAACACATCTCTGTGGACACTTCAATCTTAGCCCAGCAAGACTTATTTGGGACTACTAATTCCAGTACTCTAAGACAATATAAATACAATGTTTTTACCCACCCAGTTGTGGTAGTTTCTTTAAAGCAGCAAGAGAAAACTAATACAGGTAGCATGAGTCATCCAAATTTGCTCCCCTTTAGTATTGTGGTAGGTATTCTGTAAAGTCTTTTTTTAAGATTTTATTTATTTATTTTTGAGAGAGGGGAAAGAAGGAAGTAAGAGAGGGAGAGGAGCATCAGTGTATGGTTGCATCTTGTGCACCCTCTACTGGGGACCTGGCCTGCAACCTCAGCATGTGCTCTAGACTGGGAACTGAACCTGCAATCCTTTGGCTCACAGGCCTGCACTCAATCCACTACATCAGCCAGGACTGATCTAATAATTTCTGAAAGAGGGTTGTTGAAGCATCCAACTAGAATAGTAGCTTTGGCTATTTTTCCTTCCAGGTTTGTCAGCTTTTGCTTTGTGTATTTTATCACTCTCTAGTAAGGAACATTCATATTTAGGATTGTTTTGTATGTAGTGCCTCTATTTCTGATAAATTTCCTTGTTCTCAATTATGCTGTGTCCAAAATTAATGTTGTTTCTTCAGCTTTCTATAGTTTATTTTTAGCATGGTTTATATCTCTTTCTCTCCTTTTACTTTTAACCTGTCAAAGTATTACTTAATTACTTAATTAATTACTTAATTATTATATGCTTATTACTTAAGCATATAACCAAATTTTGTTTTATTACAGACTTTGATAATCTCTGTTGTTTAACTAGTATATTTAAACAATTCACATTTTAAGTTTTTATTGACAGTGCAATTTGACTGAGATAGAAAATAAACAATTTTATTTTGCTTTCATATATTCCTTCTTTGACATTCTTTCTTTCTTTATATAGAAAAAATTCTGACTTTTGTCATTTCTTCCTAAAGAATTTTTCTTGAACATTTCTTGTAGGACTGGTCTGTTGTTAGATCCAAAGTTTTTTTTCTTTATCTTTTTTTCTCCTTTATTTTTGAGGGATTATTTAAGTGGATATATAATCCTGTTTTGGGGAGAGATTTTTCTTTCAACACTTTATATATTTCACCCCACTGTGTTCTTGCTTGCATGGTTTCTAATTATAAGTCTACTGAAATTCTTATCATTGTTTCTATATTGAGAAGATGTTATATATCTTTGAGATTTTTAGAGATTTCCTCTTTGTATTTTTTTGCATATAATATGCATACATGAAGACTTTTTTGGTATTTATCCTGCTAAGTGTTCACTTTTGGCCATTAATATTTGCAAATAACTCTTCTCTTCATTGTCTTTTTCTCCCAACTATCACATAGTTCTTGTGTACTATATTCTGGGTGTTTCTTAATCCTTTTATTTCTTTGCATGTAAATACAGAAAGATTCTTTACACCCACCTGCAAGCTCACTGTTTCTTTCTTTAGTCATGTCCAGTCTGATGAATCCATGTTTCTGAAGTCAATCATTTTCTTTTGATTATTTCATAGAGTTTGCTTCTTCTGCTTACATTACCCATGATTTATTTCAAATTGTCTGGATTTTCCATCACATTTCTTAACATATTAATTTTAGTTATTTTAAGTTCCCTGTCTCACAATTCAACATCTGTATCATATCTTAGTCTAACTTTAATGCTTTGTCTCTTCAAATTGTGTCTTTTGGTTTTGTGCTTTTCAATAACTTCCTGTGGCATGCACTGTAATTTTGTTTTTGCTGGAAAAAAGATGCATTGGGTTATAGGAACTGAGGTAAATAGACCATTAATGTAAGGATTTATATTAACCTGGCTAGAGGTTACACTGTGTTTGTTTGATGTAGCTCTAGGGGCCAGGGACTTTAAATTCTGTAGAGCTCTGATTTTTGTCTTCATTCCTGACTTTGTGCTTCTCTGTGGGTTCATTCTCAGAGAAAATCTTTGTCCTGCAACTTTCATCTATAATCCACCCTTTTACTGGTGGTTTTATAGTGTGTGGAAGGGGAAGCTTACTATAACCTTGTGATTAGATCTCATCTTTTCATGCATCTATATGTCTTAGCTTTGACCTTCACAGGTATTTTTCTCCTGGCGTAGATTGATTTCCCCTTAGGTGAAGCAGGAAGCCTAAAGAAAGCTGAAGTGGGTGGGGAATCCTTTCTGCAGGTGAGATAGGGCTCTGGTAAAGTTTTATTTTCCCTGGAGAGTAGGCCATTATTCCACAGAACATCTTAGGCATTTTTCAACACAATTACTCTTTCATTTTCCCTGCCAGGGCCCAAAAGGTATCTTTGTCAGATCCTTACCATGAGAACATTGCAGGATTTCTAAAGGAGAAGCCAATGAAAATGCAAGAGAACCTGTGAGATTGCCAGGAGATTATCATTATCATGCTAGTTCACACTGAGCTTCCAGCAATATGTCAAAATAACCCTTTAAGTGATTCTGCCTGTTTCTTTTTTCTCTAGGCAAGTGTATGTTGATTGTGATGCTGCATATTCACCTGTCTGTCTAGATACACACAAAAGTTTGTCCTGAAACCACAGAGCTCTGATGGATTCAAGAAGAGTTACTGACTTTCAGTTAGTACAGATATTTCTTGTTGAAAGGAATAGAGTAATGGCATGTTGGGGCTGAAAGTATGTCGCATTCCTTCTGAGTTACACAAAAAGCTGCATCTTCATATTGCTGTTGAAACCCCTGTTCTTATTTTGATAAACTTCACCCTCACAAGGCTATTTTTTTTTCAATTTGGAAAACCCTATAATATTTCTTATTACACTTTAGGAAAAGTCTGGAAAAACACCATCAATTTTAAGACCATAGTATAGACTTAAACTTACCTGATGTGACTAAACATTTATATCATCTTTTATGCCAGTAAACATAGCACTTGTTTTGTGAGAAAGTATATATTTTTCCATTACAAAAAGCAACTTTTGTATTAAACTCAATATGTCCTAGATTTCTTCCTTATGCAGCGGGCAATGATACATTCTGCTGTGCTGTTGGCAAAGTCCTCTTGCTTCAACTACTGATATTCTTTGAATCAAACCATCCCACCAAGACACCTTGTAGTCAAAAGCCAATAACCCGACCCTTGTTTCTTTTGCCTATTTCAAGAATAAACCAAGCTAAGATGGTTTTCCTGGTTTGACTACCTAAAGCACTGGAATTCTGAAATGCAGTTATAGTTATCACCATTTATCATGATTATATTTTACCACTGTAAGGTCCAGTTCAGTGTCAAAAATAAAAATAAAAATGTAATTTGTTCTGTGTTTCAGTCTTCCCAACTGCCTTTCTTTCCTCCAATACAAACTTGGATTAATTTCTTAGCTGGTGTCTTCTTTTTATTCATGCATGATCCTCCCTGATGGATGAACCTCTTGGAAGGTTTGCGTTCCTCTCTGAGAATTCAAACACCACTGTTGCAGCAAGGGTTTGGCTCCTAGGCTCCATATGGAGATGTTGTGATCTGAGAGCTTCCAGAAGGAGTCATGTCATTATGCTACAGGAAACAACATGTGGGTTTACCACAGCTGCACTGTGCTCTTAGCTTTGTCCTATTTTAATCTTAGTAATTTACCACTGAGCCTGATACAAACAACTCTAATACTGGATGCTGAACATGTCCGTGGAAGGGATCAGTCCCTCACTTAAGCCCCTTTCATTATCCACATTGAGGAGCAGAAACTATTTTATGCAATTAAACTGTTCTGCCCAGACCACCAGAACAATCCAGATCCTACTGTACAGTAATGTTTCCTTGGTTTTAGTTGCAGGTGTTATGTACTATTAGATGACGAAGTCAAATACCTCTCCTGTCTAATACTGACCCACTTCAAGGTTGCTGCTTACCATCCTGTGAACAGCTCCTATTTTTAGGAGTATTCAGCCACATTCTACTCTTTCAAGTATCTTCAATTATTCAATATAAGTCTTGTTTTTCCATGGAAGTTTTTGTTATATTTCTCTGTAGTATAAAAAAAATCTAGATAATACCTGAGTTCTGTTTGAGTTCTAAGATTATTATAATTAATATAAATGCCTTCATAAGGATGTGGTTACAGAAAATCTGCTCATATCTCTCATCTTATGTAATTTTCTTATAACTCTTACATTTAACATAAATTTTCTAATTAGTACCATACATAGAATACACTTACTTTTGTTAACTTCTATCACAAAGATAAATGGGATATAAGGAACTAAGGTTCTTACCATACTTCTTCTACTTAGGAATTTACTGCTATACCAAAAAATGAAGTATTGTTACATGGAAAATAAGCCACGCAATGACATTTTTTTCAGTCTTTGGATGTTTAGCTTTCACATAGGCTAAGAAGTATGCCACAACTTCTTAGGCATCTCCCAAGTTCAATCTTCAGTACTTCCAAAAATTGCAACAACACTCTGACTTTACTCATTTCTCTTTATTGTTTCTTTTATCCATTTGCACAAAAAGTAATTACTTAGGCCCTGAACAGAAGACAGTCCCTCTCCTCATGGAGGGGATCAACAAGTGAACAAAGTGTGTTGTGCTCTGTTAGGAAAAAGCACAGAGGGGGTGCATAGAAAGAACATGTAAATATCCTTTGGGAGGTGTGTGGAGTCAGGAAAGGCTTCTTAGAGGAAATAAGTGAGCATAATACAGAAAGATAAGTAGGAGTTGGCAACTGAACAAAAGCTTAAAAAGAAAGGATATCCCAGTAAAAAGAAGCAGCATGTACCCAGGCCTTGAGGGGATAATAGAGTAGAATCTGAGGAAATAAATTCTATGATCAGAACACTTGTAACGTAGAATAAAAAAAGAATTGAGATAATATGATAGGTGTGGGCAGGGGGCTTGTGGAAGCAAGAGCATAACTAGAGCCTTCTCCTGCCCCACTTTCTGCTGCTCACTTTTCTAGGCCAGAAATCTAAGTCTTCTTTCCCACAATCTTTCAGCTCTAATCTGTTTTCTACAGTAGTCTTGGTAAAGCATTTTATATTTTTATTTCAAAATCTTTTTATATTGCATTCAAATTTTGTTTTAATCTGGCAGTCTGATAAATCTTCAAAGAACTAAAATGGATGAAATCATTGATCTGAAAGGAGCAAGTGAAGCTAGACGTTGTCTCCTATGATGGAAACCACAAGGTGAGACAAAGTCCAACAGGTTACAGAAAAGAACATTACAAGTTTTTTTTTCTTAAATATAGGTTAGTATAATATAAAGGTATGATTTCCCCCCTTAATTTTCATTCTTTTGCTTACTCTTAAGCTGTCAAGAGAGTGGGAGGGCAAGAAAAAAGCTGAGAATTTATAGTATTAATTCCTGATAAGCCCTGTTTAAGTGTAGATGATGATGGTAATTAAAATTTCTAACATAAGAAACCCTAAACAATGAAATGTTGGCATTTAGCAAAACTCTTCAGATGTTTCAAATTACATAAACTCTTATATGAATGGAAATATGGTGAAAATCACATATGGGCATATGCCAAAGCCCTCAGTGCTATTAACATTTTGTGGCCAGATAATTTTTTGTTGTGGTAGCAGCACTGTGCAATGTATAATGTTTAGCAGCACCACCAGCCTCTACTCACGAGGTGCCAGTCTCATCCCCCACCCCCAGACATTGCTAGAAGTCCCCTGTGAGGAAGCAAAATCACCTCACATTTAGAATCACTGTGCTGGATTTTAGTAGATACTGAAATGCAAGAGAAGTCACTCTTCCCATCAAGGATCATACTCTCTTGCAGGCAAGAAAGACTTACTGAAATCTTACTTCAGTTCACCTACTTCAAACCAGGTTGTGATTATTATAAAAAGAGAAATTTCAAGATAATTTTATTGGAATATACAGTAAAATAATCCAGAGGAAAAGGAAGTAGGGAACAAAATCAGTAACTATTCTATACAGGAAGTAAATGTGAGTGTGCACTGAAAGACAGAAATTAAGCATGGGAAACTGCAAAAACCAGTAACACACACAAATGCTGGAAAACATGTAAGTAAAAAAAGAGAAAATGTGAAAATCCATTATAGTCAGCCTATTTTAGAAGTTATGGGGTACAGTAGTGGAAAGATAGACCACGGACATGTTTTGAAAGATTTTTAATGCAAAACTGGGTGCTTTTATCCATCAAACACTGAAAAAAAAATTATGTTAGAGTACATTGGCATAATCTTTGTTCTAAAAATAATTTCCATCTTTATTTTTAAATATTTTAAAAGTATATTATAAAACAATAGCTAACAATTACTTAGTCACAAAACTAAAAGGAAGCCTAGATTTTGAAACTTCAAAGCCCTGTCCTAGATTAGTGATGGTTTATCAAATTATAAGTCACACATCTCCAATGAAGTGATAGCTTCATAAATGTTAGTGTCAGAAACAATCTATTTTCCAAACATGATTTCCACACCTCCATTGTGCTAAAGAAAACATGATAATGTTAAACAACAAAGGCTGAAAATTAAGAGATGTTCATAACATGTAACAAGCAAGCCAAATATAAATATACATTAAAATAAAAACTTTGATTGCTTTAGACTATGTAGGAATATTTTCGGGGTGATGACATAGCCAACAACTAAATTTGAGTGGGCTTTTGTCCATTAACAGAGGGGAGAATCACTTGGATCCTCCCAGCATTAAATTCTTAATTAGAATGGGCAATATTTTGGCTGTGTGCACTGTGCTTGAATTTGGATAATATTTTGATAATCAGCTACTAAAAAGATTTTATTCAGTACTACTCTGTTATCAGTTTTTAAAAATCTAAGTAAAACATCTTTAATAATGAATAGTTATTGTTCACAAATGAGCCCAAATAAGCCATACAGCATTTCACTGCCTCAATATTTGTGAAAGTGGTATACAAACAAAACAATGTATGCTTAAATTTAAAAAGTTGTGATATATATGGAGTTATTTTTATCTGTGTTATTCATATACTTGCTTTAAAAATAACGTATTTATTCTTCCTTTCTCTCTATTATATATTGTTGCCACAAAATTTTAGACATTCTGGCCCTGGCTGGCGTAGCTCAGTGGATTGAGCGCGGGCTGGGAACCAAAGTGTCCCAGGTTCGATTCCCAGCCAGGGTACATTCCTGGGTTGCAGGCCATAACCCCTAGCAACCACACATTGATGTTTTGATGTTTCTCTCTCTCTCATTCTCTCTCTCTCTCTCTCTCCCCCTCTCTCCTCCCTCCCTTCCCTCTCTAAAAATAAATAAATAAAATCTTTAAAAAAAAGTTTAGACATTCTAATGGGTGGGTGTATAAAATAACCAAATTAACAATTAAATGTAGAGCATGTCAGTTAGTGATAAACTGTATAAAGTGAACCAAAGAAGGGTTACAGTTGTAGAGTGTGCTCCTATAGGATGGGAAGGAAGCAACGATGTGAGAAGTATTAAATGCAGCTGAAACCTGAGGAGGGGAAAGAGGCTTCCAAGTAAATATACGGTGGAAGAGTATTCCAGGAAGGACTAACAAATGCAAAGTTCATAACAATATGTATATTAGGCTTGAGGAAAGACAAAAGAGCCACCAGAAGTGGTTTACTTCTTTGTACATAGTATCTCAAAAGTGCTGACCTCACTGTAGGAACTTAATATATATTGGTTGAATCAGTCCAGCATTTTAGAGCAGAGGGAGTGAGGGAGGGATTATAGGAAATGGAGTAGGTAAGTCCAGAACGTACTTTTAAGAGATATAGAAAGTTATTAGGAGATTTGTAGAATCAAAGTGACATTATCTGACATATATCTTAATAGGACCCTCTGGTGTACTATTATACACTTAAGACTGATGCAGACCCCAGCTTGTGGGGTCCACCACATTGTGGATGAGACACTAGACAAATTCACATGGACTACCAAGTCTTGTGGAGGAAAAGGGACAGCATGGCTTTTTCTCTCAAGGGGAGCAAAAGCCATGGCCCTTGCCGTGACCAACCTTTATTTCTTTTCTGGGCACATTACATGATGGTCCTCATTTACTATGCACAGGTTCACTCTAGGTGGTTACCTTTACAGAAGACAAAGGAGCCAATGCCGCTATTCACACCACAGAAGAAGGATATTTGCAAATGAAAAGGGAAAAGTAGTTGAACCAATTACACTTGTCCTTGGAAAGTTTCCAAGGATTTTAACCAAGGAAGGTTAGCATGGATTTTAGGAAGTTACTTTGTAGTAAACGTTTATTGCCTCAATTAAGGGTGAGGGAGTTTTAGCAAAAGCAAATCTCATAGCAGTCTAGGTACAGTGCAGGCCTGATTCCCCATGGGAGAACCTATCTGTGGGCGTGGGTCCTGTGCATCTCTGAGTGGTTGCAGGGCCCACACCACCCAGAATGACCTCCTGCAAAACAGAAAAAGCAAGGAGAGAAATGATAGAATTTTGACCAAGACAGTCATAGTGGATATTGTAGAAATGGTCAAGTTTTATAAATGTTTTGAACATGTAAACTGTAGGATTTGTCCACAGATTTTTTAATGTGATTAAAAAAAAGAGAAAATGTCAAACAAAGAAGAGGAAACATCAAGAAGGGCCCAAGATTGTTACCTGAGCATCAGTAAGTATTTATAGAGAACTGTAACCACTGAAATGAAGAAGACATTGGGAAGAAAAGATGAGGAAGAATTGTGGAATAAAGAGTTTGTTTAAGAAGATGTTGTACTTGAATGAGTATTAGACATCTGTATGATATTGAGTGGATACCTGGACATGCAATGCTAAAGTTCAGCCTAGAGGTTTGGACTTGCAAGCATTGATGATATTGAAAGCCATGTGATGAGATCATCAGGAGAGTGAGGGTATAAAGCAAGCATCAGCAACTGAACTCTGAGACACACTGACATTCAGAAGACAGTGAAAAGAGTAGGAACCAATAAATGAGCCTGAGAAAGAATGGCCAGTGAAATGGAAACAAAATAAAGAGAGAATCCTGGCACAATCATGCATTAAGGAGAAAGTGATGAAGTTAGTAGATCAATAAGATGAGACTGGTAGGACAAATAAGTTGAAACTGAGAAATTTTGTGAGAGCCATTGGTGATTTTGACAAATCTGTTTTGCGTATTTGCAAAATAATGGTGGGAAGAAAAGCTTAATTGGGGAAATTTCAATACAGAATAAGAGGAGAGGAATTTATAAGTAGCAGAGATAGACAAATCCTAGAAATTCACTTTAAAATTAAGAGATTGAGTAAATTCTCAAGGGACATGTGTGCTGAAGGTTTTTGTTTGCTTTAACAAGGATTATATTCCATTGTATTTGTATGATTGTAAGAATGACTAAGCAGAGTGGAAAACTTGATGAAGCAGGGCAGAAAGGGTTACATTATTTATGCTGTTCTTGCATGGATGACACAGTATGACCAAATGAAGGGGAGTTCTTAAGTATGAATGGACAATTCATCCATAATAACAGAAGGAAAGGGAGAGAGAGAATATGGGTAGATCGGTAATGTGTATAAACCATTTCCTTTCTTCCCTTTTTCTCAGTGAAACAGATAGGAAGATTACCTACAGGGAGTGAGGAGGAGAGAGGAGGTAATAGAGGATTAGAGGACACAATAACAGAAGAGGAAATGAGGAAATTATTAGATTCACTAGGTCAAACTAAGGGCTTGTGTAGGTTAGTAGTCATTGATTTAAAATGAGAACAGCTGACACAGTAATTTCTTTTTCCCCAACCATGTTTAGCTACCTGGTATGGACATGGAGAAATTGGGGAAGTGGGTATAACCAGGATTGGGAGTAAGGATTAGTCACGAGTAAACAGTATATGCTATATGAAATACATGCACATAGGAATTACTTCACACTAAAAAATAAATAACAACTCCCAGGTGCATGCACATCTATGTAAAAAGTAACATGATCCTGCTTTATCTACTAATCCTAATCTTAAACTTAAAAACAATTTAAATTAACCACTCTTGTTTTGGCTACATAATCAGAAATAATATTTAAAATAGTATATACTTTATATCCTTATAGATACTGATATTTAAATTATTGTACTTTTAGCACAAATATCAACTCCCCCTGCCTCTTGCTCTCCTCACCTCTCTTCTCCACCACCTACATACAAGTGCTTTAATTTTTTTATCTAGGATTGAGAAATAAAGGGTGCCAAGACTCTGGTCAGACATAGCTATAACTGCAGCTCAAGATTGACCCTCATATCTTCATACCTGAGAATCACAATGTTTCCTAGTAAAAGTGAGTTGTATCATTTACCTAGAGAGTGATAAAAATAAGGTACCTTTCCTTTACTGGGGGGTATGGTCACTATTTATAACAGCATTTAAAATAATGTTTTTACTAACCGTATTCCATAAAAATCACCTTTTTCACAATTGGTTCTCACTGACTGGTGGAAAAACAATTTAATGAAGGTTTTGACTGGTTCATTTACAGTTATGTGAGCATGGTAGGAACCTTGCAAAATTCTTCTCATTTGGAATAATTACATCTTAGAAAGAAAAACAAAATTTGCTGTTAGAAATATATTTTTGAATGGAAATTTTAAATAGGAGTTTTTCAAATATGCTGGAGGCAATTTGGATATTTGTGAATAGAATTGTCCATTATTATTCTCATCACAAACTTCATTATAAAATATAAAATAAATTAGCAATGAGCTGTGTGAAATTTTAAGTGATGTACATAGTTCAAGTTTATGTTCTTTTTAGTACCAATCATGATTGAGGATCTACCTATATCACAAACTGATTTGAGCAATTTCAGAGAAAGAAGTATTTTATAAAAAATGAGTTGAATAATTTATATTTCTACAACTTACATTAAAAAATGGAATTTCAAGTTTTCTTAGAGAGCCCAGAAAGTTGAGCTATTACTTGACCTTACCATTAACTGGTAGTGCAAAAGAGAGAAATAAGGTAAAGAAGTGTCTGTGTCTGCACTTCATCTGAAAAATAAGAGATGCAGTCCAATGGGTCTATAGAGGGAGGGGAAAAGAAATGAAATATATAAGTACTTTCCCCTCTTTTTAATAAAAATACATGTAAACCTGGATCCTTTTATGCATTCATATCTGAATATTCACTCATCTCTTATACTGTAAATTATTAGGAACTGAACAATATAACTCTCTGATTCTATAAATGGGAATAATAAACCTAAGCTGTTGATTTCAATGGATTACTGCTAGAAATAAATAACACCATACACAAAAACATCTTTTGAATAATAAGGAACTATTTAAATGTGAAGTATCAATATTAATCTTTAGGGCTTCTTGAATAGATAGTCTACATACAGCAAGTTTGATAGATAAGATATTGGTGAAAATATTTGGGAAATTCTTTGGGAAATGATCAGAAAAATATTTAAAATAAAACTATACAAAACTGTCATTCTCTTGCTATTTCTGTTAATCTGAGATTATAAAATGAACCTTGGAGAAAAGTCATGTTGATTAGCTTTTAAAATATTTTTTATTATGTATCTATTACAGTTGTCCTAATTTTCATCCCTTTGCCCACCTATGTCCAGCCTACCCCCTGCTTCCACAGTAAATCCCCACACCATTGTCCATGTCCATGACTGAAGGGCTATTTACTGAAGGGATATTTTTACTACATACATGTTCTTTGACTAGTCACTTGTCCTTCTTTCCACCTTTATCCCTTTCTCCTTCCCTTCAGACTGCTGTCAGTCTGTTCCATGTTTCCATGCCTCTGGTTCTGTTTTGCTCATTAGTTTATTTTGCTCATTCGATTCCTCTTATAGGTGAGATCATATGGTATCTGTTTTTCACCACCTGACTTATTTCACTTAGCATAATATTCTCCAGTTCCATCCATGCTGTTGCAAAAGAAGGAGTTCCTGCTGCATAATATTTCATTCTGTAAATGTACCACTATTTTTGACCACTCATTTACTGACAGGCATTTAGTCTGTTTCCAGCACTTGGCTAATATGCATAGCACTACTATGAACATAGGGGAGCATAAGTCCTTTTGAACTAGTGATTTGGGGTTCTAAGGGTATATTCCCAACAATGAAATTGCTAGGTCAAAAGGCAGTTCCATTTTTAACTTTTTGAGGAAATTTCATACTATTTTCCAAAGTGTCTGCATCAGTCTGCATTCCCACCAACAGTGCACTAGGGTTGCCTTTTCTCCTCATCCTTGCCAGCTTTTGTTTGTTGATTTGTTAATGATGGCCATTCTGACAAGTGTGAGGTGATATCTCATTGTGGTTTTAATTTGCGTCTCTCTGACCACTAGTAATGTCCAGCATCCTTTCATATGTCTATGGGCCATCTTTATGTCCTCCTTTGAGAAGTGTCTATTCAGCTCTTTTACCCATTTTTTTTTAAATTGGTTTGTTTGTCTTCCTGGTGTTGAGTTGTATGAGTTCATTATCTATTTTGGAAGATAAACCCTTGTCCGATGTATCATTGGCAATTATGTTCTCCCATATGGTCAGTTCTCTTTTTATTTTGATGAGGCTTTCTTTAGCCCTGCAGAAGCTATTTGATTTAATGTAGCCACATCTGTTTATTTTTTCCTTTAGTTTTCCTGCCCTAGGAGATATACCAGCAAAATATTGCTATGAATTATATATCATCAAAATGATATCTGACATGTTACTGCCCTTTTCTCTAGAGATTTTATAGTATCCCAACTTACATTTAAGTCTTTTATCAATTTTGAGCTCATTCTGGTGTATGGTGTAGCTGGAGGTCTAATTTTATTTTTTTTTTTCATGTACCAGTACAGTTCTCCCAGTACCATTTACTGAAGGGCTATTTTTACTCCATCATACACTCATGACCCCTTTGTCAAATATTAATTGACCATAGTGGCATGGGTTTTATTTTGGGGCTCTTTATTCTGTTCCATTGCTCTATCTGTCTGTTATTATGCCACTACCAGACTGTTTTGATTACAATGTACTTGTAATGTAGTTTAATATCATGTACTGTGATCCCTCAAATTTTATTCCTCTTTCTCAACATTTTTGAGGCTCTTTGGGGTCATTTTGTGTTCCATATAAATTTTTGGAATATTTGTTCTAGTTCTGTGAAATATGCTATTGGTATTTTAATAAGGATTGCATTGAATCTATAGATTGCTTTGGGTAGTATGGACATTTAATGATGTGAATCCTTCCAATCTATGAACAGAGCATATGCTTCCATTTATTTGTATCTTTCTCAGTTCCTTTCTTCAGTGTTCTATACTTTTCTAGGTATAGGTCTTTACCTCCCTGGTTAAATTTATTTCTAGGTACTTTATTTTTCTTGTTGCTACAAGAAATGGGATTTTTCCCTTGTTTCTCTTTCTGATAATTCATTATTGGTGTACAAATATCATTGATTTCTGAATATTGACTTTCTGTCCCACTAGTTTGCCAAATTTACTTATCAGGGCAAGGAGTTTTTTGTTGGAGATTATCAGGCTTCTTGTGTACACTATCATGTTATCTGTGAATAATAAAATTTTACTTCCTCTTTTCCAATTTGGATGCCTTTTATTTCTTTTTTCTAGTCTGATGGCTGTGGCTAGAACTTCCAATATGATGTTGAATAAGAGTGGTGAAAGTGGAATTTCTTGTCTTGTTCCTGATCTTAAAGGAAAAGATTTTAGTTTTTGCTTGTTAAGTATGATGTTGGTAGTAGGTTTCTTGTATATGGCCTTTATTATGTTGAGGATGCTCCCTCTATGCCCATTTTGCTAAGTGTTTTATTTTAAATGGGTACTGGATTTTAACAAATGCTTTTTCAGCATCTATTGATATTATCATGTGGTTTTTATCCTTCACTTTGTTTATGTGTTTGTTTATTGATTTGCAAATATTGTACCTTCCTTGGGTCCCTGGGATGAAACCCACTTTATGCTTTTGTATGATGTTTTTAATGTGTTGCTGAATCTGGATTGCCAATATTTTGTTGAGGATTTTAGCATCTCTGATCATCAGAGATACTGGCCTGTAGTGTTCTTTCTTTGTTGGCCTTTACCTTATTTTGGAATTAGGATAATACTGGTTTTATAAAAAGAGTTTTAGAGCCTTCCTTTTTCTTGAATTTTTTTGATTATTTTGAGAAGGATAGGAGTTAGTTTTTCTTTGGATGTTTGGTAAAATTCGTCTGTGAAGCCATTCATTCCAGGGCTTTTGTGTGCCAGGAGTTGTTTTGATTACTGCTTCAGTTTCACTAGTTGTTATCAATCTATTCAGGCATTTTGCTTCTTCTTCATTCAGTTTTGTAAGATTCTCTATTTCTAGAAGTTTATCCATTTCATCCAGGTTGTCTACTTTCTTGGCATATAGTTGTTCATAGTAGTTTTTTTTACAATCCTTTGTATTTTTGTGGCATCAGTTATTACATCTCCTCTTTCATTTCCAATTTTATTTATTTGGATCCTCCCTCTTTTTTTCTTGATGAGTCTAGTTAAAAGTATGTCAATTTTGTTTGTCTTTCCAAAGAAACAGCTCATGGATTCATTAATCCATTGAATTGCTTTTTTTAGTCTCTATGCCATTGAATTTTGCTCTGATCTTAGTTATTTCCTTCCTTCTACTGTCTCTGGGCTTTGGTTGTTTGTTGTTGATGAGACTTGTTTTGCATCCTACCATGTGGTCTGTCGCTGAATATGTTGTGTGTGTGTTTGTAAAGAATGTACATTTTGCTTTTGGGGAGTGAAATTTTCTGTAAATATCAAATAAGTATAAATTATCACCATATCCTTTTTGATTCTTTGTTTGGAAAATTTCTCCATTGTTGACTGTAAGGTGTTAGAATCCACTACAATGACTGTATTGTTGTTGACCTCTTTCTTGAGGTCTGCAAATATTTTCCCTAAATATTTAGTTGCTCCTATGTTGGGTGCATATAGTTTACAAGTATATACACTTGTTAGACTACTCTGTTAAGTATTATATATTGACCTTCTTTGTCTGAGGTCATGGCCTTTGTATTGAAGTCTATTTTGCCTTGATATAAATATTGCTACCCCAGCATTTTTTTAATGTCCATTTGATTGGGATATTTTCCCATCCCTTCATTTTCAGCCTGTGTAGACTTTTGTCTGAGGTAGTTCTCTGAGAGACAAAATATATGCAGTTTGTC
This sequence comes from Phyllostomus discolor, assembly GCF_004126475.2. Taxonomy (NCBI): domain Eukaryota; kingdom Metazoa; phylum Chordata; class Mammalia; order Chiroptera; family Phyllostomidae; genus Phyllostomus; species Phyllostomus discolor. Next base: position 127,308,561 of record NC_040903.2, on the reverse strand, counting down.
TTTTCTGGTCATTCAGTTATCCTCCTATGTCTTTTAACTGGAACATTTAATCCATTTACATTTAAGTTTATTACTGATAGGTACTTATCCACTGACATTTTTTCCCTTTTGTACCAGTGTTTCTCTCTCTCTCTCTCTCTCTCTCTTCATCTCTAAAGCAGTCCCTTTCACATCTCTTACAATCCTGGTTTGATGGAGGTACAGCCTTTTTTTTTTGGATGGGGGGGGCAATTAGGAAGCTCTTTATTTCACCTTCTATTTAAAATGAGAGATTTGCTGAATAGAGTGATCTTGGTTTCAGGTCTTTCCTTTTAATTGTTTGGAATATTTCATGTTATTCCCTTATGGCTTTGGTGTTTCTGTTGAAAAATCCGCTGGTAGCCTTACTGGAGCTTCATAGTATGTTACTAGCTATTTCTTCCTTTCTGTTTTCAAGATTCTCTCTTTGCCTTTAAATTTTGCCTTTTTAAATTATGGTGTGTCTCGTAGTGGGCCTCTTTGGTTTCATCTTGATTTGGACTCTCTGTGCTTCCTGGACTTGTGTGACTTTTTCCCTCACCAAGTTTGGGAAATTTTCTGTCATTACTTTTTCAAACAGGTTTTCTGTTTCTTGCTCTTTTCTTCACCTTCTGTTATTCCTTTGATGTGAACATTGCTATGTTTCATATTGGCCTGTAGCTCCGCTAAGCTATCTTTGCTCTTTGTGAGTCTTTTTTTAACTTTGTTGCTCTGACTGGGTAATTTTTCTACCTTATCTTCCCACTCATTTATTTGATCCTCTCTTCATCTAGCTTGCTTTTAATTCCTTTCATTTTATACTTCATTTAAGATATTGTATTCCTTATTTCCTCCTGGATCTTATTCATGGTTTCTATGACTTTTTTTATGCTTACGTAGTTCCCACTAAGTTCCTTATAGCTCCAATAGTGTTCCTTATAGTTCTCACTGAGTTCCTTGAGCATCCTTATGAACATGATTTTGAACTCGGTCTGATAGATTGCTTGCCATTATTTCATTTAGCATCCTTTCTGGGGTCTTGTCCTTTTCTTTTGATTGGGGATTATCTCTTTTTCTCCCCACTTTAGAAAGCTCTTTTTGTTCATTTCTGCATACTAGATTGATCTGCTGTTATCCCTATCTTTGTTGGGGTGGTCTTCTGTGGTAGGAGTCCTGTGGGACTCAGTGGTGCAGTCTCCTTGATCTCCTGAACTTTGGATGCCCTTTATGCCATTTATGTAGGCTCTCTTGTTGTAATTGGGTTTAGGTTGTTGTTGGATCATTCTTTGTTGTGTTCTCTCTGGAATGCTGACTGAGAATCACAACACACACCATGTCATGTATGCTGTTGTACAGGTGCTGCCAGAATAAAACTAAACAACCCAGGAAACAAAAATAGCCCCAACTACAACCACACTATAAACAACACATGAACAAGTGTTAATAAATGTGGAAAGAGATTGAGACTATTATCAGAAAGGAAAAATGCATATAAGATGACTAACAGAAAGAAAAATGATTTTGAGAGGGTAGAGGAAGAGAAATAATAAAAGTAGGAAACAGAAATAAGGCAAAGAAAAAAAGAAAAGAAAATGTATATCATAGATAAAAAAGGAAAGGAAGAAGGCAAAGTGAAATAAGAAAAGAGAAGAGTATAATATGAGGTTTAATTTTTTTTTTATCCCTGGCTGGTGTATCGCTGTGGACTGAGTGTGGGCCTGCAAACAAAAGGGTCACTGGTTTGATTCCCATTCAGAGCACATGCCTGGATTGTGGGCCAGGTCTCCAGTTGGGGGAGTGTAAGAGGAAACCACACATTGATGTTTCTCTCTCTCTCTTTCTCCTTTCCTTCCCCTCTCACTAAAAATAAATAAATGAAATCTTTAAAAAAAATTTAAACAGTGAAAAATAGGAACAAAATTAAAAAAAAAACCACAGCAATATCAATTACAAATGAGCAAAGATTAACAGAGGTAGAAAGAGAATAAGAAGTAAAAAATAAAGAAAAAAGATTATGACATGTCTAAAGGAATGAAATGTGATATCGGGAGGATAGAGGGAGAAGGAATAATAAGAATATGGAATAAAAACCAGGCTAAGAGAAGGAAAAAATAAAATTTAAAATGAATCAAGAGGGTGGGAGGGAGGTAAAATGGAGTAGAGGAGGAGAATAGTAAAATTTGAGATTTGAAATATAAAAATAGTGAACATTTAGGAGTAAAATTGAAGAAATGCAACAACAATCACCATATCAACAAACAAGCAGAGATTTGTAAAGGAGGGAGAATAAGGATATTATAAGAAAGAAAAAAAAATGTGAGATGACTAATGGCAAGAAAAATGGTTTTGTAGGCTGGAGGGAGGAGAAATAGTGAGAATGTCGAACAAAGCATGGAAAGGGAGAAAAATTAAAAACAAAAATGAGAAGAGGAAGGAAGAAGGAAAATGGAGTAAGAGAAGGGAGGAGTAAAATATATTTGAAATAAAACTAAAGTAAAAAATCTAGTAAAATAATAGGAACAAACTTAAAGAAACTAATGTTAAAAAGTTATGTATGTGAAAAAATAATGGAAATAATGAAAAAGACCACAAGTGGAATTCATCTCAGTAGAGTCTAGTGTTTGCCACTGTCTTTTCTTTCTGGATCCACCCCTAACAATGTCAGATGGTGTCCTAGTCTAGCCCTAGTCAGCATGTTCAAGGCTACAAGCAATCCACAGTCTGTGTCTGTCTCCTAGTCCCCATGCTTGATTAGTCCCCACTCTTCTGCCCTGCTAGTCTTCTATCAGCACAAGGCCCAAGACTGGTTCATCTAATGTCCAACAGCATTGCCAGTACCACCTCCACCTGCCTCAAGAGGGGATCTCTGGTATGACTGGGTGGGTAGAATCCCTGGTCATCCCTCTTAGGTGCTGTTCAATCTTCAAAAAAGATAGTGGGAGTGTTTTCCTGCCTCCCCTGCCCACCCACCACATGTTTTTGTCTCTTCCAGATTATTTCCAATAATACATGGTTTCTAATGAATTAGCTATCCTTTCCTGTGAGGGGCCAATTTGTGTAAAATGGTCAGTTCTTTCCTACTTGGTGCTGATGCCAGCTCTATATAAGAGCCAAAGCTGGGCAGGGCCCTGAATACCTCTTGTTGCAACTGTCTGTAATCTCTCTGCTCAGCTATTTTCAGTGGATCATGGCCCAGAGGACCAGCATAACCCATAGAATCTGATAGAAGTTCAGAAAGGGCCATTTTAGAGCTTCTCCTCCTTTCCCCTGCAGATAAGCACCAAGCAGTGAGCTCCTGAGCCTGGTACCACTGATCAGCAGAGCCTGCAATCCCACAAGTCAGGGTAGGGCATGCCTTCCTGTGAGCAGACCTGCCTGGCTACAAATCATTCTCAGACATGCAGCTCCTGGTTGCCCAGTTCCCAGTCTGTCACTCTTGCAAGAAACTGAGACCCAATCTGTTTGCTTTGTGTAGCCCTCTGCTCACCAGCACCAGGCTGCGTCAGGCCTCATATTCCCTTCTGTGTGCCACTTTCTGTTTTCCCTGTGCAGCCAGACTCAGTGGGGCTGAACTGGGCTTTTATTCTGGTTTCTTTGTTGGTAGGGCCACTGTACACATAAGCACAGGGCCCCTGCCCAGCCCTGCCTTAGCTCTCCTTTTAAAAAAATTTCTAGGTGGCACCCACACTGCAGCACTAAGCCCTTGGCCTGTTATCTGCACACTCCACCTCCCCAAAAAGCAAAAAAGTCTCTCTCTATCAAGGCTGTCCACAGCCTGCCAGTTCCTCAACAGTTTTAGAAAATAGAGTTTCTCTCTGGAACTCTCGCAGTTGGTGCTGCAGTTATGGACATGTTGCTCACTGTATGAGCAAAGTCTAAATCTCCTAGACTTTGTAAATCCTTCCAAGTCTCTATCAATTAGGGTTGGGGGTTTCCCTTAGCAGGACCAGGGCCCCCATTCTAGGAGAGGTGGGAGCCACTAAGCTGTGTTTTTTGTTTGATCTCTCCTCTGCTGCAGGCATCTCACACAGGGCATTTCCCCCTCAAATTATAAAATCTCTTACTGGATGGAGCAAAGCATCCTCTGTACTCCCTGGCTTTAAAAATTCCTATCAGCTGAGATTCTGTTGATTGTTCTGGTCAGTTGTTTGAAAATCAGCCAGAAATCCATATGGGGAGCATAAGCAAGTGAGGTCAGCTTCCATTTACTTGGCTGCCATCTTCTCCCCTGATTTGCTTTTAATGATAAAGAATTTCTGAAAGGACTTCTAAAATAAACAGAAAAATGTAAAACATTTAGAAATAAAATTGAGTTTTGTTAAATGTCTTTTTTTGTTTGTTTTTGTGTTTTAGATTTTTATATCTTTATTTTCTATCTCTATTTTCATCGTTATTTTTTTAATCCATTAGGTACAAGAGAAGGTTTATTAGTTCCTCTCTGCTTTGGAGAGCAGTTTCGATTATCTTTGTCAGACATTATTGATCACTTATCCTATGTCTTATGTTATTTTTTAATTCTGCCTTACTCTTTCTACTTTGTAGAGCTACTGTATCATTTATTCATATTAGAAGGAGTCCAGAGACCACACACACACATATATATATACAGGGTCCAGCAGATGGAATATCTGCTTGAGTGTGGGGTATTGGCATAATAATTTATAGTTTTAATTAGAAAATTCCACCTAAAATGTCATATGGTGTTCTTGAGTATGATATTGTTATGTTACAGAATTACATGCTTATGATTTTATAATAAAAGATTTTGTAAAAAAAAAGGGGGTGTTATTTGTGTTGGTGTGTGTGTATGTGTGTGTGTGTATGCAGTGCACACATGTTTATATTCCTTCATATATGGAATATATAAAGAAAATCAGGATGAAATGCACTTGGTGATCCTTGTCAGGGAACCAATGCAATAAAATGAACCAAATTAGATTCATCAACTGCTTAAGTGATGGAGTGACAAGAAGCAAAGAGGGTTAGGGAAAAGTTTTTAAGTAGATAAACGGTCAAGTGAATCTCCGAAGACTGAAGACTGGACAAACAGCTTGAGGACCCAAAGAGCCAGCTCTGTGATCTGAGCTCAGCAATAATGGTTATGATTATATTAGGGTTTATCATATTATATAATATTCTATTATATGGTGAATTATAGACATATAATATTTTTAAAATTATATACAATAAAAAGACAAAAATTTCTTTTATTTAATCTTATACAATAAAAAGACAAAAACTCCATGCATCATTGGGTAGTCAGTACAGTTACATCATTCTATTTTCAAATTCAGTCATTACAACATTCTAAAAGCTAATTAATAATAATAGCTAAAAACTATTGAGTACTTACAATATTATAGATAATATTCTAAACACTTTAATCCATATAAAAACCTATAAGGTAATTATTACCTTTCACTATTTTATGGATGAGGAAACTCTAGAACAAAGAAGTTAACTAACTTATCTAAAACCACTTAGCTAGGAAGTTCTGGAATGGGCCCTCACACCTAGATATCTGATTCTAAAACCCACACACTGACAAGGAAAGGAACAGTGACCACATGAGCCATCGTCATTCATCGGGTCCCACTGAAAACCATTATGTTCTCCCAACACGTGAGGAGCATGAAGAGCTTAAAGAATTCAAACATTTTCCCAAGAGACCTGCAATCCAACTGAGAATTCATAAAACAAGAAAAAATGGCAACTCACAATTTTAACTGTCCATAAATTAAACTGAAGCTTGGATTATAAAATTTAGAATAGATGGTTTTTAATTATTTTTATTTTTTGATATATTTTATTAATTATCTTATTACAGTTGTCCCAATTATTTTATCCCTTTATCCCTCCTCCTTCACCCTACCACCTTCCAGCATTCCCTCCCACCTTGTTTCATGTCCATAGGCTATACATATAAGTTCTTCAGCTTCTCCATTTCCTATACTATGTTTAACCTTACCCTGTCTATTTTGTGCCCACCATTCATGCTTCTTATTCCCTGTACCTTTCCCCTCAATTCTCCCACTCCCCTCCCCACTGATAATCTTCCATGTGATCTCCATTTCTGTGATTCTGTTCCTGTTCTGGTTGTTTGTGCATAGTTTTTTGCTTTTTTTTTTTGTAGGTTAGGTTGTTGATAGTTGTGAGTTTGTTGTTGTGATTTCACTGTTCATAATTTTTTATCTTCTTCTATTTCTTAGATAAGTCCCTTTAACATTTCATATAATAAGGGCTTGGTGGTGATGAACTTCTTTAACTTTACCTTATCTGGGAAGCACTTTATCTACCCTTCCATTCTGAATGATAGCTTTGCTGGATAATCTTGAATGTAGGTCCTTACCTTTCATGACTTCAAATACTTCTCCCTAGCTCTTCTTGCCTGTAAGGTTTCTTTTGATAAATTAGCTGATAGTCTTATGGGAACTTCTTTGTAGGTAACTATCTCCTTTTCTCTTGCTGATTTTAAAATTCTCTCTTTATCTTTAATCTTGGATAACTTAATGATGATGTGTCTTAGTGTGTTCCTCCTTGGGTCCAATTTCTTTGGGACTCTGAGCTTCCTGGACTTCCTGGAAGTCTATTTCTTTCACCAGATTGGGAAGTTTTCCTTCATTATTTGTTCAAATAAGTTTTTAATTTCTTGTTCTTCCTCCTCTCCTTCTGGCATTCCTATGATTCAGATATTGGAACATTTAAAGTTGTCCCAGAGTTTTCTAAGCCTCTCCTCATATTTTTGAATCCTAGTTTTTTTCATTTTGTTCCAGTTGAATGGTTATTTCTTCCTTTTGTTTCAAACGGTTGATCTGAGTTCCAGTTTCCTTTCCTTCACTGTTGGTTCCCTGTATATTTTCCTTTATTTCCTTTTGTATAGCCTTCATTTTGCCACTGAGCTCAATCATTTCTGTGAGCATCCTAATTACCAGTGTTTTGAACTCTTCATCAGATATGTTGTTTGTCTCCTTGTCTTTTTGTGGAATTTCGATCTGTTCTTTCATTTGGACCGTATTTCTGTAACTAGACACACCTGTTATGTGGTAAAGGGTGGAGCCCTAGGTATTTGCCAGGGCAAAGCAACTGTCTTTGCCACATAGTGGCACTGTCTGTGGGCAAGGGGTGAGAGAGAGAACAGTGCTGCTCATTTTGCTCTCATCCCCCTTTCCATCACTTCCCTGATTTCTCACAAGCGGATTATGCCTTTTCAGGTGCTGGTTTGCAAGTTGGTGGGTTTGTGTATGTTCTAGGACCACATGGGCCTCCCCAACAGATTCTCCTGTGAGCCTGGGAGTTTTTCCTGCTGCCATAACCCCCACAGGTTTTTACAGCCTGAGGTTTTGAGTCTTTAGTTTTCCATGTTAAAACCCTGGGTTCCACAGTTTGTCTTGCTCCCCAATTATTAATTATTCTTCCCAGCTATCAGCACGTGAATGATGGACCAACTTGCCTGCCAGCAGCCTCCTCACCCATGGGATCCACCAGCCACTGCCTTGCCACATCTCCTCTCCATACCACCTGCACATCTCTGCCCCTCCTACCAGTGTGGATGAATGTTTCTTAATTCCTTGGTTGTCAGACTTCCATGCAGTATGAATATCTGGCAGTTCTGGTTATCCTTTGTTTTTAAATTGGTTGTTATCCTTCTTTTGGTTGTGTGAGGAAGGAAGGGTTTCTACCTATGCTTCCATCTTGGCCCAGCCACCTTAATTATTATTTTTTTATTTTTAGAAGGCCCAAAAAGGAGGCAAACATTTAAAAAAATAAGTTTTTTAAGAGTTGAAGGGAGAGGAGAAAATGCTTCCAGTGAAAATATAAATTTTACCTGCCTATTATTGCTGCAGTTTACAAAACTCCCACCCTCTTCTTTTCTGGGAAACAGTTTACTTCAAAGAACCACCATCTCCATATGACTTAGATGATAGTCACAGATACCTTTCTGTTTACCTAAGACAATGCTGTGGTGATCCTAGCCGGCAGGATCCATATATGTTGTGGCTGCTCATGAACAAATACACATGGACAACAGAAGTCCTGTGGAGAAAAAGGGACAGCATGGCCACTCTCTGAGAGAGAGAAGGTAAGAGAGCCAGAGCACTCAGTCCCTTCCTGGACAGGCTTTTATTGCTTCTCTGGGTATATTACATGGAGGGTAGCCCTCATTTATTATGCACAGGTTCACTACAGGGGATTATCTTTTACAGATAACAAAGGAAAGAATGTTGCTAATTACTTCAAAGAGAAGGATGTTGCAGAGCAAGGGAAAAAGTGGTTGAACTGGTCACACTCTGTGCTTGGGAGGTTTAGCTCAGATTTTAGGAAGCTGCAGTAAACCCTTGATGCCTCAATTCAGGGTGAGGGAGTTTTAGCAAAAGCAAGTCTTGTAGCAGTCTGGGTACAATGCAGGCCTGACTCCCCACAGGAAAACTTCTCCATGGTTGTGGTCCTGTGTGTCACTGGCTCTCCACTGGGTTTCCACGTGAGGACTGAGCTACATTTCCATGACATGTGAAATGGCTCCTCACACAATGCCAGACACAAAACCTCCAAACTCCCACTTTTTTGTCTCATAAAGGAGCAACAGAGCTTATTCTATTGACCAATCTCAGAAAATACCCTCTAACTTGACTTGACCAAACTTTAGTTGAATCTCGTCTTCCTTCAGATTCTTACACTTTGACTCCCCTTTAGTCTGAGCTAGCATAAAACCCCTCTTTAAAAGATCCCCCCAAAATCAACGGACTGCAAGGAAAAGTACTCCCTAACCAACTATCCAGTCATGCCTCCTACTTAAGTGTATCCAGATCTTGCTAATTTTGTTTATCCCTCCTTATAAAAGAAAACCCTTTTCTGCCTGAATCTCTTGCAGATCTTATGGTCAGATAATTTCACTATAATAGTTCTCTTCACCTAATTGTTATCATGCCTATTCTATTCTTACAGTAGTCTTCAAAAAAGTCTTCTTACTTAAGTCCAGATTGTTATTTGAAAATAGAAAAAAGAACAATGTGAAAAAAATAAAAATCCACATGCAGAGAAAGAAATGATGACATTGTTATTTATAGTAAAGTACTAACTTCAACAAGCAAAAAAGTTGAATTTGCAGAGTACAGGGAAATATTGTGTGAGCAGCCTGGACTAACATAAAACTTTGATTTGTTATTTACCTGAATAATCATAACAACCTGCTGTAATAAAGATGTCACTCTCTGCATTGTATTGAGTACTTACATTACACTGAATGTTTTACATGGTTAGCTTATTTAAGCCTCACATGAGCCCTAAGAACAGAGACTACTCATAAGGGCCAAATTTTGTCCCCAGTATTCATATATTGTAGCTCTAAATTCCAATGTGACTGTATTTGGAGATAGGACTTTTAAGGGGTAATAAAGATTAAATAAGGTCATAAAGATGAGGCTTTCCTCATGGGGTGGTACTCTTAAAGGAGAAAGGGACACCAGGATCTTTCCCCCTCTTCCTCTGTGGCATTTGTGCACAGAAGAAAGGCCAGGTGATGATCAGCAAGAAGGTGACCATGTGCAAGTCAGGAAAAGAGATACATTTCACCAGAAACCAACCCTGACTACACCTTGGTCTTGGACTTCCAGCCTCCCAAACTTTTAGGAAATAAATATTGTTTAAGTGCCCGATCTTTGATATTTTGTTATGGTAGCCTTAACAGACTAATCCACTACTTTTATCCTTATTTTACAAATGTGGAACTAGGGCATATAGACTAAATTGTTTAGTGGGTAAGTAACAAAGCTGGAGCAGATTTTGAACAAAGCCTGGTGAACTCCAGAATCTGCCCTCCTTGCTATTATAAAATACTGCCCCCAGAAGGAAAAGGGGACACAATTATCCCATCTGGACTTGCACGTGGGGGTCCTGGGGCCTGTGGAAACATAAATGTCACAGTTGCTGAGTACAGGTAAAGCTCTGAAAGTGCTATTCTGATCTGGAGAAAAACTGTTATTCTAAAAATGCTATATAAATGGAACAGTATGATATTGTAAGTAAAAGTGCCTAAGAAATAGCTATTACATGGTAGGCACTAAATAAATATTTGTTGAAATTGTGTTTTATTACTTTAAAAGTTTATGAATATTTCATAGGAAACTCCCTTAGAAGTAGGTTTTGAAGACATCCCATTAATAAATTTTATTGAATACATTTCACTTCATAATACATTTTATATGGCAAGCTTTATAATATCCAAATTTTCTGCATTAAATAATAATAAATAAAAACATAAAAGTCATTTAACATAAGTATTTCTAGACTCAGAAAGAATTCACATTTTAAATTCTGCCATTATTAAAAAAAAAAAAAAACCTAAGCCAGACCAAACTAAAGTCATTGAGTAGTAAACAGATTTCTCTTAATATATGTGAAGTCATGAGCAAGTATGGAATTTAAAAATATTATTGAATCAAACCAAGCTTTAAACTATTATGCTTCAAGAGCTTCACTGTATGTTAGATATTTTAACAGAGAATACAATTAATAATTTCAATTGTGGCTGAATTCTTTAAAAGAGGAGAGGGGATATAGCATAACCCATCATAGCTTGTCTATAACAATGGGAAAATGTACTTTATACTACTATACATATAGAAGTGACTAGAGACTTAATATAGCCAATCAGTAATATGATTATATTTGATTTAAATGTGACTATCAGTCTGACCAAAGAGTTCATAATATGATGCCAGACACTTTTGTTTTGTAAATAGATTTCTCATAAAATGTATTTAAAGAATGTGCTCTCTCATTCATTTTGAACACTTTCTTTCAGGCACATAGAAGGTAAGCACATTTGAATGATGAATAATTACAAAGCAAGTATGGTATTAATATAATAATCTTTGCTATATAAACCAAACCAGTTCTATAAGCTGTCAGTCAAGAATGAGATTTTCATAAACATATGGAGGAAAATCTATAAATTCGAGAGAAGAAAGGATTAATATCTTCTCCTCCTAGAAACTAAACAGAGGAAAAGAGATTTCTTCATACTGTAACTCCAAAATTACTTCTCCAGAACCAGAAAAAATATTTCTGTAAACATAATCAAGAGATACTTAGTTATTTATCTGAGTTCAATACTAAATGAACTACTCAGAAGCTGACAGTGCATTTTGCAGTGGTTGAGAACAGAGATGTCAGGGCTGAACTAGCTGGATTCTGACCGTGGAGCAGCTGTGTGCCTTTAGCATATTCCTTAGAATTCCATAACCTCATCAGTAAAACATTACGAGAATTTTGAGTTAACATAAGCAAAGCACCTGGGACGGTGTCTAGATCATAGCATATAGTATATAAAAATCAGCTGTTACTGTTCGTTGTTTAATAAATAAAGATTTTTTGCTCAAAAAATTTATAGTCTAAGACCATGTTAGAAAGTACCATGGGAAGTATTACTGCCTTGTGAAAAGCATGAAGATTAAGTTAACTTCAGAGTGATTTATATCTTCTGGGTAGAATGCTCAGCACCATCAGGCATGTATTTTAATATTTACATTTCTAGGTAAAATCATGTCTATATGAGCTTCACAAAGTCACAATCCTCCTGGTAAATATAACTGGTTGAATTTCAATTAGAAGCATTACCTGTGGAAAAACATCCTTACCACTCTTTTTCCTTTTAGCATTTTCTTCTACTTGGCTATGACTGCATTTTCCTTTTGCAAAGCTCTGGAAGGTTCCACATAGACAAGCATTAGTGGAATGCATGTGCCCATCAGTAAGCCATTGCCACACAGCCAATTTAACAAAAGGTAAGAGCACTGGAGATTGATACAGCCAATGGCCTTCAAGTGTTAAATGGATTTAATTACTGCTTCCATCCATGCACAACCCTTTTCTAATTCTATATGAGATCAATACTTGTGGTATTTAATGTTGGACATGATATCCATAAAAGCCAAATAATCTAAATGATACTTTACAAGATTTTATTAAGACCACAGGTTTGTTTGACACAAACAATCTCCAAGACTTCTCAGACATTTCACTTGGTAGTGCAGGCGGTTGAACATTTAAGGGTGAGATGGCCTCTGGATCGCTGGACAAGTATCTGTGCAATTTCTCTTAAGGTTTCTGTTGTTTTTGCCTCATTTTATTTTGTTTTTTTTTAAGGAGAGAAATAAAAGTGTATTATTGTTGTCAATTAAAATACAGAAAGTATTATTTTATAGCTTTCCATAGCTAGTGTTATTCAGGATTGTTTGGAGACTCGGTTTGCTATATGGTATAACTGAAAATCTTAAGTTAAAAATTATAAAGCACTAGTACTACTTTTGTCAAGTATTCTCTCTCCAAACCCTTTACAATTAAACATCATTGTTTTACATTGTTATTTATCTTTCCCATTACATTGTAGCATCATTTCTCTTAGTAATACAAGTAACTCAGGGTCTAATAATCAGTTTCTTACATTTCAAGACTGCCCTTAGAGATTTGACATTTACCCAAAACTGGAGGATGTCTGTGTATTGAATATAGCAAATATCTACATCCATATAATTATGAAGTTGCAGTTAAAACCAGAAACATGACCTAAAATTCAATCAGCAAGGATTCAAACCATATCTTTTGACAAATAGAAGGAAGTGACTTTAAAAAAAAATTCTTAAAGAATCATATAGACTAATTAGGAGACAACTCAAGAAGCAAAAAGGCATGGAGCCTTATACTGAGGAAGCCACAGAAATGAAAGCAGATTGACTGAAATTCTAAAGATGCCTAATGAAGATTAGTTACTCAGACTGCTAAGCAGTAGCTGCTCATAGGGTTGAGGCAAAGGGAGAGGTAACCAGTATGTGATAACAGCTCTAGAAAGGTATTTTTACTTTTATTTTATGTTGCTTAAAGTATCATGTGAATATTCTCTGAACTTTAGAACTCTCAAAGACTTATTTCATGATGAGCCAATTCTAAATTTCTCAATATATCACTTTCAAAAGAAAAAATATAAGGTGAAACATGTATCCAGGAATAGAATTCCAGGAATTGAATTATATTTATTCTGCGGTGAAAATCACCTCACATAGAGTCAGAACCTGGCCACAGAGGCATCAGGTTTACCAACAATTTGTGCCTCTCACAGAAGAAAGCTATGAAAAATGCAAGTATTTTCAGGAAGAAACTCAAGGATAAATAGAAATGTTCAACTGAGAAAAAAATCTTTTCATTTATGGAATCTAAATCTGAACAAATCTAAATTTGGTTGAATGTGTGTGCACATGTGTGTGTGCAGTTATACAATGTTAGATGTGAAATGTTTATTGTTTGGGGCCTTATGTTTTCCCAAATACATTGTTTTAATGTAATATTCCTACTAGTTCTAAGTTCACAATTAATTATACATCTTTATGTATGTTTTTTCTACATGTTCTACTTACTGGGAAGAAGGATGCAGAAAGATAAATTCTTTGGAGTCAAGACAAATACTTGTTTCTCATTATTTAATTTTCTGCTTATCATCTTTATTCACTATACATATATCACATTGACTGAGAAGTAACTAAATATGTCAGGCACTAACATATTCCTTAACATAAATTCCTTAGAGACATTGTATTATTTACTTTTCACAATAATTTAAAGGGCAAGTTCCTGTTATTATAAGCATTTTTCAAGCAGGGAAACTGAGATTATATAATGGTGCTTAACCAATGTGAGATTCTTCCTTCTTGGACCTTAAATAAAGGCTTGGGATACAAAAGTTCCCTGTGTTCTGGAGTCCTACAACCTGAATTCAAAGCGTGTTCTACCATACATAAGTCTGTTTAGTTCTTACAATAGGCCCATAAACCAGACATTTTGCCATGTTTTTTAACAGATAGGTAAACGGAGTCTTTGAAAAGAAACCAAGTAGCCCAAGGGAACACAACTAGTAAGTGATACAGCTAATAATTGGACATGAATTATTTTCACTCCAAAGTCTATGCTCTTTCCAATTTGTTGCACTGCTATTCATTTCATTCTTTTTTTTTAATTTTTGAAATTTTAATTGTTGTTCAAGTACAGTTTTCTGTCTTTTACTCCCATGCCAGCCCACCCCCCAGCCCTCCTCATCTCCCTCCTATTTCCACGCCCCGTAGTTCTTGTCCATGTGTCCTTTATACTTGTTCCTGTAAACCTTTCCCCTTTTCCCCTGAAATTCCCTCCCTTTTCCCCTCTGGTCACTGTCATTTCACTTTTATTTAATCTTCCTGACAACACTGCAAGAGAAGTCCTAATTACCTATCTCATTATAAATAGCGGCAAAGGTTAAATGACTTGCGTGAGTTCACTTGGTTACTAAGTATTGAAACTAGGGTTATAGGATAGGTCTGTTTGACTCAAAAGGTCATTCTCTGTGATAATCTATTGTCACTGATCTGTTCTTGTGATCAAGATGCCTGTCACTTTATTTTTGACAGATTAAGAGCTTATTTTATTTAACCTTTGCCATATAGTCCTGTTTGTAGATAGATGAATCTCAAACACAAACTTAAGCATTTATAGCAGTCATTTATTTTTCTAATCCTGATTCAAATGATAGTTGGAAGACATAAAAGACTTAGAAAGGCAATAGCCTAAGAAGATGATATTGCCACATACATAGTATTTTTCGGGGTGGGGGGATGAATTTGTACCATTTGGAATTTTTAAATATTCATTTAAATAACTGAAAATACATATTTTATTTATTTATATACCAAGTAATTGTTTGAAGAATCTTTAGAAAAGTATTTTATATCTGTTAATAGATAATTTCTAGAATACATTTTCCTTCAAAATGTAACTAATGATGATAAAACCATTCTTGATTTAGAGATTATCTATGGCACTAATAGCTAACAGATGCCACACTCAAATTATGATCATCTGAGGAAACTTTATTTATAAAGCAGCTAATCGCATAGGTGCAGGAAGGGTGTGGGGAAACCACAAGGACTAGAGTATAAATCTGAGTTGTTACCATCCCTGTTCCTATGTAGATGAGGGCGAGGGGTGGGTGGCTGGAATGGGGAAGGAAGAACTGAGGATTGTGCAGAAAAGGCCACTCTGAGTAAGCAGCCACTAAACACACCAGCCTAAGGTAATTGCAGAAGATAAGAATACGGGGGAACTACTGAACCCATATTTTTACCCTCCTATCCTTTGATCTTGTTTCAGTGCCTCAGATTGACCTGACTCAACTGGAAGTCAAAGGGCATGGGAACCCATTGATGTTAGTCATACAGATCAGTTTTCCAGGGCAGAAAAGGGGGTGGAGAAGGGCAGAGAGTAGGTCTGGGTGCGGGGGGCAAGTGGAAATATATAATACAGAAATTAACACTCAGATTAACTAATTATGTACTTATGTATTTATATGTATTTTATCAAATCCACCATGATGCATGTGTATTCTGCTATATCAAAATTTTAAAATAATAGTAATTGTTACAAATAAGGGCTAATTGTAAACATATAAACATTTTAAATATGATTTTTAATAATAAAACAAAGGGGGCCAGAGTGATTTTTAAGAAAACTCAGTGGACTATGAGTTAGGATTCCTACACTGAAGTCATTCATTGAAGGTGTAATCTTGAACAAACCAGTTAACCTCTCAATATTTCAGTTTCTGTTCTATAAATAGAAATATATGCCCTACCTCTCTCATGGGGGTGTGGTGATAGTCTATTGGTCACAGTCTATGAGACTATTTTAAAAATGTAAAATATGATTTGTTTTCCAGAAGAAAGTATCATATTTAAATATATATCATCTGGCAAATATAATCTTAAGTACAGTTTTGTTTATTTGATTCTCTAAATGGAAACATATTAAAATTATGTCTATATGCTATTTAGATGAATGTGAATATTCAAATTAGCTTAACCTGAATGTCCTGCTTTCTGCTTTAAGTACAAAAAATTGTCTTGTTTCTGAATAATTGACAATCATCTGTATTATACCTACCATATGGTCACCTAATGGCCTGGCATACTGTAAAAAGAATAATATAACAAGTATACTTTGTTGTTCTGAAAATTTCAATCCTAAATTAGAAACTGTGTTTATTTAAATAAGAATATTAAAATGCTCCAGATGCATAAAATAATTTATATAAGTTCTTAAACATGGATTTAAGTATCAGTTACCTTTCTATTTTCATTCTATACACTCTCCTGACATATTGTATACCTGTGACTCTGTCAGCTATAAAGCAATGACTCTATATTGTTAACCATTGCTGGCATCTCTAGTTACATGTTATAGGTATCTCAAGCTCAAAATGATGGAAATCAATAAGGTTATATTTTCATCCAAAATGGTGCAGCCTCTTTTATTCAACAGCTCAATAAACATACATCATTATATATTCAATCACCCAGAAATTTGGACATTTCTAATCACCTTCTAATCACCCACAACTAGTTCATTTCAAAATTCAGTGTTTGGTGCTTCTTGTCTTAAGTCCAAGATTTCAATCTATTCTTCCCAGTATTATTAGAATACACTCCCAAAATATAAATGTGGTCATTTATTTTTCTGCTTAAAACCTTTTAAAATCACCCTGGCTGGCATAGCTCAGTGGATTGAGTGCAGGCTGTGAACCAAAGTGTCACAGGTTCGATTCCCAGTCAGGGTACATGCCTGGGTTGCAGGCCATGACCTTCAGCAACCGCACATTGATGTTTCTTTCTCTCTCTCTTTCTCCCTCCCTTCCCCCTCTAAAAATAATAAATAAATAAAATCTTTAAAAAAAAAGAAAACCGTTTAAAAAAAGACCTTTAAAAATCTTCATTACACTGTAGTACCTAGTAATGGGTGGTCCTGAATTGAGCTATCCCCAGTCATGTCTTACTTTACTATAACTCCCACTCTACCCTATTGTACAACAAATACAGATATCTCCAACTCTCAAGCCTATTCCTAGGCTTGGGAAGCTGTGGTGTTTCTGGTCTACATGTCTTTCAGTCACATTGTGTTCTCTCCATAGAATAGACTTCTGTCTCTCCACCCCACCTCCGCCCCAGTCTGGCAGATGATACAAACTACTCTTCAGACAAAATAGGCTAAGTGTTATAACCTCTGAGGGTGCTCCTAACCACTTGTCCTTCAGTTGGAATAAAGATAGTTAAAACTATAAATACAGTTATGTGTACCCCCAAAATAGACACTACCAACTTGAAGTTACAATTTTTGTGGTGTTTTATCCTAACAACTTTATTATTATTTTTAATCAGTCTTTTCCCTTACTGAAATTTAAAACTCATTAATATCAGTGGTGCTGACTCAATATTTATTATATCTAATAAGGAGAGGGTTAAAAATTACATATTAAATAAAATAATGATGAGAACAACAAAATTCTATAGAGATAACTTTCTACCTTTACCAATATTTTGTTGGATTCCCCAGCTGGCCCTGATAAACCTGAATAATCATTGCTCTCACTATCATAAGAGAAGTGTACTAAAAATGTATAAAATAAATATTTGGGTAACCAACAGTTATAGTGGCATAGTTATGACCTCATCTACTGTTTTCTAACAGAAAAAAAATCATGCAAAATAATAGCAAACTTGTTATATCTCACTAATATCCCAGTTTTGTTCAAAATTTTATCAGGTAACTATTCTTTCACAACTGAATTTTCTGCCTCAAAAGAATTAGATAGTAAGGGATATAAATGTCCGTTATTTTTTTGGCCAAGATGAAAGAACTCTCTACTAAATTTGTTCTGTGCTAAAATAAGAATTAAAACACATAAATTTGCATTTTCAATATAAAAGTTTGAATTTAAAAGTCAAAATGTGAGTTAGTCATGTCTTTTAAGTCTAAAGCTATTTAAAATTAGAAATATAGATATGGGCACTCAAAAATAATAGACGTCATCAAGCTGAAGTTACAATTCTTTTCACTTACAAAACATTTTTCATATCAAAATTTCTCTACCCACTCTATGTTTAACAAATATAATTTTAGACTGTTTGATTTACCAATAGAACTATATGAATGTTATACTAATTAATGTAATGTATTTTATTGAGTCCATTTTTTGCCAACCATAAGTTTTGCTAAAAGTAAAATGTGAAATACTCCTACATGTTCTTGTTGTGGTTTTTCATTACTTTACTCCAAAGAAAATATTTTATAGTAAGAAATACAGCAAACATATTTTCAATATGTTTCATGTAGTGTAAAGGAGGTAAAATTTCTTAAAGATCAACTATTTGTAAGACATTTGAAACAAAACAAACATGAAGAAAAATTCCTAGAAATTGTTATTACATGAATTACAGAAATCTTGTTTCAGGTTCAATTTTGAGCTTGAGCATTGAGGCCTTCTAAAAGAAAGAGTTATTTTCAATTGTCACATGGCAATGAGCTGACTGATAAGCCATAGCACAGTTCAGGTAAGAGCATTTAACAGCACAAGTCATAAAGAGACATATGAATGTTGGCAACTGAACTGGAAGAAGGCTCTGGTGGGGCAGGAAGGAGTATTCCTCTCGGCCACAATATATACTGCTGAGAGGAATCCAAGCTATGGCATATTCTGATGTGTTAACTTATTTTGCTTTCAAGGTTTTTTTATATTTTTTATCGAGATAAAATTAACAGATTGTGTAAATTTAATGTGCATAAATTGTTGACTTGATGCATTTATATATTGCAGTATGATCACCATCATGGTAATAGCTAATACTTGTACCACAGAACTGACTTATCATATTTTTGTGTTGTTAGAGCATTTAAATCAAGTCTTTTAGAAACTTTGAAATATATAATACTGTGTTATGATGTGCCAGTCTTTGAGAAAATGAAAGAAAGGGAAACCAAGCTTAATGATTTGTCCCATATCACACAGCCAAGATTGACCAATTCAGGAATAGTTATATCTCCTTACAGCCTTTCTCTCCTATAACATCACATATTTCTATTCAGGAGGTGTTTCCTGAGCAAAATGCCTAGAGCTGAGATAGAAAAGATATCAAATTGCATAAAACACAAAGTGGATGTATACATATCTGTGTGAAAAATTGCTTGAGATCCTGGTGAGAGTATGAATATGAGGGCAGAAATATAGTCAACTGTAGAGATACACTTCATAGTGTGTCATTCTCTGACTCATTTTTAAGTCTATTTTTGTTCCAGTGTCAATCACGATTTCACATGCCCTCTATTTTTATAAAACATTATGAAAAGATAAATACTGAAGAACTGGGAGAAAATGATGGCCAAGTAGGTGGAAGCTGAGATCATTTGCTTGTGCTGCCAGCATGGATTTTCAGCTGATCTTCCCAAAAGGGACCTGAAAAATCAACAGAATCTTAGCTGATATGAAGTTTTGAAGCCAAGGAGTATAGGGGAGGCTTTCCAAATTCCAGTAAGAGATTTTATAAGCTGCAAGGGAGGTACCCTTCATGAGGTGCTTGCAGCAGAAGAGAGAGCAGAGAAGGAAAAAATGCAGCTTAGTAGCCCCTGCCCCTCCCAGAATGGGGAACCCCAGTCCCATCCAGGTAACCGCCAGCCCTAATTGAGACTGTTGGGCACACCAGAAGTCTGTGACCAGACCTGACTGAAAAAGACGTTTTGCCTCTTGGCGAAGTGGAGTGCACAGAGAGCTGGGCAGTGTCTCAGAGCTGCAGTATGGGTGCCACACAGGGAGTTTTTAAAGAAGGGAGAGCAGGTGTGGCTGAGCAGGGAATCCATTTGTGTGAGTAGCTGCCCTGCCAGCAAAGAGGCCAGATTCAAAGTGTTGTCCACACCTGCTGTACTCAACTGGCCAGAAGAGTAGAAGGCTACGTGGCAAAGGGAGGCATGGCTCCACTCAGCACAGCTGGTGAGTGGGGAGGCTGCATGCAGAGTGGAGGCTTTGGGTCTGAGCCTCCTGTGAGAGCAGTGAGCTTGGAACTGGATGAGCAGGAGCTACACTCCTAAGATTTTCGACATCCCAGGCAGGGTCACTCAAACCATGGAGTACAAACCTCTGAGAAGGGGAAGGCTTGCCTATCTCCCACCTGCAGGATTGCAAACTCCCCAGAGCAGTAAAGCAAGAACCCCCTGCTGGGTGCATATCCACAAGGGAAAGAAAGAGGATCTCCAAAAGAGCCCTTAATGAACTTTTATCAGACACTATTCTGACTCCTCCTCAGGGCCTAATCCACTGAAAGCAGCAGGGCAGAGAGTAGGAACTGGTGCAATGAGAGGTATTCAGGGCCGTGCCCAGACTCAGCTCTCACATAGAGCTGCCATGAGCACCAATCAGGAAAGAGCTGACCCTTTTACACAGATTAGACCCTTACATGAAGCAGACAGCTAATTCATCAGAAACTATAGATTAGTGGAAATAATCTGGGACAGACCAAGGTATGTGATGCAGGGCCAGAGGAACACACCCACCATTTTACATAAAGACTGAACAGTGCCTTTGGAAGGGTGAGCCAAGGATCCTGCCTTCCTGATTGTACCAGAGGTCCCCTCTGGAGGCAGGTAGAAGCAATATGTACAGCACTGTGCAAAGTTATATAAACCACCCCTGGGCCTTATGCTGATAAAAAGCCAGCAAGGGCAGAACAGCCAAGCCTAAAGGAGACAGTGGATCACTTGTATCCTCAAACAAGTTGTCTAAAGTTAGACTGGGACATCAGCTGATACCAGGGACAGATCCTAAAGGAGAAGGCAGTAGGCCAACAAACACTAGACACTGCTGAGATGAATTACACCTTGTTCTTTTTCATTATTTGTGCTAATTTTTCCTCTTGCATAGCTTTTTAGCATTGTTTCTTTGTCTTCCATTTTGTTCCTATTATTTCACTATTTTTATTTTTATTTTATATTTATTATTATTACTTTAGTTTTAATTCCAGTGTCATTTTACTCTTTCCTTCTCTTCATTTTACCTTCATCCTTCTTTTTCTTATTTTTGTTTTAAATTTTATTTTCCATTTCTCAGCCTTGTTTCTATTCCTCACTCTTACTACCATCCTCTC
This sequence comes from Phyllostomus discolor, assembly GCF_004126475.2. Taxonomy (NCBI): domain Eukaryota; kingdom Metazoa; phylum Chordata; class Mammalia; order Chiroptera; family Phyllostomidae; genus Phyllostomus; species Phyllostomus discolor. Next base: position 127,287,580 of record NC_040903.2, on the reverse strand, counting down.
ATACCCATCTTTCTTTCCATTACTCATCTCACATTCTTCCCCCTTTCTTATAATAATATCCTTATTGTCATTCAGCCTTTATTAATATTTGCTCAGTTGTCATTGATATTGAAGTGGTTGTTTTATTTCTTCAATTTTAATCCAAATTGTTCACTATTTTTTATTTTAAATCTCATATGTTACTGTTCCCCTGTCCTACTCCTTTTCTCCTTCCTCCTGCCTTATCTTACTTTTGTCTTAAATTTCATTTTCTCCCTTTCTTAGCCTGGTTTCTAACCTTTATTCTTACTATTTCTCCTCCCTCTATCCTCCCAAATACATATTTTGTTTCCTTTAGCAATCTCACAATCATTTTTTTCTTTTCTTTCTTTTTTCTTTCTTATAATATCATTATCCTCTTTCCACCTTTATTAATCTTTGCTTCTTGGTCATGATATAGCTGCAGTGGTTGATTTAGTCAATTCAGTTCCAATTTTTTTCACTATTTCTTTTTCTCCATACCTCATATTGTACTCTTCCCTTTGCTTACTCCAGCTTGTCCCATTTCCTCCCTATTATGTTTACATTATAAAATATACTTTCTCCTTTTCCTCAGCCTGTTTCTATTCCCAGCTGTTATTAATTCCCTCCCCTACATTCTTGAAATAATTTTTCCTTCCATTGGTCACCTGGTATTCTTTTATCTTTCATAGTTTATTCTTATTTTCCTTCCAACTTTATAAATCATAGCCCATTTATTACTGATATCATGGTATAGATGGAGGGGCATTTTTGCTGGTATAAGTTTTGTTTGCTGGGTTGTTACATTCTGGCATTTTCTGTATAACAGCATACAAAAAGTGGTGGGTGTTGTGATTCCATCAGCCAACCAACAGGGAGAATCCACCAATGAATAAGCCAAAAACAACTAAAACCCAACCACAAGAGAGTCTATATGAGCTGCATAAAGGACATCCTTAGAGTATCCAGCTCAGGATATTGAGGAGACTGCACCACCGAGTCCCACAAGACTCCTACCACACAAGGCCACCCCATATAAGACAGTCAATACAGACCAATCTAACATGCAGAAATAAACAAAAAGAGCCACCTAATATGGGGAGACAAAGAAACAACCCTCAATCAAAACAAAAGGAGAAATACCCAGAAAGAGTGCTAAATGAAATCAAAGAAAGTGATTTATCAGACACACAGTTCAAAGTAATGGCTAAAGGACCTCAGCAAGAACAACAGTGAACATACATGGGGCTATAGCAGCATGAAAAAGAACATAGAAATTACAAATAAGAACCAAGAGGAAATTAAGAATATCATATCTGAAATGAAGAATACATTAGAAGCAACTATAAGCATGCTAGATGAAATGAAGAATCCAATCAGTGAGTTGGAAGACAAGGTAGAAAAAAAAAACAGTTAAAACAACAAAATGAAAAAGACTCAAAAAGAACAAAGATAGTTTAAGGGAGCTGCAGGAAAACATGAGTCATAATAATATTCACATCATAGGGATTCCAGAAGAGAAGAAAAGAAGCATGGGATAGAATACTTGTTTGAAAAAAATAATGGCAGAAAACTTCCATAACGTGGTGAGGGAAAAAGTCACACAAGTTCAGGAAGCACAGAGGGCCCCAATCAACATGAAATCAAAGAGGCACACTCCAACAAACATCATATTTAAAGTGGCAACATTTAAAGACAAAGAGGGGTATTTAAAAGCAACAAGGGAGAAAGAGCTAGTAACATACAGTGGAGCTCTCTTAAGGCAATAAGCTTATTTCTCAAAAGAAACACAAAAAACCAAAAGGGAATGGCACAAAATATTCCAAATAATGTAAAGCAAAGACCTGCAACCAAGATTACTCTACCCTGCAAGACTCTCATTTAAAATGATAGTCAAAAGACAGAGCTTCCTAGAAAAAAAAAGGCTAAAAGTTTACATCTCCACCAAACCAGCATTGCAAGAGATGCTAAAGGGACTGCTTTAAGATGAAGAAAAGAGAGAGAGAACACAGGCACAAAAAGAAAAAAATAGCAATGAATAAATACCTATCAAAATAACCTTAAATATAAATGCATTAAAAGCTACAATCAAAAGACATGGCATAGCTGATTGGATAAGAAAACATGACCCACATATATGCTGTCTACAAGAGACCCACCTCAGAACAAAAGATCTACACAGACTAAAAGTGAAGAGATAGCAATTTTCCAAACCACTACATAATAACTAAAGGAGTTCTCTAAAGACAGGATGTAACCCTTGTAAACTTATAAGCACCAAATATAGGAGTACCTAAATACGTAAGGAAAATTTCGGAGAACTTCAACAAGGAAATGGAGAGCAATATAGTCACAATATGGAATTATAAACCTCACTGTCAACAGTAGATAGGTTGTCTAAACAAAAAATTAGTAAGGGTATTGTGGCATTGAATGGCAAAGGGGTGTCCAATGGCATCTGTGGGCCACACTGGAAGAAGAAGAGTTGTCTTGAGCCACACATTAAATAAACAAACACTAATAGAAACTGATGAGCAAAAAATGGTTTTAAGTAAAGTTATGATTCTGTGTTGGCCCATATTTATAGCCATCCTGGGCTGAATGAGGACCATAGACAACAGGTTCTACATCCCTGGAATGGACTTAATTGATATTTACAGGGCATTTCATTCCAAAGAAGCAAAATATACACTCATTTTAAATGCAGATGGATAATTTTCAAATATAGACCACATGGTAGGACCCAAAACAAGCCTCAAAAATTTAAGAAAACTGAAATCATATCAGTCTTTTTTTTTTTTTTTTTGGACTACAAGAGACTGAAACTAGACACCAACCTCAAGGAAAAAATTCAAATATATTCAACTATATGGAGACTGAAATATTTTATTAAATACTGAATAGATTAAAAATGAGGTCAAAGAAGAAAGCAAAAAATACCTGGAAACAAATGAAAATGAACACACAACAACCCAAAACCTATGGGACATAGTGAAGGCAGTCCTGAGAGGGAAGTTCATAGTAATATAGGCCTATGTAAAGGTGATAGAAAAATCTCAAATAAACAACCTAACCCTACATCTAAAGAGCTGGAGGAACAACAACAAAGGTCAGAGTGAGTATGGGGGAGGAAATAATCAACATGAGAACAGATTAAATGACACAGACAAACAAACAAACAAACAAATAAATAAATAATAAATAAAGGAACTGGTTCCTTGAAAAGATAAACAAAATTGACAAACCTTTTACAACACTCATCAAGAAAAAGAGAGAGAAGAACCAAATAAATAAAATCAGAAACAAAAGAGAAGTAACAACCAATATCACAGAAATACAAAGGATTGTAAGCCATTGCTATGAACAACTGTCAAATATGAATATGCCAAAAAATTGGGCAACCTGGCTGAAATGGACACATTTTTAGAAACATAGACTCTTCCAAAACTGAATCAAGGAGAAGCAAAAAGCCTGAATAGACCAATAACAACTACTGAAATTGAAGCAGTAATCAAAAAACTCCTGGCACACAAAAGCCTTGGGCCAGATGGCTTCACGAGCAAATTTTATCAAACATTCAGCCTGCCAAGATGGAGGCATAGGTAGATATGCTTCTCTTCCTCACACAATCAGAAAAGGATAACAACCAATTTAAAAAAACCTGAAACTGTCAGAAAATTTAACTGTATAGAAGTCCAACAACCAAGGTGTTAAAGAAGAAACATTTATCCATACCGGTAGGAGGGACAGAAATGGAAAGCCAGGGCATAGAGGTTTCAAGGCAGCAGCTGGAGGACCAGCTGATCCCACATTCATGTGTGGAAAAGATGGGAGGAACAACTGAGGGGCAAGACAGACCAGGCAACCCAGGGTTCTAGCATGGGTAAATAAAGTCTCAAAACCTCTGGCTGTAAAAATCTGTAGGGTTTGTGGTGGTGGGAGAAACTCCCATGCTCACAGGAATATCCACTGAAGGGGCATGTGGGATCCTGGAACATACACCAGCCCAACCACCTGGGAATCAGCACCAGGGCAGCACCTACAAGGACACAATCTACTTGTGGGAAGTGAGGGAGGTGATTGAAAGCAGGGCGAGACATGAACAAGTGGCATTGTTCACTTTCTGACTCTCCCCCACATCTAGTGCCACAATTTAGGGAAGTGGGTTACCCCGCCTTGGAGAATACCTAAGGTTCCACCCTTACAATATAACAGGTGTGCCCATAAAGAAATGTGGCCCAAATGAAAGAACAGGTCAAGATTCCAGAAAAAGAGCAAAGCTATGAGGACACAACTAACCTATCTGATGCAGAGTTCAAAACACTGGTAATCAAGTTACTCACAGAAATGATCGAGTACAGTTGCAAAATAAAGGAAGAAGTGAAAGCTATATAAAGAAAAATATACAGGGAACCAATAATGAAGGGAAGTAAACTGGGACTCAAAACAACAATTTGGGGCAAAAGGAATAAATAAACATCCAACTGGTATAGAATGAAGAAACAAGAATTCAAACAAATTAGAAGAGACTTAAGAACCTCTGGGGCAACTTTAAACATTCCAACACCTGAATCATAGGGGTGCCCAAAGGAGAGGGGGAAGAGCAAGAAATTGAAAACTTATTTGAACAAATAATGAAGGAAAACTTTCCCAATCTAGCAAAGGAATTATACATGCAAGTCCAGGAAGATCAGAGAGTCCTAAAGACATTGGATCCAAGAAGAAAATCACTGAGACACATCATAATTAAATTACCCAAGATTAAAGATAAAGAGAGAATCTTAAAAGCAGCAAGGGAAAAGGAGAGAGTTACCTACAAAGGAGTACTCATAAGGCTATCTTTGGATTTCTCCAAAGAAATCTTGTAGGCAAGAAGGGGCTGGAAAGAAGTATCTGAAGTCATGAAAGGCAAGGACCTACATCCAAGATTACTCTATCCAGCAAAGCTATTATTCAGAATGGAAGGGCTGATTAAGTGCTTCCTAGATAAGGACAAGTTGAAGGAGTTCATCATCACCAAGCCCTTATTTTATGAAATGTTAAAGGGATTTATCTAAGGAATAGAAGATCAAAATCATGAACAGTAAATGACAACAAACTCACAACTGTAAACAACTAAGCCTGAAACAAAAACAAAACCAAACTAAGCAAACAACTAGAACAGGGACAGAATCATAGAAATAGAGATCACATGGAGGATTATCAGTAGAGAGGGGAAAGGGGAAGAATGGGAAGAAAAGGCATGTGGAATAAGAAGCATAATTGGTAGGTACAAAACAGACAGGGAGAGGTTAAGAACAGTATAGGAAATGGAGAAGCGAATGAACTTATATGTGCAAATGACAGACATGAACTAAGTGGAAGAGGAATGCTGCAGGATGGGGGACAAAGCAGAGGGGGGTAAAGGTGAGAAAAAAATAGAACAACTATAATAGCATAATCAATAAAATATACTTAGAAATGGGAGATTTATGTAGTTGAAATCAAAAGTTTGTGGCTACTATTACACAAACAAGCTATTTAAATAGAAGATTATTTTTTATATTGGGTTGTACCTGCTATTGTCTGAGTTTTCTCATATCTGGGTTTTTCTGACATAGGTAGTATGACATAAATGTAGGATGTGCTAAATATTTTGTTCAAGATAAGTTTATACCATAAATTAAACATTAAAAATGTTTCTAATTTACTGTATTTGTTTATTGATATGTTCTTTTTTCATCAAAGTGTATAATCCCTTCTGTAAAGTATAAACATTCTTATTGTAGTTTAACTGTTAAAAAAAAACATTCAAAGCAGTACTAACTCTTATCCTACTCAAACTATTCAAGAAGAGAAAGGATTCCAAACTCTTTTTATGAGGGTAGTATTATTCTAATTCCAAACCCAGGTAAAGACACCTGGGTTTGATGAACATACATGCTAAAATCCTCAACAAAATATTGACAATCCAGGTATAGCAATATATTAAAAGACCATACACCATGATAAAGTAGGATTAATCCTAGGTATGCAAGGATGGTATAATGTTAGCAAATTAATAAATATAATACACTACATAAAAAATAAAGGACACAAATCACATGACCATATCAATAGATGTTGAAAAGGCATTTGTTAAAATCCAGTACCTATTTATGATAAAACAGTCAGCAAAGTGGGAGATGAGGGAACATTCTTCAACATAATAAAGGTCATATACAAGAAAGCTACTACCAACATCATACTTAATGGGCAAAAACTAAAATCTTTTCCTTTAAGATTAGGAGCAAGACAAGGATGTTCACTTTCACCATAATACTAGAAGTTTTAGCCAAAGCCATCAGATAAGAAAATGAAATAAAAGGCATCCAAATTGGAAAGAAAGAAGTAAAACTTTCATTATTTGCAAACAACATGATAGTGTACATACAAAGCCCAATAGTTGCCACCAAAAAAACCTACTCAACATAATAAGTGAATTCAGGAAACTAGTGGGATAGAAAGTCAATATTCAGAAATTAATGGCTTTTTGTTACATCAACAATGAACTATCAGAGAGAAAAACTAGGAAAAATCCCATTCACTCTGTCAACAAGAAAAATAAAGTACCTAGAAGTAAATTTAACCAATCAGGTAAAAGACCTGTACTTGGAAAACTATAGAACACTGAAGAAAGGGACTGAGAAAGATATAAATAAATGGAAACATATACCATGTTCATAGATTGGAAGAAGTAACATCATCAAAATGTCCATACTACCCAAAGCAATGTATAGATTCAATACAATCCCTATTAAACTACCAATGGCATATATCACTGATCTAGAACAAATACTCTGAAAATTTATATGGAACCGCATAGACTCAACAAACTTGAAAAAGAAAAATAAAGTTTGAAGGATCACAATACCTGATATCAAACTATATTAGTAGTATATTTTGACATTACTTCTATATTACTATATTATTACTACTATACTATTATTACAAACTATATTATTTCTACATTACTATACTGCAAGGGAACTATAATCAAAACAGTCTGGTAGTGGCATAAGAACAGACACATAGATCAATGGAATATAATGGAGAGCCCAGAAATAAGCCCATGTCTCTATGGTCAATTAATATTTAACAAAGGGGCTATGAGCATACAATGGAGTGTAAATAGACTCTTCAACAAATGGGATTAGGAGAACTGGGCTGATGCATGCAAAAATATGAAACTACACTACCAATTTATACCACAAACAAAAATAAGCTCACACTTAAATGTAAGTCTTTTTGGTACCACAAAAGTCCTAGCAGAAAAGTGAGTAAAATTTCAGATATCCCGTTTAACAATATTTTTGTTGATATATATCCTAGGGAAAAGGAAATAAAGGAAAAAGTAAACAAATGGAACTACATTAAATTTTAAAAAGTATCTGCATGGCTAAAGAAATCTCAAAATGAAAAGGAAACTGACCATATGGGTGAACATTTGCCAATGATACATTGAACAAGGGTTTTGATCTCCACAATATATTATATAAATAACTCATATGACTCACACAAGGAAGACAAACAATCCAGTTTAAAAATGGGCAAAGAACCTCAGTAAATACTTCTTCACGGAGGACATATAGAAGCCCCATGACCTATGAAAAATGTGCAACATCACTAGCCATTAGAGAAATGCAAATTAAAACCACAATGAGATATCACCTCACACTTGTCAGAATGGCCATTGTTAATAAGTCAACAAACAAGTTCTGGTAAGGATGTGGAGAAAAGGGAAATATTGTGCAGTGTTGGTGGGAATGCAGACTGGTGTAGCCACTGGGGAAAACAGTAAGGAATTTCTTCAGGGAATTAAAAATGGAACTGCCTTTTGATTCAGTAACTCCAATGCTAGGAATAAACCCTAAGAATCCCAAATGAGCAGTAAAAAAGAACTTAGATACCCCTATGTTTATTGCAGTGCTATTTACAATAGCCACATGCTGGAAATAGCCCATCAGTAGATTAGTGAATCAATAAACTGTGGTACATTTACACAGTGGAATAGTATGCAGCAGAAAGAAAGAAGGAGCTCCTACTTTTTGCAACAGCATGGATGGAACTGGAGAATATTGTGTTTAGGGAAATAAGCCAGTTGGTGAAAGACAAATACCATGTGGTCTCACTTACAAGAGGAATCTAATGAACAAAATAAACTAACAAGCAAAATAGAACCAGAGACATGGGAACATGGAACAGACTAAAAGCAGCCAGAAGGAAAAGGGAGGGAAACAATAGTAAAAGAAGGGGAAGGGATTAGTCAAAGAACCTATATGAATTATCCAGGGACATGGACAATGGTGTGAGGATTGACTATGGGAGTGGGGTGTGGGCTCAGCAGAAGAGGGGAAAGGGGAAAAATTGGGACAACTGTAATAAAACAGAATAGAAAAAATCTATGCTGCACACAAAAGTTTTAACAAAAAAATTCCATTAAATGTTTGTATTAAAAAAGATTTTTGTATTACTTTACATAATTAAAGTATAATGCAAATTTTCTAAATCAAGATACTGAATTTTGTAGAAAATAAAATTCTGGTATTTGTTTAGGTTTGAATTGTATCCCTAGACTGAGACAATGTGGGCAAGTTATGTAGTGCCTCTCTACTTCACTTTCTCTAACTGTTAAATGGGGACGCTAGAAGTATCTTAGCAGGTTGTTGTGAGGAGCATATAAGTAAAACTATCAAAAGATTTCAAACTGCCTGGCACACATTAAACCTCATATGTAAATTTTGATCATTGATCATTATTTATTTTACTGTTAAATGTTTTAATATAGACATTCACTTCTAAATGAGAATTAGAATGCATTTGTTGACCTTTTATGAAATATTTAGAATAGTCAAACTGTATGTTAGCATTTTTTGGTGTGCATTTATTACTCAGAGAATATTAAATAGAAAGGAATACACTGTTATGGCAGTTAGAGTGTCCCTCATCCAGTTTATTCTGTTAACCCTCTCACACATTGACTTATTAAGGGCAGGGCAATTGTAGTATCATGCTATTTTAAATAAGTTCCACCGGTTTTACTTGAATTAGATGACAATTCTGCTGGCTGATATTTTTAGTAAGATAAGCCTCTGTGTTTATGGGGCTTATATATATTTTAAAAAATGTCTACTTCAATTTCCACTACAGTTTTAAATCCTTCCTCGTTTCAAAGTCATTTCTTATTCATCCTTTTTATTGTTTTTCATCCTTTCAGCTCCCACAGCCTTCCAAGTTCCAAAGCGCCTGAAGGGCATTCCTTTACTCCTTGATGGGTCCTATTTCTGGTAAGAGAATGACAGCAAAGAAGCTGGTACTTCAGTATAACAATGAGAAAGGGGAGCTGATACATAAGGTATCTCTTCACAAAGGGATCTCATGTGTTTATTTGTTCATTCATTTGTTAATATATACATTAACTTATTCATTTAACAAACATCTATCTAAATCTATTCTGTGCCAGGTACTGTTGGGCACTTAACATATTATCTCACTTTTTTCTCACAATAATACCATCAATCTATCCATTATGGGCAGTGCTGTTATTACCAACTATCAATAATTAGCCTGTGGTAAACCTCATTAGTTATAATACTGCTACTGTGCAAAGTTGCCAGTACCATTATTATCAACTCCAATTTATACAGGAAGAAACTAAGATTTGGAGGTTTTAGGTAACTTCTCCAAGGTTCCAAAATGATAAGCGTTAGACACATCTTGCTGGCTTTTTGTTTATTATACTTTATCAATTATGTTATTACAGTCATCCCAATTTTTCCCTCTTTGCCCCCCTCCACCCAAAAACCCCCTTTCCCCCAGGCAAATCCCACACACACCATTGTTCATGTCCACGGGTCATGTGTATAAATTCTTCGGCTGCTCCATTTCCATTACTGTACTTTACATCCCCACAGTTATTTTGCAGCTACCTATTTGTACTTCTTATCCCCTTTACCTCTTCACCCATTCCCCCACACTCCCTCCCATCTGGCAGCCATCTGGGATGGGGGTAAAAGGCAGAAAACTGTATTTGGACAATTTAAAAAAAAGACACTACCAGAAGAAAAAAAAACACTCTTTGTATCCATGATTCTGTCCCTGCTCTACTTGTTTGCTGGTTTGTTTTTTAGAATCAGTTTTTGATAGATATATATTTATTGCCATTTTATTGTTCATAGATTTGATCTTCTTTTCTTAAATAAGTCCCTTTAACATTTCATATAATAATGGTTTGGTGGTGATGAACTCCTTTAGTTTTTTCTTGTCTGATAAGCTCTATCTGACCTTTGATTCTAAATGATAGCTTTTCTCGGTAGAGCAATCTTGGTTGTAGGTTCCTGCTTTTCATGACTTTGAATATTTTTTCATAAATAATAAGCTAGTCAGGTAATATTCACACAAGAATAGAGCAGGCCATCATTCGCTTACTCATTCAAACATGCATTCACCTGTTTCCTCTGAACAAGTTAACTGTGTGCCCAGTCTTGTGTTAGGTATTAGAGGAAAGTCTGCTTTCTGGGGCAAAGGTGGTGCTTTAAATATATTTACTCACCTAGTTTAAGAATGGGGTGGCAAGATTGTTCTAACAATTTGTAGAATATTTAAATGTAGTATCTTGGTTTTTTTTGGTTCTGATTGCCAAGATTCAGTCCTTCTTACTAATGATGCTTTTTGAATTCTTGAAAGCCTTTGATTACTTTTCGGAGTTCTGGAAAAGCTGATTTTGGTAACCTTTGCTATTGTTTTCTTTGGTGTTATTAAAGAGAAGATTTTCAGAAGCCATTACTTTCTTATTTCAGAATTACCTCCCTGTTATGGTTTTAAACTCCTAATTAAATTCTTATTCTTTGTGATCAAGTTCACTGTCACTCTTGAGTTGCAGTATCATATCTTGGCTTTGATTTGTTTTATAGTATTTCAATATCTCCATTGCTGAGGTAATGGTCCCTTGTTCAATCCATCTTCCTAGAATTAATCATAAGTTTCAGTACTAATCTCTACTCTGCTTAAAGACTATTTTAGAAAAGTGATCCCTTCGCTACTCTCTGGGTATATACCTGGCATAGAATTTGAGAAAGGAATAAAATTACTCCTAATATCTGTTTATATTAGTCCTGGTATTAATCCTGTGTATGATGTAACTTACATAGAAAAGAAAGGCACCTCTCTGGATTTATTCTTTGGACCTAGATTGGCTATAGAAAAATTACCCAGGGTGGAAGTGTTTAAAAGATAGTTCCTGCCCTGGTTGATGTGGCTCAGTGGACTGAGCATCAGCCTACAGATGAAAGGGCCACTGGTTCAATTTCCAGTCAGGACACATGCCTGGGTTGTGGGCCAGGTCCCTAGTATGGGGCACATGAGAGGCAACCACACATTAATGTTTCTCTCCCTTTTTTCCTCCCTCCCTTCCCTTCTCTCTAAAAATAAATAATAAAATCTTAAAATAGTAATAAAAGATAGTTCCTATATGAAGGCAAGAATCCAGGCTTAAGACAAAAATGCTATACTTTTAAAACCAATAGTCTTAGTTGACTGCTATTCCCGATTTATTTCCCTTATATTATTAAGTAATACCTTAGCAAATTCCCATGTGGATATTTTAGCTTTGTCTCTAGTGTACTATGGGCATAAAATAGAAGGGTCATATTAGTTTATGTTTAGGCATTAAAGGGAATACCATTAGCCCTAAGGTTAATATAGTAGAAAAATAATATAATCTGTGAGACAGCTCCATGATAAAGGTTTTTCTTTCAGGATAAAATTAAGGGTAGAAGTTCCACCACTCCCCAGCTAGATAATCCTCTTGGCAATTCTGGAACATTAGAAGTTATTTTAAGGAGGCTTAGATTTCAAATATAACATTAAAACATAACATATAGATTTTATACATAATATAGATATTATATACTAGCTACCCTTAGCCCTGAACTTCTTGGGAGAAGTTCTCTGTGAAGATTCTAGCTCCAAACCTCTAACAATTAGCCATGATTTTTCTCTTCAACTGCAGGCGAGGCTAGATGTCCCCCTGCTATGCTCCCCATGCTCACTCTGTGCCTCCACCACACCATATTCTGTTAGCTCTTTCTTAACCCTGTGCAACTACAAGCATTTTGGCTTGCCTTTTATATGTCAATGTCTAAGACAGGATTTGATATTACTAGCTGCTCAGTACATTGCTTGTGAAACTTTTATTTAACATTCTTCTTGTTTGTTCAGACTCCTTACCGTTACTTATTAGTGCTTTCCAAAAAGAGCCTGCCAAGCTGGATTATTCATTCCAGCAGTATTTCAACTCATTGATTTTAAGACTTACTATATTATAATCTATCTCTCTTTCTCCACTGGCATTTTATCTTGACTCTGCTTTTCCTGAAAAACACAACATATTGATTTTCCTTTGTTTTAATAGCAAGGATTATATTTGGGGATTTTGACTTTCTGAAGCCATTTGCTCCTCAATCATCTTTTCCTTGTCTTTCTTCCTTTAATGCCACTGAAACTGTGTACTAGGTATCACCAATTCCTAGACTATAAATAATATTTTCCTCATCTCCCATAATTCCTAACATTGTTTTGCGTTATTGACCTATCTCATCTTCTTACAGCTTGTCTCAGGTTTGCAAAGCTCCTCTCATGTTTGAATATCTACCTGCTTAGTGAGTGCTCCTTTGTTGGCACTCTCCAGAGTCCACACATCTTGCGAACAGCTCAGCCTCACTGGGGTGTCCTTGACATTAGTAAGCTATATTTGGAAAACTGCTTAAATCAGGTGAGAGGGCAGGAGGACCCTCTCCAGTAATCTTCTCACTTACTGAGATGGTATGTTTCCTGAAACAGTTTTCTGTCTCTCAACACAAATCTCATTCCTCACCAACCACATTGTCTTATTTGATCCCTACAGTGTTATTGTATAGAACATTGTTATTTTATGCAATGGCCATCACTCTGCCTGTGATGACTATCATGGCAGGGGGACTCCACCTCTCTTGTTCAAATTCTGACAGCTTCCCCACACAGCAGTGTCTACAGATGCTGGGGATTTCAGCTTCAGTTTTGCTGGAAGGACTTAGGAACCACATTCATCATCTTCCTCTCTCTTTTCCCCCCATTTTCCTGAAACTCTCCTTTTCTGTCTTCCCTGAGTCCCCTTTGGCACTCACACACCTAGCCTATGAATGACTTTATCCATATTCCTACCTGGTTAGTAGTCAACTTCCCCTCATTTTTCAGTAACCCAGATCACTTTAGAATATATTTTCCTTGCTGCTTTTTCTTTTTTTATTATTTATTATATTACAGTTGTCCAGATTTTTTTCCATTTGACCCTTCCACCCAGCCCACCTGCTGTCTGCTGTCCATGTCCATGGGTCACTCATACATGCTATTTGACTAATCCCTTTTCCTTCCTTTCACCATCCCCCACTTCTTCCTCCCCTCCTACAACTATCAGTCTGTTCCATGTACCCATGTCTCTGCTTCATATTTTCTTGTTACTTTATTCTGTTCATTAGATTCCAGTTATGAGTGAGGTCACATGATATTTGTACTTTGCCAACTAGCTTATTTCATTTAGCATAATACTCTCCAGTTCCATCCATGTAATCAAAAAGGTAGGAATGTCTTTTTTTCTTTCTTCTGTGTGGTATTCCATTGTGTAAATGTACCAGAGTTTTTAATCCACCCATCTCCTGGTGGGCATTTGGGCTTCAAAAAAAATGCTCAGCATCACTAGCCATCAGAGAGATGCAAATTAAAATCACAATGTGATATCACCTCACACCTGTTAAAATAGCTATCATTGATAAATCAACAAACAACCAGTGCTTGGTGAGGATGTAGAGAAAAGGGAATCCTAGTGCACTCTTGGTGAGAATACAGACTGGTGCAGCCACTGTGGAAACGGTACAGCATTTTCTCAAAAAATTAAAAATGGAACAGCCTTATGACCCAGCAATTCCATTGCTGAGAATAAACCCTAAGAGCCCTGAAGCACCGATTCAAAAGAACTTATGCAACTGTGTTCATAGCAGCCCAATTTATAATAGCCAAGTGTTGGAAACAGTTCTTGATATTTTCTCTTAGAACAGTAACTGACCCAGTCATATCATTCAAGAAACATCACCTTCTAATAATACCTTTTTTCTAGTCACTCCAAACCCTAGGAAAGCCAAGGAACTAGAATTTTCTCTGACATTAGTTGTTGATGTCATGTAGCCTAGGTCAAGTCAAGTTGATCTAGAGCCTTTTGAAGATCCCCAATCATTTGAGACTTATAAAGAACTATTTACTAGCATGTAGCAATTCCATTTAAATTCTTATCATAGCTCCTTTGAGTTTTGTGCTCATTTTTGCCTTCCAACTTTGATTTTCTTTTCCATTTACAAAACTTACCTCAGCCACATATCTTCCTTACATATTCCAAGCCATAATGTTGTTTTCTTTGGTCTCCTAATGATGTTCCGCTCATGTAGTTCGTTGCATGTTTGCCACTGTCAGTATGACTTTGCCCTTGAGACCCATTCTATGATATGCCCTGAGTGCACACAAATCACATACACATATATACACATTCATGCTCACACACCCATGAATTAAAAAAAGTTCCTCAAGTCCAAGATAATTAGTCAGAAACTAAGACTTTATAGCAAGTTAAATCAAAAGAAACAAAGTACAAACTTACAATTGCACCATAATAAAATCTCTCATGTTCATAAAAATTCTGCCAGTATAAGAGCTGTTGATTTAGTCATTTTGATGGCAAAATTTATTCTAAATAAAACCTCACTGCCATGCTGTGCCCTTTTATATAAGAATTGGAAAGAACTATGCAGCTCTAGCACCTGTTGAGTTATACAGAAAACCTACAGGAAACCAAAAGTGTAAGCGCATGTAATTAAATACAAAAGATTAGAATAAAAATCCTAGGTGGCTATGGTTTCTGCTGTTATTTTTAACTCTCCATGCCCTTCTACATCCTATATCATTAGTGGGCAAAAATTACATAATTACAAATTACTAGCCTTATGCTTAAAGTTCTTAGACAATGCATGTTATATGAATATCTATGGCTATTCTGAGCACACAAAATGATTAAGCCACACAGAAAGGTTATCACGTTGCGTTTATGAATTTTGATAACAAGTGGCCTTGTGTTATGCACGTCTATGACTCTGTAGAGCAGATTTAGGCTCAGTCTCGTGGCAGCTCCTGCAGAGGCTAATCAAGAGTGCTGCTGTGACTAAACTCAAGTGGAAGTTGCAGCTGCTTGGAAGATGATTTTCATTAAAGCTGCCTGGCAGTGTCAATACAGAATCCAAACCGGATGTTAGAAACAAAATGTGACACTTGCAAGGCACTCGGGCATAACACTTCGAGTTCCCTAATGGTCTCCTTGCATCTTTTCACGAGAATGGAAAGAAAACCTTTAAACAGCCATTGACATAAAATTCATCCTATACCCAACTGGACAAATGTGATCATTTCCATAGTTCTTTCTACTAACAATTGTAAAATATATGGAGGTTTTAATATTAAATATACATGTCTTCAGCAAGTGAATTACAGTATGGACAGATATTAGAATATAACACTGAGTTGTGTTAAAGCAACAAAACTGTGAGTAACTTTCTGATTTTCCATTATAATTATTGTTGTGTCATCACAATGAAACAAGTATAAAAATATTGGTAACAAATTTTTGTTCATTTAAGGACAAAGGATAATCTTAAATTGACATTATATTGAGTTGTTTAAAAAGTTCATTTGGTGTTTTCTGTAAAATGACTCTAGTAGTGCTTAGCTATCTTTAATTTCATTTGAAACAAGTTTGTTAGATAGCATTGTGACAGCTGTCATATCAACATACATTAAAATATAACTTGGCAAAATTGGTGAATTTTTGTGTAACCATTTTAATATTGAAGATGGAAAATAAACAAGGTTTTCAGCATATTAAGCTTTGCTATTTCAAAAAAGGTAAAATGCAACTGAAATGCAAAAAAAAGATCTGTGCAGTGTATGGAGAAGGTGCTATGACTAATCAAACATGTCAAAAGTGGTTTGCATGAAAGTTTTATGCTAAAGATTTCTCACTAGACAATGCTCCACAGTCAGGTAGGCCAGTTAAAATTGACAGTGATCAAATTGAGACATTAATTCAGAACAATCAATGTTATTCTATGAGGCAGATAGCCAACATACTCATAATATAGAAATCAATAAAGGTTTTGGTGAAAATGAAAAATGTGTCTTTTATTTTATGGAAAAAAATCTAAATGGATTTTTTCACCAACCCAAAACTTATAGCACTATATTCATAAATTTATCCTTGGTTTTAAAAATGTGGCTTTAATGACAGAATTTTTGGGGGGAGGGGAGATAACAGATATTTAGGGGAAAATATGGCTTTCATGAAAACTGTCCAATAAATATCAATCAGAAATGCTATGGCCATTAAGATACATGTTTATTAATCATATTATCTTAGTTATTTTAGTGTTAGTTTACAGATAAAATGATCTATTGAAAATAACATAATTCTTTGCTGAAGTGAATTCAATGTTCAGAAATGAGGTTGATAACATATAGACACAAAGTATTCTCCACAGGAAACAAGTAAAATCAAGAAGAGTCACATAAGCACTGTATTACAATATGGTATTTGGCTAAAGTCTAAAATAATCCCTCTCTTCTCCACTGCTTTATCCTAACAAATATATTATTTCTTTAGTCAGTTTTTAGATAAATTAAATAAGTAAAAAATTATTTGTAAAATAGTAGGAAAAACTTCATCCAAGACTGTTTTATGCTATTTTGCCCCAAAGCACCTTCCTAGCTTGTTGGACATTCCTCCTATGCCAACAAGACCAGTTTATAGGAATCTACAGTAAAGCCACATCTTTGACATACACCCTGAGTTCAATAAATATTAGCTTACCAAATGAATTTTTCTGATTTCTACTACTTCACTGAAATGATTCACTTGATGACTCTGAAATGTTATCAAGATGTGCTTCAGTATACAGAAAATCTAAATATTTGAAAGATTTTGCAGCACTGGCAGATAAAATACACACCTGAAAATTCATGATTACTGACTAGAAAATTTTAAATTGTTAACAGTGTACATTTATAATATTAGCATTTTAGGTAAGTACAAGGAATTGTTTCTTGTTTGGGTCATTAGGATATAAAGTGGTTATTTTTATGAGCAATCAAAATTTTTAAAATGGAGTCAAATCAAATAATCCATGAAAGGAAGAAATTATTATTTTAGTAACCTCTCAAAATGCCATGAACTGATGCTAGCTAAGGACACTGGTATCTTAGAACATATTAATACCTTTACATATTCCTCCAACACAGAAATGCACTGGTATCTATAATAAACTCTCTCAAGATAAGATAAACCCTAGAAGAAGCATTAATTTCCCAAGGAAGAAAAGAAATAAATGGTATTGCTTGATAAGATAGAGTTTCCAAAAGGCTGTAGAACTTGCCTATTTCCAATGCATGAAGTTGACATCTTTGCTTGAAGGTGCCAAGTGATAATTTCTTTTTTTTTAATCCTCAGCTGAGGACAATTTTTCACTGTTTTTAGAGAGGAAGGAAGGCAGAGTGAGAGAGAAAGAGAGAAAGAGAAACTGAGAGAGAGAGAAACATCAATGCAAAAGAAAAGCATCAATCAGGTTTCCTTTTCATACACACTCTGCCCAGAGATCAAACCTGTAACCTGAGTATGTGCCCTGATCAGGAATCAAACCCATGGCCCTTCAATTCATGGGATGATGCTCCAACCAACTGAGCCATATCAGCCAGGCCCAAGCGATAATTTCTTGATGTGTGTATGTCATTTGAATGTGCACGCATCACCTGTGAATGCAAACACATGAGTTTTTAAACTATTCGATTACTGTATAAGTCCCTATAGGGTCTAGTCATCATCTCAACTTACCAATTTCAACCTGATAATATTTCCTTTATGTTTAATAATATTGATTAACCAAATCACTAGTTGAACTCTCCAGAAAAATGAACTTACATCTGTCATTTAGCCCAGAGTTTCTTAATTCAATACCCTACCCCATTTTGCCCCACTAAATTCCACATTTCCTCTAGATTTTATTCGTCTTGTTTTCCTCCTAAACATACTAGGTTATCTCTAGGTCATAATTGTATAATATGAAACGGAATTTTGAAATAAAGTTTTATAGTTTAAAACTTCTTTCAGTTGTGACTAAGTTACATGAGAATATCAGGTACTATGCCAGGGTTCGTTCATACATTATCTCCCAAAATATACCCAATGTGTAGCTGCAGTTTCTAAACATCCTACGCTGGCTCTTTATGGAAATCCACACTTAAAATGGACATCCTCATATAGAGTTTCTGTATGTGTCCTTTATCATATACATACATGTAAAAGGTCAACAGACTTCATAACTATACTCAAATTGTATTTTAGGCTGTATGAAAACAAGTTTTTTCTTAAATGAATTTTTATCAATTTTATAGGTATTTTAATTATGAATATTTGGTTAGGATTAATTATAACAAGAGCCTATGGAATTTGTAAGAGAAAGATGGATGTCTAAGCCTCACCTCTATAAAATCTGATTTAGTGTTAAGGAAGGTCCAAACTAAATGTGTAGTTTATAATGACCCAAAAGGTATTTAAATTTCAAAATCTATTAGATTTAGAAATATTACTTTAAAATTGCTCTCAGGTGCACAGTCATACACCCAATTTTACATCTCAGGGTTCATGGAGGAAATAAATAGCAGTCACATATAAACGTCAAAATTAAAATTTTCTGTTGATTTATGTCTTATTTAAAAGAAAACCAACATATCCCATATCCTTCTCTATACACACCTTGGTAGAAGTTTTAATGATCAGTAAACATATGAAAAGTGAGTATCAAGAGGAGATTGAGAAGGTATTGGCACTGAATAAGATGATGATGCATAATACAGCAGTAGGTTAAATTAGAAAACTTTCCATTTATCTAAAACTACATTCTGCTGAGAACATTAAACTTGTGTATGTACAGAACAGATAAAAAATTCTTTTGGCTATAATATGCTAACTTCAAATGAATTGCTTTTCCATAGACCAGGTATCTAGCCATTTTTGTTGTCAGTATATTTGAACTCTAATATCTGAAAAACCCAGAGAAACTTTATGCCACTAATTATAATAAGGTGATGAGTTCTTAATGTAAATGTCAGCAAGTAAATTTTTAAAAGACTAATACTAATACTGCCAAAATGCTGTAATAATTCTCCTCATTTACTCTCTCCCTCTCTCTCTCTCTCTCTCTCTCTCTCTCTCTTACTCTGTCTCTCACATGCACACACACTAAATTATGACAGCTGCAAAACTTCTTACTTAAAAAACAACAGTCTAAAACAATCTAATCATTTTTACCTTAGGCATAACATTTTTTTCTATAATAAAACTGTAGTAGCTAGACAACTCTCGCTTAACTGGCATTTAGATTGCAAAGTTTTATGTAATTTTAAAATATGAATCATTTGTTCCTTCAAAAATACACAAATCTTAAGTACTATACCAATGTCCCAATTTATTAAAAAGAGCGGTATACTATATTTTATGTAGAATTATAAACATTGCCATGTAGATTATAAAGAAAACCTCCATGAATAGAATGGTGGAAAAAATGGAATTTTAAAAAGGATATTAGTTAAATATAAAAACATGTGCAAGAAATCAAATGCACACAATTAGTAAGGTCAGTGCTTTTGCAACTGAATATAAGACCATGATTAGTATTATAAAGCTTTCTTTACCTGCTGTTCAAAATTCCTTGCCTTCATTCAACATTTCAGTTCTCACAGCTTTATACTTGGGATGGAGATTAGGTGATTTAAACCGTCATTCTGAAAGTATCAGAACCCTGTCTACATTCTTCTAATATTGACTACTGATGATGGTGTAATCATGGAACTTCAGGGGTAATCTAACTCATCCCTGCTTTCACTGTATAGCGTCACTGCATCTCTCCTTGATGGGAAAGATCATGACCACAGTCACCGCCTAAAATCCCTGTTGTGCCTGTTCACTGTGGGGCAAAGGGAGCATGGTAGGGGCAATTTTACTTGGGCATCAAAATTTTCAAACCAACAGACCTACAAGTAATAAGGATGGGAAGCAATTCTTTGCCAGTAGATCATTATACATGATAGGTCCCACCTGTATTTCTACCCCTTTGTTCTTAAACTTCTGTACTCTGATTATGAGTGTAAGTTTTATATTGTTCACTGGCATGGAGCATATACCACCCACTGCTAGAGTACACCTCAATATTGACAAGGTGCTATCTCATAACTATTACTATAACAAGTCTTCAAATAGCCATACCAATTTTCTTTATGCCCAGCACCTTCTGGTTGATGAAGAAGCTTATAATATCAGTGAATTGTCAGAACACTTGTCAATTGTCTTACTTTTGTTCACTAACGTGAGATTATTTTAGAAAGCAACAGTCTGTGATGTAACATGAAACATTCCACAGAGAATGTTTCTAGCAGAGCCATGACAAGGGGAAAATAAAGTCAAATCCAGAATATGTCTGTTTACATATAAGAGGAAAAGGTCAGCTCAATAACATAGGTCCAGTGTAAACAAACTTCCTCATGTAGGTGGCAGTGCAGGTCCCTTCAAGGTAACATCCCATATTGTGGCTCAGTATTCCTAGAAAGGTAAGCATTTAGCTGAGCAGTAACTAAGTATCCTTGTTGAGGCAAAACATTTATTATTGAGCCCCTGAAAAACCTTTATCTTTAAGATAGCCATTTTTAGCCCTGGCCATGGCTTGGTTGGTTGGAGCATTGTCCTGACACCAAAAAGTTGTGGGTTTGATTCTTGGTAGGGGTGCATATGGGAGGCAACCAACTGATGTTTCTGTCTTACATGGATGTTTCTCTCTCTTCAATAAATATATCCCCTGGTGAAGATTTTTTAAAAGATGGTCATTTTTATTACCTTACTCAGAAAGCACTGAATTTTTCATCTTATTTATTTTGGGGATCTTGGGTGTGAATATTTATATTGTGTACATATATTACCAAATCCTGAGCCTAAACCATATATGAATGGTCCATATACATATATTTTCATAAATGTTCTTCTCATCATTATTCCTCCTAAGTCCTATGTCTGCCAATCATCCTCAAAACAAATGTAGGTGCTAACTTCAGGCTATCTCTGCTTTAAGCAAAATAGACAGCAAGATGTACTACTGGATATTACACCCACTGGAAAGATTTCTTTCCTGAATACCTCCTCAGGGCCACACCTCAGTGAGACTACAGCAGTGCCTTTCTAGCATGTACAAGGATATCATATTGAATATTCTGTGCCCTATCCTCCAATTCTATTCTGTTAGAACATGTTACCAAGTCTTAGGGAACTCTGTAGGAGACCACAGTTTCGAAATAAAGAACAACATATGCAAAATTACGCATCCCCAAAATGTGATTCAAATGAAACAAACAAAAAGACAGTGAAAGTAACATTTTGCAAGTTTAAATTGTTATTTTTATGTCTTTAAACCTGAAATGGTTGCTATAGTGTGGTCAACCCAATGCATAATCCAAGAAAAGTTGATTTTTCAGAGATATGCTTAGGTAAGCAGGAAGTTGTCATGACATCATTGGGGCTAGCAAGCTATCTAAATAAATATCACATAGTGGAAAATGTAATTTGGAAACAATGCATGATTTTAGATTCAAGAAATCTAGGTTAAAATTCTGGTTCCTGAGAGAGCTAATTCTGGAGTAGTAGAATTATGACCTTCAAAAATATACTCCTCCATAACAGCA
Source organism: Phyllostomus discolor (assembly GCF_004126475.2). NCBI lineage: Eukaryota > Metazoa > Chordata > Mammalia > Chiroptera > Phyllostomidae > Phyllostomus > Phyllostomus discolor. The sequence continues at coordinate 127,265,713 of NC_040903.2, read as the reverse complement.
ATAATAACTGGAAACACTTCCAAAATCAACAGATTTTGAGATCAAACTTTTTAGAACTTTTGAAATCAACTAAACTTCTGCACAAAGTGTGCATGTTTGAGAAAAATGGCCAAGTCTTACTAAAAGCAACAAGCTTATATGTCATTCCCCAACTCCCCAGCTCTGTGGTAGCTTTGAAAACTAACCGCCTGGCAGCTACACATGCTATAAAAATCAGCTGCTTGGAAGCTGCTGGAAGAGACTAAATGGGATTAGAGTTCCCAACCCCCAGCCCCAAGAAATGTGACTATTCAACCTGTCTGGCAGCTACTCAAAAGCTCCATTCTCAAGAGATGGCTGATTCAGGGCCTGCTCTGTGAAAACAGCTTTATCCTCAGGACATTTGTTAGAGACATTTAGCATTAATTGTTTGTGATCATAGTTGCCTGGGTCTAATTACATGCTGGGGCTAATTAGGGGCTGATTAAAAAACATGAAAGGAAAACTGGGGAATGACAGGCATGTTCATAAGCCACTTTACAAATTTTAACATGTTCCCAGGAATCTAGAAGACAACATCCATGGATTATGCACATACTAAGGAAAAACTGAGAAAGCTCTAATTTCTCACCACAAGTGGACCTTAAGGGTCAGCACAAGCAAAAAGTGAATACTAAGGCAGAGTTGTCAACCACTTGCTAGAGCCTTTAAGGTATGTTCCAATACAAACAGAACACCACTTTGCAATGTCTGGGAGATTTACTTGTTCAGAGACCTGAAGGAAACTTCTGTTCAATCATTAGTTGACCAGTAACTGAAGCAAGCAGACACTTCATCAGCACTTATGACAAAATTACATTCTCTAAGAATATATGAAAGAAAGTAAACAAACAAACAGCAAAAATGGCAAACCCTGGGAAAGGGGGAAATTTTGAGTTGAAACATATGTTATTCAAGTTGCCCAGTTTTCAACAATAAAATTGATATGTACAAGAAGCAGGAAAGTAGGAATCATACACAGGAATAAAAGCAGTCAATATATCATACCTGTGAGGAATCCCAGATGTTGAATTTACTAAACAAAGACTTTAAATCAGCATTTTCAATTGGAAAAGGAACTAAAGGAAATTATATGTGAAGAACAAAAGGAAAGTATGAGAAAGATTTCTTACCAAATAAAAAAATATCAATAAAAAGATAGAAATAATTTAAAAGGAATCAAACAGAAATTCTGGAGTTGAATGTATAAGAAAAATTTTAAAACACTGTTAGAGAATAACAACAGCTGATTTGAGCAGGCAGGATCAGTGAATGTAAAAATAGAGATTATTGAGATTATCCAGTTTAAGGAACTGAGAAAAAAAGTGAAGAGAAGTGAGCAGAGTCTCAAAAGTGTGTGGAACAGCATCAAGCTCCTGGCATACATATAATGAAAGCTTCTAAGGAGGAAAGAGAGAGAAAGAAGGAATATTTAAAGAAATACTGGTGAAAAACTTCCCAGATGTAATGAACAACATTAATCATCACACCTAGGATTAGTGAACTCCAAGTAGAAGTAACTCAAAGAGATGCATGTGAAAGTATATCATAATCAAAGTTTTGAAAGGCAAGTATAAAGAGAATTTTTTAAAGTAGCAAGAAAAAGTGACTTGTCACATACAAGACATCCTCAATAATGCTGGCAGGTGACTTCTCAGAAGCCATGGAGGCTAGAGGGAAGTGGGATAGTGTACTCAAACTGTTGAAAAAAAAAGAAGAGATTGCAAATCCAAGAATTCTATATTCTGCAAAATTATTCTGCAAAACTTAAGGAGAAATTAACACATTCCAAGATAAAAACTGACAATTAATTGCTAGCAGACATGCCCTGGAAAGGAGTTCTTTAGGCTTTAATGAAAGGAAACTAGATATTTACTTGAATCCACACAAAAGAATTTAGTGGTAAATGTCACTATATAAGAAAATAAGACATGATATAAATGTAGATTTGTTTGTAACTCTTTTGTTCTACTATCCAATTTAAAATATATCTTAAGAAAGCAATGTTTTAAAATAGTATTAGTGGTTTGTTCAGGAACATGTATAAAGGACCCATAGACAAAGCCAAAAGAGGGTAGGATTGAGGATGGGAGGTGGTGGTGGATGGGGCAGGGGGAAGTGGTGGTGGGAAAATGGAGACAACTGTACTTGAAGAACAATAAAAAATAGTATTAATTGGCTTACAGATGCATAAAGATGTAATTTTTATGAAAATGATTGTATAAAGAAGTAGGAGAAATGGAGCTATATTGGGCCAAATTTTTTTATATATTTTTTAAATGAAATTAATATGATTTAAATTTCTTTGCATGAAGATATAAACTGCAATCTCAAGGGCTAGAACTAAGAAATTGACTCAAAACATATACTAAAAGAGGCCCTGGCTGGTGTAGCTTAGTGGATTGAGCGCGGGCTGTGAACCAAAGTGTCACAGGTTCCATTCCCAGTCAGGGCACATCCCTAGGTTGCAGGCCACGGGCCCCAGCAACTGCACATTGATGTTTCTCTCTCTCTCTCTTTCTCCTTCCCTTCCCTCTCTAAAAAATAAGTAAATAAAATCTTTAAAAAATATATGGCAAATTAAACAATCAGATTAGTAAAAACTGTTTTAAAAATCAACCATAATTAACAAAACTGAAATAATTACTATGTTGGTGTTAACTATTCTAATCTTTACAAAAGTTTACATACATTGTACAACTTTTTAGACCTCATATTTGGATCCAAAGTATATGGTAGAAAAATTAAAATATGTTTTTGTATGTTGTAGAATGTACTTATGTACATGTAAACTGATATTTTATGTTATATATAATGTTAAATATATATCAATGCATGATATATGCATGTGTGTTAAACATATAAAATATTTTTAAATAATTAAATATGATACATAATTAAGCAGTAAAAGTTAAAGTCAAATCCAGAGTCCTGAATATTTCCAAACTCACATGATTTAAAAGGTTACCCATAATATATATGATGATATTACCTTTTTTCTAAATAGTAACTCTTTAATCTGAAAACAGTTTAATAAATCTTATCCACATTTCATGGACTTCCTGCCAAGAGGCATAGGTAGACATACTGTGCCTCCTTGCACAACCAAAAGAAGGACAACAATAAATTGAAGAACGAAAAACAACCAGAACTGTAAAATCAAACTGTATGGATGTCAGACAACAAAGGAGTTGAAGAATAAACATTCATCTAGACCGGTAGGAGGGGCAGAGATGGGCAGCCAGGTGGGGAGGACTCACAGCAAGGCAGCAGCTGGAGAACCAGGGTGGGAAATGTGGCAGCAGGCAGACTGGGCAGTCCCACATTTGTGTGCAGATAAACTAGGAGGAACAATGAGGGAGCAAGATAAACAGTGTACCCAAGGTCCCAGCATGGGGAAATAGAACCTCACAGCCTCTAACTGAAAACACCTGTGGGGGTTGAGGCAGTAGTGGGAGAAACTCCCAGCCTCACAGGAGAGTTCACTGGAGATACCCACAGGGTCCTAGAATGTACATAAGTCCACCTACCAGGGAATAAGCACAAGAAGGGCACAATTTACTTGTGGATAGCCAGAGAAGTGACTGAAAACCAGCAGAGAGTGGAGCAAGTGTCACTGTTCTCTCTGGGACTCCTCCCCCAATACAGTGTTACAACACAGTGACGTAGGTTGCCCACCCCCCAGGAATACCTAAGGCTTTGTCCTTTACTATGTAACAGGTGTGCCTAGACAAAAAAAAAAATGACCCAAATGAAAGAACAGTTCAAAGCTCCAGAAAAAGTACAACTAAGCAACCAAGACATAGCCAAACTCACAGATACATAGTTCAAAACACTGGTTATCAGAATACTCCAGGAACTCACTGGGTACTTTGACAGCATAAAAAAGATCCAGGCAGCAATGAAGTTCGCATTATGTGAAATAAAGAAAATTCTACAGTGAGCCAACAGTGGTGGTAAGGAAACCAGGACTCAAATCAAGGGTTTAGAGCAGAAGTAAGAAACATTCAACCAGAACAGAATGAAGAAACAAGAATTTAAAAATATGAGGAGAAGCTTAGGAACCTCCAGGACATCTTTAAACATTTCAACATCTGAATCATAGGGGTGCCAGAAGGAGAAGAGGAAGAGCAAGAAATTGAAAACTTATTTGAACAAACAATGAAGGAGAATTTCCCCAATCTGGCAAAGGAAATAGACTTTCAGGAAGTACAAGAAGCTCACAGAGTCCCAAAGAAGTGGGACCCAAGGAGGAACACACCAAGGCACATCATAATTACATTACCCAAGATTAAAGAGGAGAGAATCTTAAAAGCAGTGAGAGAAAAGGAGAGAGTTACCTACAAAGGAGTTCCCATTAGATGATCAGCTGATTTCTCAAAAGAAATCTTGAAGGCAAGAAGAGGCTGGAAAGAAGTATTTCAAGTCATGAAAGGCAAGGACCTACATCCAAGATTACTCTATTCAGGAAAGCTATCATTTAGAATAGTAGGGCAGATAAAATGCTTCCTGGATAAGGTCAAGTTAAAGCAGTTCATCACCAAGCTCTTATTATATGAAATGTTAAAGGGACAAATTCTGCCCTGGCTGGCATAGCTCAGTGGATTGAGTGTGGGCTGTGAACCAAAGTGTCGCAGGTTCGATTCCCAGTCAGGGCACATGCCTGGGTTGCAGGCCACAGCCCCCAGCAGCCGCACATTGATGTTTCTCTCTCTCTCTCTGTCTCTGTCTCTCTCTCTCTCTCTGTCTCTCTCTCCCCCTCTCTCCCTCCCCCTCCCTCCCTCCCTTCCCTCTCAATAAATAAATGAAGTCTTTAAAAAAAAAAGGGACAAATTCTAAGAAAAAGAAGATAAAAATATGAACAATGAAATGACAACAAACTCACAGCTATTAACAACTGAACCTAAAAAAAACAAAAACAAACTAAGTGAACAACTACAACAGGAACAGAATCACAGAAATAGTGATCACATGGAGGGTTAGCAACAGGGGAGTGGGAGGAGGAGAGAGGGGTAAAAGGTATGGAGAATAAGTAGCATAGATGGTAGGTAGAAAATAGACAAGGGGAGGTTAAGAATAGCATAGGAAATGTAGAAGCCAAAGTACTTATATGACCCATGAGCATGAACTAAAGGGAGGGAATATGGGTAGGAGGGGGTGTGCAGTTTAGAGGGGAATAAAGTGGGAGAAATGGGACAACTGTAATAGCATAGTCAACAACATACATTTTAAAATAAATAAATAAATCTTTAACACCAAAGTTTTGCAAAGTGTACTAATAAGCAAAATTTGACACAATTTAAAACAAATTAAGCACCCATTCAAATGCTTTGATTTGTGGCCATATGCAAATTTGCTTGAAGTTACTCTCTCAGCAGTCCCTTCATTTAGGGATGTGTGTGATGTTTGTTTTCCCTAAGAAAGGGAAAATTGAAAAGCTATTTCAGAACTGATTCGATTGCTTTGAAAACAAACAAACAAAAAGTGTTTTTTTTCTTCTTGTGGCTTTGGGCTAATTGCTCTTCCCTTCAAATCTCTGGTTTTGAGGGGGTTCTTTTTTTTTTCAAGGTAGGTTTTATGGCTTATGGGGAAAGCTTGTTTAATTTACTTCTTTCTCATGAAAATTTTTTTCTTCCGTATCTTTTTTCATCTTACCCTCTGAAGTCTCATTTTATTCTTAGCATGTTAAAGAATTAATAATGCATGTGGCTGATTTTTAAAATATTTTTCAAATTTAAGAGGTTGTACCTAATGATCTGATCCCAAAAATTATATGTCCTCATTTCAATTCTGCCTCTGAGGAAAACTGTTATCTCCAGAAAGCCATGATATAATCTTATCCATCTGTTATCAATTGTTACTTATACAATAGAAAGTGTGTTTTAGGTGAAAGCACTTGGAGTTTTAAAAAAAGTTAAATTTACATAATTAATTTCAATAATGTGAAAATATAATGTAGATATGTTTATTCCCTCAATTTCTGACTATAACTACAATACTTGCTCTTGAAGTATCTGTATCCAAGTGATATGTATATTTTCTTACACAAAAATATTAGTTAACATTAATTGAACACTTATGCACCAACACTATTCTAGATCCTTGGCAAGTGTCCATTAATTTAAGAGGCATAAGAACCTATTAGGTAGATATTATTATTAATATACTTTACTTTATTTATTTTTAAATTTTATTCATTTATTTTTAGAGAGAAGGGAAGGGAGGGAGACGAAGAGGGAAACCTGGTTGTGAGAGAGAAACATCCATTGTTTGCCTCTCACACATGTCCTGACCACGGTCCAAATCTGCAACCCAGGCATGTGCCTGACCTGGAATTGAACTGGCAACCTTTTGCTTTGTTGATGACACCCAACCAACTGAACCACATTGGTCAGGGCTATTAGAGCACTTTCTAGCAGAAGGTACTGAGGTAGAGAGCGGTTAAATAACCTACCTTAGGATTTGACTTTAAGTAAACTCTGTAGAGCCTGTAATCTTAACCTCTGTTTATTGTTAACTATGAAAATGTTATGGAAGCATTTAATACAGGATCAAAAATAGCCAATATTTTTCCTAGTGCAAAAAAGATAGACATATGTGGTATTACAAATAACAGTAAAGATATATATACATTTACCTAGAATAATAAGATTAGTGGATGGCAGAGTTCCCCTAATGATTAAAGCTCAAATCACCATAAAATAATTCATTGGGATGAGATTTGAAAGTAAACATTCATCAAAATTATTCTTGGGCTAGGTTACCTAAAAGTAGATTTCAGATATCTAAACCTGTATTTTGAAAATTATTTCCTTGCCGATTCAACAATGTGCGAGGAAATATAGTCTTAAACAAACAGTAATGCTTTTAAAGACCTCAAGAAAATAGTAGTATTGACTTTCATATTTTCATGAAAGAATGAAAGTCATCATTCTTTCAGATATATAATAAAATAATATTTTGGTTGTGTCAGAGACCTACTTGAAAAAAGTATTAATTTGTAAACTTAGAATAAATTTATAATTTTCCTTAAAGTCTGATTGAATTAAAGCAACAATAAAACAAATAATAAACATTTGGATTGTCTTAATAGTTTTTTTAAATTTCAATGTTTTTGTACATTATGCATTTATTTTATGCCAGGTACTGTTCTGTGTTCTACAAATACTGCCTCATTTCATCTTTTCTACCAACTGTGTGCAGTGGCCATTTTCATCCAAATTTTACAGATGAAGAAACTCAGAAGTTAAGAAGTTTGGGCCACTCTGGTTGCCCAAAGTGAGATATGGCAGTCGGGGTAAATAAAACTTCAGATCTAACTCCTAAACTTGGGATCATAAATACTATCTTATATTGTGTCTTAGGCTTTTAAAATTAATTGTTAGCAGCTCTCTCTTTCTCATTACACACACAATACATAGCTCAGGGATTGTTAGAGATGGTGGTCCTGCTGGTTAGCTTGGATTACCTATTTAGTTACACTACTCCTAAGAAAAGCACATATATTCCTTGATGAGCATTCAAATGTTTTTATTACTAAAATAATTTTGGTAGCTTTCTTTGTATTAGTTGTTAATGAAATGTTAAAGTCATGGTTAACAATGGAGAAGTAATTATTCCTTTTCACCCTACACCATTCCAAGTAGACATTCCTTGTACATTTCAGATGGACTAGCAAAGAAAAATAGCGATGTTATCTTGAAAACACCTGGAGTGGACTTTCTTTACTGTGCATTCAGTGCTTACCATTGGAACATTTAAAAACATAAGTTATACATAAAGATATACATAATGATCAGCAACTTATGTTGGCAGTGAGAGACCAAGAACTGTCACTTTTATCACATATAATTACAACTTATTTTCACACGCATTAATTTCAAGAACCTTAAGTTACATAGGGAGATATTATTTACTTTCCCTATATTTCTGAATAAACCTAATTTTTTTTCATTCATAAGACATTGCGATTGCTACTAATTAACTGGGTAACTTTAGAAAATAACTCTTCCAGACCTTAATTTTTAACCTATAGAACAGAACTGGTAATATATACTTTTTTCACTTCTGGGTTCCTACCAATACCAAGCCAAGTCAGGAGAAAAATAACTGCATACTGCAAAGAGCTTTTCTTGGTCTAAGTTTTTCCATACGTACAATAAGAGTTAATGCTAAGGTTGTAGATTATTACAAAAATTCTTTCTGTGACAAAAATTCTATGATATAAATGTAAGATGTTATTAGTTTCTGTGACCACATTCTCAACCTAGTTTAAAAAGGCTTTAGGTTATAATTTATGTAGTGTTATTTTTTTCTTTCTCTCAACATTATATAGAGGAAGATTGTGGGATTAAAATTTTAAGGCATTCTGTGTTTCTGACTTGGATTCACACAAGGTTAAGTTTGTCATGATTTCCTCTTCTTTCTTCTTATCCTTAATGAGGATTAAGAGGCTTCCTGGATGATCAGGGTTTTAAGGAGAAGCAGAAATCACAACAGCAGAGAATTTACTTTTAACAAAAAGTACTTTCATGCTATTCAGATATACAAATTCTCACTTTTAAGACAAATAAGTGTTATCTAAAAATGGAATATTAGCCAATATGCATTGATGTTATAGAATTGATACCATACTATAAATATATTACTAGTAAACTAATATTTTATGGTTCTAGAAATTGAAACCCCTTTAAAGACACAATTTAATTAGACCACATCCTCAGTTAAAGTAGCACTTATAAAAAACTATGTCATCATTTACTACAAATTTTTTACTCAAAAGAAAATATGCAGAGGAAAAGAACTGACCAGTATTTGTGTAATGCAATAGCTCCCCCATCTTACAAACTAAAGAATATGAACTGGAATTCTTCTTTTGATATAATATTAACATCTGTAATTTATTTTGTTAATTCTATTTTCTTTCCTTAACTCTGGGAAGAGAAACCTTATCATTGATATAAATGTTCCAAAAGTATTCATTGTTTCTACATGAATCTGAGCACAGAAAATCCTTATAAATCACTAAAAATATTTCAGAGAATAAGATATTAAAAATTCATCTTGTAAAGATGAATAAGTACTATGGGTATCTTATGCTTTTGTAACATATTCTGAAAAAATAAAATTTTCATTGCTTTGCTTATACATTTTAAAAGTGATGTTTGCATTGCCAAAAGTCTTTTCTATCTAAATTAGTTTGACTCATTATTTTTTTACAGTCTTGCAAAACAGCTTTCAAAAGTACTAAACAACTTATCCTGTCCCTTTAATAATGATTACACAGTAATTAAATTAAAACACCCTAAAAATTTATTACTCAAAACAACTTAGGTGAGAAGAAATTCCTGAAAAATTATCTGCAAACATATAAATTAATATTTGTGAAATTATATTACATGTTACATGTATGAATTAATATTTCTCAATTTTTAAAGTTCCATTGGACCCTATGCACTATTCCATATTAATTTCACTATTTCATATTAGTATGAAACCAACACACATTTTATGACAGCCAGTGGTGAAAAAAAAAAAGCCCATCACAAAAAATCATAACAATGAATAGAATAAAGAAGAATTACATAATTTTTTCATTTTATGAAGTAGGTGTTTAATATACTACTGAAGATAAAACATATTCAGTTTTTAAATTATCCTATAATGTTACATCAAAGTAATAGTTCCATTTGGGAAAGATTCCCACACACACATACCACCATCCAGATTTCTTGAGAGCCCTTTCAGGGAATGCATTGGTTAAAACTATTGAATGTGTAATAATGGAGACATGTGAGGACACTTTTATTTTTTTAATTGTTATTATATTTTTCCATTACCATTCAAGCCCCTTATGCCCCCCTCCTCCCTGCAAATTACCACGCTCTTGTCCATGTCTATGAGTACTTTTTCTTTTATGCTCAATCCCTCCACCCCCTAAATACTCCCCACCAAAGCTGTCATCTGCTCTCCATCTATGAGTCTGTCTCTATTTTGCTTCTTAGTTTAGTTTGTTCACTAGAGTCCACATATGAGTGAAATCATATGGTATTTATTTTTCTCTGACAGGCTTTTCTCACTTAGCATAATGTTCTCCAGGGCCATTCATGCTGTCGCAAAAAAATTTTTTTTCTTCTCTTTTACACCCAAGTTGTATTCCATTGTGTAAATGTGCCATAGTTGTTTTATTCACTCATGTACTGATAGACACTTGGGCTGCTTCTATATCTTAATGTATAAAAAACATACAAAAGTCAACATCAAAAAATATAAACAATCCAATTAAAAATGAGCAAAAGACACAAATAGAGACTTTTCCAAAGAGGACAAACAGATGGCCAATAAACATATGAAAAGATGCCTAACACACTAATAATCATGTAACAGGATGCAGCCAAGGGGAGCCCTCAAATAAGGATTTGTAATGGGGTTCAGAACTCAATGCATCCAAGAAATATTAGAAAAAAAATATATATGTATATATAATGTCCTCACCCCCAAAAGTCTGAGCTAGGGGATAAGACATATGGAGGAGGGCCATTGAGAGCTGTTTTGCATAGCAACAGTTTTGCAGCTAACCTCTGGCATGGCAATTTAACATATCTATAATATTTTTTTTCATTGTAATGTAATTTTATTTGCTTTTTAGGTTATTTTATTCACATTCTTTTTAATTACTTTATTGTTGTTCAATGACAGTTGTCTGCACTTTCTCCCCCACCACGCCCCCCAACCCCAGCCAAACCCACCTCCCTCCCTTGTTTCCACCCTCCCCATTGGTTTTGTTCAAGTGCCCTTTGTAGTAGTTCCTGAAAACCCTTCTCCCCACTGTCCCTTCCCCGCTCCCCTCTGGCTATTGTTGGATTGTTCTTAACTTCAATGTCTCTGGTTATATTTTGTTTACTTTTTTCTTTTGTTGATTATGTTCCAGTGAAAGGTGAGATCATATTTCACAGATTTAGAACAAACATTTCAGAAATTTACATGGAACCATAAATGACCCTGAATAGCTGCAGCAATTTTGAGAAAGAACAAAGCAGGAGGGATCACAATACCTAATATCAAACTATATTATAAGGCCACTGTAATCAAAGCAGCTTGGTACTGGCATAAAAACAGACATATAGACTGATGGAACAGAACAGAGAGCCCAGAAATAAACTCAAGTCTCTGTGGTTAATTAATATTTGACAAAGGGAGAAGAAGCATAAAATGGAGTGAAAATGGCCTCTTCAACAAATGGGGTTGGGAGATCTGGACAGCTACATGCAAAAAAAAAAAAAGTGAGACTCGATCACGAACTTACACCGTACACAAAAATAAATTTAAGGTGAATAAAAGACTTAAATGTAAGCCGTGACACCATAAAAGTCCTAGAGGAAAATATTGGCAGGAAAATCTCAGACATTCCACACAGCAACATCTTCACTGATATGTCCCCTAAAGCAAGGGACATAAAGGAAAGAATAAACAAATGGGACCTCATCAAATTAAAAAGCTCGTGCATGGCTAAAGAAAACAGCATTAAAATGAAAAGAGAACCAATCAAATAGGAAAACATACTTGCCAGTGATACCTCAGACAAGGGTTTGATCTCCAAAATATATGAAGAACTCACATGACTCCACTTCAGGAAGACAAAAAAAATTAAAAAATGGGCGAAAGTCTTGAACAGACACTTCTCCAAGGAGGACATATAGAAGGCACAGAGACATATGAAAAGATGCTCAGCATCACTAGCCATCAGAGAGATGCAAATTAAAATGAGATACCGCCTCACACCAGTCAGAATGGCCATCATAAACAAATCAACAAACAAGTGTTGGAGAGGATGCGGAGAAAGGGGAACCCTATTACACTGTTGGTGGGAATGCAGACTGGTGCAGCTACTGTGGAAAACAGTATGGAATTTCCTCAGAAAACTAAAAATGGAACTGCCACATCTATAACTTTTATCTGGTTTCATGGATACGTTAAATAGCTGTGGCCATGCTTTGAGCTAGGGAGATGGAAGTGATTTTGATCCAGGATGTAACTGGGAAGCAACTCCCCCCTGTTACAGTGCCAGCATGAGAGCTTGGAGTTGATTGGTCCACACCATGGGGCCATGCCTGCCTGGACTTACTATGGCAGCCCAGTAAAGCTGGAAGAATATGGGAATACTGGCAGGTGTAACTGTGAGAGGAGTCAGAAATGGGGCTGCATAGGAAGACTGGCACTGGGTTTTAAACCCAGGTGCGTCAGCCATATTGTATTACGGTGGGGGCAGGGGAGCCATGCAGCTTTGGAGTGCTCCCTTTTGCCATGTGGTCTAGGAACCTTTTCCTTACCTTGCTGGGTAAGGAAAAGGGTGAAAGGAGTCTTGCTGGTGGGCCATGAGAAGGTGCCACATGGTTTGGGATTAATAGGAGATCGCAGCGGTTACACAGCTGAGGCTACCAGGAGACTACCTGAGCCATGGACTTCTACTTCTCTTCCTGAGATATGGTATCCGAGACTGGACAGAAGGAGAAGGAAGGACTGTGTGCATTTGTGGGTATTCTAAAGGACTTCAGTATTTTAATGAAGACATTAAGTCATTACTTTAAGTCTGTATAACACTCTTAATAAATAATTCCTTTCCTTTTCACCAATTTCTGGCATTGAGAGATGTCTTTCCCTGGTGAAAGCAAGGCAGACCTAGTATGGGGTTGGGAGGACCCCAGGAGCAGAAAGGGCAGGTCCATTTGATAATAGTATATTGTTCACCAACCCCCAGGTCTGTTCTGTAACAATCAGAGAAAGGCAAATTAAAACCACAATGAGATACCATCTCACGCATGTCAGAATGGCTATCATCCATAAATCAACAAACAAGTGTTGGCAAGGATGTGGAGAATGGGGAACTCTTTTGCACTGCTGAGAAGGAGGACTGGTGTAGACACTGTGGAAAGCAGTATGGAAAGACCTAAAAAAAATGGATCTACCTTCAGACCCAGCAATCCCACTTCTGGGAATATATACAAAGAAACCCAAAACACTAATTTGAAAGAACATAAACACCTCTATGTTCAGTGCAGTGTTATTTCCAATTGTGAAGGCACTTTTAAATCCTATAGCCACTTCTGTGCTTGGACCAGTTTGTTGTTCAGCTGAAGCCAACTGTGTAAATCTTTCTCCAAATCTGTGTTCACAAACCCAGAGAGTAGCTTGAAATAAACCATGGAGATTGGCAAATTTTACATATCAAAACCTTCCCTCTTCCCTCCCCACAACCTTCCTACCAAATTGGTTTTTAAACCTTTACCCAGTACACTAGAGCCAGTAGCAACACTAAACATATAAAATACCATCTGGCATCAAGATTTGTTTTTGCTGTGCACTCTGCAATATTTCTCAAACTGCTGAAATCCTTCTTCCTGGTAATTTCCTGGCTCTATAATGTAAACACAGAAATCTAGAACTTCTATTTTTATGTATATATTCAGTGTCTAATATGTTGTAGAATTACATTGGGTAAATGACAACCATTATCTAACATGTAAATTCTAATCTGAAAATTGCATGATTTTTTATCTTCTATACAATTAAACACTACTCTGTGTAATATATTCCATAGATTCTGTGATCTTATAAAATTAGTTATCAAAGAAAAGTGAGAAACATTTATTTAATGTAATAATTTACTTAAAACTATATCAATTTTATTTTTGAAGCAAATGTGCATTTGTGAAAATATACAGAGTATGAGAATTGTCTGCATACTTTCAGCAAATTTCTTAAAAATTAACAGTTTACACTAAAGCACAAGTATAGACCACAAGTACAGATGGAGGAAAAGAATCAAAGACAATAAAATTAAATCTAAATAAAATGTAAGTTTATAAAAGTGTTTTTCTTGCGCTTTTTAAAATTCAAATATGTAGAGAAATAATTGATGTACTCCAGTATTTACATACAATCTGTTTTATCATTTAAATAGAATTAATAAAAACTTTTAATACTTATGTGAAATTAATGTAAAATTAGAATATCTGTTTTGCACCAATTGCCCCTGTAATATTTACTTTGAATCATTATTAACCTTAAAAACAACAGTGCTCACAATACAGATAACAGAGAATCACCTGGAGAGCTTGTTTAGATGATACCTGGGCCCCAACCCAGAGTTTATGTTTCAGGAGATTAGGGATCAATCTGAAAATCTGCATTTCTAACAAGATGCTGGGCCAGGGACCACATAATGAGAATTACTACTCTAAAAGTGCAAGTCTTTTAAATACTGACTTCATCAAGGCTAACTACCCTGAGACTGACACTTTACCCAAATCTTGGAAATATGAATTGAGCAATTGTCTAATAAGTCAACACCTTTGCTTTTAGAAGTATACTGAAAACCTTTTTGAGCTTAATATCCTGTTGCTTGGTAAACTGGCCCCCGTATGCAGGGAAAGATGGAAGAGACAGGCCACTTCAGATGGGTAAGTGGCAAATTAAAAAAGTAAAGGAACTTATATACAAGGCTTGATTGGGGTGGCCTCAAGATGAGTAGATCTCCACACCTGCCTGACAGATTTTAGAAGTTTATATAACATCCTTAACTGGATTCAGTTATGTATTCCATTCAAATATTTTCAACAACATATTGGTCTCTCAAGGCTACGTTTTTGAAAAACTTTTCCACTGTGGAAACGGTGAGTGGAATATACGTCTCAAGGATAGAGGTGAGAGCGAGGAGCCTCTGAATGTCCAGGTGGACTCTCATCAACCAACTGTCAAGGCCTTTAGATAACCTCCTCCAGTATACCAATTCATTAACCTACATTTTTTTAAAAACTAAAAGCTTATATTTCTCTTAAGAACAAATTATATATTTTCTGAAATTCAGTAACTCAAACATCCATTCTGAATTCACTATTTTCTATATTATAAAATAATTTCCCCATTTTCCCTTGGCTGAGTGGCTCATTTGGTTGGAGCATTGTCCCATACACCAAAGGGTTCTGGGTTCAATCCCCAATAAGGGCATATATCTAGGTTGTGGGTTCAATTCCTGATCAGAGGCAACTGATCTATCTTTCTCTATCTCTTCCTCCCTTCCTCACTCTCTGAAATCAATAAACATATCCTCAGGTGAGTATTAATACAATAATAATAATTTCCTTTTTTTTATTTTTCATAATGTATTTGTCCTTGAAAAATCAGAATGTTCATGTGTGTTGTTAGAAAAAAGAAAAAACTGCCCTGGCTAGTGTGGCTCAGTGGCTTGAGTGCTGGCCTGCAAACCCAAAGGGTTTCCAGTTCGATTCCCAGTCAGGGCACATGGCTGGGTTGCAGGCCAAGTCCCCATTTAGGGGCATATGAGAGGCAACCACACATTGATGTTTCTCTCCCTCTCTTTCTCCCTTCCCTTCTCTCTAAAAATAAACAAAATCTTTAAAAAATAGCATCTTTAAAAGAAAAAGGAAAAATTTTTAAAAATCAGTAACTAAATTCTAGTAAAAGTTGTGATAATTGGTGACAGAAAAACCAAGGTGTCTTTGAACAGTTTTGTCTTTTTTGTGTTTGTTTAAAATTTTATGTTGTCTTTGCTAATTTATTTAGTTTTTTAAAATATCAGTAAACTACTAATTTGTTTACATGTTTTTGCATAGCCTTTTATAATAATACATCTACCATAGAACCTTTGCACCTCAAAAGACAGATATTTAAATAATTTGGTAGCATCAGGAGAATGATGGCATAAAGGATCCCCTTGGTCTCTCCTTTTGAAGTTTCAAAAATTTAAATAACTATAATTCAACATATGATTCCCTGCTTAAAGCACAAACACATTTGAGGGATCTGCATTTTGAAACGTCTGAAGATGGGCAAGTGGCAGTGAACCAGGAAGGTGAGATGGGAGAAGAAATCAAAGGAGCCACCTACACAGCCCTGCAGCCCAAAGGTCACAGTTAAACTCAACCCAGAGAGGGGAGGGGATGGGAGAGGTTATGGATGGCATTCCCTTCAATTAGAAGGAAAAAAGGTATTTAGTGAGCATTCCTGCAGGAGTGGACAGTAGCAGGTGCAAGTGAGCCCAGTGACCTGGGCAAGGATGAGGCAGAGAGGGTCAGCCACAGTTGTCTGGCAATCAGCATTCCAGAGAGAGAAACAAAGCCATGGAGCCTGACCATATTCCCTTGTTCTCCCAGAGCTCACGCTCCCTCACTCTTCCTGTTGGGTTGCAGAGCACATTATCTACAGATCCAAGAGCTGGTACTACAGAAACATGTTTCATATATCTGTTCTCAAGATTACTGTGGCTACTTGGGGTCTTTTCTCATTCCGTACAAATTTTTTATTTTTTCTAGAGCTGTAAAATATGCCATTGGTATTTTAATAAGAATTGTTTTGAATCTAAAGATAACTTTGGGTAGTATGAACTTTTTAATGATGTCAATTCTTCCAATCCATGAACACAGTGCATGCTTCCATTTATTTGTATCTTCCTCAATTTCTTCTTTCATTGTTCTAAGTTTTCTGAGTACAGGAATTTTACCTCCTGGGATAAATTTATTCCTAGACAAGGGCTTAATCTCCAAAATATGTAAAGAACTTAAACAACTTAACACAAGGAAGACAAACAATTCCCTTGAAACATGGGCAAATGACCTGAACCTTCTCCAAGGAAGACATACAGAGGGCCCATAGACATATGGAAACATGCTCAACATCACTAGCCATATACAGATAAAAACTAAAACCACAATGAGATATCACCTCACATCTGTCAGAGTGGCTATCATTAGAAATCAATAAACAACAAATGATGGCGAGAATGTGGGGAAAAGGGATCCCAAGTGCACTGTTGGTGGGAATGAAGGCTGGTGCAGCCACTGTGGAAAACAGCATGGAATTTCCTAAAAAAAAATGGAACTGACTTTTGACCCAGCAATTCCACTGCTTGGATTATACCCTAAGAACCCCAAAACACCAATTCAAAAGAACTTATGCACCCTTATGTTCATAGCAGCACTATTTATAATAGCCAAGTGCTGGCAACAGATTAAGCACCCATAAGTAGATTAAGTGGATCAAAAACTGTGGTACATTTACACAATGGAATACTACACATCAGAAAGAAAGAAGGAAATCTCCTACTTTTGAGACAGCATGGATGGAACTGGAGGATATTATGCTAAGTGAAGTAAGTCAGGTGGTAAAAGACAAATACTATATGACCTCACTTATAATTGGAATCTAATAAACAAAGTAAACTAATGAGCAAAATAGAACCAGAGGCATGGAAACGTCAAACAGACTGACAGTGGCCACAGGGGAGGAAGGAGGGGGATAATGGTGGAATGAAGGGAAAGAGATTAGTCAAAGAACATGTATGAAATATCCATGGACATGGGCATTGGTGTGGGGATTGACTTTCAGAGTGGAGGTGGGCTGGGTGGAGGAGGACAAAGGGGTAAAACTGGGACGATTGTAATAGAATAACAATAAAAATTTTTAAAACACAAAAATAAATGAAAAACTTTGGTACATTTACACAATGGAATACTATGCAGCAGGAAGAGAGGAGCTCCTACCTTTTATGACGGCATTGATGGAACTGGAGACTACTGTGCTAAGTGAAATAAGCCAGTTGATGAAACACAAATACCATGTGATCTCACTTATGAGAAAAATCTAACAAACAAAATAAACTAAACATGCAAAACAACCAGAGACATCGAAACAGGGAACAGACTGACAGCTCCCAGAGGAAAGGGGGCTGGGGAGAAATGGTGGAAAGAGGGGGAAGGTATGATCCATAGACATGGACAATGGTGTGGGGTTGGACTGTGGGAGCAGGCAGTGGGCTGGATGGAGGCAGGCAAAGGGGAACAAATGGGACAGCTATAATAAACAAGAATAAAGAAAAGAAAAAAAAATTAAAAGTCAGAGGAAAAAAAATAAAAGATTTACAAAATCTACACACAGATTTGGTGTAGTATTTATTCCTGAGATCTTACATCACTAAGCTCCTAGAAGGAGTGTTCTCACTACTTTCAAATTACTGATTAGCTTTCCCTCTGCCAATGGGTAAGTTTTATGGTGGCCAGACAGGGGAGGGCTTGCAGGGGAGGAATCGCTTATTAACTGAGAAAAGACTGAGCCCAGGCACCAGAACTAACATTGCTAGTAGCCTGGATATTTCTTGAGACCATTCATGCAAGGTACTGGCTTCCCTGAGGGGCTGGGGCCTTCCCCCACCTCACTGGCAACTTCACTCAAGTGACTGGTAAATAGCAGGAACCTGAAGAAAGAGCTATTGCTGTGCTGTTCTCCTTGGTGCCACTTCTTGACTCAGACTTTCAGTTCAGCTGAAGGAGTGTGAGATTCTTCTGTGTTGTTAATTCTGTGAAATGCTCCTTGAAGTCTTTGAGAATGATGACCTCAGTGACTCTTTCTGGGCATTAGGAAGTTCTAAAATGAAACAAATCAAGGCCTTGATTAGAGAACTGGCAAGTGAAAATTGTAGGCTATTAATCTTCTGCTTGAAACCCTTCAATGAGCCCCTGTGAAGCTGAGGAGCAAGTCTGATCTCCTTATTAGTATGGCACATGACCCTAATCTGACCCCACCCCTCTTCAGCCTTGCTTGGACTCCATTTTTAGTCAGATGTTCTCACTCAAACATTCTCCTTTAATCCTATGGTTTTATTTGCCATCTATTAGCTGATGACTTCCAAATGTATCTCCATCCCAGATTGCTCCTCTCAACCCAAATTATATATCCAATATCTCCTAAGAATCTTTCTTCCAACCATCTTAAATGACATATAAAAGCTAAATTATTCTCACCCAAACTAGTTTTCTGTCTACATCCATATAAAGAAAATGCCCCAATATGTTCTTTCTTGGCTTTGGATCCACTTAAGAAAACTCACTGAAATCAACTCAGAGCCTGCCTCCCATGGTCGTTTGCTAAGCAGGTAGCAGGTCACATTACCCTATACCTTGAGTACACCTGGGCCAATCTGATCTCTCCTCTGGGGGTTGAAGTTGAGAAACAGATCCAATGTGGTATTCCTAGTGTGTGAGATGACCATATCTGGGCCATGCTCTCTCAAGCTGGAAAAAAAAAAGCTGGTCTGAGAGAAAGAAAGGCCAATAAAAATCCCATATAAAAACACAAAAATAAGACACTGTGTTACTCTGCTAAGTGAAAAAGATGGATAAATTAGCTGCTCTGTCTTCTCATAATTCTTAAATTCTTCTATACATTCTTTTCTTGGGATACTGTAATATTCCTGTATAGACCCAGTAAATTCTGACTGAGACTCCTATGGGACAACATAACCTACTTTTTTATAGTGAATGAATTATCCATTAGGTCATAAGGATACTAACCTACCGACTCTTGAATCCAATCCCTGTTCTCCAATCCATAGCCATACCCTCTTATTTCTTACTTAAGCTGCTGTAATTTTCCTTTATAGGGCTATTTTTTGTTTGTGTGTGTTTTTTTTTTATAATCGCCCTCAGCCATCCCTCTATCTTTTGTAGTGCTGTAGGACTGACTGTCTAAAATAGAAACCCTTATTTCCTTTACTTCTGATAAAGCCATTTAGTAGCTTTCTGCTAGCTAATACAGAAAGTCAAATCCCTTAATCAAAGCATGCAAACTGTTTATATTCAGAGCACAGTCTACCTTACATTATCCTGATGGTTTACTGTCTTGTACCTTTTTATTTGGCTCATGTCAATCTTGCTACTTGGAAAACCCTTCTATACATGTTGCTTTAATTATCCCTACTGATCCTTCCAAACTCAGCTACAGTGTCTTCATTTGTAAGTTTTCCCTGATCAACCAAGTAGAGCTGATTATTCCCTTCTTTGAAATATGTACACATAAAAACTTATCTACTCTATTTCATTTATTTATTTAAATACCTTTCCTTAATTCCAGAATATAAGCTCCTTATTGATGGAAAACAATGTTTCATTATTTATATAGCATTTATTTCTTTCTTTCTATTATGATCTAAATAAATCCAAGAAGGTACTGATATAATCCAAAGTAGATCTGGTTTTTATTTTTAATCTTAATCATTGACTACTGGTTTATGTGTTAATCCATAAATCCATAATCCAATTCACTCTCTCTTCAAGAAGGAAGACAACTTTAGAATTATCCTAATTCATACAGAATCTCTTTTAAATGTCAAAGAGATAGTGTTAAAAATTAAACTGAGGCACATTAAAATGTTTAAGAGTTTATTTAATCACACGTTGATTTCATTTGGGCAACACCAAACCAAAGGTGGTAGGAGAAGTGGACTAATAGGAGTGGTGGGAGATATTTTTTACAGAAAAGATGTGGAAGCAAAGCAGAGAAATCATTTCATTGGGTTGGCTTAAGCAGTCACCTTATTTGGGAAAGCCTAACTGGGTATTTATGATCGGTTGTTCCTGTTTTATTTTCTTGAGTTTGAGTACATTGACTCTGGTTTTGATTTTGGTTTGTTTGTGTTGGCTACCAAGGCATTTGAATCATCTTAGTCTAATGCCCTCTTTGTTTAATTACTTTAACATTGATAAATCCCGTCTTATTTAAATTAATGGTTCTCTTCACAGTATTTCACATACTGTGACATATGTGGCTAATGTTCCTTGTAACCAAAATTGACCTTTCCTTATGCAAATTCCGTATGTATTTTTTAAACCAATTCCTCTTACTAAATGTGACCTAGATTATTTCCTCCTTTTGGCAATAAAGAGCTTTACTAATAGGATTGGAGAGTGGGAGAAGGAGGTAGTGTGATCTAGTTAATTCTAATCTTGCTTTTACTTCTCTCCAGGAAGGATAGAGAAGTTAACTAAAAACTTAAAATTAGAGATTAAAATAGCTGATATATAAATATCCTTATAATTTTAAATTATATGCTGCTCTTGGAAAATGAAAACAATTCTAAATATTAATAAACAGAATAGTTTGGAAAGCCATAACCAATCAGTAGCAGCATACATATTTATATTAATACTTAAAGGCAAATATTGTTTGTATGAACATAAATTGAAATACATTAATGAAATTCCCCTTCCTCAAGTGCAAACATCACAACACATTTCGATTATAGTAACATACAAGTAAAATGGCTATAGGTTGAATTAATGTAAATGCCAATTACTTGATTTTAATTTTGAGTAAATCTGGGAATATAGCACAACAAAATGCCAGATTACATAGAAACATTACTTATTCATTTGGAGGTAACCTCTAACAGATTGTAACATTATCAATTTGTTAGCAGCAGTGTTAGACCTTGGTTCTTGAGTCTGGTGAAGAAAAAATTCAGATCCAAGAGCTCTAACACAAGTTTATTTAGTTTTTAAAATATATCATTTATTCATTTTTAGGGAGAGGTGAAATGAGTGAGAAAAAGAGGGAGAGAAACATCATTGTGAGAGAGAACATGGATTGGTTGCCTCTCATACATGCTCTGACCAGGGACATAACCGTCAACCCAGGCATGTGTCCTGACCAGGTATCAAACCAGTGACCCCTCTGTTTGTGAGGTGGTCCCCACACAACTCTGGTCATGGCTATTTAGTTTTTTAGAAAGGGAGTCAAAGAAGCAAAAGATGTGAGCCAGCTGGGCTGCATGGACACAGGAAACAAGTTACAGAGGTAAAAGAGGGCCCTTGGAGCTTAGGAGAATAAAAGCAAACAATACACACCTAAGGAAAGGAGGGGGAAAAGGCACAGACATGAGCACGAGCACACACTGGATCTTTTGCCTTAAGGTTTTTTTTTTTGTTTGTTTGTTTTTTGCTCTGTATTCTACAGGCATGACTTTTAGGGCAAGTTTCAGAGGGAGGATCTCAACAGAATATTCATCAAGTTTCTAGGTGTGCCCCTTCAGAGTCATAGTCTCTACTGATTGGTTGGTGCTGGGGGGCGGTCCTCAGTCATTTTATCTGGTCCTGATGTCAGCGATGGCATCACTTTGGTTTCACTGCTTTTCTGGGCCTGGAGCTACAACATACTGAGGCCTAGATGTCACCTCTAGTTTGACCAAAGCTCTGTCTCTGTGGTCAACGAACATGAGGCTTTGTTCCTAAGATTATTTAATATTAATCAGAACCTCATTGTCCTGAGGGTTTCATGCTTAAGGGAGTGTGGTATACAAGGAGAAGGCAGATGAGTCACCGTGCTGGATGAGGCCAGTTTGCATCAGCTGTCTGTCTCAGTTGCCTTGTTCCACTTGCCAAGGAATTTTCCTAGCTTCTCACCATCACATCTCATGTTCATGTGGTTAAAATCTGAAAAAAAAAAAAAGGCTTTCAGCTTAACAATAACCCACGACCTTCAGACCAACTTAAAAAAGACTGTCAGAAACACAAAATAGAACAGTGTCTATTTTTTTTAATCAGGACTATTAAATATAAATGATTTCTTATTTCATGGACAGCAGTTTGTGAAAATTCGGTATTCAGCTTCACTCATTACACATTTATTGGTTTAGAAAATAAAAACAAAAATACATTTTAAAAATAAATGTAATACCTTAATTAAATAGACTATTCTATGTACATTTTATGTATATGGCTCATTTCAACTTAACAGAGGAGAATTGAGCTGTTTCAAATCACAAAATAAATCGTTTTTATAAAGCCTGACACCTTATCTTATGCATATTCACATTATCTTGCTGCAACACTGATAAGATACAGGAATAAGTATTAAATTTGAAAATACAAATGACAGAGTTTGAGGAAGTCTTTGCCTTTCATTACATTTAATAAATGTATTTATCACTTTGTGTAAACATAATCTACATAGAAACAGAAACACAGAACTCACTGACTGTATCATAGCTGAAACTGAAGACATATTTGCATACATTGTGGGTGACGCTCAGTCACTTTCCTTTTCAAAATTTCACAACTTTGTTCAAACCCACAATTTACTTTCTTGGGCTACTCATTACTGTTGCCTTTCAGTTCCAGCACTTGCTTCTTAGAGCAAACCATTGCACTAAAGCAAAAAACAGCAAATGAACTCCAGTTGGAGAGATTTTTATGCCTAAAAGTTAAAGCAAAACACAGTAAAGTGACTATTCATGTGTTTATATATTTCAAAAAGCAGAAAAATGTTTCAAAGGAAAGTCAAATTAGGTTAAAAAATATCTGCCACTTGAACTGGACATTGGCTATGTTACTGTAAAATTACCCTGCGTGTTTACAGAGATGAGTGTTTTTGCATTTACAGAGAGTAATCTAGGTAAGGCCATTCTACATATATTGTTTTCTTCTTCTTTAATATTTAAGTTTCACTATAAGTTCTCATTGGGTCATTTTCTGCAATATTTTCCAGAAGCCTCTTTCATAATTATTTGAAGAAGCACTCTTCTAATTCTCCAGTTCCAAGACGAATCATTCATGTGTTGCTTGGTGTTGGGAAACGAGCATACATTTCACTTATAAAATAGTATCTCTTGCCACAGACTAATCAGAAACGATTAAATAACAAAAACAAGAAAGAGAAGCTAGTTGTATAGTGTTGAAAGAAGACAAAATAGTCAGAAATTAATTCAGGACATCCAAGAATCCATCTCATAGTTCACTGGTGATTCTCTAAATGAGTAGGTAAAGTACTGCTGAATCCAAGCAAGGTCTCCCAGAATGAGGCAGAAAAAGAAACTGCCTCATTCTAGTTTACGGCCTCAAACAAGTGTCTGTCTTTCAAAACTAATAATTTTTTATGAGAATTTTCCCATTGAAAACAAAGTTAAGATTTAAAACATCTTGAACTCTTATTCAACAAATAGAAAATTAAAACCTTTAATGTGTTCTAAAGATCCATTATATATGACTAGGGATATGTGCATGTTTTACACAATTCTACTTGTCTTTTTTTATCAGCCTTCCATTTGTCCCTATCTTATTAAAAGTATATAAAATAAATGTCTTCTTAAAATAGTAAGAACATACGTTTATAAATAGAAAATTGACATTTGAAGTAAAAAAAACCAGAGAATTGTTTTATAGTTCTAAATAACTATTAGCCTTACAACTTGTCCTCACTTTTTGCTTCTCTCTCCTTTTTTTTCCTCCTCTCAAGATATATTGTTGAAATTAGTATGAATGAAACTGGAGAACATTACCATCTTAGTAACTGTAGTCAAGGGCCTAACCTGGAAACATAAAGTATATGAAAATGAATGAATGAATAATAAATTCAATGACACTGTATCCTTTTGGCTATATTCATTAGTACACTGGAAACCCAGATAGTCTTGAAAATTTTCCACCAGAAAATGTAGCAAGTCCTCAAGTTCATAAAACTATAAAAGCTAACTATAACCATGCAGACTATACTTGAAAACCATATAGAAAGACTGCAGTCTTATCTAATGTTTCACGGTGATTAACCACCTAACTCTTTGTTAGTTTCTAACTCCTGTTGTCAATAAAACCAACACAAAATATCTGACCTGTCTCCAAAATGAGTAAGTTCATTGTTTAACAATGTAATTTTTGCTTCATAATATATCACTAAAGGGTTAAAGCATACCAAACTAACACAAAATGAGAAAACATTTTATATTTTTTGCCATATGCATTAAAAAACTGATACAAAAATGGAGAGTAGTTAAATTAATGTTACCAGTATGCAAATTCACTTTAGAGAAACTGAGAAAATACTACTGTAATATAATGCAATAAAAAGAAAAAGTGGTTAAAATCATTACATTTTCTACAAATATAAATATTAATGAGGATATTAATAAATTAAAGGGCAAATAATTTAAAATACATATTTTATGTTTATTTTAATATTGCTCACCTTTTTTTCTCAGCATATTTCTTAATTTTTATAACTGATATAGCACATTTTCTCCTCTGATGAGTTGTAGATAATTTATATGATCAAGAGACACTATATATATTCCAAGTAGCCTGAGAGCCAGGGTTAAGCAATATAAAATTGCAGAAAGCTGCTTTGATCATATTCTTATAAGGGTAGCTCTCTTAAAGGGGAGGGTACTTAAAAAACTAGTACTAAACTTACACATTTTGGGGGTGAATAGTATCTGAAAAAAGGACTTAAGTATATGAAGATTTTGCTAGGCAATATGCCATCAAAATTACAGAATATTTAATATGAAGGGAAATAAAATTATTAGAATGTTTTATGCATCTTCCTGAGAATATTTATCTATATTCATGAGTAATTTTTCTTGATTACAATGGATTATTTTGAGAAATTGGATTATTTTTAATGTCCTTGCAGTGAAACTAACTAATCATTTATTACAAGCTTGAAATAGTCTAATGGCAAGGAATAGAAATGAAACATCTACAGGACCTCCTTGGACTGAGTAGCTTACACAGGCAAAGTCACTAAAGCCTTTCAACCAACCCCGAATCTAAGTCCTGTAACTTCCATTTACATGCAAGAAAGGTAAAGATTCAGGCTACAGTGAGATGATTGCCACAAGTAATACAGTACATGTTACAGCCAAGATTCAAACGCTGGTGTGTAGTATCCCAGCACTTTAAGGAATACTCTGTGTTGTACCTTGTACTTTGATATAGGACTGTATCTGGATATTTCACAGGCTACCTCCCAAGACAAGTGTGGGAAAAACGATCGAGAAACAAAGAGCAATAGAGAAACTATTACTGGCATCAATAGGGGTGATCCAGAGATCTAACAAAAGAAGATTTGGGCTTCCTAGCAAAGTGTAGTTGGTGCAACAGAAGCTCATATAGAAGATCATAATGTAATTACCTGCTCATTAGCTATAATCTCCACTAGACAAGAAGCCCTAATGTGCCATCAACCAAGAGAATCTTCTTCCCGGTGCTTAGTGCTGGACACTGGCTAAAACAAGGCATTGGATGAATTTCCATGGAATTATAAAAAATGCAAGCAAAGAAAGAAAGATAATTGTCTAGAGAATGAAGTTTGATAATAAACCAACACAGAGAGGATTTGCGTTCATTCCAGAATCACTGCCCCTATAACTGAAAAATAAATCCAAAGGAACTTTACACCATTCTGGCTGGCAGAGAACATGGGAGTCAGTGAAAGGACCGGGACAACTGGGGATGTAAAATATGACTAGAGGAATGAGAAGAAATCCCCTATCCTAAGGCCCACATTAGAGAAGAAAACTAGTGAAGGGATTAGAAGAAAATCACCTAATGTTACACTTTAGGAATTTATGTTAAGAAACAATTCTTCTAAAAGAAATTATCTGCTTTCGTGTAGGTAAAACTTATCCAATATGACTTGTTTCAATAAAAATGCATCTGTCATAGAAAAATAGAATTCAATTTTTAATTCTAAATGTTCCCTGGTTCACGAGAGGCAAACCCTGTGACCTGAACCACGTGAGTGTGTCACAGTACTGCCGACTTGTGGCCACCAAGCTGAAATTCAGGGGCAGATGTGGGAGAAAGATAAACATTAGAAAAAGGAATCTGTAAAACTAAAGACTAAAAGCAAATGATTTGTTGTGTAGTTTATCATCATGTTTCTTAGAGAAGTTAAGTCTTCCTTAAGTTATAGAATTTCAACAGCTTATTTCTTCCATCTAATGTAACTGGGCATGCCTACCAGTACTCGTAAATCAAATCATAAGGACAGTAACGCAGACTTTTGTTTTTCAGATAATTATGTGATGACTGGCTCCATTTTAGACTAAAGTTTCAAGATCAAGTGGAAATATTCTTGGAATACTATATGGATATATAAATATAAAACTTTCTAAGTGTTTCCTTCAAAGTTAAAATATAGGTTTTAGTAATTGTTTAATGGAACAGTCAAAAATACAAAAAATAAAATATAGAAAAAAAGTACCACAGTTAACATTCAATCTCGGATGCAAATTTAAGAATGACTTAGGTGACTTTGCTTCCTATATATGTATCTCACTGCCAGATATTCTGCTTTCTAGACATTAACTTGGTTTCATATCACTGAAGTGAGTAAACTGCTAGTCACTGACACTTTAGTTTGAACTAGCATGGTATGATTGTTTCCTTCTGAAGAATTTAATTAGATCCATCTAATATGACTAGATGGAGGTTTTGACTAAAACTGGAAAATAAATCACCATGTTGTATCATTCTTCTCTGGGTTAGATATTCCTAGATAGGATGTTGTACTTTGGGGCTTTGGGGTTACTGAATAGAAGCACCAGACAAATACAAAGGACTTGATACCAGGATGTAAGTAAATAAAAAAGAACAAATGATACTAAAAATAAAATTCACTTCTTACTTTCAATATTGCCTACGAACTGCCATTTTTGTTCAGTGATGTTTATCTATGAAATAACCCCTTCTCTTTGTGCTGTCTCAAAAAGTTCTTCCTGGGACACTATCTTTAAAAATC
The DNA here is from genome assembly GCF_004126475.2 of Phyllostomus discolor. NCBI lineage: Eukaryota > Metazoa > Chordata > Mammalia > Chiroptera > Phyllostomidae > Phyllostomus > Phyllostomus discolor. The sequence continues at coordinate 127,238,329 of NC_040903.2, read as the reverse complement.
ATTACACTTATGTTTAAAAAATTAAGGTTCAAAAAACGCTTTTCTTAGTTAAAGAAAGGGCCACTTTTATGTAGGAATTTATTGAGTTTTTATTGCTAGTTTCAGTGTTCATAAGGTAGACCTCAAATCATGTAGTATCCCATTATCAGGATCCATAAAGATTTAAAAATATCACAAAGATAGAGGAAGGAAGAAAAGTAAATGTATGTTTTGCATAAGAGCAAGTAAAAACATCTTCAAACAATAAAATTTGTATTTAAAAATAAAATAAAGGGAGAAATATCTTCTGTATCTCAGAAGAATGCTAAGCAGGAAATAAATTTGATTTTGAGGGGGATGCCCAGGATAGCTCAATGAAAAATCTGTTTCCTTGTGGCTGAAATATGCTGCATTTTCAAGTCTAACTGCCAACGCAAGTTGTACTTGAGGACTTTACAGCCAGGTACAACCTCAGAAACATGTTTCTAAGATAAGCAGATCTCTTTTTATATTCCAAAACAATATAGGGCACAACTGGGGTAGTCATTAAAAAAAACTTGATGTTTGGAGTTCTACTTTAACTATGTGTGTTCTTAAATGTTATTTTTTTTCAATTCAGAAACTTGTATTTCCCTGTTGGTTCTTCATATCATTTTCCAGTCTTGAATTAATGGAGAACTTTATATTTGTAAAAAGAATCAAAAGTTCTTTACAATTGTGGTTAGTCACCCAAGAAATCTGGAGATAATTCCATTGAAAATAAGTTTTGTAAAATATACATTAAACAAAAAGTGAACTAAAGTTCCAATTTATCACACATTTCAATCCACAAAAATAAGAAAATACATGGAGTAAGCAAACAAATTGTTAACTACGATTTTAAAATGCCTTTTTCATTGCCTTAGAAGAAACTTAAATGCTAAATAATAATATAACCAGAAATTCAGGTTATTGTTTGGTGTTTATCATTTTAACTACAAAATATTCATATTTCCATTTATTGTCTGAAATTAACAAAACAGTCACCTTCCCCGCCCCCCCCCAAATTCTGGATTATCATGGGAAAACAGTCCAGCATCTATGACCATAAACAATCTGGGACAGAGAAGCCTGACATAATTTTAAAGGTGCTTTGGCATAAACATTGGATTGAGGGATAAATTAAGAAAGTCTAGGCAGATATAGTGAGAAAAGTAAAAACTAAATTGTTGAAATAAATTTTAGTTCTCTTTAGAGACTTATGTGTAAAGAGACCCTATGTACAAGGAGTTCGTTTAGACTCTTGAAAGTATACAGTTTCAGAGTCAGTTAATTGTAATAATAACTATATAGACAAAGTAGAAATTGCCATTGTTTTTAGAGGCTATTTTTCCCCTTTGAAGAAAATAAAAATAAAAATTACCCTTTGTTAATTTCAGGAAAGATCCTTTGGGAATGAATATCCTAGCCGTGACATCTTCTGCTGACAAGCATATAAAACAAAGCTCTCTCCTTCCTCTCAACTGGCAAACGCTCCTGAGCTTGTGCAGGAGGGAACGGAACACACACGCTGCACTTGGGAATGAAAGGTACAAGGCTTTATCAGAGTTCCTTCCAGAGATGGGATGAAACGTGAAAGTAGAGGAAAACACTTTCAAATGCTATAATTAATAATGCATAGGAAGGCTAACCAACGAAGAAAGCATGTTTTTATGAACTTACTATGGCTTGCAACGTAAAAGCACTCTTAAAAGTTACACATTATGACCCTCTGCATTAAGGATTCGTGGGTTTCATCCTTCTTAAACAAACAACACACCTCCAGAAAGATGGTGGAACTTTGCTCTGTTCCCAACTCTGGACTTCCTACAACTGAACTGGTTCAAGTCCCCCTCCTCACCTCGATCCAGGCACTGGGTGGGGGAAATAAAATAAAACAAGAAAGAAAAGTTATTTAGTCCAGACAGGCAAGGTCTTCGGATTTCTCATTAAACACCTCTCTATACTTTGGTCCCCAGGGGAACTAGAACGCTTTCTCTCCTGGAGGTTTGCGGTTTTTATCAGCCTAGCAGACAAGGGGGAAAGTGGGACAACCCTGAAGGAAAAAGGAGTCACCCCCCGCGTCCTAAAGTATTTGGAAGTGCTCTCTCGCGTCTGGCAGTCCGTGCTGGTGCAACTCCGCTGCCCTCCAGTGAAGTCCCAGAGCCGCCAAGTTTCAAATGCAGCGGAGATGGAAGCCCTCTCGCCCCGGGTTCCACCCGGAGCCCCAGGACTCAGTTCGCTGCAGGTTCTTACCGTGGACTTATCGGAAACCACGTTTCACCGTGGAAAGCCACAGGGACATCGCTGATGGTTGTATTCTCCCCAGGACTGCAGCGGTGTCCCTTTGGTTCATTTTTGTTAGGCATCGCCGTACAGTCCCCCAGCTGCGCGAATCTGACCCTCCAGCTCTCGAACTCGGCTCCGCCGCCTCCGCCAGGGCCCCGAAGACCTCCACGGAGGGCCCGGACGCTGGGCCTCCTTGGAGCGAAGAGGTGCGGTGGCAACTGCAGCCCCAGGGCCGTGCTTCTTCGGAAGGACGCGGCCAGGAGGGTTGCGGGGATTCCTGAACCCCGGACTGGACCCGGAGCCCAGCGGGCGTAGAGGAGAAGCAGACCAGAGGAAGGAGATGATACGAGAAGTAGCGCTCCTCGACTCCGGTTTCTTCCCGAAGGAGGCGGCTGTGTGTGGCTCCTGCTTACGGGTGGTTGCACGTGTAAGCACTTGGGTGAGCTCGTGGGTGTGCAGAACACGCCCCAAACCGGGAGAGCCCTACAGGTAGCTAAATGTGAGAGCGCCCGGTCCAAGGAGACCGCTAGCACGTGGCTTTACCACGTCGGCCAGGAAGAGGCCCTCATTAGCCAGCTTCCCTCTGCAACCCCCAACTTTTCCATTCTTTGGATTCAGGCTGGTGTCCGGGCGGTTTGGGAGGGATGGGAGCCGAGAGGGGTGGTGCTCTCTGGGAACGAAGACCACGTGCTGGTTAGTGAAAGGGTTTCTGGCTGCAGCAGAAAGGAACAGCCAGATTTCATTCGGGATTCCCGAGAAGCACTTTCCCGGCTGAAGGGAGTGAGACTAGGGTCGTGGAGAGTTGTGGCAGACGCAAAAAAAAAAAAAAAAAAAAGTTGAACCTTCCCGGCGGGGCCTTGTGTAGCCGTCTCCCCACCCCCTTTCTCTTTCCTGATTCAGACCCGTTTCCTGTCCCAGTGACCTTAATGGTCAGGCCTGGCCTATGATGGCTATAGGGCTTGCTCTCTGCCCTTAATATACTAAAATGTGGCCAACTGCAGCATTGGTACTGTGTGAAGCTGAGCTCTGATGATTCACAAATGCAAATGTTATATTTTAGCTTCCACTTCCAACTTATTTGTAAGCAAACCTACTATCTGATACACTACTAAAGGGATACTGGAAGCCAGTCTCAGGTGACTAGGATCCCAAGTCAGCAGCCCTCGGTCTCAGATCTTTCCGGCGTGTTATAACTAATGGCTTTTTTTCCACCGACATCAGTGGCTGGCTGCCCCGGTGCCAATCCCTTTATACCATAACCATGAGGCAGAGAGAGGTCAGCAAGTACCCCCTTGGAAGAGGTTGGGAACCTCCTGGAAGTTCGTCTCCTTGCTCCAGGTTTTCCGTCTTCTCCCCTCCCCCTAGTCTGCAACGCCCCCGCACCTCCCAGCCCCGGGACGTGCCGGAGCTGCGCCGGCCCTCTACCGCAAGCTGGGGTAAATCGCTCTGAACCTTCCCGGGTTTGAGCGGCGAGGATGGCGCGGCTGCCCCGGCACAGGTCTCGCCTGACTCTCAGTGTCTGGGCCATGCTGCAGCTCCAGTCTCTGTGGTGAGGGCCGGGCCCACGGCCACGCGCCCGCCACCGCCTCCATGCTGCAGCGTAGGACTCAATTTCTCGGGACTGGGCGGTAGCTGTTCCTGGAACACGCCGCGGCGCAGAGCCAGGGATCCAGACCCACCCTGGCCCGGGCCGCAGCCGGAACTGAGCTGACAACCCTGTGCCTGAGCCACGGACTCCCACCGGTGCCGCGTGCATCGGGCGCGGCGCTGTGTGCAGTGGCGGGCAGGAAGGTGGTGAGCGTGTGGAGAGCGGCCCGAATCGAGGACACTGTGTGTGCGTGCGCGCGAGTGTGCATGCGTTGCGCGTGGTTTTCCTTCTTACCTCGAGATGTGAAGGGTTTCGCAGCTGGCTGTTACCTTAGGATTCCTGACTTTTTGGAGATCTGGGCTTTGAGCACAACCTACCCACACAATCCATTTTGCACGGTCGGTTTATAGCAGGAGAAAAAAAGAGTAAGTGGACGGGGCCAGGGAAGACAAACGAAACCTTCTGGAAACACACACACACACACACACACACACGAGAAAGGAACAATGAAAGACCAGGGGAGATTTTCATAACCTTGCTGCTGGCCTTTCCGTTTACCGGAACAATTCTGAAGATCTCTTCTTCATTTCAAAGTCATCTTGGCATTTTTTAAAATAAACTGCTCTCCAGCAGTCCGGGTCTGTGTGTGTGCGTGTATGCGCGCATCTCTGGTGCTTTTGACTGTCTTTTATCCAACTGCCCAGAAGCAAATGTGTTAACTCGGCGGTGCCCCTCTATGCATGGGTTGTCTGTCGAAGAGGGCGGAGGACGCTCAAACCCATGTTCCCGGCTGGATTCGGAGCCGCTGCCTTGCTGTAAACCCCTGTGTGTGGATCACTTTCCCCACAGGCTTGGACAGCGCCAACATTAACCTGCTTTCAGGTACATTACAAGGTCAGTAGAGGGTCCTGCAGCGGTCTTGTTTCTGTGCATCCAGACCTTCCTGTCTTGGCCAGAAAGATATTTACATTTCGGTGCACATCATTGGAAGCCAAAAGTTCAGACCTTCGAGCTTGTGCTGGTTTCTGCACAAACAAGGTAAAAAGGATTGCTTTTAAAACTGCTTAACAAAATCCCTGACTCTTCCTCAGCCTTTTCTCAGCGGCTCTCTCCTCCTCGTCGAAATGTCACCAGCTCTTTGAATTACTTGGATTTGGGTTGGAGGAGGACTTGAAAGAAACGTGATCTACCGGCTATGCCAGACCACTTCCTTTGCTGCCTGTGGTCCGGTGGGCATCCCAGCGGATCGTGAAAAGGACCAGTCCCCTCCTTGTTGCCCCCTCCCCGTGTTGTGCTGGATGTGCGTGTGCAAGTGTGAATGCGAGTGCGCGCGCGCCTTGATGCGAGTGTGTGTGTGTGCTTGAGTGTGCGTGCGCGGCCGCCCTGTCTCTGCCCGCTCCCCGGGCGCAGAAACGCGGGTTTCATGGGGCGATCGCCGCGGATTCCCCACCCAGCGCGACCTGCAGGAAGCGGCGGCAGTGGCAGAAGCCGCCTCTCGGACTCCCTAGGATGCAGGTGCTGAGCTATGGCAAAAGGCAGCGAAGTGAGGAGCCAGACCCGCGTAAGACTGTGAAAGCCACCTGGAGCCACCTTGCCGGGATTGTACCTGCGGGCAGAAAGTCCTCCTACAACCGTCTTTTCCTCCAGAGGCACCAGGTAACAAGCAAATGAGTACCCGCCTCACCCAGTTTCCTTATGATCTTGTTTCTAGTGTCTTATCTGCATTGCAGGCTACTTTACTTATTAATGTTTTGAAAATCATTAAGAGCTGAGTATCCAAGGGCGTTCTGTGATGTTGCAATATAATTCTAGTAGGTGGAATATCAATCTATACCTGAGCACTTAACCTAGCAGTGAAATCTAAGGGAATATGGATACGCTCCACCCTAACTGATGTTTTTGGAAAGTGAGGCATGCTGAACCTATCTAAAGATGCCAGAGATTAAAATCTCGTATTTCCTTCAGGTTACGGTTGTCACAGACCATTTGGTATCCAACCCTCCCCAGACTGTGGACTGCAAGAGGGTGTTTGGTTTCCACCCATCGTTTTAGGCGAGGATCATTTTTGACCCTTCTCTACCTCTGGTGCCAGGTTGTTTTCTTTTCCTTATTGTAGCTGAGCTTGCCAGATTCTTTAGTAGTTGTAAATTGCACATCTGGAGACTTCAATCCCAAATGGAGTTTTTTTGGGGAACTTGCTTTGCATGGAAAGGAATTCATTGTCATGGGGCCGGGGTGGGGGGGGGCGGTTGTTGAGATAAGGGTTTAACTGTGAGGGTTTGCTTTTATGTAGCAAAATAGATGCACTAAAGAAGTCATTTGTATATATCTAGAGGAGCCAGGCTAAAATCATAACCACTACCCAAGCACCCTCCCCAGCTGTATTGTCTCAGTTGTGGAGAGGGGTTTGTGTGAAGTGTTTTTTCTTTTAATAATATGTATTTTTGAAAATTCTTGATCTACAAGGAGGGGGTGGATTTGTGACTGCCGAATTAACATATTCGGTCTCATGTTAAAATGGAGATTCCCATGGCAGGCTGAGGCAGAACAAATTTTGTGAACTTCCAAAGCCCCTCACCGTCACACCTTATTTCTCATTTCTTTTTCCAATCACCTCTGTGTCCCCTACAGAAAATTTCACTCCCTTCTGGAAGGCATTAGGATTAACAAGAGAGAGCACTTCCAAAGTGGCCTCATCAATGTTTTATTCCATAGTGAAGGTGGTCTGAATAATTCAGCTGAGGAGTGCTCGCTCGTCTCCCGCCATCCAGAGCTGCCTGATGGCTGCACCCAGGGGAGGGTTAGGCCAGGCCCAGCCCAGGGTGCCCTGCTCTTAGGAGACTGGCTGGGACTGCTCCCAGGGTTTCTCTTTGCTGAATCTGCTTAGCAAAGTGTGAGGGCGCTGCCTGCTATTTCTCTTCTCTCTGTGTTTCGATAGATATCAGTATGATGGCATTTGCAAACTGCAAGCTGGCCACTATCTTGCTGCTCTCCTTGGTGTGCCCGACTCCTCTGGAGTCTGGTTTCGGCTGCTACTGCAGCCCTCGCAGGCTGGTGGTGCTACAAGGCCATGTTTGCAGAGGGCTTGGGGGCTGGGCTCCTCCACTGCAGCTGCCAGGCCCTCGTTGACACTTTGTTGGGGCGGGGCTGGCAGAGCTCAGCGGGGGCCCCCTGGCAGACCACAGGCGCGTCGCGGCTGAGGTGGCCCCACGTTTATCAGGGAAAGGAGGTAAAGGGAGATGCATGGAAGTCGGTGATGTTCTGAGCCTGCAGCTTCCCCCCACACTTATAAATGAGTATTCAAGAACATAAAAGCAAAGCTTGCCGCCCAAAGCCGTTGATATTCAAGTACTGGAGGATTTCTCAGGATTCAAAACCTGGAACTATGTGCGTTTTTCGTAGATTTCCATCTGTCCTTTTCTTCTCTTCCCTCTTGCTCTCCTGGTTTCAATCAGCTCATTTATACTTCGCCTTTACCCTTAGTTGGATTACCAGTGAAAAGACAACTGAGAACCACCCCCTTCACCCCATGCCCAGTAAACATTAAGAAGATAGGGCTACTCAAAAGACAGATTTGCACTGTAACTTCAAACTTCAGAGAGAACCAAAAAACAGATATACAGGGTAACTCAGCTTTAACAGAAAATAAGGTCTACACTCTACCTTCTGAAGATTCAAAAAGAAAAGGGTACTACTGCCTGCATGAAACTAAAATAGCTGGGAATTAGGAAAAAATTAGGTGAAAATTTTTCTCTTATTTTTTTTCTTATTTAGTGAATTTACTGATATTTCTCCTATCACTCAGAAAATCCTACACAAAAAAATCTGAGTTGTGCATTCTAGAAATCTGATGAGGACATATCTTTGTCCCCCAAATTTCTCAGGAAAATTATCACAACAAAAAGTATATCATGTGCAATATTTGCTAACAAATAGGGCATACCTGTTTAGAGGGTGCCCAAGAAACAAGGAGTGTTGGCAGAGAATATAAGTACTTGGGAAAATAATGTTTTCCCTATCTCCCTCCTCATTTCACTTCCTTTTTTTTTTCTTTCTTTTTTGGCCTTTTCTCAGCAAAGATTTAGTGTTTTGCAGGTTAAGTCTTGTCCTAGTACCCTCCCTCATCTTCAGGGGGTTAGGTGAAATGTTCTAACCAAAAAGATCTGCTAGAATTGAGTTTCATGTATAGAAGTTCCTTTACCAAATGGATGTTTCTGCCCCCTGTTCTTCTCCGTTGTATGGAGACACAGAGATGTGCAAACCGGTTTGTAATTGAGTCCACAGTGTTTGTTAAGCATTGTACTCAGAGGTGGTCTGGCTCATTAATCTGTTAACACTGTCAGGTATTGATAGGAAATTTCCTAGCAAAATCTTCCTTCCTCGTAAGCCCTCTTATGTCACTATTAAGAGGGACAGAATAATAAAGTCAGGACACCCATAGGAGCAGACATGAACATATATGCAAGGGAAAAGAAGTTGTCACTTCACTCCTATCCCTAGACCATTTCTCATAGTCATTTTCCCCCTTTCTTTTTCAAGAAGGGAATGACCTTGAGCAACACTCGTCTGCAGTTTTTTGTGCTTCACAAACGTCTTTTCCTCCCTCAATCATGTGATGTATACATATATCAACACACACACCCGCCTCATTTATGAAATATGAGATTTCTGTGCTTGTGTGTTTGGGGGGCAGTTATCGAGCTATATCTGACAGATACCAGCCAGAGGTGATTTTCTTTCCTTTTTCTGAAGAGGGGATAGCAACAGCTGTGATTACTTGAGGGGAAATTGCCCCACCCTTACCTCCTCTTCTGTTAATTTTGTCTCCTCTTGTTATTAAATGTATTCTTAGTGTTAAAGCAGCATCTTGTTATGGCATTGCTGTTTAAATGACCATCATATGTTATATCTGCCTTTTATCTTTTCATTAATGACTATTAACTCCCTTGGTTCATTTAAACCAGTGGTCTGTTTCCTCCTGCTGCTTGAAGAAGCACTTTTGGCTTCTTAGTTTTGCTGAGTTTCCTAGCTGGTGAAATTAGGATCTTGCTTTCTGCTGATACTATTGCTGTGTTGTTATGTGGTTTGGGTGAGATGTGTGCAGTTACCTAACAATGTCCCTGCTTCTACATGAAACTACTACATAATAGCTCATAACTACTCAGTTATTTCAAGATATATTTATAATAAATAAATATTTGTAGTAAGTTTTTTGGTGCCAATTTTGGAGTTAGAGGAAAAAGGCTACTTGAAACTTTCCAAACGCTTAACTGTCTAATCTATTAACTAATTTCAGTGATTTTTATTTCCTCTTTATCCAGAAATGTAGTATATTGGCATTACTTTCAGAGTTCTGTGTTTAATGTAATCTGTTCTAGGTTTTGTGTTTCATTGAAGTATAAAGATATACATTTAAGCTTTTAAATAGGTGTGATTGTGACCTCGTAGAATGTGTGACTAACAGAGAATTTTGCTAAATCATTCCTTTGACACACGTGCATAGCTTTGCCTTGTTCAGTAGATCTAGAGAGTAAGACTATGCATTATGTTTCACAGCCCACATTTTTATTCCTGTGGCATCCTTTAATCATTGAGGACTATTTAAAGGCTAAGGCAGGCTAATTTGTCCATTACATGGTGTGTTCATGGTGAAATTAAGAAATATTATGTTTATAAGTATTGAAGCTATTCTGGTTAGAGGTGAATCATTTTTATTATATTCCATCAATATAAATTGTATGCAGTTATAAAAACCTAAATTTTATGTAGGTGTAAAAAATAAAAAATATAAGAATTTAATTCGGAGATAAGATAGTTATTGCTATATTTAAGGTTTTATATCATAGTTTTCTGAGAGACACTATTCTGATAGATAGGGTGGTATTAACTGAACTATGACATAATTTAATACTAATAATTAAGGTAGTTAGTTAGCCTGTGGTAGAATATTACAATAGAGTTGCATGGTTACATAAATGCACTATCAATTTACTGATACCAAGTAAATTGCATGAATAGGCTTTGTTATTCAAAATACAAACTATTTTTGTAAGATTTCTCAGAAATTTTCTTTGACTCTTAAGTTACAAACTTGGTCACATTGGGAGGAAAATGCCATTTGACCAATTTTAGTTTTCCTTGAAAATATATTTCTAATAGAATAAATCCATTTAATCTTAAATCTCATGTCTTCTTTTCTTTGTGACAGCATATATGTAATTCATTGCTTTAAAAACCTTCCAATGAAATATATCGAAATTGGTATTATTAGAATCATGGTGAAGAACAATTGTAGAATTGCCATTGAATAATGGATCTATTTTAGATTTTATAAGAAAAAGGTTCTAAAAGAAGTACAATAATAAGATACAGAAAGTTATAGGATTTTTCCCCCAACTCTAGGAACAATTTCTTAATTCGTAGTAAAAGAATGAAAGAAACCACTAATTAGATCAATATATACACTCAATTAGAACCAGTATATTTTACCAGGGATAGAAGCAAGAACTGCATTGTTGAAGTTACTACACACACATTTTCACTCTGCCTTGGTGTTTCTTTTGAGGAAATGATAAAGAGCCCTAGAGGACACACTCCAGTTGCTATCTGGATTCCATTCTCCACATTGGCTTCTCATTTCCTGTCTTAAAGGAGGTTTTTCATGAATCTCAATAGTGTCACTTCCAGAGTTACAAGATGTTTGCCTTAAAGTGATTTCCTAGTGAAAACATATCAACTCTGTAATCATAAAAACTAACTTTCTCTATTTTCTTTAGAAGTACAGGCTGTGGGATATTTCTCAGTAATTATTTTTGTTATTTTTCCCATGGTGTAAAAAATAGGTTATGAAATGATTTATGTGCACTTGTTTTATCCCTGCTAAGACATTTGCATAGCAACATCAAAATGCATGCAGTTTATGTGGCAACATTGAACACAGTGCTGAGTGGTATGGAGGCTTGTTCCACATGGACAGAGGTTGTTACATCACTAATATTTACAGATACTTTAGTTAGGAATGCCTCATTTAGTAGAAATGTGCCTACCTAGACTTTGAAAATTTGGGGTAATTTATAGGAATTATGGAGGGTACTTGTCACGTATTGATTGTTCTAATGTTAGGCACTTTAACAACATATAAGTAGACATTGGATCCTGACCTCAAGGAACTTGTTTTCTTAGTGACATGGAAGATAATATAAACAAATTCATAAGCTTGAAAGTAACTGGTATATTTAATTCTATGTTGATATTTTGTGCTTTTTAGTAGAAGAGAGGGGGGACTCAGGAAATCATAATTGTGTGTTGTGGAGGATGATATGCACAGTGGTTAGAAGCTCAAACTTGGGGATTTCACAGATTTGTGTCTCAGGGCTGTGTAACCTTGAGCAAGTCTAATAACCTCTTTGAGACTTAGTGTCCTCACCTCTAAAATGAAGCTAATAATGAAAGATACTTAGCAACCATCATCATCATCGTCACCATTATCATTATCATCTCAGCATTAGCTATCATGAAAGTAAAGGGGAAAACTAAAGAATGTAGTAAATGGATGACTTAAACGTCTATCTTTGGAGACTCATAGACTCTCAGGGTTCCAAGGAATGCTAAAGCCAAACCAGGGGTCACATTGCCCAGTACCTTCAGACACGAAGCAGAAGATGTAAAGCTGGAAATCTGACTGGGTTTAAGAAATTGTAGGCTCTAGAATCTCTGGTACACTGGAGAGTGAAAGACTTACCCATGACATTAGATTTCAAATTCATTTTAACCCTTGTTGGGTCTGGTGTTGCGAAACTTTGGTGTTATTCTGATATATGTTCACTTTAAAATTTTCTCTAAAGCATTCCTGCTAGTTGATTATCTTGGCTAAGCTTTAGTACCTTCAGTGATTCTAAAATCACTCCACCTAGAATAGAATACTCCATTTTTGAATAGGCATATTATAAAATTTCTTTTTGGTGTTAAGCCTAAAATCTGGCATCCTGTGGCTTGTAATTAATATCAATATGGAAGGAGGGGCACACAATAAGTCTAATCTCCAATGACAGTATCTCAGATATTTAAACTGAGTTACTTGAGATCACCAGCCCATAATTGCTCTGCTTTTGATGAACATAACTCTGGACCCAAAGTGGTCATGATTTCAAACCCTTATTACCTTTTACATGCAATAGATTTCAGCTGTATTGTCTTCATCTACACTCTCTTCTAGATGGACTTCAGGATTTTGCCTCACTTTTCACTGAGGTGTGTTGCCTGTTCCAACACACTCCATGGGATGACTAGTGTAGAGTTGAGCAGGGTCATTATTTCCTTATTTTTGCAACAGAGAAAGCAGGTGCATGCTGTAACTCTCCATCTGCACTCATGTGAATATTACTACTTAATCAATTACTATTTACCTTTCAAGACTGGACAAGACCTTGGAGTCCTTAACATGCCTCTGGGATGTCACAACTCGTCAGTTCAAGCTTGGTCACAAGATTAAGGATATTTTCCATTCTAAGTCTAAACACTAGTAAAGATATTGTATAAACCAAAAATAATTTTAGACTAGAATAAAGAATAAAAAGCATTTATTTGGTTAAAAAGGACATACAGCCCAGGAGACACAGATTCAGGTAACAACTTAAATTAAGGAGGTCATCTTTTATAGCAGAAGTCCCTGCCCAGGTTCTCAATTAGTTTCATTTTATGTAAATGAAGTTTCTCAGTTGTGCAGTTCTGATTGGACAGGGAAGGTTTCATTTTGTTGGTATAAAAACAAAATGAGTGTTTTCCTTCAATGGTTGACTCAAACATTATAAACAAGTGAGGCATATTGCAGGAAGCTGAGAGTTCAGTCTGAGTTTCTTCCTGGTATATGCATGGAACCCCTGCCAGCAAATCACTACTAGACTCTTATTATTCATAGAACTTGGGATTGGTTGACCATGGAGAGTCCATCTTAACAGATAAATTTCTTCTCGGGGTTCACATCAAATGAATCTTCTCAAGGTTCATATCTGAGACTACTTTCTCAGTATTTACATCATGATTTGTTCCTATGATGAAATTATTTAAATCTTTTCTACTCAATATTGAAAGAAAACTAACATAAATTGTAATAATCTTGTTCCTAATAAATACTAAAATGAAATAGAACAAGGTAAGATTAGTGGATTTTACCTCATCCTAAGGTGATGGGGTGGCTGCCTTATGGGCTCTCTGATCTAGATAATAACAACTCAGGCCTTTTCTTTGATTCCTTTAATAAACATATATTCAGAATTTAATGCATGCTGAATTCTACTCACCATTTTTCCTTTGAGGCACAAATACCAAAAGGCTTAGATGCCACTCTGAGGAATCTGCAGCTGTGAACAGATATTCTTCCAGAAGGGCAACCCTAGGCCTCAGTCAGGATTGATAACATTCTCACATCTTTACCTTTTAATTTATTTACTCTTAAGCCTAGATGTTACTTAGTTCCATTATGTCCTCCATTTTGTAATAAATTGACAATAACACTCTTAGCAGCTTCTCCAGCCTCCATATGAGGTTGCCTCATTACGCACAAGGGGAAAAATAATTTGAATACAGAAGGAAATGACAATAAAACTCCCTTTATAGGGTATACTTGCAGAATGGGTCTTTTAGTTATCAACATTCTTTATAATCTTGACTATTATTCTTTTGAGGCATTATGTTTAAAATTTTTTTTAAACTTTACTTTTAATGTAAGTGCTACATTATTAAAATTGACACACTAATTCTAAACATAGTTATCGTTCTTTTACTGACTTCAGGTCTTTATTGTATGTTAGTGATTACAAAATGCTCCCAGGGATCAACCCGTGACATGTTTAAGACAGTTTGTACTGAAACCAAATTTTCCCCAACTTTTCTTTCCCATCTATCTCCTATGTATGAGTTTTCTTTGATTTATCCTTGTTCTGTTTTAGCTAATTTTTCTTAATGGTCCTGTTTTCCTTTTTAACTCACTAATAGGAACTTATTAACAAAATAACAAGATCCTTAGATAGCTTGTGAAAGGAAGAACCTGAGGATGAATAAAGTTCTAAGACCTCTTCTACTGAGGAAAGCACCTGAGTTTTCCATCAAGTACTTCATGTGGAAAGCACTGGAGATGCTGAGAAGTGTTAATTGAATGATATAGAGTAGATGAGGGTCAGCAGCAGCAGCAGAATCTTCCTCATTTTTTGAGAAGGTATCCTGTGCTGGGCAGACACTGATGGTTTTCACTTTCCTCTAAACCGTAGAATAACTGTATAGCTCAGGGATGCTTATCGATATTTTTAGAGGAATGAGTTGGAGCTGAGGGCAGTTAATTTACTTGTCCGTGATTATATGACTAATAGATGATAGGGCTAAAATTCAAATCCAAATTTTTCTGATTCTAAAAATGATGCTATGACTACTGTACTTAGATTTCCCCCTTTTCCTATGCCTTATGGCTGTTTTTTGTTGATTATTTCATAAATGTGTTTTAACCTCCTTCAAAGTGGATGGCCATCCTCTGAATATGTACCTCATTCTTAATTTCTTTCCTCTTTATGATACTTTATGAATTCCATGTTTTATATTTAGAAGTTTATGAAAGACTATGGTTATCTATTGGAGGATTCTATAGCTATATGAGAAGGAAGTGTTGAATCCTGATTCTGGAATATAAGAATATATTGGCTTTTGGTTGTTTTGTTTTGTTCTTGTGTTTATTTTTTTCTAAATTAGACTGTGTGATGTTGGGTGATTTACTCTAATTACCAATTCCCCTCTGCAAAGGGGGCTTGCAAGCCATTGTAAACTGGCTGATATGTCTTAGGGGATTAATAAATAAATGTTCCCTTGAGCACTTTTCCTAGTGCTCAAGGATCAGAGAATTCTTTGAATGGTAATTCTTTGGATGGAACTTGGAGAGCACACTATCATTAAACCATTTACATTTATCTCATTGTGCTCTTCATTCCACTCTCCTCTCACACCCTTTACCATGGGGATTATGCAGGCTGACGTTGCAGCCCTTACTGAGACTTTATCCTCAGTCACCTCCTCCATTTGGGACAAAGCCAGAAAAAAAGTCAAATAAAAACTCATTTTGTCACTTCTATTTCAGATTCCTCTGCTATTACCTTAATGACAGAGAGGCCTGACAGCCAAAAAAATCTCATGGCTAATTCTAGAAATATCTGTGCCAGAACAAACCACTTCTAGATTAATCCATGTGATGTGTTACCACCTGTTATGTACTTTCTTACCTCCACTGGAACATTCAAAATGCCCACAGATTCATTGTATGTCTTCTCATCAAAAGTAGGTATCTGTCTCTCTTCTCCTTGAATCAGGACTGGCTTTGTACTTGCTTTGCACAATAGGTGTGACAAGAGTAATGTGGTATAACATCTAAGCCGAGACCACATATCCTCTGCTCTTGCCCTGTTGGAAAACTTTAACATCATGTGCAGAAGCCCAGGTTTTGCTGCTGGAGACAGTGGCCTATCCGACAGTCTGCACCAATGGCAGGACATGTGCATGAGGCCACCTGATACTATTCAGATACAGTTGAGCTGCCAGTAATTAAGTCACATGGGTGACCCCAGATTGGACAAGCAAAAGAAACACCTTAAACTGATGACCCACAAATCATGAAGGTATAAAATGGTTATTACTTTAGGCCACTAATTTATAAGGTAGGAATAAATAATTGAGATATCCCTCTTGGGTGATGGGACATGGCCACTCACTGTGCCTATTTTGGCACAACCCTGCCTCCATTTTTAAATATTTACATCAAATATATGTTAAATATTTATTGTATTTACACATGCTGCCTGTATATCCATGGATACATGGATTTTTGAAGAAGAATGTATTATTTTCTTAAATAATACAAATCAGCATTTGCTGATTCCTCAAATGTCTTCAATTTCCTCAAAATGCTTTCTCCTAAGATATTTCCTAATATATCTGAATGTAATTTTGATTCACCTGTTTTCTTCTCTGCCCACTTATTACTGCATTATAGAAGCTTCCCTGAAAGAGTTATTCCCTTATGCAAGTGATCATGTCATTCACCTAAAGCCCAAGGAAGAATTTGTGTTTATTTTTTCAAGTTGCATTTGGGCTTGGTTTAGTTCAGAGTGATATTTTGCCATTTCTTCAAGATTTCATTTTATTCTCAATTATGTTTCAGTGGTTCGTATTTACTATTCATTTCTTCTGTAAATTAAATCTAGATTGCACAATTACTTTATTCTGGGACTTCCTGTGTACCTTGTTTTATTTAATAATGTCTCATTTATGTATCAAATTACTCTGCAGGAATTTGGCATACTGTTACAGGTATAATAAGGTGTAGGATGTAGGCCATGGAGTAGTACAATTATAATATTTTTGTAACATTATGATTACTATTTATTTGCAAAAAATGCATAATTACAAAATAAATACAATTAAATTCAGTGCTTTTACTTTTAGTAAGAACTTACATTTTTGAGGGGTTACATGGGAATGCATATCATAGTCACCTAAATATTATCTACCAAGACTTTTTTATGGATTTGAAAGTCTCCCTGAAATATATTGAAAATAAAGTATTTTATTTACTTTTTTCTGGCTTCTCATAATGTAGATTTAGAGTTTAATATAAATAAGGTAATGTATATTGTGCTAGTCATTTGAAGTTTCTAGTGAATTCCAAAATAACCAAGTATACATTCCAACTGCTGCATGCTGCAATATACATTAACATTAGTTTTCTTAGCATGAAAAATATCAATTTTCTCATCTGAAAAATAAGGCTGATGTTGATGTCCCAAGGGACTGTCATAAGGCATAAGTGAAATAATGCTTCTCAGCATTTCATATAGTGACTGGCAAATAATAGAGTGTTTAAACAGCACTGGCAAAATATATGTCCTTATATTTTATATATCGGAGTGTACTAATTGGTCTAAGTAGATTGTCAGCTTGAAAATCACTTTTTACTTTACTCTGTGGAGACCCCAAGATTAAAAAAATCTTCTAAGACAATGCCAAGGCAATACCTTTCTTTCCCATATTCGTTGGGAAAGAAAAGTATTTATTTAATTCAGGATCTAGAGTAACTAAATATAGGTAAACTATCTGGAGTAATATTTTAAAAGAAACATCTCAAATAAAGCATGACCTTTAGAAAATGATTAGGAAGACTGAAATTAACCATTATCTAAAAAACTATCTAATATGTAGTATCAATCCAGCTTGTTTATTTTTTATTTTTTTTATTTTAATCATTGTTCAAGTACAGTTTTCTCCCTTTTACTCCCATCCCAGCCCACCCACCCAACCCTCCCCATTTCCCTCCCATTACCACCCTCCCCCTAGTTTTTGTCCATGTGTCCTTTAAATTTGTTCCTGTAAACCCTATCCATTCTCCCCTGAAATTCCCTCTTCTCTCCACTCTGCTAACTGTCAGTTTGTCCCCTATTTCAGTGTCTTTGACTATATTTTGCTTGTTTCTTTGTTTTGTTGTTTAGGTTCCTGTTAAAGGTGAGATCATATGGTATTTGTCTCTCACTGCCTGGCTAATTTCACTTAGCATAATGCTTTCCAGCTCCATCCAAGCTGTTGCAAAGGGTAGGAGCTCCTTCTTTCTTTCTGCTGCATAGAATTCCATTGTGTAAATGTACCATAGTTTTTTGATCCATTCATTTACTGATGGGCATCTAGGTTGCTTCCAGCACCTAACTATTGTAAATTGTGCTGCTATGAACATCGGGGTGCAAAGGTTCTTTTGTATTGGTGTTTTAGTGTTTGTTTTTAGGATATAGTCCCAGCAGTGGAATTGCAGGGTCAAAAGGCAGATCCATTTTTAGTTTTCTGAGGAAGTTCCATACTGCTTTCCATAGTGGTTGTACCAGTCTGCAGTCCCACCAACAGTGCACTAGGATCCTCTTTTCTCTACAACCTCTCCAACACTTGTTGTTTGTTGCTTTGTTTATGATGGCCATTCTGTCTGGTGTGAAGTGGTATCTCATTGTAGTTTTAATTTGCATCTCTCTGATAGCTAGCAATATTGAACATCATTTCATGTGTCCTTGGATTTTCTGTATGTACTCCTTGGAGAAGTGTCTGTTCAAGTCCTTTGCCCAATCCAGCTTGTTTAGAGTTTTAAAATTATACAGTTGGGTGTATATTTCTTTTGAAGAAAATTAAAAACACAAAAGTTAGGTAAAATGCCTTGGAAAGGGCCTGTATGTGCAACATTAGCTTTATGACAAATTTGCTTTATATGTTACATTATATGTTCATCAAATTCTGGAGAAAATGAGTAACTTTCTTTTATTTCTGTCTGGAAAAATTGATTTTATAGTTCTTTGGACTAATTGGTGCCAAGAGGTCTTTTTTAAATTCATGGTAATCTCTTTAATAGTTCTAGCACTTCTTTGAATATTTTTTTTAAATTGAAAATTAAAATAATCTCCTGGCTGGTGTAGCTCAGTGGGTTGAGTGCAGGCTGTGAACCAAAGTGTTGCAGGTTGGATTCCCAGTCAGGGTACATGCCTGGGTTGCAGGCCATGACCTTCAGCAACCGCACATTGATGTTTCTCCCTCTCTCTCTCTATCTCCCTTTCTTCCTTCTCTAAAAATAAAATAAAATTTTAAAAAATCTTAAAAAAAATAAAAAACCTTTAAGAAAATTAAAATATTTATCTAAGTACCCATATAAGTATGTGACTATTTTATTGGGATCAAAATAAATTGATGAATCAACTTTTGTAATTAATGCCCAAATTTTTCTAATGTATGTGGGGAAATCATTTCTTCAATCTTGGGTGATATCTACAGTATTACAATTGAAAACATGCAATAAATCATTGTTTCTAAATTATCTATGTTGAAGAAAGCATATTCAAAAGCAATTTTAAAGGAAAACAGGGAATTGTAGTGAAATCATTCTTGGTACAAAATGTATGCTTAGGAGGTGTTTGAATATGCACATGTACATTTGTTCACAAATACAGGTTTTAGAATGGGCTCTATAGCACTCAAGTCTATGTTTATAAATAATAGAAATGTTTCACTTTCTATAGTCACTTCCTGTATATCAGTGTTTACATTGTAATTTTAACATTTGAACATTTGGGGATTCCATGGAAAGAGAATAAAAATCATTAGTTGTGAAATGTATATAAAAGAAGCCTTTGGAAAACAATGCAACGTTTGTAGTGTCATTGTGATTGCCTATCCTGTCTGTCCACTTATTCTCTCTAAAAAAGACAATCAGTATTGGAAATGGGAGGTATCAACTCTTTCAAACTGATTCAAAACCCATATTACAGAATTTTCCTAGATGGGGTAATAGGTTTTGTGAGATTCAGCACCTCTTGGTGGGGAAAACCCATGTGAGAGAGCTGAATTTAAATGGAGTTACTATTCCTTCTTGCTCAATTGGTGCTATCAATAACATTTTAAAGATGTTTTACCATTGTAATTTGAAACCGTATATTGATTATAGGGCAGTCCAGGGAGGAGTTGAGACCTGCAGTTGAATAATGTTTAAAAGAGTGAGACAAATGCAGTGATGTGATGGTCCTAAGCTTGTCTGAGTTCAGGTTGTATTACAGCACTTTGTAGCATCAAGTTTTTGGTTTTAACACTTTGAGTTAAGCCTGGAAAACAGAGTTGTGTCACTTAGGACTCATTAATCTGTAGGTGGAAAACCCAACCCAAATTGGCTCAAGCACAAAGGAATTTGTTGGTTCACACAGCCAATAGCATAAAGCAAGGCTATCTTCAGATATAGCTCGATTCAGGGTTGAAGTAATTGAAAAATTGGGATCCAACTTTCAGCTCTCTTTCTCTCTGTTAATTATTTTTTTCTGAAGTGGAAGGGTAGATCACTGTGTTTTCACGTGATCAAATCACTAAAGCCAAAGGCAGAAGGTGAAACATAAAGACAAAGAGGGAGAACGAAAAGAGATGGTGGGTAGAGCGGTGAACTGCTTCCTGAAAGTCTGAACAAAGGTCTTTCACTGGTTCTTTTCAACCCTAGTTGTTTGGTGTTCTTTTAACATTTCTAAACATGGAACTTGGTTAGAAGGAGTCAAACAACTCTTTGGTTTATTTATCTCTTCCTTCATCCTATCCTCTTTCCATCCTTCCATCTCTCCTTCCTTTTCTCTTTCAGAATTATTTTCCATGAAGAGTCACTCTCTAGTTCTCCATGTGGAATTATAAAACCTATATAACTTTAGTGAAATTTTAATATTTTCCTTGATAGTGAGTGTTTCCTGCTGTAGAGACAGAAAATAATTTTCTTTCTACCTTGTCTAGTTTTTTGGCTGAGATCCCCACCCTTGTGATAAAAGTACAGAATAACAAAAAACAAACAAACAAACATAAGCTTAATAATGTATATGTCTCCTGTATATATGGAAGATACCAAGGAAAACTGAGTAACTCCCCAAAATGGCCCAAGCCTTCACCTTACCAGGGAGGACACAAAGAAAACCAGACTTATCTTCTGAAGGGCAGGCCCCTTGTGCTACAAGCTTCTCCCGATAGGTGAGTGTTCTAGGAACCCATCTGCATCAGTGAACCAGCTACTGTCATTGTGAGAGGCTGCGCTGGGCTTCAGTGAATTTGTTTTGGAGACTCTGTCAACATTTTGCACATTTTATGATGGGTGATTTACAAGTGCAGCTGCCCACCCTGTGCTGAGTATTCAGCATTTTTTCACCAAAAATGGCATGACCCCACTCTCCACTCTCCCTATTCACTCACTCTCTCCCTGCCAGCAACTTTTTTTTGTTTCCCTAGATGAAAAAAGTCCTCAGAGGGAAATGGTTTGCCAATGTGGAAGAGGTGAAACAAAAACTGAAGAAGCACTAAATTTAGCATCAAAATCAACAAGTTTAAAAACTGTTTTGAGCAATAGAAAAAACATCTCAATAGGTCTATTGAATTGAATGGAGAGTGCTTTGAAGATGATTAAAGTTTAAGCATGTAAGAATAAATACACAATTTTTTATGAATAAATCTTGGGTTTTTTTTGGCCCTGCCCCATACATACCATCTGCAGCTAAAGAAAAAAGAAGATGTTGGAGGGGAGAGGGTGAGGGAGGAATTATGGAACACAATCAAACAAAGCACCTAAATCTGGTAGTTATACAGATTTAAGTGCCTCTCCATTGTGAAGTTTCTAGACATTTAGTCATTCTCTTCCTGGTACAGAGAGGAAGACATCCTTACAAATGGAATTTCTCTTAAAAATGATCAGCTGATGGGTGTGTGGGCTGGGATGGGAGTAAAGGACAGAAAACTGCACTTGAACAGTGATTAAAATTTAAAAAAATGATCAGCTGAAAGTAACCCTTAAGCCAAAAAGGCATATTTTGGGGTAGTAAATTCTGCATTCTTTCACTGCTTAAAGACTTCTTAAACAAATTAAAAGTGGTTCAGACATAGTCTTACCATAAAATATTTGAAATGAGTAGATCTAATATAATTTAGCTACAAAGAAAAGTGTATCTCCCTATCATTGAGAAATTATCACCTTAAAATCATTGACCTTAAATAAATAGATAACCAGATATTTGTCTAGGAAAATGGGTTTATTCAAGGACAATAAAGAATTGTAATTCAGGACATTTGTTCCGATGGCTAGCCACCTGTAAGTCCATAAAACAAAGGAATGTTGCTTTACAAAGGAGAGGGGGAGTTCAGAGAAGTTTTTGTAAACAAAGGGGCCTTTGGAGGAAACTGGGAGTTGGAAGTTAGTAGCTTTTCACTGGTTGAGGGGTTGCCAGGCCAGGAGAAGATCCTCATTCTTCCTGCTGGAATAATGAAGTACAGAAACATCTTTTTGTTGGATATGGGGAGTACCGTCACTTCCTTTCTGGAGTGCATGTTGGGACTTGAGAGGCCCCCCCAACTCCAAATTAAATGAGGCTTTTCTTTATTAATCTTCACACTGTGACAGAACAGTAAGAGACTATTTATATATATACAGGCATGTCTCACTTTATTGTGCTTCACTTTATGAGCTTCACTAATACTGTCTTTTGTATTTCTTCCAAATTCAAAGCAAGACCCTCTACCAAAAGAGGTTATGATTTACTGAAGGCTTTGATGATTGTTAGCATTTTTTAGCAATAAAGCATTTTTAATTAAGGTATGGACATTTTTAGACATAATGCTATTTCACATTTAATAGACTATAGTATAGTGTAAGCATAACTTTTATATGAACCAGGAAACCAAAAATTTCATGTGGCTCCCTTTATTGCAATATTCACTTTATTGCTGTGGTCTGGAACCAAATGCACAATATCTCTGAGGTATGCCTGTATGTGTATATATGTGTATGTGTATGTGTGTATACATGTGTAAATATAAACATCTATATAGGTGCATTTATTTTTTAAATAAAATATTTATATATAGACTATATGTTATACTGTTTGTAATTATCACACTTCAAAAGAGCAAATAAATTTGAATCTAAATGGTATGGAAAATCATTTTCTAGTCATTTGAAATAAAATCTAGTGAGACAAACCTCACCTCTTCACAAAACCACATCAAAATTACAACTGCAATATAGAACATCCATCACTAAGAACCATCAGAAATCTAGTTGAATGGAAGTCTGACAACTACAGAATTAAAGAAACCACATCTATCTAGACTGGTAGGAAGGGTGCAGATGCAGAATGGGCTGGTCCCATACCCGAGTGTGGTGGATGATAATTCAGGAGGGAAATCTCAGGAGTGAAGAGCCCCAGCTCCACATCAGGGTCCCCTAGCCCAGGGTCCCAGTGCCAGGAAGGTAAGTCTCCACAACTTCCAGCTGCAAAAACCAGAAGGGACTGAGTCAGAGGAAGAAATTTCTGGGGCTCCAAGCAGTACAACCTAAAGAACCCTCACATGGACTTACCTACTCAGACCCATTCCCTCTGAGCTCCAGTACTGAGGTGGCAGCTTGAAAGGCACCCCTGGTATACAGGGAGAAACTGAAGTGTCTGGCATGAAGGTGGACAGAGGTCATTTCTCTATTCTAAATCCTCCCTGCAGACAGCTGGCAAGCTGGTGCCATATTTGAGACTCTGTCAGTCTGGCTAAGATTCCTTGACCCATTTTAGAGATCCCCAGAAACTCCAACCCACCCAAGTTGCTTTTCCATATGAATGGTTGGTTGTGGCTCATGGTTCACAGCTACCTAAATCCTATCAAACAAGAAACAGCTGGGCCCAGTGAATCCCAGGCCTGGCACTAACAGCAGCCAGCCTAGATTCACAGATTGGCTTTGCCTGGGAATCTCCAAGCCCAGCACAAGTATCAGCCATCTCAGATTGCTTTATAGCTCAGGCAGGGTGGCCCGAGGCAAAACACAGATGGGGCTGACCTTGGCCTGCACCTCCCAGGAAACCCCAGGGCCAATGCTCCCAGTGGACAGCTACAGACCACAACACAGCACGGCCACTTTGCCCCTGAACAACCAATCCTCCAAGAAGGGTGGAAGTTGGTGGTCAGTGGCCACGGCCAGTCCTTGTAGCTGACTTTCCAGGGTAAATCCCTCCTATTGATCTGCCAATAGCAACCAAGGCTTAAGTACAAGAGGTGGGTGTACTCAGCCCACAAAAAGGGCACACCTCTAGTACCCAGGTAGGGTGATAGGGGAGGCTGTGCCATTGGACCCTATAGGACACCTACTATATTAGGCAACACTACCAAGAAATGGAGTCAAAGCAGCTCTACCTACACACAGAAACAAACACAGGGAGGCTGCCAAAATGAGGAGACAAAGAAACATGGCCCAAATGAAAGAACAGATGAAAAACTCCAGAAAAAGAGATAAATGAAATAGAAATATGCAATCAGATGCAGTGTTAAAAACACAGGTCATAAAGATAGGGAACTTTGCGAGGACCTCAACAGCATAAGAAAGATCCCGTCAGAATCTAAGGATACACTAATTGAAATAAAGAACAATTCACAGGGAAACAACAATAGAGTGGATGAAGCCAGGAATCAAATCAATGATATGGAACATAAGGAAGCAAAAAACAACTAATCAGAATAACAAGAAGAAAAAAGAATCCAAAAAAATGAGGACAGTGTAAGTAGCCTCTGGGACAACTTCAAGAGGTCCAACATTCTTTTCATAAGGGTGCCAGAATGAGAAGAGAAAGAGCAAGAGATTGGAACTCTATTTGAAAACAATAATGACAGAAAACTTCCTTAATTTGGCTAAGGAAATAGACATGCAAGTCCAGGAAGCACAGAGTCCCAAACAAGATGGGTGCAAAGAGGCCCACTCCAAGACATCATTATTAAAATGCCAGAAGTTGAAGAGAAAGAGAGAATGTTAAAAGCAGCAAGAGAGAAGTTAGTTACCTACAGGGGAGTTCCCATAAGATGGTCATCTGATTTCTGAAAAGAAACTGCCAGGCTAGAAGGGATTGGCAAGAAGTATTCAAAGTTATGAAAAGTAGCCAAGATTGCTCTACCCAGCAAAGCCATCATTTAGAACTGAAGGGCAGATAAAGAGCTTCTCAGACAAGGAGAAACTAAAGGAGTTCGTCATCACCAAACCATTATTATGAAATGTTAAAGGGACTTATTGAAGAAAAAGAAAATCAAAGCTATGAACAATAAAATGGCAAAAAGCACAAATCTATCTATAATTGAATCCAAAAAGCACACTAAGTAAACAAGAAGAACAGAGACAGAATCATGGATACAGAGAGCATTATGATGGTTGCCTGGTGGGAGAGGGGTGTGGGGGAATGGGTGAAGAGGTGAGGGGATTAAGAAGTACAAATAGGTAGTTACAGAATAGCCATGGGATGTAGAACACAATGTAGGAAAATGGAGTAGCCGAAGAAATTATGTGCATGACCCATGGACATGAACAATGGTGAGGAGACTGCCTGAAGGAGTAGGTGTTGCTAGGTGGAGGGGGGCAAAGGGGGAAAAATCAGGACAACTGTAACAGCACAATCAATAAAATATAAATTAAAAATGGGAAAAGAACATGTAGCAAAAGTATAAAAGATAAAATGATAATAACTGAATTTAAAGATAATTTTTAAAAGGTCTAAGATAGTTTTCTCTTTTTTTGTTTGTACCACAGAGATCATGCAAATACCGGAATAATTGTTGTAGCTTTTGCACTGGGTTTTTGATTGTTTCAGTCTTCTCTAGTGCAACATTCTCCATTAGAATTTACCCATTTATTGAAGTCATACTTATTTTTTGATAGGAATAAGCTTGTATTTTGTTATCAACTTCTAACTTCCTACTAGAATGTAATTTTAATATTATAAATGATAATAACGAATTCAGCTTTAACACAGATAAACCATTATTTTTACTGACTTCACGTGAAGGAAGGAAGTAATAAACCCCTGGCAGAGGGTGAACTGGGTCAGTTTGAGAACCTGGTCTTCAGCACAGGGTCAGTTGTTACAGCTGTTACAGCTCGGCCTTCCCTCCACCTAAAGGCTCATTGTTGTTCCCTCAAGACCATAGCATTCTTACAGTCATCAAATAAACTTCCACTTGACAAATAAAACAGCTAAAATTAATACCTGTGAGGATTTTGAAGAATTTCTGTGTGTTTGAGTTCCTGTTACATGAGACATCAGAAAAGTAATCAAACATAATTGTGTTTTTTAGGGAGCTCCATAATACAGTTAGTTACTGCTGTATGCAACCTATATTCCATGCTTAATGATCAATTTTCAGTGTCTTCATTATCAAACTGATGACGAGATTTTAAAAGTAATATAGCTCCAACTCTAGCCTTAATTGATAACTGTAGGCAATATATACTCATATTTCTATTATATTTTAATTGCACTTTGCAGCCTTCTTAAGGCATGCATGTTTAAAAGATGGATATATACCTTCACTTTAGCTTACTACCATATAGTAGAGATGGAAACTTCCTTTTGTGGACAATTTTCAGTCACAGTACTCTAACATTTACTGACTAATTGTGGTGAAATCACAACCCTGCTTTCTTCACTGGGAGGAAGTTGGTGGCAGCCGCCGCAGAAAATAAAGCGGTGTGGTAAGGTATTGTTCCTGTTTCCTCTAGTGCAATGTAACTAGTTTAATCAATCACATGTACAACTACAAGTTGCCGAATTGCCAAAAAGGAAATGGCCTCTACTCACTACATGTATTTTGATGTCAAATATCTTGAACATTACCTATCCAGAATCTGAAGTAACTTCTATCTGTTACTTCACTTTGGGCAGCACAGAATTCCATATATTTTACTATCTAAGCATACTTTAGAATATTTAATCTTGTACACACAGTCCAAGACATTGCATTATTTGTCCATCAGTGTGGACTAAAATTTTAATGACTGGTTAGTTTTCCTGCTGTGATTTCTTTTGTGGAAGTATGATTGCTATTATTTAATTAAAACAAAAATAGATTGTTCATAATTGTGAACAAGGAAGGTATAGCATAATGTAATATCATATTACTTGCAACCTCTTCGGATGATTCTGCAGAGAGGGAAAACATTGAACTGGAAGGCTATCAGCAACAATGGAATATATTAAGAGGTGAAAAAAATAGCACTTTCTTCACTGTGTTTTTCAATTTGAGTCGAGCACTCACTGTAATTGTGTGAGTCCACACAAAACCTACAAAGTTCTGTAAAGACTCACTTAATTGAGGTAACCATAAGCTTTTTGAAGTGTAACCAGTGACAGACTGAAGTGACATTTTGATTAAGCCATGGTTGTATTCTGAACTAACTGTTACTCTATGTTACTGCCAGGAACCTTAATTGCAGGATAGTCTTACTAAAGAAACAACTACAACAACAAAATAAAAAACAAAGGAACAACTCAACCGTGATACCTTTTAATGTCGGTTCTCTCACATTTCACAAGCACACTCTTTTGTTGTTTTGTTTAAATCAATAAACAATGCCCCTCCTGATTCAGTGGACTAATTCCTGATAAAATATCTTAATTCCAGGTTAATCAGTTGCCAATTGACTTTTTAATGAAGTAATTGTAAGATTATACTTTTTTCAAGTTTTTTCATTCATATTTTTCTAAGACATGTTTGCTTTATTAACTTCATCCTGATTAAGTGTTGGGTATTTAGAGATACATCAATGAACCAGAGAGGATTGTATAATTACAGAGTGCTTTTCTTTATATAGTACTCTGCATTGTAGTCCAACCTGTTAAAGGTTAATAGGATCAAGAAATGGCTTTGAAATTTATCTCATAGTTACACATATTAAATATATATTACAAGAAAGTTTATTGCAGTATGATTTGTAATAGCAAAATCATTTTACAAAGTATTATACAACTAAAATATTCATTAATAGTGAGCATGTTCCTTACCACAATTGTATACTCTTTATATAAATGAAATAGATCCATTTTTGTTGAAAAAGTAGTCCAAAATATATGGTTGTATAAGAATGGAAATTATGATGATGTAATTGTTATTCCTTGTGTAAAGTATATATATATATATGCAGATACACATAAATGTATATTTATGAATTCACATTCTTTAGAAGGATACACATAAAAATGTAAATGGTGGTTTCCTCTTGGTAGGAGGGCCAAATGATTTTAAATTTTATTCTTTTATAAACTTTGAAAT
Source organism: Phyllostomus discolor (assembly GCF_004126475.2). Lineage (NCBI taxonomy): Eukaryota > Metazoa > Chordata > Mammalia > Chiroptera > Phyllostomidae > Phyllostomus > Phyllostomus discolor. Next base: position 127,210,812 of record NC_040903.2, on the reverse strand, counting down.
TTTATAGCTTGTACACATAATTTATAATGCTAAAAGCTTATATATAAATGGTTGAATAGCCATTATAGTTATATATCAATACAATTATAAATGAATATTTCTCAATGATGGCAGGCAGTTATATATTACACATAACACTAATAAATGTTTACTTTAGATTGGCCAAAAAGTTCATTTGGTTTTTTTTTTTCATAAGCTGGCTCTAATAGTGCTTAGTTGTCTTTAACTTCATTCGAAACAATTTTGTTAGATTGTATTGTGAAAGCTGTCATATCAGCATGCATTAAAAAAGCATCAAAATTCATGAATTTTTGTGTACCATTTTAATACTAAAGATGGAAGAAAATATGCAACATTTTTGGCACATTATGCTTTATTATTTTTAAAAAAGTAAAATCAGGACTGAAATGCAAAGAAAGACCTGTGCAGTGCATGAAGAAAATGCTGTGACTGATTGAATGCATCAAAAGTGGTTTGTTAAGTTTTGTGCTGGGGATCCTTGCTGGATGATGTCCCACAGTCTGGTAGACTAGTGGAAGTTGATAGCAATCAAATTGGGACATTAATGGAGAACAACGAATGTAACACCATATGGGAGATAGCTGATATACTCAAAATATTCAAACCAATAAATTATTGGTGAAAATGAGAAATGTGTCTTTTATTTTATGGAAAAAACTAAATGAATTTTTTGTCCAACACGATAAATCAACAGACACATCAGTGATATATACAAATTTATTTATTTATTTATTTATTTATTTATTTATATTTAGAGAGGGGGAAGAGAGGCAGAAAGAGAGCAAGAGAAATACTGATACGGATGAGAAACATCCATCAGTTGCCACACATACTCATCCAAGTACTCAACCCTCAACCTGGGCATGTACCCTGACCTGGAATCAAACTGGCGATCTAGTTTTGTGGACAATGCCCAACCAACTGAGCCACATAGGTGAGGGCAATATTTACAAATTAACTTTCTATCAGTTAAATGAAAAGATTTAACAATCAAGCTTATCAGAATGTTGTTTTCATTATATAAAAAACAAACAAACAAACAAAACAACTACATGTCTGATTCCTAAGTGGGAATTTTAATGATGGTGTGAAATCCCAAAACTGCATGGCTCAGTTGCTAGGAAGTTTCTGCTCTGCTTTATATTGCAGTTTCTTGGAAAGTATTTCTAAAACCTAAATATTCAATTTAAAATAATAGGAAACTGACTCAAGATAAGGGGTATTTCATTGTGGGCTATGTAAGTTCATAACTTCATGATCCTGTAAATGTGTAGGGGAGGGAGGAAGTTCCCTTCTCCCTCATAGTTCTTCTGGCTCCTCTAATAACTCAGTTGGCATGAGACAGATTTATAGGAGAAAATAACCAATTTTATTACATATGTATATCCAGGGGAGATCCAAATGTATATCTGGAGGAGTATGGGACCTGAGGACAAATTAGGCGGTTGAACCTTATGTGCCATCTTGAGCTGAGAAGAAAGAGGGGTTCCGTAGCTTCTTGTTTGGGAGTTCAAAGGGCAGGAAAGCAATTTACAAGGGGATGAAAATAGTTAATATTTAGTAAACAAATGTTGGATAATCTTGAAACAATGAGACACAGGCCGAACTTTGAACAAAAAGGCCTTACTTCTTCCTATCATGCACTAATTTCTGTTAAACTGTAGTCATCTATGATGATACCTCCCTTTCTGGAGAAGGCCACAGTCTAAGTTCTTTTAGGCAGTGAGGCAGAAGGTAAAAAGTTGTTGCTGAGTCCTGTTTCTTAGAAGTGACCAACTTAAAATAATCAAACCCCCCAAAGCATATTTGCAGTGCTCCATTCTGCTGCCCCTCAACAGAAGTTTTGAGTGTTTTGTGCTTTTTTTTGTATCAGACACCAGTGCAGTGTTTCCCATGTATGTGAATGAATGGGCCAGTAAATTGAAAAAGAAAAGTGAATTCTTTTGTTTAGAATTTTAGTATAACTTGAACATAAAACTTTTTAAATGTATTTCAATTTATTAAACGCAATAAAGGAAAACAATGATACAAGAGGCTTTGTTAAGAGACCAGTGTAAAAATTAATATTGGACAAAAAGTACCACCAAATTCCACATTAACAGAGATAAAGGTTTAATTTGGATTTTGTACAGAAGAATAAAGCTAAACTTTTGAAAACTAATGTCATACTTAACATATAACTGCAAATATAACTGCAAATATGTATGTTCCTGGAGCAAGAGTAACACTCAGATCCTCTCATTCCCCTACACATATTCAAATAATATTAATCAATAGCATAAAAGGATACTTTTTAACTCACATTTAATTTTCATCATAGAACTCTAAGGAAGTTAATTTTTTAAATTTATTTTCCATTTTGTTTTTACAAGTACTGTTGTCTCCATTTTCACCCCACCATGTCCCTCCGACCCAGCCATCCCCACCTCCCACCCTCGAACCTACCCTCCTTTATTTTTCATTTTTTATTGAGACATAATTTACACACTATATGTCACCCTTTTATGTTGTACAATTTGTATTTTAGTATATTTGCCACTATCTATTTCTAGAACTTTTTCATTTCTCCTAAAAGAAACTCCAAACCCATTACCCATTGGTGATCACTTTCTGTTCCTCCCTTCCAGGTGATTAATATTTTGGAGGCAGTGGGAAATAAAACAAGGAAAAGAAAAACAAATAAAATATGCAAAAAGTAGGGCTTTTTTTTCTTTTCAAGATATCATTTTCCCAAGAGCCTTTCTTCATCTTTTAGCTAAGTAAAACAATATGTTTTGGAGCATTCTCACAGATGTTTTTCTCATTTATAAAGTAGTTTCATTTTGCCAGGTCCTCATTTGATTATTCTAGCAGTTACTCAACATTTTCATTGGCTTCATGAAATCCCGATTTTTATGAAGAAAATGTGATACCACTTTACTGTGATATGCAATATGTTTGTAATGCAAAAGTAATGGTAAAGAAGTTGACAACATGATCAAAGTTATCCCTAGATTGATCGGCCTGACCATCTGTACTGGTGTTAAGTAGAGAGATATCTCTCTACTTAATTATGTAAGTGAATAGTTCATTAGTGACTACTGTTTTGTACTGACACTTTCTGCAACTTTTAAAACAGTCTTGTAATTTCGGAGACTTGGTTAAAGAATATGAGGTTAAAAACCCCTTTGCATAGCACTGGAGATTTTATATATTTTTACCCTCTTGCAATACACTTCCATTTATGCAATTGTCAATTGTGAATATTGTATAATAGAAATTAATTTTACTTATTGCAGATAAGAATATTAGTGTTTTCTTAGTACATATATTTAGCATTATACTTTTAGTGGACTGGTAAGTTATTTCAAAGTTGCCAAGTTAATGTCTGATGGTTGCACAGAAGGTCTATCTATGTACACTGTTCTGTGAAGGGTAAGCCTATCTGGTTTCTCAATTTTGAGTTCCTGAAATTTGACTACAGTTTTAAGTTTCTTTTTATCTTCTTATTTCTTCTTAACAAGTTCTCACTTCTTTTCTCACTAAGGTGTCATTAAAACCATTTATCAGAGTGGATATAAAAAAAACAAAACATTTCTCCTCTCTTTCTGCATAAGCTGGTCCTCTTTTTCTGCTGTGAAGTTCTGCATCTTTAATTGATTGATTCATTCAACAAATACTAATAACATTCTATATGTACCAAAAATAATGGTAGATTCTAAAGATGGAGCAGTAAGCAGGATACGATTGTTGCCCTTGTTGCATGTGTAGAGTAGCAGGGAGATAGATACTTAGGAATTCATGGATTCAATTTGTTGAGCACCAATTATGTGTATGGTACTAGTATTAGCATTAAAGCTATGGAGTCACATTACATATTTGAGGACTGTATGACACAGGAAGCCCAGTGCACTCTGGGAATATGTAAGGTAGGATATCAACCATCAGGCTCACTTTTTCCCATGTTCCATGGATGAATGATAATGCATGTTGAACTGGATTGTTATATTTAGGCTGCTCTTTTGAATCTTGAACATTCTCATTTAGAATGTAAAATTCAAATGTTAAGGTAGATTCATGATTAGATGTTTTAAAAAGGTATTTACACGTTTATGTATGCATGTGTATGTATACGTATAGGTGTATATCTTTATTATATAAAGATATAGAAGATGCTATTGTTTCCAGATTTGCAAAAAAATATATTTTTGCAGTTATTCATGAGGTCTGAGGATATTTCTCCTTTTCCTTTCTAAAGGAACCAGATAACATGGACTGTTGTGGCTCAAGTACTGGGTTGAAAATTTACTTGAAGAGTATTTCCTGTTAATCAAAAACATTGCTCTATGGTTGTTTCCTGTGTTACACCATCAGATAACTTATTCAACAAGAGGAGCCTGGAGTTTTACTATTCAGTAAGCTTCGTGTTTCACTGATTTGTGTGCTTACACTTCTGTGCTGCTTTTATGGCTTTGAAAAATTCTGTTATTTATTTGTAAAATAATTCTATTTTTTTACTTCAACTTACTTTCTTCAACACATTCACATATTCAAAAGTTCATGCACATTTTTTGGGGTAGACAAATACCACTTTATTTTTTCTGAATGGGATTTCCTAGTTGGGAAGCCAATACAGTAGGCACCACATCTTGTCTAAGCATTATAAGCTATTTGCAGTTCTTTAAATAAATATTTCATGTTTCAAAATATTAGATTCTGTTGTTATTTCTGCTTAAAATATTTTCTCATCATCCTTAAGTTATTTATTTAACATGATTTTCAAAATCTCCATTTAGGTAAGTCTTCTGTGATGCCCCAAATTTGAAATCCTTGTTACACACCTTTGTTCCTATACTACTATCATATCATATATATCCTGGGCGTGGGGTGGCTAGCATTTCTGTGCTTCTGTGCAAAGAAGCTGCTAAGGTGCAGATTCAGTCCCAAGATCTTTGGGCAGATGTTTTCCTAATAACTTTACTGTTCTGTGTTGTGGCCATTCTGTTTCAAGCATTCTTTCATCACAACACTTACATTTTAAATCATTTGCTTATATTTTTCTTCGTGTATATTAGATTATAATGTCTCTGAGGGCATGATAAAATATTTAACGTATTTTTAACTCTTTTAATCCAAGTAACTAGAATAGTGTTTGAAATTACTAAATCGAATTACGGAATTGTTGAAATATAGCACATCACTTTATTATAGAAAGGATGTGTCAGGGACATTAAACATAGGCTACAGTGTCCTCAGAGACTTTCCTTGTGTTTGCTGTGTACAACTCAATGATACGTCATCTTTGTAGAGTAATATTTGAAGACCTTTTCTCAGTAAGGAAATACTGGGAAGAACTAGGAATAACCTATATACATGTATTGAGTAAAATTAAAAAAAGAATTTCCTTTAAGTTAAATTAGTTTAAAGCAATGACTTTTATCAAATATACACTTAAATTTCTGAATTAGCTATTGGGTCATACAAATTTAAAAAATACTGTAAATTTTTCTAATGTCAAAATTATAATTTTAATTTTTGATTTTTTTCTGAGATTTTTGAAGGCTACTTTTGAGAAAAACATGGCTTTAAGAATAGATTATTATTTTGAATTACATTTTTCCCATTTGTTTAATGAGTCCATATTATTTTCAGGACACAGAAATTCTGATTCCTCGGTGTATATTATACATAGCTTTAGCTTTCATTTATTTTCTGCTAGTTCAGATTCACAGTAACAAAACCATGAAAATACTCTTATTTTTGACAGCATTACTATTTTACATCATATACTTTTGAGATGACATTAGGTAAAAAAAAGGCACCTTTATTTTACAGTATACAGTGAAGAAACTGCACATACTATGTGTGGGGAAATCACGGAACGTGCCTGGAATAGTCACATAAGACATCACCTGGCTTCAATCACTGGTCATGCATTTTTCTACCCAGATTTTCTTTGGTCATTTAATAAGTCTTTTCTATCAATTAGATATTTATTTTCTTGGGATTTTTTTGACATGTGTGTTAGTTTTTTTTTACCATTTTGCTTCTTTATCTTCTGTAGTAACGGTCTTTCCTTTAATTCATTGACCTTAGTTGGAAAACTTATAAATTAAATGAGTCATTTGTGATTTATCAAATGTTAGAGTGAACTACATTGGCATTTTTTATCATTTTTTATTGTTATTGTCTTACAGTTGTCTCAATTTTTCCCTTTGCCCTCCTCTGCTCATCCCAGCCCCTGCTCCCTCAGTCAATTCCCACACTGTGGTCCATGTCCATGGGTCATTCATACATGTTCTCTGACTAGTCCCTTCCCCTTCTTTCCACCATTATCTCCCTCCCCAGTTCCATCTGGTCACTGTCAGCCTGTACCATGTTTCCATACCCGTGGTTCTACTTTGTTCATTAGATTCCTCTTACAGGTGAGATCATATGGACTTCGTCTTTTGCCTCCTGGCTTATTTCACTTAGCATAGTATTCTCCAGTTCCATCTGTGCTGTTGCCAAAAGTACGTGTTCCTTCTTTCTTTCTGCTGTTCCATTGAGCAAATCTATCACAGTTTTTTGATCCACTAATTTGCTGATGGGCACTTAGGTTGCTTCCAGCACTTAGTTATTGTAAATTGTGCTGCTATGAACATTGGGATGCATAAGTTCTTTTGAATTGGTGTTTCAGGATTCTTAGGATATAATCCCAGCAGTGAAGTTGCTGGGTCAAAAGGCAGTTCCAATTATAGTTTTTTTGAGGAAATTCCATACTGTTCTCTACTGTGGTAGCAATATTTTTTTGACAATATACCTCTTAAGGCAAGGAAAAAATAAGTAATTTTTAAAAATTATGTTTTATTAGTACTATTTTAGCAGTAGCACTCTGCTTTATTTTTTATGTTTTACAGTTGTTCCAATTATTTCCCCCTTTGCCCCCTTATCTCCAGCCTGCCCTCACTTCCAGAGTCTATCCCCACCCCATTGTCCATGTCCATGGGTCTTTCAAATAAATTCCTTGACTGATCCTTTCATCTTCTTTTAAACAGTTTTCCCCACTTGCCTTCCCCCTTACCACTGTTTCTTTCTCAAACCTAAGTTTCTGTAGTGAATATTTTCAGGGTTCCTTCAAATTCACATTCTATTCTGTTTACTTCTTTGGATTTAAGCTAAAACTTTCCTTTATTTCTAGAATCATTCTTGCTTCCTACACCATCAATGGGTCCTCTGTGCTTTGGCCCTCTGGGCTAGACTAGCTCCACCCATAAAACACCTGATACCCCTAATGGATGCTGTAATATGAGAACAATGTACTCTTGTGTGGAACAAGGCTCTGATTTCTTTGCTTATCTGATAGAAATGAAGTAACCCTAACGACTTTAAACCTTTGGAATTTCTTCTTTTTTTAAATTGTGTGGGAGATTATTTTTTTAAAGATGTTATGTATGTATTTTTAGAGAGAGGGGAAGGGAAGGAGAAAAAGAGGGAGAGAAACATCAATGTGTGGTTGCCTCTCACACACCCCCTACTGGGGACCTGGCCTGCAACCCAGGCATGTGCCTCGACTGGGAATCAATCGTGACACTTTGGTTTGCAGTCCAATGCTCAATCCATTGAGCAACACCAGCCAGGTCTAAACCTTTAGAATTTCTACTGTGAAGACTTTATAGACGCTAATGTATATTCTGGTTATACTAGATACAATTTGTTTCTTATAATTAGCATGATAAGGTGTTATAAGCCAAAGGTGGTCCTATCAAGAGCTGTCATATTCTTCTTAAAATGCAGTTGGGGTGTCTGTAGGGTGTTATAGCCCACTCTACACTGACAGGAAGTTGTTATTTCCAGAAATTACTGTAAGTCATCCCCCACATGTTGATTAAATATGCTTTTTATGGATTGAATGGTGAGAGCCATTTAGTGAAGACATAATTTACTTTGAAAAATATTTCATGTAGTAATTGCTTTCTCTTGCTACATGAGAAAAGGACATTTAAAAATATCTCACCGTCTTCAAGTTTGCAGTTCTTGTAGCATTGCATATCAATTATCGCTACAATGTGTATTCTATGAGAAGAAGATCCTAGCTTTCAAAAGCAAATTCCAACCAATCTAAATTTTTAGAAGTCAGTTTTAAAATTAAGATAACCTGAGTGATATACGTAGCTTTTATAGCAAACTAAATTATATAATGTTTATGAGCAAATATACATACACAGTTTATCAAGCTTAGATACTTAAATGATACTTAAATATGTTAACATACAATAAATATTTTTGTTAGAACCTTGAAACTTACTTCTGAAAATACATGATCAGGAATAAAATAGATGTGGTATTCAGATACAGACAAAGTAGTATTAATTTATATTTGTATATCTCTTTGTGGTCTCATAGAAAGCTTTTTTTCATGTTACTTATTGTTTACAGAAATGTGAGGTAGAAAGGCTGATATCATTGTCTTTACAGCACAGATAAGGAATTCAGTCAATAAAACATACTTGTAAAGTGACAGAAATGGATCTAGAGCCTTCTGACTCCTGGTATTATTTTGCCTCTGTTGAAATAATAAAATAATTTTTTTCCCTAAGGACAGAGTACATGCACCATTCCTTCAACAGGGGTATCTATTATGTTCCTGTCAGGAGTAGGTATTTTGCTAGGCACCAGGAATGCAAAGTAAGGCAGTCTGGGCCCTCTGAGGATGGAATTCTGGTAAATACTTTTTTTATAGACCACATTACAGCCCAATGTGGATACCACTGACACAAGGAATAGATTTTCTGTTGTTCCTTTAGCAAACAGTATGACACAGTCTTATCTTTTCTCCTGCAATGTTATTGAGCAAAGAGAACCTCGTGAATCCAGAGCCACCTGTCTTATCCTCCAGGGCTGGGCAGATGCCCTCTGTAGAAAGGGTGTACTCCCAGGAACTGGGAGCCTGGGTTTTTCCTTTGCTTCTCATACTAACTTATTGTACACATTTAAAAATATCATTTAACCATTCCAGTCCTGCTCTTTTTTCATTTATAAAATAATAATAAAACTTAACCCACCTACCTTATAGGGTTGATGTGAGAAAAAATATAGTACTTTATAGGTAATATTGAAATTGCAAAATGTAGGAAGACTGAACAAATGCAGAGTAATAATGTCTAATTCTGGTTATTATATCAAGAAATTACAAACAGATATAGTACAGTTATGATGAAAACTGCCGCACTGACAATATCCAGCAGTTCTTTCATTGGCTGCCACAGCCACAGGGGGCAGAGGTGGAAAGTAAACCTAGATAATGAGAACTCAGGATGAAAACATGTCATTGTCACTCTGAGGACCCTGATGTACCAAGTACGCTTTGTCAATATAGTCTTGCAGGCCAAAGTACCTTGGCATGCCATTTTTCCTTTGCCTTAAGCTGTTAATATAAAGGCACGTGCTTTTTTTATATATGCCAAACCAAGTGGGAATAAGTAAGTTATTGTTAGAGACAAATAATAAATCCAAGCTTTCAAGATAGTCATGGACATGAAAGCACTGTATTTGTCGGCAATTACGCACTAAAGGAAAGCCAATGTTTTTTTCTTTTTTTTGATGAGCAAACTGAGGATGTATTTCGGCCCTCTGATTTTTTCCATGATGGCCTTTATTGTATCCCATATTGCTTGTGCTTATATCTGTGAAAGAACAAAGTGCAGGAAAGATTAGGACACTGTGGAGACAGAGTCATGTGGAGCATTCATGAAAAATTAAATGCTGTTAGCATTATCAGAACTAGGTCATTTTATTCTTTATTAAATTTATATATCATAGCCACTGATTAACCTGTACTTGGGTATTATAATTAGGTAAGTCTGAACTTTGTGTCAAAGATCTTGAACAACACTTACCATGTATAACAGATAAATAAAATAGTATCACGTTCAAAGATTGCCAAGATGTTTCTTCCTCAGATTTCATTGTCCTTTATCTCATATTTCACAGCTCTGTCTTGCATACATCTAGGATTCTCTATGTAATGACCTATTTTTATCTTTGGTTGCTTATGTCAGCAAAAGATGAAAAATCTCAAATCTAAAGAGAATACACAGGGCGATGCCTTAGGAACTATAGCTGAATTTCAAGGATGAGTGTTTGAAGAAATGGCACAAGTAATTTTATATTTTTCAAAGGTATAGTATGACTGCATAGGCAGGTTTAAAAAGAAAAAAACCCTCACACTCTCTCAAGTGAAAATTGCATGAACTATGAGCAGACATTCTCCTCCTAATATGAAAACTCAGCACAGTAACTTGAGACATATTTGATCATTCTTGGCGACAGGGTGATCTCTTTGGAGGGCATTTGAAAGCATTATTCTGAAGGTCTGTAAAGGACATTGGATTGGCCATATGAAATATTAACTGTACATTCAAGTATTATATAAAGGACGATCTAGAGAAATAAGAATGCATTTGATTGTAGATTTCAGAAAAAGAAGTAAATTCATATTTTTCTTTCACATCATTAAGAAATATGATTTGTATCATTTCTGATTAGTTATTGATTGGAAAAAGTGATATTTTGATTAAATTTAATCATGAATTTTAGCTATTTTGTGATAATATTTTTCAGTATTCCAAAACACTACACCATAGTAATTAGGATTACTGCTTTCTCTTTTCACATCAAAATCAGTACTTTTGGCATGGAATGGCTTATCGGTGCATTTTTATATGGATATTTTTAGTTTGCTTGGGAAAAAACATGAAGCTTAACATTCATTTGCTCTTTAAATTTCATAAATATACAGCCAGAGTGATAATTACCAGATTCATAGTGTCCCAAATAAGAAACTCATATGGTTCCTGTGGTTTGATAATGGCTTTATAATTTAGATTTAAAAGATTTTGAAAGGTGTGGGATAATTGTGCTTCCCTGAAACATCAGAAGTTGAAGATTTGAAACATTACTGTAGTCACATAAATCAACCAATTTCCCTTTGTTTTCATAGCGCAACATATTTTCCCTGGTTGAAAATGAGTGCATCAGCATAAAAGCCTCTTGAGCAAGAAAAATGTATATTGATCACCGTAAGTGCATTTCTGTAACACCCTGAAGTTATTGAAATTGACCTAAACCGTGCTTTATTTCTGACAATAGATTCTTTTCATGGGTTGCTACTTATTGATTTATAGCTTAATAGAGATACAAAAATAATTTTCATTGAGAAAAACACATGTGAGACTTTGTCTTACTATTTGAATTTGTTTTGTAGCACTAGGCAAACATCAAAAGCATTCTATTCAGAATGAGTTCACAGATAACCCACCAAAGCTCTTCCAGCACTCCTGTCCTCCAACAATATGCTAAAATAGATATGTGTGCTGCATTACCCCAGAGCACACTCGGCTATGAACATGTAGAGAAAATGGATTCTAGAGCAGAAGGCTATTTGTGTTATAACCTGAATTGTAGTGTTTCTCACACTTACCGTATCATTTCTTTGCATTTCACATTTTCCATTTGGAAAATGGTGATAACGTTAGTCTTCACCTAGCTCAATGGATGTTACAAAAATAGATGAGGCAGCATATGCAAATAGTTCACAGAGCTTTGAAAGAAAGTTGCTATGCAGATTGAGGTAAGGTGTAGGTCAAAACTACTGGCTAAGTAAGTCAAGTGCTTCTTCGTTGATATTTAGTTTCTACCATTCTATGGTAAACACTGGATGTCTGCCAAAGACATGGGGTATCACACAGAACTGGCACAGATTACAGGAATTTAGGTCTTTCTCCCATTTCTGCATTCTTGACAATTTGGATTAAGTAATGACTGTCAGTATGGATTATTGACAGAAATATAATTTGGTTAATGATTCATAATCCCCCACCAACATGCTAGTTATAAACTGTCTTTTATTTTTTTCCCCCTTAATATCTTAAACTCTGGAGTAAAAGGATGAGGGAGATGTTCTGTTGTCTTATACAGAATTGTACATAATATGATGCAGGTGTTTTGAATGCTAGATAAATATTATAGAAAGATAATTAGCTGGATTAAACCACCAGTAATTTAAGTGCAAATGATTGTGTCATACCTGTGTGCTGTTACTGCATTGTCACAATTCATACCAGATAGTTTAGCAAAAGTAAGAGAGATGAATTAAGAGCCTTACATGATCAGTATGAGGAGGCCATCTAAATGTAGTACTAAAAGTACATCTTAACTAATTTATAATTCAGGATCAAAATCTAGTGCTTAGGGAAATCATAGGTATTTTTGACTCCCCAGGTGTTTTGTTGGTAAGCTAATGTAGGATTATTTGGGTATGGATTTTGTAATTTCTTCATAAAATAAAGCAAGAGAAAAATATATCTACATGTACTTTTAATTCTGAATGTTGTTATATTTTTCAGAACAATTTTGAATAAATGAAGGTGACCAAACAGAAACTAAACAATTAAAACCAGTAAAATATTTAATATGTATTAGTACAATTAAAGATAGATAGATGATAGATGATAGATTGATGATAGATAGATAGATGATAGATAGATAGATAGATAGATGTGATATCCTGTAAGAATACTGAAGTAGAAAAATTATTTTAGAATATATTTCCTTTCAGGGATATTTTTGAAACTAAAATATACCTCCCCAGCTCACTCTACTGCTTCCCTCACCCCAAAACTATATATGTTAGTTTCTAAATGTTCTAGTATATTTGAAAGTCAATCTCTTTGCATCATCAGATTAATTCATGGTCCTGGTTCTTGCTTCAGTAGCTAGCCCCTATGCACTAAAAAAAAAAAAAATGAATCCAGTAATGTTACTTTATATCTTTTCTGTAACTATGTTCCCTGGGCACAATCTCTGCCTCCCCTCTGGGACATACATACACATACACCCCACACATGTTTTTCTGCTTAAGCTAATTCCTTGTTATTTCCATATGTTCTTTAAGTTTTGGATTTGCATGCTCTGGTGTTCTCATCTTTCCACACACAGGAAAACATTCCCTCCCAGTGCCTGTGGTCCAGTTTTCCTTGACCTGCAACTCTCCCCCTCCTAATCTGTCAGCCTCAAAGTGCATTCTTCCGTGAATACACAAAAACTGATCTTTTCCTCCTTGGTACCCTATAGCAAATCACAGTTTAGCAAATTGCCCTGTGTAGCATATGGTGCTATAAAAATAAATTACTAGTGTAGAAAATTGAAATGAGAAATAATTGGAATACTTTTCCTGTATGAAGTCACTATTGAAAACGAAAGTAGTATTTTGTTTCTAATGCTATTCAGTTGGCTGCTTTAGTTTTGCAAACCCCTGAGAGTTTTAGAATAAACAGATACTCTGAGATCCTAAAAGTCCTATAACATGATTGCAGCCAATTAGGTATTTCAGATACTTCTTTTGTGAATTTCAGATTTCTAATACACTTAAGATAATTTGTATTTACAGCTTTCATGTAGGCAGATTCCAAGTGTTGAATCCTTTTAAAATAACATTTTGTTATAGTATAAAGAAATTATGAAAATCATTTATGCTGCTTTATGTTTAAATTCATCATGTAACAAGGCGTATCGTTCTTTTACCTTGTTTTTTTAATGTTTCTACAGGATAAGGATTTATAAAATATAGGTTATATTTTATAATAGATAGCTTTGCATATATAATACCTAGTATATAAAATGTATATCTTACTGCACACAAAATGCCATCATTATGCATCATGAACCATACACATACTATAGCAGGATGGGATAAGCAGATTCTGTGTATTGGTTGAGGATAAAGTTGAAGCCACCTTTTGAACCCCGTGATGAAAGAGAGAAGAAAAACTTTCCCAAGCAAAATATATATGGGTATTTGCATTGGCATGTGTTTTAAATCCTTCTCCTACTTCCTCAAACTTTCAGACACTCTGTTATTTGACAGCTTAATTCCCAAACATTGAGAAACAGAACAGATGGATGTTGGAATCCTGGGAGAATTTTGGCTGAAGGCACAAGTTTATCTTCCACAAAGAACATAAGATCAGAGAATCTTAAAATGAAATGAGAAGAAATTTTGAGGATCATCTTTGCCATTCCAGATTAAAGCATAAGTTCTTTTTTGTTACCGTCTTCTAAAAGCAGCTGTCTAGTTCCTGTAGGATAACCACAGTGAGATGACCAGTGTAATGGTCAAGAGCTTTGGCTGTTGTTCAGTCCCACTGGGCCTATCTGTTCTACTCTTGCTAACTCAGAGAGCTTAACCTTTTAATGCTTTAGTTTCCTCAACTGTAAAATGAGATTAATAATAATATTTACCTTATAGGGTGGTTGCAGGGACTAAAAGAGATGATGCCATAAAGTGTAGCATATTGCCTAGGAGAAAACTCTCAGTGAATTTTAGCAGTTATTTTTATAAAATTACTTCATTGAAGAGCTTGTTAAAAGTTTTTTTTTTCATATGTTAAGTCCCAAACAACAATCTTGCTACTTCTATATGTTAAAATCATTTATGCCTTCTTTCAGGCAGTCAAAAGGACTTTTTAAAGTCAGAACCATTTAAGCACTTAAGTACAGGTAACTTATTTCTCAAGTATTTTCTTTTTGAAGCTGATATCCTGAGTTATTTCATCTCCTCATATGCTATGATTCATCATTCTGGCTATACTTTTGGGGGTATTGAGCATGCATGTTAATGTTTCTCTAGAAACTGAGTGAAATATTCTTGGTGGGATAGAGAGGCAGAGTTAAGCAGAATTATCACCTCCCCTTTCTTGTGTCCTCTGCTTCTGCCGCTGCTCATTCTGTTTTTCTTATTATTTTGAGGCAGTTTATACTTCACTTTAAACAGGCTAAGTTTTCTTGTTACATTGAGACAATTACATATTACCTTTCAGTTGGCATCACTGGAGTCAAGTTTGCAGTCAACTCAAAATCTAAAACAATGCTATCCCCTGTCCTTTTGATTGGATGCTTTTTGTTATGTTGCCTTTATCACGTATATTTCTCTTGTCTTTGTTTTACAAGATGTTCTTAAGTCTTAGTGAAGAAACCCTACCTATTCCTATAACAATAAGTTTGACTCCTGAGACCATCCTGTTTTCTCTCTTGCTGAACCATAGCAAGCACTGCCTCAGTGTGTTGGGGAAGATATTCAAAGTGGAAGGAGAAATGGTGCTCCCCAGACAAGACAGAAGTCTCAGCAGACACAGACTCTATTTTTATATCCCATTTATTAGGATCACGTCCCCCTGTAACTAACCCCCCCCCCCATAACTCTTTCTTTGGCCATGAGAAACTACTATAGAAAGTCTGCTGACTAATTATGTCCTCATGACCTTGCAGCATCATTTTACTTTGGGGCTAATTTTGTTTTTTTTTTTCTTTTTATCTTATTTCTATTTATTCATTTATGCAAAAACAATATCAGAAATATGTAATATGTGTTTTTCTTTTATGTTAGGGCATCCTCAATTTTCTTAGAAAATTTAGTGAATATTTATTGTGCAAGACAGTGCTCTCTGTTATTAGGGGGATCTCTTTCACCTGTGATACTAGCCATGGGTCCAAGACAGTTTTGAAGCCATCTCCCAGTGGGCAAGGACAATTGAGAGGCTTCCTGATAGCCTTAAAGTCTAGATTGATTTGGGGTTGGTTCAAGACAGAGTCTATGTTATCTGCGTCTTCATCATATATGAACTAAGGGGAGTGCTCAGAGAACAGTAAGGAGTCTTGTTTTCCTGGGAATCTGTGAGGAAGATGAAGAAATAACTAGACAGGTGAATTTGATGAAGGCTTTTTTGAAGAGTACATGTTCATACTATGCTTTTATTGGTATACACTCATATGTGCACCTCAACATTATGTCAAAGATTATTTCAGTAATTGGCTACAACCTTTTTTGAGTCCTGTCTCATCAAGTTCTTCTGGTGTTTATACTGTTGATTTTATAACCAATATCCCTTCTCATCTTACCATTACGATTTATGCATTTGGATAACACACAGAGGTTTGGATTCTGTATATTTTAACATGCTTTGAATTATTACCAGTCACAATGTCATAGAAACAAAAGATGTCACATACCAACACCTGGCCTAGGTGCTTAGACTGTGGCTCATATAATAGGCCCCTGACCCCCACTTATCTGGGTAAGCAAATTGGTCAAGTGTCAGGCAAAGGAATTCAAACATTATCCTATAAAGTTTCATGTTATGGAAAAATATAGTCCAGAAATAACATGGCCAGCAGTTTCATATATGTAGCAATACAGAGGAGGTGAGACACATGTGCGTCAGGAGACTTTTGCAGTAGGCACAAGCAGAGGATGAAGAGGCCACGTGGAAGCACAGTTCACAGGCATTGGCAAATTAAGTAGACAGAGAAAAGGAGGGAGAGATTGGTTGCAGGTGATACTGTGAGTTTTTGTTTGATTAAATAATGGAGAAATTGTGACTTTAATAAGGATAAGGAATCTGGAGGATGTGGCATGTCAGGAATTGGGTGAGTCTGTCTAATAGGTTTGGACATGTTGATTTTGAAGTGCAAGTAGAGGAAAAGCAGGGATTCAAAATTTAAAACAGAAGTAATAAGGAAGCCAAAGCTGGACCAAAAGATTTGGGCTTATTTAAAGAAATTTTTGAAGTGATTGGATGGATGAGATTATCAATTGGGGACAAACTGAGAGCAGTGGACAGAGGTGATAGGAAGAGAGATGACAAATTTTAAGCGACAGGAGGAGCAATAGCTGGACTCAGATAGTTCAAGAAGAGTAAAAGTTATATAGACAAATAGGAGTGAATACAATAACTAATAAGAATAATAACTAAGAATAATTGTGCAGTTTGATAATCTGAGATTATAATCTCTATGTAAACCTATATTGTCATTTACATTTGTATCTTTCTGTATGTTTTCATATAATTTCATCTTTTTAAAAAATATGAGTATACTTTTGAAGGTAATGTACAAGCTACATTAGCATCATGCTAAGCAGGGAATCAGCATATCCCTAATTATAACATTTGAACAATACAGTCATCATTTTTATCATCGTTATTATTTAACAAGGTTATGGAATGGAAATTACCATTATGGCTTAATATCGTACTTGAAATATTTAGGAAAAAATAGATGTTATAAGTGAAAAGTTATGTTTATTATTATTTGCAGATTATTTTCTCAATTCAGAAATCCCCTGAATCAGAAAATACATCAGATACATCAGAAATACTGAGCATTCATTAATATTATCAAAATATAAATATGTACAATGAAGTAGCTTACTTCTAAAAATCAGCAGTTAGAAATAAAACACTTGTGCTGTCAAATAGTAGCAGAAGCATAATATAGCCAAGGATAAGTAGAACAAGACATGTAAGAACATTATACATGAAGACATTGCCTTTTGGCCCTCTGAGCAGCACCATGGTGGTCAGCAAGAACAAACCCATTACAAAGGGTAGAAAAAGGCACTCAAGAAAAAAGTGGTTGATCCATTTTTCTAAGGAAGATTGGTTTGTTGTGAAAGTACCAGCTATGTTCAATATGAGAAGTATTGGAAACACACTAGTGATGAGAACTCAGGGAACCAAAACTGCATCTGGTGGTGTCAAGGTTGTGTTTTTGAAGTGAACCTAGTGGATCTGCAGAATGATGAAGTTCTATTTAGAAAATTCAAGCTAATTACTGAGGTTGTTCAGGTTAAAAACTGCTGACTAATTTTCCATGGCATGGATCTTACCCATGACAAAATGTGCTCCATGATAAAAAACTGACGAAGCATGATTAAAGCTCATATTAATGTTAAGACTTCCACTGGTTATTTGCTTCATCTATTCTGTGTTGGTTTTTCTTAAAAAAAAAAAAAGCCCACACAGCAAGCAGATTCTTAAGAGCTTTCCATTCAGCATCAACAGGTCTGCTAAATCTGGAAAATAATGATGGAAATCACGACCAAAAAGGTGCAAATGACTTGAAAGAAGTGGTCAATAAATTGATTCCAGATAGCATTGGAAAAGACATAGAAAAAGCTTATTAATCTATTTATCCACTCTATGAAGTCTCTGTTAGAAAAGTCAAAATGCTGGAGAAGCCCAAGTTTGAATTGGGAAAACTCATGGAGCTTCCTGGTGAAGGTAGCAGTTCTGGAAAATCTCCGGGGGATGAGACAGGTGTTAAAGTTGAATGAGCTGATGGATATGAGACTCAGACCAAGAATCTGTTTAAAATTCAGACTTTTGATGGTGACAAAAACCTGTTGTGATGTTAAATAAATAAAATATATCAAAGAGAAAAATAAAAGTAAAAATAGAACTATAAGACTTCATGAAGGAAATTTAATAAGAGGTAAATAAATGTCATTAACAAGTCTCTTGGTTGATGTGTTTCAAATTGTAAAGATGTTATTTTTTTTTGCAAATATTTTATGCATTTATTAGAATCCATCTATCCTCTACTCCCTAGAAAATGACATCTCTTTTTGAGGGGAACAACTAATTCCCAATTTCATTTGAAGACTAAACCTTTACATTGAAAGAAAAAATCAAGACATTGAGACATTGTGATAAATTAATAATAATAATAATAATAATAATAAACTTGTCCTGTCAAATTCTACGTGTAATATAAATATTGGTAAAATTACCAAAAAGGGATTTAATGGGAATAAATGTTACTAGCAAAATAAGTCAAAGTAAATATGGCAATTTACTTTTGGGGCTAGAATTTTTATAATGTCGAAAAAAAACAGATTAGTAAATAATTGAGATAATTTTAAAGTTGGAAAATATGCTTAAGATAATTATTCATTACTATATATCTAAATCAACCCTCACATATTAAATATTAGGCTACTAATAAATTTTACATTTATAGTGCTCAAAGGCAAGAATAATTTGAAAATAATTTGGAAAAGATTTCACTACATAAACATTTTTTGATAAATAGAAACAAAAAATTTAATAAGTAAATGGTATACCGGTGAAAGATCTGCAGTGTAGATGAGTGACAAAGGTTTACCATACCCAGGGCTGGTGATGATTCGGTGTTTTATAATAGGTGAAATGGTCAAAGTCAACGAAAGTGATGATATGACCACATACATTGCTAATTAAAGGTGCACCCCATGGGTACAAGTCTGTGAGTGTATGGGAATTCACATGAGCTTTTCTTGGAGAGTAAACTGATAAGACCTTTCAAAGGGCAACCTGTTAGTATGTATATAATTTGAAGATAGGTGGACCTTTTAGTCCAGAAAATCATGCTGAGAAATATTTCTTAAGGAAATAATTAAAATATGGATTTATTTATTAATTTTTTAAAAGATTTATTTATTTATTTATTTATTTTTAGAGAGGGAGGGGGGGGGGAGAGAGAGAGAGAGAGAAACATCAATGTGCGGTTGCTGGGGGTTATGGCCTGCAACCCAGGCATGTACCCTGGCTGGGAATCGAACCTGGGACACTTTGGTTCCCAGCCCGTGCTCAATCCACTGAGCTACACCAGCCAGGGCTTTAAAATATGGATTTATATGTGTGAGTATATGGATTTACTGAAGAGTACTTATGATACAAAACCAGTAAAACATTTTAAATTATGTGGTAAATTAACTTATAATACATTGCTATACAAAACACACACAAATGAACACATTAGAAGGTGGTACCTCCATCAAATACTGAAATCAAGATGTTCATAATACACTCTTAAGTGAATATTATAGACTACACATATAATATAATTTCATTAAAATGAGAGAAAAGGAGAGAGATATAATTTTAATATTTAGTGGCTGGAAGGATATACACCAAAATTTAAAAATATATACGGGACCTATATTTTCATTTTTTGTTACAGTTTTT
The DNA here is from genome assembly GCF_004126475.2 of Phyllostomus discolor. Taxonomy (NCBI): domain Eukaryota; kingdom Metazoa; phylum Chordata; class Mammalia; order Chiroptera; family Phyllostomidae; genus Phyllostomus; species Phyllostomus discolor. The sequence continues at coordinate 127,190,989 of NC_040903.2, read as the reverse complement.
ATACATAAAATAAGCATATATTAACTTCTAGTTGGAAGAAGACAGGGCTATATATAAACATTGTCTCATTTATTTAGACATGAAGGCAGCAAATGTATTCTGTGCTCAGCTCATGGAAAGAGAGCAAATTGTGCAAATTATTTGCTATCACAGCATTTTCACGAATCCTCAACAACCACAACCAATTTGAGCTTCCTTAGTGGAAACTTTTAATGAGTGTTCAAGTTATGCTACGATAATGCAAAGTCACTCAGCTGACTCGAGTTAGTAATTCTCTAACTCGGGGGTGTCTGTGGCAAAGTCTAAATCTCAAGAGTAGAGCACTCGAGTTCTGCTTCTGATATGTTCCCTGAGAAAATCTAGGACATGAGCTAAAAAGGCAGTTTGAATGAGAATTAGCCAACTGTAATACAAAAAATAATTGGAAGAACAAGATTAAATTTTGACATTTATACTCACACAAAGAACCTGAAATGGAAAAAAGAAAAGCATTAGCCTTCCACATCTTCTGGCAGACAATTCAGCTTGTAATTCTTTCATTTCTCCATGAATATATGTATCTGAGCAACCTGGGAAATGGTGCTAGGATATACCGTTCTTTGAGAATAAAACTAGATATCCAAGTACTAAGGTGTGTGAAGCTTAACATTTTTGTTGTAAAGTAGTTAATTAAAAAAGTGTAACTGAGCCAAAAATAATACTAAGCAAAGCATACAATATTAGCCAGTTGCTACTCTCAGCTGCTAGTTAGTTTGCTAGAGCTGCTATAATAAAGTACCACAGACTTGGTGGCGCACACAACAGAACTATGTTTTCTCACTATTCTGTATTTTAGAAATCAAGTTTGCTTTCTCTGAGGCCTCTGCCCTTGGCGTGTAGATAAATGTCTTCAACTCTACATCCTCACATGTGTGTTCGCATCCTAATCTCTTGTTTAATGACTTATCTCCATATACAGTCACATTCTGAGGTACCAAAGCTTAGCGCTTCAACATACAGATCTGTGGGGAATACAACTAAATAATTTAGTTGTGTTTAGCAAGTCAATAATTAAAATAAGTTTGGGAATTTTATATGTCACCAGGAGAGAGTAAAATAGGAAAATATGGCAGGAAGTGATGGGCTGATATCCACTAGTGCCAGGGAAGGCCTCTGCTGAGGTGACATTTGAGTTATATTACCTTACTGATAAGAAGTGCTCTGTAAGCAAAGGAACAATATGAGCAAATTCCCTTTGAATAAAATGATCTTCATGTGTTTAAAGGGCAGAAGTCGGTGATTTTGACTAAAATAAAGAGACTTAAAGTGGAAGAGAGGATTGTGGTCAGAGAGAGAGGCCTTCAGATTATAGAGAGCTTTGGGGAGTGCAGTAAAAAGTTTAGATTGTAAGTATAATTGCATTCCTTGGAATATTTGAGTCAGGAGAGTAACTTGCCCTCACAAACACTTAAGAAAGATCATTCTTGCTCAGAAGAGAGGCAGGAAGGGGAGGATGGAGAGCAATAGAATTGCTGCTGCAGGCAAGAGGGGAAGGTGGACTTGAGAAGGGCTGGGGAAGTAGAAATGGGCAGAAGTCATCAAATTTGTGGAATATTTTGGAGATACAGATGATAAGAGTGAGAGCTGGATTGGATGTGTAATGTAACAAGAAACAAGTAATTCAAGATGAATCTTAACCTTTGGGTTTGTTTTTTGTTGTTGTTTCTGTTACTGTGTGAAAGGTGGTATATTTACTGGATGACTTTTTGAGGGGTATATTTAGAGGAAAAATAACAAGTTCTTTCTTGTCAAAGGAAATCTGAAATAGAGAAGATGATAGACAATGAAATATGAATCTTATTTTCAGGAAAGGGTTCCCTGTAGATAAGTCCTTTGAGTTTGAGAGTTTTCAGTGTATACTTGGTATTTGAAGCCTTGGGGAGCTAGATGAGGTTAGACATGTTGAGTACAGAGAGAGAAAAGAAGGGATTCCAGGACAGTGTTACATGAAGTTTTAAGTTTAGAGGAGATAGAGGTCCTAGAAAAAATTTTACTCCATGAAGTAAAAGAAATTCAAGAGTATAGGGTCTGGGGTGTTGTGCACTCTGACCAGCAGGGTCCACAGTGTTATGGATGCCACGAACAAACTCACATGGACTGCAGAAGTCCTGTGGAGAAAAGGGGATGGCATGGCCACTCGCTGAGTGAGAGCGCACCTGACCCATGCCTGGACAAGCTTTTGTTGCCTTTCTGGGAGCATTACCTCAAGGAAGGTCTTCATTCATCATTGTCAGGGAGTAATGATCAAACAATAGATAACATTCAAAGAACTATGGAGGCTTATTCTGAGTCAGGGTCAGTTAGCTAAATGGCCATAAAACTTTGGGAAACAAACTCATTTCATGCTTGGACCTTTATCAGAAAATTGAGCACATTCTTAGCAAAGCAGGATTCACAGGATTTTATGCATTCTTTCTTAAGCCTGGTTGCCCCAGGGACCATTTCTGCCCAGGGCTGCACCACCATTTCCCATTGTTTCAGGCTTAAGTCAGGTGGGGGAAGTAAGGCAGCCAAGAGATTAGGAGACTTCTCAAAGACAGTACAAGGACTCAGGCTATGTCAAAGCTGAGGGGTGAGGGTCCATCACCCCTTTTTCTATAGCCCCCCAACTCCTTCCCTGAGGGCCTTTTTGTGACTGTGCCTGCCTTAAGTTGTCCCTCCCTTGAGGAATGTTACTGGTCATTGGCTAACTAGTCATCTGCCCAAGGCCAAGCACGGTGAAGTAAAAGGGGACAGAGGTGGTGCCCCTGCAAGGAAGATAAGCCTTGTCTCCTTAGTGGTTTATGGTTCCAAGATCTCTTTACTCAGCCTTTGCCATGACTGAGTAAAGAAGAAGTGTTACATCTTCTAAAACCAGGCAGGGCAGTTCCTAACACTGGGGAACCTAGATATGTTTTCAAGAAGGAATAATCCATTTTGTCAAATGCTACTGAATAGTTGAATAAGGTGAGAATAGATAATTTATCATTTGTTTTGGTAAAATATAAATTTTTGGTGTTCTCACTAAAAGCCATTTAATTTGACTGATGGTAATTATAGCACTATTTGAGTATATTTAATGAAAAGTAAGAGATGGAGAAATAGATACAAAGGCTCAAAATGTAAATAGAAAAAATATGAAATTAAAACATTAGAAAAGATTACAACATTGTATCATTATTCCCTTATGGGAAAAAGGTGTTTTTTTTTTCATGAAGATAAAAAAAAACACTGATAAATTTGACTTTAATTACAATAAAAAGAAAACAAAAACAATAACCAAAAACATTTTTAGTCATTAGGAAAATTTAGATCAAAATTATAAAGAAATACTTCCTACATCCACTGGTACAAAATATCCATATCATAAAAGCCCCAAGTTAATAACAGCCCAAATGTCTATCAACTAAAGAATAAATGTAAAGAAAAACAGCATATAATCACATAGGTAATCAAAATGCACCACATTCAAATCATCTTTAGTAGCTAATAAAGGGGTGGTATTGATTTAAACAGACAGTTGAACAATCCAGTAATATTTTCACAGAGTAGCACAATCTTTCTCATATTGTGTATTAACTTTATAATTATTTTGTCTCACTGACTTAACAGGTGTCTGCATTTTAAAATATACATGTGTTGAGTGAGTGAGAATACTATTTATTATTCATCAGTTCTAAATCTTCGTCAGGCCAATTCTTTATAGAGATAATATTGTAAGTGGTTTTTAATTTAGTCTTACAATACATTTGAGCAACTACCTCTGTAAAGTCAGAAATATTATTAGCTTCTCTAATATTAAGTTTACCTACAACTTTTGTATTATAACATACAGTAGATTCATGGATACATAGTACACTATAAATTAGATATAATGACATATTTGTCCTCTTCAAAAATCTACCTTTTCTTATAGAAGTGTGGGTTAGTGACCATTTCTCTTATTATTTCAGGATCCCACACTTCTTAAAAACATAGCCAAATTCTTTTTCTTTGGTTACATGCTTTGAGAGTTGTGAGTTGTGAGTTGTGTCCCATGAGTTTCAGTTCTATTTAGGGTTCCGGCCAAGATGGAGATATAGGTAGAGATGCTTTGCTTTCTGGCAAAAGCAAAAGAAGATAACAACTAATTTAAATACTAAAATATCCAGAACTGCCAGGAAATCAAACTGATTGGAAGTTTGACACCCAAGGAGTTAAAGAAGAAATATTCATCCAGACTGGTAGGAGGGTCAGAGATAGGAAGGCAGGGCAGAAAGGATGCACGGCAAGTCAGTAGACCTGGTAGGTGAGGTGGTGGCTGGTGGATAGGATTTCTCACATTTGCATGCAGATAAGCCTGGAGGAAAAACAGGGGAGCAAGAGAGATCCTATAACTCAGGGTTTCTGTGTGGGAAACTAAAGCCCCAAAACCTCTGGTTGTAAAAACCTGTGGGGTTTATAGCACCAGGAGAAGCTTCCAGTCTCACAAGAGAGTCCATTGGAGAGGCCCACGGTGTCCAAGAACATACACAAGGCCACCCACCTGAGAATCAACACCTTAAAGGGCATGATCTGCTTGTGGGAAGCCAGGAAAGTGATGGAAAGTGGGGCAAGAGCTGAGTAAACTCCATTGTTCCCTCCTGACCCCTCCCTCACAGATAGCACCATGATGCAGTGCAGTGAGTTGCCCTGCCGTGGTGAACACACAAAGCTTCATCCCTTACAACATAACAGGTGCACCAAGACAAAAAAATAATATGGTCCAAATGGAAGAACAGGTCAAAATTCCAGAAAAAGAACTCAGTGATGAGGACATAGCCAACCTATCTAATGCAGAGTTCAAAACACTGGTAATCAGGATGCTCACAGAAATGATTGAGTGCAACTGCAAAATAAAGGAACAAGTGAAGGTTATACAAAGTGAAATAAAGGAAAATATACAGGGAACTAACAGTGAAGGGAAATAAACTGGGACTCACGTCAAGAACTTGGAACACAAGGAAGAAATAAAGATCCAACCAGAACACAATGAAGAAATAAGAATTCCAAAAATGAGAAGAGGCTTAGGAACCTCTGGGACAACTTTAAATGTTCCAATATCTGAATCACAGGGGTGTGAGAAGGAGAAGAGGAAGAGCAAATAATTGAAAACTTATTTGAAAAAATAATGAAGGAAAACTTATCCTATCTGATGAAGGAATTATACATGCAAGTCCAGGATGATCAGAGAGTCCCAAAGAAGATGGATGCAAGAAGAAACACACCAAGACCCATCACAATTAAGTTATCCAAAATTAAAGAAAAGAAGAGAATCTTAAAAGCAGTAAGAGGAAAGGAGATAGTTATCTACAAAGGTGTTCCCATAAGACTATGAGCTGATTTCTCAAAAGAAACTTTATAGGCAAGAAGAGGCTGAAAAAAAAGTATTCAAAGTCGTGAAAGGCAAGGACCTAAATCCAAGATTACTCTATCCAGCAAAGCTATAATTTAGAATGGAAGAGCAGATAAAGTGTTTCCCAGATAAAGTAATGCTAAGGGAGTTCATCATCACCAAGTGCTTATTATATGAAATGTTGAAGGGACTTATCAAAGAAAAAGAATATAAAAAAACTATGAAGAGTAAAATGACAAGAAACTCATAAGTATCAACAACTGAATTAAAAACAAAACCAAAGCAAACAACTGCACAGAACAGAAGCACAGAAATGGGGATCACATGAAGGGTTCTCAGTGGGGAGAGGGCAGTGGAGAATGAGGGAAAAGGTACAGGGAATAAGAAACATAACAGGTAGGCACAAAATAGTCAGGGTGAGGTTAAGAATACTATAGGAAGTGAAGACGCTAAAGAATTTATGTGTATAACCGATGGACATGACCTAAGGGAGGCAGGAAATGCTGGAGATTGTGGGGTTGCAGGGCAGAGGGGCATAAAGGGAAGAAAAAATTGGGACAACTATAATAGCATAATCAATAAAAATATACTTAACAAATAAAGTTTTAGTCCTATATAAAGTTTGTCCAATACCCACTAGTTATGTTATAGAAAAGGAATGATTGGCTCTCAGTTGTGGCATCAAAAAAAAGCCATTGGTCTCATGGCACATAAAGTACTATTCATGTACATTTAATGATAAACCCCTTTCACCCCCCCCAAAAGAAAAATGGAAGGTGAAGAAGTAGGTAAAACATGGCAGACACTTTGGAAGAGTTTTACTTCAGTAGAGAAATGGGAATCCACTAGAAGCATGTGTGGATCCCAGAGAATTTATGTTTAAGGGTGTGTTTTGTAGATGTTGCTTAAATTAGATGATATTAGTTGGTTTGGTGAAATGAGTTATTTAGTAAAGAAGAAACTGATAGTGCAGCAAGACAGGAATACTTCAGAAAATAATTCCTGGGGTACTTAAGAGGAGATGGGATCTAGGACATGATAGAGAGGATGGCCCTAGACAGATTATGAAGATACATACGGGGATGAATTGGAAGAATTGGTGGTGAGCAAATGAAATAATCCTTATTTTATGCATTTATTCTCTTTATGCATTGTTAGTAATGTCATCAGCTGAGTATGATGGAATAAAAATGTCTAGGGAACTTGATGAACACATTGTGAAATAGTCACCTTGAAGAGGGGGAAGTGTAGGAGCATGTGAGGCAGTCTGACATTGTTAAAGGATTCCTGGAATTGAGTTGTCATGAACTTGTGATTGGTACTGCTGCTTGAACCAGTAATGTTCAGCTGTTGAGCTCAGATGTTTTTTTTATTATTGAGGTGTAACTAACATAACACTATATTAATTCCAGATATATAATGTAATGATTTGATACTTGCATGTATAGCAAAATTATCACCACAATAAGTGGATATATACCTATATCCATCAACAGATATAGATATAGTTTTTTTCTGGGGTTGAAGACTTTCAAGATCTATTTTCCTAGCTACTTTCAAATATGGTACACAGTATTATTAACTGTAGTCATCAAACTGTACATTATTTCCCCATAATTTACTCATTCTATAACTGAAAATTTGTACCTTTTGACCCCCTTTACTCATTTCACCCACCCCCACACACTGCCTCAGGCAACCACCAATCTGTTCCCTATATTTGTGAGCTCAGCTTGTTTTGTTGTTTTTTTTTAAGATTATATTTATAATTGCAATCATACAATACTTATCTTTTTTCTCTCTGACTCATTTCACTCAGCATAATTGTATTAAGGCCCCTTCATTTTGTTACAAATGGCAAAATTTATTATGGCTTTTGGCTGTATTATATATATATATACACACACACACATTCAGGGTGGGGCAAATGTATGTTTACAGTTGTGAGTATACAAAACAGTTTATTCTTATATTGTATTAATTATTTGCCATGGGAACAACTGTAAACCTACTTTTGCCCCACCACATATATATATGCATATGCATATATGTATATGTGTGTATATAGATATATGTACATATGTATATGTATATTTCATTTTCTTTATCCATTCATCTACTGATGGACACTTAGGTTGCTTCCATGTCTTGCCTCTTATAAATAATGCTGCATTGAACATGGGAGTTCAGGTATCTTTTCTAGATACTAATTTTATGTCCTTTGGATAAATCCCCAACATTGGAATTGTCAGATGATATAGTAGTTCTGTTTTGAATTTTTTGAGCAGTGTCCATACTGTTCTTCATAATGGCTACACCAATTTGCATTTCCACAAGGGTACCCTTTCCTCCACATCCTTGCCAATACCCATTATTTCTTATCTTTTTGGTAGTAACCATTCTAACGGGTGTAAGGTGATATCTCATTGTGGTTTTGATTTCCAGTTTCCTGGTGATTGAACATCTTTTCCTGAAAATATGTTGAACATCTTTTCATGTGTCTGTTGCCCATCTGTGCGTCTTCAGAAAAATCCTACTCAGATCCTTTGCCCATTTATAATCCAATTTTTTTGTCATTGAGTTATATGAGTTTTTTATGTATTTTAGATATTAACTCTTTATCAGAATATGATTTGCAAATTTTTCTCCTATTTGATAGGTTGTTTTTAATTTCATTGATGGTTTTCTTTGCTGTACAGAAGCTTTTTGTTTTGATGTAGTCCCACTTATTTATTTTTGCTTTTGTGGCCTTTGCTTTTCATGTCAAATCCAAAAATTCGTTGCCAAGAATGATGTCAAGGATCTTCTTGCACATGTTTTCTTATAGCAATTTTATAGTTTCAGGTCTTGCATTGAAGTTATTACTATATTTTAAGATAAATTTATGTATGGTATAAGTTAGTGGCCCAGCTTCATTCTTTTGCGTGTGGCTGTTGGGTTGAATTTTTGGAAGAAATATGCAGTAAAGATATGTGCAGGCAAGTAGTACTGCTGTACTACTGAATATTTACTGAGCAAGAGGAATATGAACATATAATGTGGTGATAAAGAGCAAAGTTCTGGTGTGGTAGAGAGGAGGCCTCAGTGATATCAGAAAGTTGTTGGAATTTTAGAATAAGTGGCCTTGAAGGATTAGATGTGATAATCAGATAGGAGGTACAGTTGTCAGTAATAACAGGGCCCATTGTAGTACCAGTACAGGGGTGACTAAGATAAGGTGGAAAAAAAGATCATTGAACCAAAAGATATCAAGGAGATGAGGTGTCATATTCTTGATTTATTTTTTATGTAGCTAAGAATTATGAGAGCATCCTTTGTGAATTGGAAGATGGAAAACAAGGAACCAAAGTCATCACTGAATGAGGAATGTATTGAGAATGTCGGAAGTTTAAGTAAAGACAGTGAAGAAGGAGATGGGGTAGAGAAGTCTGATGACACGCATTCAAAGGAGGTGGGGTTTGAAAGAGGAGAGAGTTAAAAAATTTCAAGGAGGAGCAAAGAGGACACTTAAGTTGTTTTCTTCCTCTTCTTTGATGTGTGGGAGGAAAACAAAAACAACCTCTTCTTAAGAATGTGAAAGGAGAAGCATGCCTTCAAGAAGACCTAGGTGTCAGATAATAAGTAAGTAGGTAGGTAATAAATTGAATGAGTTTCAGAGAAAACTTAGGATACCAAAGAACAAGTTTGAAAGGGAATATTAATAAGGCTAGTGAGGGAAGGGCTGGAACATTTTTTAATATAAGGGTTAATGTTTGTATGATGGATAATCTGAGAGGCTGGGACTTCTGATGGTTATTGAGATGAATGTGGAACAGTTGTAAGGCAAACTAGTAATATTTCTGGTCCTTAGGACTGGATATTATTTAAGGTATTAAGGCAGCTAGCTCACCTGTGACTGGTGAAATTGTGTCAAGGAAGGACAAACTTACAATGAACCATCAGGGGAGTTGGTTGTAATCTTGGGAGAATTAATACATAGAAAAGGAGGTGATTGAGCCCTAGCTGGCATAGCTCAGTGGATTGAGCACGGGCTGTGAACCAAAGTGTCGTAGGTTCGATTCCCAGTCAGGGCACATGCCTGGGTTGCAGGCCATGACCCCCAGCAACCGCACATTGATGTTTCTCTCTCTCTCTCTTTCTCCCTCCCTTCCCTCTCTAAAAATAAATAAATAAAATCTTTTTAAAAAAGAAAAGAAAAGGATGTGATTGAAGAAAGGGCTACAATTTGAGGGGAAAAGCTCTGGATTTTTCACTGGCTGGAGATGTTTTAAGATCATTATAAAATTTAGGCCAGTCAAGATATCTGTGATATCTTGGACTGTTTAGCTCAGTCAGTGTCTATGGCAGCCTCTTTCTAGTGAGCCTTCCTGTACTAGAAAGGTTGGAAGACTAAGACCTACATTACCTAGGCAAATTTCAACATGATTTCTGTATTTGTTTTAGATTCTGTTAGAAAGATGGGCTTGGGTGAGGTGAATTTGGAACTGAGTTATGGAGAGAAAGGTGCAGGGAATAAGGACATCATAATTCTCCTGGTGCAGATGGTGACGGGACAAAATGGTTTGGGGGCTGGCAGTTCTAACCCTCAGTGGTGGGTTTCTCGATAAGAAAAGGAGTGGCAGTTCCTTTGTTGCTCGAGTATGAGGCATTATTTTTGAAAGCTTAGGTGGGACTCTGCCTCTTGGGCACTTTCAGTGATTCTGTAAGGCATTTTATATTCTATAATAACTGTCCTTTCCCAAACTACCAGAGTGTTTCATTTCCTCTACAACTCACACCAAACTTTGTTCTCCAAAAGTTACCCCTACCCAACTTCAAGTTGGGCATCCAATCTAATACATATTTTGTCTTTGTGGTATAAAACTTATTAACTAGGATCATCAATTTTTTCCCTTAGAATTTTATTTTATTTCATTATTTCTTAAGAAATAAGATAAGAACCAGTTGATTAGGAGAAGTAATGGATGTTATTGTTAGAAGGCAAGCTTCATTATTCACTGGGTTGAATTGGGAGAAGAAAGTTACAGGCATACCTGATTTTATTGTTCTTCACTTCATTGCACCTCATAGATGTGATTTTTATGTATTGAAGGCAAGACCCCCCACCCGCAAAGGATTAGACTGACTTTACTGCAGTGGTCTGAAACTGAACCCACAATATCTTTGAGTTATACCTGTAATCTTGAGCTGATTTGTAGTGTGTATGTCTGTGTGTGTGCATATGTATCAAAAATATTACTAGGTCACTTATAAATGTTATTAAATGACTCGATATGACACTCTTTTCCTAGAATCAGAAATTACCTTCACCAACAGACTATTGATTACTTTCTTTTATTCTCTTTTCTGTTCTCAAGTAGGCAGAGATGATACTTGATATAACAGTCATTCATTAATTTCTGAGATATTATTATATGCCTGTGTATGTCAGCCACTCAGCTACGTTTTGGGAATACAGGTGAGGAAAAACTAGCATAAAGCTTACAGTTTACTGCAAAGGCTGGATGTAAACAAAAAAATACCAATTGAATGTGATGAGTACTATTATGGAAAGGGAAGAGACTTGGTGTTAGGAAGCAAATCTAGTAGGGCAACCTAAGCTAGAGTAGGTAGGTTGTGCTTCTCAGGGAAGTTTGCTATCAACTGATTGCTGCATGTAATAGTGGACTTAACAGTACATGCATGTGGTAACAAACACAAATCTCAAAAGTTTAACATGACATAAATGTATCTCTTTCTCTCATAAAGTCAAATGGGTGTTTACTGGGGTCTTTTCCCTCAATGTTGACCCACCTTCCCTCTCCTCCTTCTGGCTGCTGCTTAGTTTTCTAGGGTATCCTCAGATTGCCCTGCTGCATTGACAACATGCAGCTGCCCAAAGAACAGAACCAGTTTGAGGAGGATTGTGTATTTGATACTCAATTATTTCATCCTGGAAGGCATTGCTCATATGCCATAAAGAATAGTCAGATGGATCCACCAAGACACAAGGATGGGGTGGAAGGAGTGGGGTGTGGAAAATACAGTTCTTGACATGATAGGTGTTTCCCAGCAACAGTTCTGTACTCTGCAAAAGAAAGAGACATTTCCTGGGAGAGCAGCTAGTTGTCTCTGCCATGTGAAGAGAAAGAGACACACTTGCACTTTTGAGAGACAACTAACATCATATAAAATTGACTTAGAGAAAAATATGACTGTGAAATGCACTGTTACTATCACTAATTTTAGTATCTTTGTGGGGATGTTGGGCCTCAGTAGATATTTTTCATATAATACATGGAAATTATAACTTTAAATTGGGTCATTAAATGAAAATGAACACTAGCTATGATGTACGTTGAGAGCTGATGATAGTGTTCTATGGAAGTAATCTATCCTAGAATTTAAACCCATGACCCCTTTGTAAATTTGAGATATTTAGAATGCTAGCTAGAAAACGTTCATTTGACACTCATTCTACATTCAATTTAACCATTGTTATTAATACTTTTTGTATGAACTCAATATAAACAATGTAGACAAGGTACATAATTTGAATTTTAATGGAAGATTTATGGGGGGGGGCAAAAAACTTCTATATTAACACCAATGGACTTGTGACAACAAATTATTCTTACTTTTAAAAGTTAAATATTTCAATATTTCTAATGTTTTAGAAACTAGCCTGTGATATTGTGATTTATAAGTACATATTTGATCTTTGTCCCCACTTCTGGCATTGAGGCCATAAAACCCTTGAAATTTCCTAAGTGATGAGAGGTACAAAGGCATCTCATATTATCTTAATGAGGTGACTATTTTAATTGAAGTATAATTGACATATAATACTATATTAGTTTTAGATATGGTGATTTGATATTTCCATATACTGTGAAATGATCACCATAATAAGTCTGGTTACCATCTGTCACTATACAAAGTTAATACAGTATTACTGACTGTATTCTCCATGCTGAGTATTTTATTCCTGCACTTTCTTTATTTTTATATCTGGAAATTTGTATCTCTTGATTCCCTTCACCTGTTTTCTCCTACCTCATCCTCCCCTCTGTAAATTACTAATCTGTTTTCTGTGTAATTGAATCTAGTCTTATTTTGTTTGGTTTGTTTTTTATATTCCACATATAAGTGAAATTATGTGGGATTTTTTTTTCACTCAGCATGATACCTTCTAGGTCCATCCATGAAGTTGCAGATGGCAGAATTTCATTCTTTTTTATGGCTGAGTAATATTCCATTGCATACATGTTCCACATCTTTATCCATTCATCCATTTATGGACACAGGTTGTTCCCATATCTTAGCTATTGTTAATAATGCTGTTATGAACATAGGGACATATATATATATATATATATAATTTTTTTTGAGTTAGTGTTTTCATTTTTTTCAAATAGATACCCAGAAATGGAATTACTGGATCATATGGTAGTTCTATTTTTAATTTGGGGAGTATTATGAGGTGACTTTCCAACTTCACCTAAGGATGAGGCACTGATTGCCAGGACAGCCAACCATGTGATTACTGAGTTGGAACTTTAGGTCCAATACCTGCCTTCAGGGAAGGGGACAGGGTCTGGAGTTTGAATCATTTTTGAAATGCTAATGATTTAATCAATCATGGCTCTTTAATGAAGCTTCCATAAAAACCCCAAAGGACAGGATTCAGAGGGCTTCCAGGTCGTTGAGCACGTGGAGATGCTGGGAGAGTGGTGCCTGGGGAGGGCACGGAAGCTTCTGTCCTTTTTCCCTGCCCTAACCTACGCATCTTTTTCATCTGGCTGTTCCTGAATTATATCCTTTTATAATTAACCAGTGATGTAGTAAGTAAAATATTTCTCTGAGCTCTGTGGGCTGCGTTAGCAAATTATTTAAACACAAGGAGGAGGTTGTGAGAACCACTGACTTATAGCCAGTTGGTCAGAAATATAGGTAGCAACCTGGGCTTGTGACTGGTCTCTGCAGTCTGAGGAGGGGGGTTTTGGGAACCTCCAATCTGTAGGTAGTTGGTGAGAAGCACAGGCAACAATTTGAGATTGTAACTGACGTGTTAAGTAGCGGGTGGAGTGGGGGCAGTCTTGCAGGCCTGAACAATTTCTTTACCTGCAGAACCTGATGCTGTCTCTGGGTGGATTGTGTCAGACTTGAGTTGAGTTGTAGGACATCCAGATGGTGTCTGAGAATTACTTGTTTGTGTTGGGAAGCCTCCATACATACGCACATTGGAATTGGGTCTAGGAACCTCAAAGATAGCCTTTTGCACAATTAACTTTGAAAACAATTAACATAATAAATTCAATAAATTCCCAATAAATTGTTACATAGATTAGTAATTACTAATATTTTGTCATATTTGTTTTCCCTCCCTCTTTCTTTCTTAATAAGATGAACAGCTAACTAGCTATAAGTACAATTTTTTGTTTTCAGAGTCAATGACATACTGCAGGCATCATAACAGAAAACCCCTAAATACTTAGGCATGTCCCTCCTAAGAGGAAGCACATTCCCTTGTATAAAAATAATACAGTTTGCAGTGTGCAAAATGTAACACAATATGATGTATGAAATATATGTATATTCAGAGTTCTTCAATTGTGTAATAATGTATTTTATAACTATTTTGTAATTTAATTTAGGATCCAAGCAGGAATCATGCATTTCATTTAGTTTTCAGTATCACTTAATTTTTTAAATAGCATTGAACATTTTTGAAGAATTCAAGTTAGTGTTTTAAAAGCTATTTCTGAGCTTAGATTTGTCTCATCATTTCCTCATGATTAGATTCAAGTTGAGCATTTGTCATAGAGCATTGCATTAGGACACCTGTGATACTAGTTTTTCTCACTGTTGGTGATGTAGCATCATTGCAGAATTACTGTGGTTTCTGATTTCTCCTTTGGAAAGCTACATTTTCCTCTTTGTCATTAATAATGTGTCAGTGAGGTAATGTCTTAGGAACGTGTGAAAAGCCCTTTTTCTAACAACTTTTTATCTTGTTGATGAACCTTGCCTGAAGTAAGTAGTAAAAGTTTGTGGCAAAATGTATATATTTTTAATTTTTTAAATTTTATTTATTATTTTTATTCTCACTGAAGACATTTTTTTCATTGTTTTTAGAGACTCAGAAAGGGAGGGAGGAAGGGAGAGAGAGAAAAATCAATGCGAGAGAGAAGCATTGATTGGTTACCTCTAGTACTTGCCTGCACTGTGGATCTTACCTGCTTAGATCAAGGGTATAACCCACAACCTAGGTGTGTGTCCTGACCAGGAATCAAACTTGCAGTCTTATGGTTACAGAATAATGCTCCAACCAACTGAGCCACACTGGCCAGGGCAAAATTTTTATTTTTATTTTTATTTTTTCTATGTTACTTTGTCCCTACACACTATCCCATTTCTTCTTCCTCTTCCTTCTTGTTCTTCTTACTTTTCCTTCCTCTCTTCTTCCTTCTCTACCATTCCCTTTCCCTTCACTCCCCTTTCCTTCCCTCCCTCTCCTCTTTCCTTCCTCCTCTCTTTCTTTTGTTTACCTTTTTCCCATCCTTTTATGATTACCATTGTGGACTCGTAGACTCAATGTGTGATGCCTACTATGATCCCAGTTTCCTTTTCTATAAATCCACTGGAGAAAGACTGTCTGGTAGCATCTACTGCATATCAGACACATTGTTACATGCAGAGTTGATATGAAGAGAGCACAGAAAATGCCCTGTACTCGATAGCTACTAAGTACATATGACCTTCAGACAGAGCTTCATGACTTTTCCAAAATTTCCTTGATTTCTGACATGAGAAGACCCACTTTATCCTCTCACAGTCTCAATTTTGTCATCAGCTATGTCTCCAGAAGTTCCAGTTCTTTTAAACAGGAACTGTTTAGAAACAGAGTTCTAAGCATTAGGTTTAATGGAATATTTTTTTAAATGGCCTTGGGACAGAGCATTACTCCAGTACTACTGTTGTCAGTGTAAATATTTTTAGGTCACTGGCACTTATTTAGAGATCAGTGTGGTTCAGTGGTGAGGAGCATTCATTGTGCAACTACACTGCACAGGTTTTCTCTAAGCTTTGCCCACTCTACCTTTGTGACTTACAATAAGTTATTTTGTCTGTGTATACCTCTTTGCTTCTGCCTTGCCATCTATAAAAGGGGTATAATATCCCTGGCTGGTGTTGCTTAGTGGATTGAGCACTGGCCCATGAACCAAAGGGTCAATTCTCAGTCAAGGCACATGCCTGGGTTGCGAGCCAGGTCCCTAGTAGGTTGCAGGTGAGAGGCAACCACATATTGATGTTTCCCTCCCTCTCATTCTTTCTCCCTTCCCCTCTGTCTAAATGTAAATGTAAATTAAATAAAGTCTTTATAACAAATAAAAGGGGTATAATATAGGACCATCCTTATTGAATTGTTAACTTATTCTTTGGCTCAACATATTGTTATTGAGTACCTAGTATGTGACAGATAGACACTCTTCTAGGGCATATAAGACAGACAAGAATCTCTGCCTCTGGAGATTTCATTATCATGTGGGACGTAGATTCTTCACCCCTCCAAAAATCTCAGAGAAGCAAATAAAACATATGTTCAAATGGTCGTCCTGGACACAATCTTGTTGTTCCAGTGGGAAAGCGGGTGGTGATTCCCTCTAGTGCAGAATGCCCCGAGCCTTTCTCCCAAATGGCTTTTATTAGGGTCACAATGTGCAGGGGATTACAGCATGCATGCATAGCTTATCAATCAATGTCCAAAAGGCTATAGCCATACAAAAACAGCCATTATCTATAGATAACAATTGAAAGAACACAGAGATTTGTCATAGGTCAGGGTCTGTTAGGTATGCTGACCCCAGATGGTCTTTAAGATGTGTTTCATGAGGTAAGGAGTTTACCTTACCTCATGTCTTGAACTTAAACATCTGGTTTATATCAACAGGGCTATTGATTGCTAGGCAGAGCAGGCTTCAAAGGATAAAATGTACATTTCAGGCCTGATTCCCACAGGCACCCTCAATGTTAGGGTTGGGTCGTGCCTGTCACCTGTGTTACCTGGTTTTCCAGGGATACTTACTAGCCCCTTTTAGGGCTTGCTCTCACGTGGCTACAGTCTCCAGAACCACACAGAGTGGTCCCCAACAATATAAGGGCCCTTAAAAGGGCAAGGACTATACTGTATAAAAGCATCCAAGATAAGAAGCCAAGTTAGTGTTGCCAGAACAATAGAGTCATGATTAAGTGGCAGCACAGTCCAGATCATGAGGCTTTTTAGTACTTTATAAAGAATTGTATTTATGAGTAGAATATGAGAAACTTTAGAAAGTTTTGAGAATAATGGTGACACCATCTGACTTATGATTTAATGAGATAATTCTGGCTATTGGTTTATGGCAAAGATTGAAGAGGGCCCAATTAGAAAAAGACAGATGAATTATGAGGCTGTTGCAGTGATCCTGAAGGTAGGATAGGGCAAGTGGTGGTAGGTGTAATTCTAGATATACAGAGGTCTGTCTGAAAAAAAATCCAGCCATTATTAATGTAATAAGAACAGTTTGCACAATGTGGATGTAACCTGACAGCCAAGAAGAGTGAACTTCAATGCACATGAGTGAACAATGATGACTTCACTGTGCTAATCAGTGGGAATGGTAGGCATAGTTAAATAAGCATGTGTACTGTGTGGCCATCACATTCAAAATGACTGAGTGAGTAGAGCAATGAATCTCTATCAAATTTTGTGTTAAGCTTGAATATTCTTCCATTGAAACTGTTCAGATAATTCAGAAGGCCACAGCTATGGGCAGCTGGTAATTGGAAGCTTCATCATGACAACATACCCACTCATGCATCAGATATCACACAGAATTTTTTTCAAAACACCAAATCACCCAGGTGACTCAGCGACCCCTACAGCCCATATTTGGCATCCTGAAACTTCTGTTTTTCCCAAAACTAAAATCACTTTTGAAAGTGAAGAGATTTTAGACTGTTGATGAAATTCAAGAAAAGATGATGAGGCAGCTGATTGCAATTTGGAGAGCTGCGTGAGGTCCCAAGGTGCCTACTTCGAAGGGGACTGAGGTGTCATTGTCCTATGTACAGTGTTTCTTGTCTCTTGTATCTTCTTCAATAAATGTCTGTTGTTCATATTACATGGCTGGATACCTTGTGGACAGACCTTGTATTTTGAAGTTGAAGACCATAGAATTTGTGGATGGGTAATGTGTGGAGTGTAGAACAATGAAGTAAATAAAGAATGACCTCACACTTTTGACCATTGATTTGTGGGCTATGATAAGGATGAAATAATTTATTCACATAAAATATTTAGAGTAATACCTCATATCTGGTGAGCAATCAATAAATATTAGTTTTTAAATTATTTTTAATGCCTCAGTTATTTTCCATTTTTTACTTTATACTTTCATGTCATTTTCATGTTTTGCTAGATTTTAACTTGGCTATCACCTTTGTGCTATTTTTCAAACAGTGCTAGCCATCTAACTATATAAATTTTGGGAATGCAGTAATCTTAGTACCAATGCCCAAGACTGAAATCAGCATATAGTTCACTTACTGTGTAGCTGTGGGCAAATTACTGATCTCTCAATTTCATCTCCTATGAAATGAGAATAATGATATTTACCTCCCGAGGCTATTATGAAAATTAAAGAATATCCAGATTCAAAAATGAAAGTCCCTACAAAGTATGAGTTATTGCAGTTTTTATTGTTGCCTACACTCTGAGAAGGGATTTTATGCTAATCCTAGCCACTTAAAGGCATGAAAGAAATGAATTTGAGCGCATTAGTCATTCACACTGAGTTTTATTCTTGTTTGGTAATATTTGAATGTTTTTATTGGTGAAATTTGTTTTTTATATTTCACAGTTTGGGATTTATTGAGACCTGAACAGCTCTATTGAACCACTTTTAAAAAGATATAATGAACTCAAATCTTCCACTCAGGATGAATATTGAGCCCAGGAAGGGAATGTGGCAGGGGGCAGTTTAGCATATATGTCTAAGTCATTCAATTTGAGAGAGCTCCATACCTTATTGCATATTAAATACTCCAGGATACAGCTATCAAATGCAACTGTTATGATTTTAATGCTCAGGAAATCTAGTGCCTAATAATTACTGAAATTTAAATAGCATTTCTATTTGGGAGTAAAATTTTAAAGCCCTGATCACTTATGCAAAAATTGAGGAAAGAACACCAAGGGATTGAGTGTGGCTTTTTATCATTTTATTTTAATTGTTAGGACATTGCTGAGACTGAATGTGGAAAAAAATCCTAATGCCTTCCCTAAGGCAGGAAAGGATATGTAGCACTACCATTGTTCATCATTTTGTATTATTTTACTACTCACAGATAATTCTGTGTATTCATTTTAACTAAAAAACCCTTATTCTGACTCACTGAGTTTTGCTTCTTAGGCAGATGTTAGTGTTCCTAATTAATAGAGGAAAGAACTGAAGCAACGAAAGACTAAATCACAGAGTCATTTGCTTAATAAGTGAGAGAGGAATACAACCTTGTTTCCACTCTCTCATCTATGTTTCAGACCTGTATTTTTTGCATTGTGAAACATTGGTCATTAAGGTACCAGAATTATCCTAATTAGCAGGAAAAAAGGATGGTATTTGAGCTTTTGCATTTCTTTATGCATTTAATACATAAAAGCTTTCACATTTAAATGTTTTGTGGAGGAGTGAGATTATAATCCAATTTTAAATACAAGTCAGATGCAAAATAATTTCACAATCATGTTTTATACAGGAAGATACCTGTATAATCTTGTTTTGCAAGCATGTGCACTATTTCATTTTTACCTTAACTGACACAAAAAGCAAGTGGGCAATTCCTATGGTTGTCACTGGAAGTAGTGCTCTGGTCTGACCTATTTCAGAAGGATATCCAAAATGCAGCATTTGAACATTGGTCTCTATAGAAAATGCTTATTATATTTGATCAGAAGCTCATAAGGTAATTTCAAAAATTCTTTGGTAACTAAGATACAAATGACTTTTAACCCTTTGATAATTAAGGCACTTACAAAATATATAAGAAGCATTTAAAGCCATTTAAAATATTTGAGAATATAACTTGCTAGGTGATTTTATAAGCACATGATGAAACCAAATTTATATATTTTTATTACATTTATGTGTAGTCTGTTTACAAAGCTATAATAATCAAAAATTTAAAACTACTTCATCATTAATTAGAGAAACAAAAAAGTTGTTTTTTAATACCATAGATAAGAATAAATCATTATTTTGGGAGGTTATGTGCTGAAAGAGTAAGTCATATCACAGGGATCTATAAATCACTTAGGACCCAATACAGACAATAGATGTTTGAATTTATTATTTTAAAAAAAATATTGGACATATATTTGTCAGAGAAGTTTACCCTTGAGAAAATATCAGATGAATTTTCCAATCAACAAAGACAGCATTTTTATTAATAGAATTACTCCTAGGATTATAAAGGGGAAATATTAAACTATAATTTTACTTGATACATTTCTTCTAAGTATATGATTGACCCTTATGTCATTTTTCAAAACCATGACTTAATTAATACATCCAACTTTATCTAGCAAATTGATGCTTTAGTCATTCCCTTCCTACTCTTCCCAAAGTAACCTTTATGAACTTATAATATATTTTTCAAATCATTTTTTTCAATCTGTAGCATGGAATTAATTTCTTTTTTCTTTTTATATTTTTATTGTTGTTCTATTACATTTGTTCTAATTTTTCCCCCATTGCTCTCCTCTGCCCTGCCCATCCCCCCACTCTCTCAGTCAGTCCCCCGCTGCTGTCCGTGAGTCCTTTATACATGTTTCTTGACTAGACCCTTCACTTTCTTTCCCCTGTTTTCCATCTCCCCCATTCCCTATGATCACTGTCAGTTTGTTCCTTATTTCCATGTCTCTGGTTCTATATTGCTCATTTCTTTGCTTTGTTCATTAGGTTCCACGTGTAGGTGAGATCATATGGTATTTGTCTTTCGATACCTGGCATATTTCACTTTGCATATCACTCTTCAGTTCCATTCATGCTTTCATGAAGAGCAGGAGTTCCCTCTTTTTTTTTTCTGTTGTGTAGTATTTGTGTAGTATACCATTGTGTAAGTGAACTTCAGTTTTTTGATCCACTCATGTACTGATGGGCACTTATGCTGTTTCCAGCACTTGGCTATTGTAAAGTGTGCTGCTATGAACATTGGAGTTCACCGATTTTTTAATTGATATTTCAGGATTCTTAGGGTATAATCTAAGCAGTGGAATTGCTGGGTCAAAAGGCAGTTCCATTTTTAGTTTTTTTGAGGAAATTCCTTACTCTTTTCCACAGTGGCTGCACCAGTCTGCATTTCCACCAACAGTGGAATAGGATTCCCTTTTCTCCATGTCCTCATCAGCACTTGTTGCTTAAAAATTTGTTTATGATGGCAATTATGACAGGTGTGAAGTGGTATCTCATTGTGATTTTAATTTTCATGTCTCTGATGGCTAGTGATGTTGAGCATTTTTTCATAACTCTCTGGTCCCTCTCTATGTTTTTGTTGGGGAAGTGTCTGTTCAGGTCCTTTGCCCATTTTTAATTGGATTGTTTGTCTTCCTAGTGTTGAGTTGTATGAGTTCTTTATATATTTTGGAGATCAAACTCTTGTTCGAGGCATCATTGGAAAATATGTTTTCCCATACAGTTGTTTCCCTTCTCATTTTGCTGATGTTTTCTTTAGCTATGCAGAAGCTTTTTAATTTGAGATAGTCTCATTTGTTTATTTTTTCCTTTATATACCTTGCCCTAG
Organism: Phyllostomus discolor; assembly: GCF_004126475.2. Taxonomy (NCBI): domain Eukaryota; kingdom Metazoa; phylum Chordata; class Mammalia; order Chiroptera; family Phyllostomidae; genus Phyllostomus; species Phyllostomus discolor. The sequence continues at coordinate 127,169,775 of NC_040903.2, read as the reverse complement.
GAGATATATCAGCCAAGATATTGCTGCATTGGATAGCTGACATTTTACTGTCTTTGTTTTCCTATAGGACTTTTATGGTATCATGGCTTATATTTAAGTCTTTTATCCATTTTGAGTTTATTTTAGTGTATGCTGTAAGTTGGTAGTTAAGTTTCACTGGCATTCATTTCTAATATATCAGTATTTTCTCCAATGTAAATATAATAACTTACAATAGACTTCATAAAAGCTGTACATATGTAGCCAGTGCTATGCATTTATGCTATTAAAGGATTGAATTATATCTTTGTCAAATGAACTCAAAAAGTGTTTAAAGACCTTAGCTAGAAATAAATGATAAAGATTTATTCAAGGGTCATAGGGTTTACAAACCAAAAAACAACTAGCCAATACCCAGAGTGCCCTAAAGGAGAAGAAAGAAAAACTGAGGGTTCTCATACTAAAAAGTACGTTTTTAAGAAGAATCAATCTTTCGTTCTTAGCCTCCAGATTGGTCCAAGATTGTCATCCTCTTGGTGCCTGGTGGTTTAATAATGGATGTCAGATTATCTGGATACATGAAGATTCTGTCCTGAGTCATTCAGGGGCAAATCAGAGAGTTATCTGGGATTTTGATGCATATCCAGAGTTTGACTCAGTACTGAAAAGTTCAAACGTTTAAGTTTGCAGGCTAGTTAAAATGAGAATAGAAAAGTTTTCTTATGCCTCTACCTACTTGATTTTAGTAATTTAGCAACTTGATTATAGTGACTCCATTTTGTCTCTTCTCTCTATTCAACATAGATGCTTTTAAATTTTTTAGAGTAATTTTTTTCAAATCTTAATGCCTTGTAAAAATTTTTCCTGTTGCTTTTATTTTTTCTTCAAAAGGAGAATGATGTTTATCTGCTATTGTTTTGATATTGGCTTTGCCCTTGGATATCATATATTAAGAGTCATTACATTTTAATACATGTACTTTTAATATATTAACTAATTAGGAAATTTATAATCATAGATTTTTAAGATCAAATGCAGTTTCTCTAATTCAGCAACCCTATGATTTTAATTACTTTATGCATTATCTCATTCCTTAATTGTTCTTTTCTGCCTCTCTTTATACTATCATTTTTTCTTTCTTTCTTTCTTTTTTTTTTTAGCTTGTAAAGTCTTCTTCAGCTCTTTTATGGACATCCCTGACATCCTGTTCAGTGCTTTTCTTTCTACTCAGAACCATGCTGGATCAAATGTTTGAACATTTGCAAGGCAGTAGTTTTATGCTGGATTATAGTTGTATCCTGGCCCACAGCCACAAAGCTCCCACTTTTAAATTCAGAAACCTTGCTGTTTTAGTCCACAAGACTGTGCAAGTAATTTCTGTGCATGCTCAGAAGACTGGCTTGCATAAGATTTAAAGGACTTATCCTTTTATTTTAGACATTAAAGCAATTTGGTTTTTATTCATATATACCTCAGTTGAACTACTTAGATTATGTGTATCAGTAGTGTTGAAATGGTAGGTGAATAAGTCTCCTGGAGTATTTGTAATGATATTTATTGTTGGTCAAACTTTCTGATTTATTAGATATTGCATGTGACTTAAGAAACTACAGTATTAAGCAGAGCCCTAAGTAATTCCGTTGGTGATGAAATGGCATCAGGTGTTAGACCAGTGGAGTCAGACTGGACCTTGCTTCAGCAACTTCAGTTCTTGAGTTCAGGCTAAAAAAGAATCCAGAGATAATACTCAAACAATAAGAGGAAGTTTATTTAGAAAGTCACAGACATAGAAGAAGTGAGCTGTAGAAGAAATGGGCTTAGGAAACAAGTTACAGAGGCAAGGGAAACATACATGGGGGAAGAGCGTAGAGAAAGGCACTTGAGTGCTTAATAAAGAGACCTGTGCTGGGCCTTCCATCTCCAGGGTATTTACCTGGGGGTCTTCAGGGGAAGATTCCAATAGTATACTTCTCAGCTTTCCAGGTGTATCTTTTCAGGGCCATGGTCTCTACTGATTTATTGGCACCAGGGCAGAGGGTCATTAGTCAATGCATCTGATCCTGATGTCAGCTATGGTGTCACTTGTCTGGTTTTGCTGTTTTTCTGGGCCTGGAGCTGAAATACAACTCAGGCCTATATGTATTTGATTCGGGTCAGAATCTCCTTTTCCTGGGAGCTTAATGCCTAAGGGTTATTCTCCAGTCCCCTTGTCTATCCTTCTCTAACAGGGTCTAATCCACTTGACTATGCCAGGGAAAGGTCAAGCTAGGGTTGGAACTCCATGACCAGTGATATGAAAGGCCAGGGCATCTAAACCACATGACCAGTGATATGCTGGGAATAAAGTCCTTGTTTTCTCAGTTTTGCTCTTTGCTAGGCACCTGGAACTTTCTGCCCTTGTGGCCTTCTGTACCTGGCTTATTTTCCTTGCTCTGCTCATGTCTGTCTAACTACCTACCACATTCCCCCTCAAAATTTCTTGGCTCTGAATTCTTTAAGGGAAAAAAGACATAGTATCTCTTCTGGAGCAGCTTCCTCTTGAAGACGGATGATGTTTTCCTTCAGAGCCAAGAGATCTTTGCTCTTGTCAGAGGGATGGTGAGGCCAGGACACAGAAGGAGGTTGTGATGGTGTCTAGGGGTGGTATTCCCTGAGTATGAGTAGGATTTGTAACTTATTGGAGAAAAACTGTTATAAATCTCAATATCATTGGGACAAAAGAAAAAATGACAAGAATTATGAAAACTGGTCTGATAGAAGGAAAAAAAGTTCAGTTCTCAATAATTCCAAGTCAAAAGATAAAGAAAAATGAAACATTAATTTGGAGGATTATAGCCAAATATTTAAGAAAACTAGAAAATTCAGGATCTGGTTCAGTTTATAGGTGAAAAATAAAACTTTCAAGACAATTAACTGAACTAGAGTTTAATATCTACAACAGTGTATTTTAGATCCTTGAAACCTGACTTCTTCCCTTAAAGTCACCTTCATTTTTATCAAAGAGTCAAATTAAGACCAACTTATTTACCACAGTAAGTTCAGTTTCACTTTGGCCTGATAATTTGTCTAAACACAACAAGAATAGTAACTGATCATATAGGTTCTCTTAAATCTGCTTTGCTGGAATCTCCGTATTGGGCTTTAATTAGTCTTTCAGGGTGAAGAAGCCAAGCCACATAGTTATCATAAGACTTTGCCTTTAATACCAACAGGTTTGGGTGAATTCCTCACGTTGGTGAGGTCCCCAAATGTCTTGAGGTTCTTCCTTTGACATCTCCCAGGAAAGCAACCTTTTCCCCTTATCTGGAAAGACTGCTCTGAACCATGTGAATAAGCAAGACATCAAGCCCTTTCTCCAAGGGGCTTTCATCAGCTTCCAAAGTCAATCTGAATTTCTTGAAGCTTTCTAGTGACATCCAGAGTCTAGGCATATCTTTCTCAAACATGACATTCCAGTCAAAGTCCTGATTAATAAAACCACAATTGGAGGCTGGTTTTATGTGTCCTATTATATAGAGATCAGATTGGATCTCTTATTGGATTTATGCAAATATATTGCTGTGAAAATAATAATACTTACTCATTAAGAATTTCCAAATTCTGGAGGAATCCAGTAGAGAGAAAAATATATATGCTTCAATATTGTTTATGAAGATTTAATTTACCAAATATCTTTAAGAGAAGGGTAAATTTACAAGAAAATATTTGTCTTTTTAACTAAACTCTAACTCTGTATTAGCTTAATTTAATATTTAAACAACTCACTTTCTTCCTTTTCATTCAAGAAGTATCTCCATACCTTATACCTTCTATTATACAATTTCTTTCCAACTTAATTAGAAATCTTTTTTTAAGAGTTTATTTATTTAAGCCCTGGCTGGCATAGCTCAGTGGATTGAGCGCGGGCTGGGAACCAAAGTGTCCCAGGTTCGATTCCCAGCCAGGGTACATGCCTGGGTTGCAGGCCATAACCCCCAGCAACCACACATTGATGTTTCTCTCTCTCTCTCTATCTCCCTCCCTTCCCTCTCTAAAAATAAACAAATAAAATCTTTAAAAAAAAAAAGAGTTTATTTATTTATTTTTAGAGAGGGAAGGGAGGGGGACAGAGAGAGAGAGAGAGAGAGAGGGAGAGAGAGAGAGAGAAACATCAATGTGCGGTTGCTGGGGGTCATGACCTGCAACCCAGGCATGTACCCTGACTGGGAATCGAACCTGCAATACTTTGGTTCACAGCCTGCACTCAATCCACTGAGCTACGCCAGCCAGGGCAGAATTCTTAATTCTTAGAAACCTTTATTTGGTTTAGTGACAACTAAAAAGTAAGGAATTATCATTCTTTACATTGGCAAATACATTTTAAAACTTCTAAAATTATAGGCTCCTGCATTGGCAAATACATTCAAGACTTTTAAGAAATATCCTTCTAATAAAGTACAAGACATTCATTAACAGCTCCAAATCTATTTTCCAGCTTTTCTATAATGAATAGTCAAAAGCGGGTAAACTTAAGACTTGTCTAGCAAGCAGTGTTACAGTATTTTATGTCATTTAAAAATATCTAGATATTTAGTAATTCCTATCAAAACATTAATTTAGAAAGAAACAGTTGAAATATGTTTAACTGATTTGCTCAAATGTCTAAGGGTTTTGTTTCCTTTCAACAGGAATTATGTTCTGAAGCCTTGAATTTTAAAAGATGATCCAGACAAGATTTAGTGGGCTGACTTATTTGTGGAACCCATCTCTGGCCCTGTAACTTCATTTCTAAAACAAGGACAGATGTTTTTAATATCTCAAAGATTGGGTTACTACCCAAATGCTGGCAGAGGACTGACAAATGCATTACTCAATTTTTCAAATTTTTTTTCCCATCTGGATATATATAGTTGTTTTATTTATATATATAAATAAAACAATTACAGAGAGATCTAGTTTACAGGTATTACATAGCTTACGGTCATCCCTGAGAGCCATACTGGTTTGGATGCATGGAACCGTCACCCACTTTCCTTGGGAATGGCACAACAAGTCTAGCCCCAATATTGTATAGAAATTAATGGTGTCATTAAATACCAAACCTCTTCATTACCCACTTTATGATGGGACCAGGCAGTGTGGCAAACAAAATTTAGTCTCTTTCTCTTGAGGGACCTGGGGTCAAATTTCTTCTGGTTAGGGAGTGTGCACCCCAAAAAAGGGTCTCTCAAGGCACAGTGGGCTAGTATCACTTTTACCAAGTCACATAATAAGTCAAGAGGTAGAGGTGTCTTTGCAAGCCTTTGGGCCATTGTGGGCACCCAATGCCCCATCCACAGGAACCCTATACTCTGACACTCAGGAGCTACCCAGTGTATGAAGTATTATACTCTATTCTGAGGGTAGACTTAATAGCAATCACAGTGGTGGCTGGGCACTCTGACATTGGACTCACTCTGCTCAAGAAAGTGGTCCTAACTCCATATAGATGATAAGTATGGCTCATACCTCAAGCAAAGAGTCCCTCAATTGATGACCCTTGGCCTATCCTGTCTACTGGAGATGTCTCCACTTTATCTCTCTGTGCAAGGAACACCTAGTTCCTCCATCACCAAGAATGGAAAACTTTTCCTATAATTCTCGTCTTTAGTAGTATTGTTACAGGGTGCAGCCAAGAGGGGGGCCCCCAAATAGGTATTTGAAATGGGGTCCAGAACTTAAGGTGTCCAGAAGATTTTGGGATGTCTCCATCCCCCCCACGCAGGGTGTGGGTTGGGGGAAGGGACAAATGGAGCAGGGACCATTGAGAGCTGTTTAGCATAGCAACAGCCTTGCAGCTAAGCTCTGGCATGGTCGTTTGGCATATCTATAACCTTTGACTGGTTGCATAGATATGTTAAGTAGCTGTGATCAGCTCTAAGCCAGGGGAATGGAAGTACCTTCCCCACCCAGATGTAACTGGGGGGGGGGGGTCCCCTGCGTTACAGCACCTGCGTGGGAGCTCAGAGAGGATTGGCTCCAGGACGTGGGGCCACACCTGCCCAGACTCATGATGGCAGCCCAGTAAAGCTGGAAGGATACGAGTTCTGGCATGTGAAGCTGAGTGTGGGAGGAGTCGGAAATGGGGCTGCAGAGGAAGATTGGCCACGGGGATTTAAAACCCAGATTTGGCGGCCATTGGAGAGGGAGAACCATGCTACTTTAGGAAGGAGAACCATGCGCAGCCCTGAGAGGGGAGCCATGCGCAGCCCTAAGAAGAAGAGCCATGCACAGCCCTGAAAAGGTGAACCATATGCAGCCCTGAGGGAGGAGAACCATGCTGCTTTAGGAGGAGAACCATGTGCAGCCCTGAGGAGAACCACACAGATTTGACGGAGTGGAGACTCCTGTAGCCCTGAGGAGAGAACCACGCGGCCTGGCAGAGTGGGGACCCCCACAGCTTTAGAAGGGGGAACCACCACCTGGTTTTAGCAGAGATCCCGGTGACTCAGCCAAGGGTGCCGGAACCCAGGGAGGTCTCCCAGTCGAGAGGGAGTTCTAACTGGGAAGAACCAGAGGACTGCCTGAGCCATGGACTTCTATTTCCTTTCCTGAGATACGGTACTCTGGACTGGGCAAAGGGGGAAGGAAGGAAGGACTGTGTGTTTGTGGGTGTTTTTAGGGACTTTGGGATTTTGGTGAAGACATTAGGTCACTACTTTAAGTTAGTATAGCATTAAATAAACATTTCCTTTCCTTTTCACAAATCTCTGGCATTGAGAGACGTCTTTCCTCTGGCGGTGGATATAACGGACCCGGGGCCTCCTTTCAATAATAGTATATCATCCCTGGCCCCCCGTTGTGTGTGTTCTGTAACAGTATGGCTAATGATCTGCCTTCCATGATCCCCAAAACCCTGGTCCTTTGCCTAGTATGGAGAGGGCAGCTACCCCTTAAAGGGAAGGGGGAATCCCTGTTAAGCCATCCCTGCGGTTCTTGTGGAAGATTGCCCCTTTCTCTGGTTCCAGGGACCTCAAGGAGCATGCAGAAAAGATCTTTTAAAAGACAAGGGACCTGGGTGGGATCAAAGAAGATCCCTGGTGACCTTTGTATAGTAGCTGGGCTGGCTAGACAGGGAGAATATCTTGGGCCCTGAGGGCAAGTCCTGGCAGACTTTTCTAGGAAGATTATAAATTGCTTGGTATCTCTGGGTAAGAGAGGATACAGGAGTTGTAGGAAAAATTAACAAATGTTCAGTTACTCTCAAGGTTACTTTTTTCTTGTGGAGGTTGCTTTAAAATCATTATTTTTCCAGATGGTTCAGTATCTGATTTTCTTATAAATATATTTTGCCCTCCTGGAAAAAGGATATGTGAGCATCACTGATTTCAAGAAAATCTCATCTTATCAGGTGATATTGTCCTGTAACATTCTCTAGTTGAAAGGAAACAGGTCTTAATTTACAGACATCAGCTGATTAGATATCCCTGCCATTTGTACAGAAGCTTTACTTTGAGGGAGAAAGCAACTTAGTTGGTTGTGGTTAAGAAGAGATAAAGTAGGCCCAGTATCTACAAGGGCCTTAGTGGCTTCCCCTTTTATGATAGTTTCAATTGCTCTTGAACTATTAGTAGGAGAAGAGGAAACACCCTCTCATAGTTCTTGGAGGTCTATACTTACTTGTTTATTTTCTCTTTCTAAATCCAATTTCAGTTTTCTAGAACCCTTCTTAAGTTGACGTGGCTTTTACAATAAAAACAGACTCCCCTGCAGGAGTTTCCCAGTAGACCCTAGTTAGTAATTCTGTTGTTTTGCTCCCAGAAACCATGGGTATATTGAGTAAGTCAAAATGGCCAGTATCACATGTCTAACAGGTAAATTTCCTTGTGAACCCATCAGGGTTCTGGAAAAAGCTGAGGAAATCTGTGGCTAGATTCCTCAAATCTGTTCTAGTTCAAGGAATGTATACAAGCAGTGTTTCCCCTCTGCCTGAGATGGCCTTCCTGGTTTTCCATTCTGGGTGCAATTTACCTGTGCTCTTCTCAGAACCTTCTAATTTCCAATTGAGACAAGCTTGTCATTCATTCAGCTTATTTTAGAGCCGCTTTTTCTGATTTTGCCTGCAAAAGCAATTAATTTAGGCATCAAAAAGAGCAACATTTTGGCCATCTTAAGTTGATATCAATTCTAGTTAAAGCTTCCCGTTTCTGTAGGTACTTGCAAGTAAAGGCTTCCTATTAATTGTATATCTGCAGGAAGATTAATTGGGCCAAGGGGCTGGGAGTTTCTGGCCTTGAGGGAATAATTTCCTACATGGATTTTAGTTTTAGTTTTATTTTGCAATCTGTAGAGACTGAGCAAATTTCTAGGGATATTTTCTGGTGAGTTGAAGTGAGCTAGCTGCTTGTGGGTTGAGCTCCAAGGGGTCGTCACCACCCAAGTCATCTCAAACCGTTCTAAATGTCTTGGTTTTCTTCCCTAACTTCTAATACAACTGTGAGGACTCAGAGGACTAGATAACCAATTTTTTGGTGCACGTCTCTGGATGTGTCAATTATTTAATTACAGTTGAGCTGGAATTCCTTATGGTGTTTCCACCTCTGACGCTTCCACAAAGATTCTTAGTCACCTAAGAATACCTGAGATTTGAGCTGGAGGAAGTGCCACTTATCATGAGAGTTGAATATCTATCTCATTTATCTAGCAAAAAAATTTGTTCAGACCCTCAGAAAGCAGTTCCAATTAAGAAGCGGAAGTTAAAACAAAGCCACTCATTTCTCTGCTGTCATTAGTTATCTTGATGCTTATTTTTAGCCTAGGCTCTCTCAATGCTTAACCTTTAGCTCCACCTCGAGGCTTTTAAAGAAACAGTTCAAAGTCAGCCTCTTACCTTAAAACAAAGAGGTCTGGAATTCCAAGGAAAACTCACTCAAGTCCACTTGATGCAAAATGAGAAGTCGATGGGGCACAGTGTGCCTCTGCTGATGTGTAGCACGAGTTTGAGTCTGCAAGGTGGTGCTGGGCAGGCTTCTCTGAACCTGCCAACTACACTCCAGTAAGACAATCTGAGTTACAACCTGAGTCACAGCACCAATTCTGGTGCATGTGGTCTGAGGATTATACTCTTAGAAATATTGGTGATATTCCTCTTTATATGAACTACTTGGGATGATAAATTAAAGAGATTAGAAAAATTTGACCAAGTTTGAACATGCATTACTATTCTTTTTTATCTAATTACAATAAGAATAGTTCTAACTCCAATCTTGGATTCATCACACTTAGATTTGACATATCCTCATTAAATTTTGAAATTATTGTTACTTGTTCATTTATGTGAGGTACAAAAGATAGATACCAATTTCAGATGGATTAGAAGAAATTTTAAAAGCAAGTATAGTACTAGTTCTTCCAACTTATTAAAACTGAAAACATTTAGAAATTGTAGAGACATTGTAGATAATTTATTCTAATACCATGTTCTAAAGGAACCCAAAATTTAGCCTTTTTAAAGGATTCGTTCATGAAATATGGACTAGTTATTGGTATTGTGGCTGGTAGAAGACAGGTCTTTTCAATCTCAGTAAGAACTCTTCCCACTAAAGCAATAGTTTCCAAATTTTGTTATTTATGAGAATCACCTAATGTTCTTATGCTAATGAATATTCCTGGGGTCAACCTCAGAAATACTGCTATAGTAAGCAAGGAGCGTCAGCAACTATTTCTTTAACAGTCATTGAGGGTGGCTTGTATATAAGTTGGCCAATAACTACATTTTGTAAAATAGTGTACAATTTCCTACTAGGAAGGTTGAAGAGTTAAATAAATAATGATAATTAGTTTTAATTAATTATAAAAAGAGTTCTTCAATCAGGCTTGATGTGACTGTCTCTGGGCTAATAGATACAGCTCTTACCATTCAAGAAGCCCACTGGTTAGAGATGGTGACACGTAGGCAAATCAACCATTGTAGTATGTAGGTGATATGGAGCACAGGAAAGAGCACCCAGTAGTGGAGGGTGTCAATAAGACCATCAGGAAAAACATTCCTCAGAAAGTGACCCATGTGGTAGGAGCAGAATGCTCTCATGCAATGATTAACAGCTTAGATGGGAAACCCTAAACACCAAACAACTGCAGTGAGGGAAACCCTGACATATGGGAGTATTACAGGAGATCATGTGTGTGGTTAGCACCCATCATAAACATTCAGGAAATATTCATCATTATTTGTTTTATTTAGCATTTTTAATTTTATATTACTTTATTTTTGACTTTTCATAAGATTTTATTTGAGGCAAAATGAAGACATATGCCTGGGAGCAAGATCTCAAATGCTCAGGAAAATAATGATTTTGCAACTTCTTTTATACATTTGAAATTAAGAAGGAAATTTAGGGGAGATTACATGGAGGTGGGAGAAAGCAAAGTGGGGCTAAAAGGACAGGGTAGTTAACAGGATTCTGTGCCCTCTTGGGGGTGGTAGTTGTGGCATATTTACAAACTGTGCTAACCTAAATGCACAGAAATAATGGACAGGGCTAACTGGGCAGGTCAAGGTGGGAAGTAACTCACCAGGCATTCTGTACCGGAGACTCATTTTTGCCTTAAAATATGTTATTTATTTTAATGGTTGGCTAAGACTATATGAAATGGGAATGGGATGAAAATCACATGAAAGATAATGATAGGGGAAGCCCTGGGACCACTGATCTTTTATACCAAACAGTGAGCCAAGACATAGGATAGACAAGGTTATCTGTAGCTCACTTTACTGAATTCATTGATAAGTGATTTGTGGGAGAGACAACTGTTTGAAGGCATGAGCCTTGAGCAGCTAGAAATTTCGAGGAGGTATCATTACAAATATCAAATATTGAAGAAAAATCCAGTATAAATAAAAACTGAGGAGTCTCCACCAGATCTCGTTGTTAGCTCTTCATGTGTGTTCCTAACCACCTAAATCATCATTTAGGAGTACTGATAAATATTCAGTTCTCTGCCTTCCAATTTGCGAGTATTAAATTAGAATATGTAGCGTATGTGAAGGGTAATTTTTTCTTGTTTATGGCTGAGTAATATTCCATTTTGTAACTGTCCCGTAGTTGTTTTATCTCATTCACCTACTGATGGACACTTGAGCTACTGCCATATCTTGGCAATTGTGTAATAATGCTACAATGAATATAGGGGTGCTTATGTGCTTTTAAATTAGTGTTTCAGGTTTCTTTGGATAAATTCCCAGAAGTGGAATCACTGGGTCATAAGGCAGTTCCATTTTTAATAGTTCGAGGAAACTTTCTACTGTTTTCCAGAGTGGCTACACCAATCTGCATTCCCACCAATGTTACAGTACAAGGGGCCGAGGGGGTTACTATTGGTCCACCCAGAGACACCAAAAACTGTTACAGAACACAGACACAGGGGGCCAAGGGGGCATGATATACAATTACTGAAAAGACCACCCCAGGTTTGTTATATCCGCTGCCTTATAGAAAGACATTTCTCAATGCCAGAGATTTGTGAAAAGGAAATGTTTATTTAGTGCTATACAGACTTAAAGTAGTGACCTAATGTCTTCATTAAAATATCAAAGTCCTTTAGGATACCCTCAGACACCCACAGTGCTTCCTTCTCCCCCTGCCTTAATTCAGGAAAAGAAGCAAACGTCCGGGATCCAGTCTCCTGACACCATCAGCTGTGTTGCCGTCCAGGCAGGATCTCTAATTAATCCAAAGCCATGTGGCACCTTCTCATGGCCTACTGGCAAGAGTTCTTTAACCCTTCTTCCAGGCAGAGTCTCTCCTGCTTCTCAGGCTACGCAGCCAAAGGGAGCACCCCAAAGCCACGTGGTCCTCTTCTACCAGAGCTGCAGGGGTCTCCACTCTGGTGAAACCATGTGGATCTCTCCACAAAGCTGCGATGAGCAGGCAGTTGACACTCTGCCAAAGCCGGGGTGGCGATTCTCTGCTAAAACCTCACGGTGATTCCCCACTCTGGCAAAGCCACATGGTCCCCCTTTCACCTAAGCGGCATGTACTCTCTGCACTGCCACAGCCATATGGTCCTCCCTCTACAATGGCTGCAGAGTCTCTGTTTAAATCCTCCATCCAGTCCTCCTCTGCAGCCCCATTTCTGACTGCTCCCACAATCGGCTACACTTGCCAGCATTTCTATATCCTTCCAGCTTTACTGGGCTACCATGGTGGGTCTGGGCAGGTGTGGCCCCATGTCATGGAGCCAATCACCTCTAAGTTTTCACTCAGGCGCTGTAACTCGCTGTAACTCCGGGGACCTGCCCCCCAGTTACATCTTGGGTGAAAGTTACTCCCTTCTCCCTGGCTCAAAGCATGACCACAGCTATTTAACATATCTATGCAACCAGTTAAAGGTTATAGATATGCTAAATGACCATGCCAGAGGTTAGCTGCAAAGCTGTTCCTGTACAAAACATCTCTCAATGGCTCTGCTCCATATATCCCTTCCCCCAACTCACATCTGTGGGGGAAGGGGCAAGGACATCCTAATATTTCCTGGACACCTTGAGTTCTGGGCCCCATTCCAAATCCCTATTTGCACCCACTCCTTCGCTGCACCCTGTAACACCAACAGTGCAAAAGTGTTCTCCTTTCTTCACATCCTCATCAGCACTTGTTTATTGATTTATTGATGATAGCCATTCAGACACATGTGAGATGATATCTAATTGTGGTTTTAAATTGTATTTCTCTGATTATTAGTGATGTTGAGCATCATTTCATATGTCTTTTGGCCATCTGCATATGCTCTTTGGAGAAGTGTGTATTCAGGTCCTTTGCCCATTTTTTAATTGGATTGTTTGTTTCTTTGGTGTTGAGTTTTATAAGTTATGTATAAACTTTAGATATTAAGACCTTATTAAATGTATCATCGGATGTGTTCTATTATTCAGTGGGTTGTCTTTTTATTTTGATGGTTTCCTTTCCTATGTTACCCTTTGTGACAGTATGGATGGACCTGGAGAACATTATGCTAAGTGAAATAAGCCAGTCACAGAAGGACAAATACCATATGAGTTCACTCATATGAGGAAACTAATATCCAAACTGAACTAACCAGCAAAATAGAGAGAGACTCATAGATGGAGAACAGGCTGACAGTTCTGGGGATGGAGTTAGGGTTTGGAGGGATCAAGAAAAAGGAAAAAGGGCTCATGGACATGAACAACAGAGTGGTGACTGTGGTGGGGAGGAGATATAAGGGAAGTAAACAGTAATGGAAAAAATACAATAAAAATAGTAAAAAAGAATTTCTAGGGTATGTGGTTTAAATGTCCCAATTTAAAAAACATCAGGAGATTATGATGATGATGATGATGGTAATGGCGACATTATTATTATTATTTTGTACACTAGATTTTGAGAACCATTGAACAATAGATATATATTTCAGTATGTGGTAGGAACACAACCAACTTCAAATATTTAGTATAAAGAGGAAAGGAAGTGCAGATAAAACAAGTGTAAGCAAATTTTATTATGAAAGCAAGACAGGAACTAGGATAATTAGGAAGATAATTAGGTCAAGGAAGAATTTTTTAAAATGTATTTTGTATGAATTGCCAGGGCATTCATGGGGAACTTCAGTATGGTATATTATGATTGGAAAATCATAAAAAATCATAAAATCATTGTTATCATTAGTTAACAATAAACTTATTTGAATTTTGAGGCTGTAGGTTTGTACTAATTTGTTAGTACAATGATCTTTCAAGCTCATACCCAAGAAAAGACTAAGAAGAAAGACATCTGAACTGCCTATTTAGGAGTAAAACTTACCCATTGAAGCATATTATTGACACGATAATAATTGAGTACTTTCTCTGAATCATTGCACTTTTACAAACAAGTGTTATTATTGAAGATGAGTGATATTTCCAAGTAAGAGATGAACAAAAATGATCTCCACACAGTTAAGTTGATTGTTGAATGTTACAGATCTGGGGCAGAACTGCATTTTTAAGGGTGTCATGGCATTCATTTTAGTAAAAGGCTTTAATAAAGGTTTTTACATTCTCATTTAAAGATAGTTTAACACAATCCTTAAGCTTTTATGACATGCTATGTATTTATAATACTAATATATTTTTATGCCAGCTAATATGACCCTTTAAACTGTATCCTATACTAGATATCTAATAATGACTATTATAGCAACCACAGACATGTTAGGAGAAGCAGTTTTAACATCAAATATCTGAGCCATTAAATCACACTTAATACTATAAATATTTGACCTTATGCAACTGGTGGAGGAGCTTGGGAAATAAAATTCTGGAAGGAGATTTGAAGAAGTCACTAACTACCAAATCTGAGAAGCCAACTGCATTAACAGTTGTTTTTAAGTGTGACTAAAAATGGCACTTATGGGGAAGTCTCTGTATAACTCCTGTATCAGTAGGTTCACAGCCAAGCAATGTTGTGATCCTGGAGCTACAGATGGTGATAAAGGTCCATCAATTAGGAAAAGGAGCTGTATATGGAGCAGAGGAGTGTAAACTACCTGGGGCCCAGAAGATATCTTTGCATCTGTTTGTTACCATATCTGTAAAAACAGTCAGGGAGCTATGGCATTGCTTCACTTCTACTTTTTCAATCTTGTGGAAATTTAACTTTTAACCAACTCTAATATGGACAACATAAGGGATAGATTTCTTGGAAACAGAGTTTCCAGCTTAACAAAGTTACCACAGCCGAATCAACTCATAACTTAACATTGTACAAACTGCCTTCTTTACTTTGCCTTTGGTTTTAAAGTGGTTCCACATTCGGTGTGAAGTTGTATCTTGATGAGCACATAAGGAATGGCGTGTGAATGAGAATGGCAGTTTACTATACCTATTCCTACTCCAATAATAAATAGTCAGCATTTATCAACTACTTATGACATACATGAACTTTGGAAATCATTTACACACAGTTTGATCAAATTTTGTCTTCTTAGAAGCATGAGATGTAAGTAATACTCATTTCCAACAGATGAGAGATTTGACTTTAATGGATGTTGAGTTACTTCCCCAACTTATAAGATCTTTCTATTAGAAAAAAAATACTGGCTACCTCTTTAGGCTAAAGGGTGTAGTCAAACCACTGTGCTATTGGAAGACAAACCAGGATTTCATCATTCACCTAAATAATGGTGAGAATGTTCAGAGCCCTGATAAGTGCTTATACTTCTTCCTGGTCAAAGAGGACACATTTGTACCCCTTGATGTGTTTAGTCAGAGCTTGACAAGAAGGCCAACCAGAATGTCACAGCACACCAAGGAGAGAAGACTGGGAGATACAGTGGAGAGCCTCACAGGACTGCAAGACCTGACAAGCAGTAAATTGTTTGCATTGGTATTTACAGAGGAAAAACAAAGCTTCAAATTCTGTGTCCATTGTGAACCCTTTGTGTAAGTACAGACAAGGAAGAGTACTAGTGAGTTCTAATTATCATATAAAAAATAAGAATAGAGAAGAATCACCTTGAATGGAACCTAATTTTTCCTTCTGAGAACATTGCTCATATGTAAAGCAACAATTCATAAGTATTATCTTATTGTGTATTCCCAATATAACCTGGCAGCTCATCTTAGTTGTGGATTGATAGTCCAGTGAGAATCTGGTGGGGGATTTGTTTTTAATCGCTTTATAAGCTGGTCTCTGTGTGCAAAGTAGAGTGTGGAGCCATGGATTTGAACTTCGAGAATGTGGCCAGAGTTGGGAGTTTCAGTGGTGATATAGGTCCAGTCTAATTTATACAGGGATTATATTTAAATATTAAGGTGAACTAATAAAAATCAAATTATTCTCTGTAAATGAAAATATTTCTCATAGAAGGTATATAACTTGATCAATGCACATTAACACCAAAATAGGTTTAATTTTGGTTGGAATTTTTAATGTGTTCAGAGTAGGAATCATAATGTTTCCAATTTTTTCCTGCATCCTCTTTTCTCTCCCTCTCTTCTTTCTTCCCACATAATAGTCCAGAGTGGTAGAAACATCTTAAAAACATCCTCCTTCATCTCACCTTCCCTCATTTCCAGAAACATAACTATAAAGCTAAGCTCTTCTTATAAGTGTTTGCAAATTATCTGTAGGTGAGACATCAGAGAGTTAAAATTACAATGAAATTCTCTCATGGGAAGTTGCTTAGTTTTATGTGAGAGATATTATACCTTTAACTTCATTTTAAAATTACATCAAAATAGCTAATAAATTTTAAAATGTGAAATTTGTGCTATTTCTTTAGCTATAAAGGTAACAGCATACTAGAATCTGTAATTTTCAGTTGTCTTGTGCCATCATTTTGTATTTTTTCTCCTAGTGTCAATTTTCTTGGAGGTATATAATACTAAGATTAATAAGTCTGAATATCACAAGTTTGAGAGCTAACTAAAGAAGTTCTTAATTTACTGTTTTAGCACTCAAACATTCTGGATTTTTTTCTCTAATCCAGTGCCATTGAAAAAAACTCTTAGGAATAATTATGCAATGTACAATGAATCACAAAATAATTTTTTTTAATTTTGTAAGATAGGCTTTTAAAAATTATTTCTGATTGAATACTTTCTCCTAATGTGTTGGTATTGACTAAACTGAGATACGGTCCACACAAATCACACATGATGAGACAAGTTGTGTGTGCCAACAGTCATCCTGTCTGCAAGGAACTGGCAAATGTCTGGGTATCAATGATCATATTTCATCTTGCTGGTCAGCACATAACAATTTTTCAGTAAATAATATTGCTGTCTTTGGCTTATAAAATCCTTATCTTTTAAATATACATTTTGCTTACTATTATCAATATTACGTTATTATATATGTAATATATATATAAACACACATTTATATGTGTGTGTGTGTGTGTGTGTGTGTGTGTGTGTATGATGACCAGAAAGCTTGAAAAAGCACATTCTTAAATGTGATTTTTTGTTTTAGAGAAGGATGGTGCCAGAATCTTCATGCTGCCTGGCTTCCAGTATTGTTTTAAGCAGAAATGTGCTTGTGGTCAGGTGTAAGACAATGATACACTACTGCAGCTACTTAAATGTTCTCTAATAGGGACATTTTTGTGTATTGAGGCTAAAGAAAACAAAGTGAAGAGCAGTAGATTACGTTAGGAATTTTTGTAAAGGGCTAACAAAAAAGAGATAAGAGATACCCTTCTAAGAACCATGTAATTGGGTGGGACCTAGAAATCTCTAATCTGTCACCCGTGCTGGGCTGGAAACCCAGCTAGGCAATTCCTCGCAGTATCTACTCATTTCTTGGATTGAAGCATTAATTAGCAGGCACTGGAACACGTTGTGCATGGATAATAAATGGTAAACATCATAGTTATAAGAAAAGCATCACTCAAGGAAGATACACTTGGGATTTTCTGCCCAAGGGCCAGTAAACTTTACTCTTATGATCCTGCTTAGTTTCTTGACTCTTTTCACTCTGAAATTTTTACTATAAGCATACAATTTATATTTTTAGAAACTGGTAATGAGGTGAATCTGAAGCTCCCTTCACAGAGAACAGTAGTACCTTAAAAAAATGCCCACTTCAGTTTTAACAGCTAGAACTGATACTTATTATTTACTTAAACTGAAAAATAAATTTATTTTATAGGTACCATGTTAAATTAATTTTTATATCTGCTTTACCTTCCTGTCTAATTGAATATTTTATAAAATTGAAGTTACCAACCTTATTATCAAGGTACATTTTGTGTTGGCATTAAGTATGTTTGCCCATTCATGGTTATTTTATTTTAAACAGGGAGATTTCTGCAGAGACCATTTCTCCAAACATAACTAGCATTCTGTTTTGCTCACATAAGAAAAATTTGTATTAATCAAAAGAATCTAAGAAGTCACAGAAGTCACATATTTCAAAGGTTTTAAAGTTATTTTATCCAAATATTGCTTGGTACTTTTGAAAGAAAAGTGACCAGTGATGTGTTTAATTTGTGCTTCCTCTTTTCTTCATTTTGTTGAAGTCTTCAATAATAATTGGGGTTACAAGGTATTAAAGATCACTTAGAAGAGTTGCACATTTTAAAAAATTTCAACATTCTAGTGATAGAGGAAGGTACTAATAATATCCCCATTTTTCAGAAATGGAAATTGATGTTTAGAGCATTTCTATTATCCTGTGTTGGGCCACACTAATCAGCAAAGGTGATGTATATTAGTATTTTGTTTCCTTAATGAATTTTCAAATTATTATCTTCTGCTAAATGGCAAAATGAATCATGCTGTACATAGGTTTTGCATTTTCCCCTATAGTTAGTTTCTCAAGGTGGCTTTTAACCAGGAGCATTCATATTTGTGAGAGAAAAATGCAAGCTATAGGAGTTAATTTTCAACTGATGAAAAACTTCTTCGTATAATTAGATTTCATTCTTTTAAAGTTTCAGTGTTGTGACTTAGGAATTATCTTGCAAAGGGAAACAAAATGACCAGGGAAAAATTCTTGCTTCTGTTAATACCTTTCCATGGGGTAGGAGGCACTTTGAAAGAGCTCCTCAGCCAGTACTCATGGAGCTGTGGGTAGACAGGATTAAGGTAAACAAAATGTGACAGACTGGTGGTTTAGAGAAGGGTGATGATATGGCTTCAATTTGCAATGAAGACTGTTAATCACTTCTTACTTTATTTTTCTAACTCTACATTCCTAAATTTAATGGCTATGCATACTGTACAAATTAGGATTGGAGTCAATTCTTGTTAAAATTTAAGGTAAAACAATAGTATATTGTGGCAGTTGTCAAAAACAAAATTACCTTGTATTTAACAAAGGGGATTTTTGGTAAAGTTGTTATATTCTGTCTTTGCTGTCTAAGGTAATAGCCATAGCTATGTGTGTTATTCAGCACTTGAAATGTGGCTAGTTTAATGGAGGAACTGAATTTTCAATTTTGTTTAATTTTAGTTCATTTAAATTTAAACTACAACAGGTGGCTAGTGACACCAAACTGGACAAAGATGTGTGTAGCTCTAGAGCTCAAAAGTGGCTGTTAGAGATCCATGCCCTCCCCCTTTCCCAACTCTGTGGCATTCTGGTTCTTTGTTAGGAGTCATCAAGCTCTACTTCACTCATAAATTTCAGTATTCATTTTTCCCTAGCCTGGGCCCAGCTTGAAAATCTAAATGTCTATCTGTTGGGAACTGCCCTACCAGGTTTCAGAAGCTATAATCCCCCATGGATAGTAAAGGACCTTGGGATCATAAACCACTTAGGAGACAAAGCTTATCTTCCTTGCAGGGGTGCCACCTCTGCCCCCTTTCTCTTCACCCTGCTTGGCCCTGGGCAGATGACTGGTTAGCCAGTAACAGGTAAGATTCCTCAAAATAGGGTTGACCTAAAACAGGCACAGTCATGAAGGGGCCCTCAGGGAAGGACTTGGGGGGCTATAGAAAAAGGAGGTGATGGACCCTCGCCCCTCGGCTTTGACTTAGCCTGAGTCCTCATTCTGTCTGCAAGAAGTCTCCTAATCTCTTGGCTGCTTTACTTCCCCTGCCTGAGTTAAGCCTGAAACAATGCTGGAGGTGGGTGAGGCCCTGTGCTGGAAAGCATGGGTTCCCTAGGGGATCAGGCCTAAGAAAGAATGCATAAAATCCTATGAAACCTACTTTTCTAATACCTTCAATTTAAATGATAAGGGTCCAAACAGGAAGTGAGTTTGTTCCCCAAAGTATTACGGCCCTTTAGCTATCTGACCCTGACTCAGAAAAGCCCTTTAGCTGTCCAACCCCGAATGTTATCTATTATTTAATCATTTCTTCCTGACAAGGATTGATGAGCTTTACATATACACCCTGTATTCCTGTGCAAATTGAAACCAATAAAAGCTTGTCAAGGTAAGGGTCAAGGTGCTCTCCCCTGGAGAGAGTGGTCTAAGTGCTCCAAGGCTTTTCTCCTCCTGAGAGAGAAGCTGAACCATCCCCTTTCCTCCACAGGACTCAGTAGTCCATGTGAATTTGTCTTGCTTCAACCTCAGACCTCAGGAACTGGGACCCATGTCACCTATCTATGACACTCTTTTGGTTAGTCATTATCTTCTACCCATCCTTCAAGTTTGGACCTCTGGTGGCCTCTCTGCTTTCTCTGATTGTGTATTTATTTTTCTTATTTCTTTATAAATAAATTTAGTTTATTTTTTATTTTATTTTTCCCATTATCATTCCCCCCTTATACCCTTCTCTACCTCCACCCACCCCACCCAATCACCACACTGCTGTCCACGTCCATGGGTTGTTGTTTTCTTTTGCTCAATCCCTGCATCCTCCAAGCTCTCCCCTGACCAAAGCCATCAGCCTGCTCTCTGTCTATGAGTCTGTCTCTATTTATGTTATTTCAGTGTGTTCATTAGATTCCACATATAAGTGAAAACATGTGGTACTTGTCTGTTGTCTGGCTTATTTCACTTAGCATAATGTTCTTCAGGTCTATCCATGCTGTTGTGAAAGGTAAAATTTTCTTCCTTTTTATGGCCTAGTAGTATTCCGTTGTAAAAAAATACCACAACTTTTCAATACACTCATGTACTGATGGGCTGCTTCCAAATCTTGGCTATGTAAATAATGCTGCAGTAAATATAGGGGTGCTTATATTCTTTCCAATTAGTTTTTTGGGTTTCCTCAGATAAATTCACAGAATTTAAATCACTGGGTTTAAGGCAGTTTCATTTTTAGTTTTTTGAGGTAACTCCATACTGCTTTCCACCGTGGCTGCACCAATTTGCATCCCACCAATAGTGCATGAGGGTTTCTTTTTCTCCACATGCTCGATAACATTTGTTGTTTGTTCATTTATTGGTGATAACCATTCTGACAGGTATGAGGTGATATTTTATTGCAGTTCTAATTTGTAATTCCCTGGTGATTAGTGATGTTGATCATCTTTTCATATGTCTATTGTTATCTGTATGTCCTCTTTGGAGAAACATCTATTCAAAATCCTAGGAGAAGACATAGGCAATAAAATCTTGGACATTGCTTATAGCAATATTTTTTTTCTGATATACCTCAGGCAAGGGAAACAAAAGAAAACAAATAAATTTGAATACATCAAACCAGAAAGTTTTTGCAGAGCAAAAGAAAAAAATCAACAAAATGAAAAGACAACCCATTGAATGGGAGAACATATTTGTCAATACATCTAATAAGTGGTTAATATCCAAAATTTATGAAGAACACAAAACAGACAATCCTATTAAAAAGAGGGTAAAGGACATGAATAAGCACTTTTATCTCATTTTTCAGTTGGGACTGGATTCTGTTCCTTCCAATTCCGACTTACACTGACAACTACTTAGCATGACTTCTAACAATTCTAGTCATTTACAGTTGGTGATTTCTAATTCTTGAGCATGGCAGTTCCTTTCAATAATGTGTAGTGGATATCTTGGCTGTGCTAATTAGGGCTCTATAGACAGCTTCTGTACTCTATCTTAAATTCCTCTATGCCAGACCAGGTGGTGAAGCTGTCACTTTTCCTTCTGTTACTGCACAGCTGGATTATTATTGGCTGTAGAACCTTGGCAAGTTATTTAATCCCCTTTGCTCTAGCTTTCTCATTTATAAAATAGGAACAGTGATATTATCTAGCTCATTTGGTTACTTAAGAAATAAATGAGTTAATACAAGAGAGGTATTTTGAATGGTGCTTGGAATATAGGAATGACTGCTGTAAAAATAGCCATTATTAACAATAGTTCAGAAGTTTGCATCAGATGACTTCATTAAAACTTATTTTATTCCACTTAGTTTTTCATTTTCAATACATGTCAGAGAATATATATATAATTATATATAATAATATATATTTTATGTAATGATCTGTCTATCTATCTATCTATATAAATTTAGAATTCAAATTTTGTCAGGGAGACTTATACGTCACTACTTTATGGCCTTGGGCAATTGAATGTGTACATATTTTTTTCCTCTCTTTACTTCGTGTTGTACCACCCCTCCTATCCCACATTATCACCTACTTTAATAAATCCTGGGTCAATAAGAGCTTCTTAGAAAGAAGTCTAACAGTGTCTATTATTAATTATATGCCCTTCTGGGTCTTACCACTATCCTAAAAGGCTTTAGAATTTTTCTACACAGAATACTAAGCCCAAGAGAGCTTTCAAATAATTGCTTATAAAATAATGATTTTTCATCTAATTACACTTTAATATTAAACTTATTGTCTCCCAGGTTCGAATGTAATTTATAATTGATGTCTTTACCAGATAGCAAGCAAAGTTTGTATAAGAATTGGGTTTCCCGAAGAATACCCAAGCCAAAGACACCATGCACTTATCTTCAGTCAACACTCTTGACTTTATCTGTTGACCTTAGATCTGACATCTATTTTTTTAAACATCATATATATATATATATATATATATATATATATATATATAAAAACTTATCTGCACATATGCATACATATATATTTTGGTAACTGCTTATTTTTTCAAGGAATTATCCTCTGTATTTAGAAGAGGAAAAACAAGTGGAAAATCAGGATGAATAATCTTGGCAGCTATGTAATAGAAATATGTAATTTTGTTTGCAGAGCCAAATGACTCTGAGAAATGGGTAGTTAATTAACAAGCAAAAGAAAAAAAACAAAAACAAAAAAACTGGATCCATATTTCAAACCATGTACCAAGATGAATAGTTAAAATATTTATATGTAATATATGACATCTTAATAATATAAGAAGAAAGCCTGAATAAATTTATAATCTTAAAATGGAGTAGTTTTTTATTATTATAACTCCTTACCTGGAACCCAAACAAGGAAGGGTAATTACATTAGAAAATCAGTTACATTAGAATAAAATCTGTAGAACAAAAATATTAAAATCAAATGCAAATACAGGGAAAATTAGTTGCAACTCATATCACAGAAATCTGATAATATTGTTAAGGTATTTTAGAAATCAAGAGCAAGACAACATTCAACCCATACCAAAAAAAAAAAAAAACAGAAATCTAATAAAAGGTGATAAAATGGTTTTAAACATAAGAATTATGCTTAAGAATCTTAACAAATATTTAAATTAAAGCAACAATGATAGAGTATTTTTAATAATTTTTGTTCTTCTATTAAAGTTGTCCCAATTTTCCCCCTTTGCTCTCCTCTGCCCATCCCCCCCACTTTCCACAGTCTATTCCCCACTCTGTTACCTATTTGACAAATATCTGTAAGCTTGTGAAACCCACATTACTGGTATGGTAGCAAAATAACTCTCTCATTTGTGAAGTTGTAAACAGAATATCTCACATATTGGATGATTTTGCAAGAGCTATAAATATTAAAACTGTATGTTCACTTTCTTCTCCAAGGAATTTTTTAGTCCTAAATTGCATACAGATGAAATAAACTTTGTACAAAATGTTTTGCTCAACAGTCCAATTAAAAAATGGTCAAAGGATCTGAATAGACACTTCTCCAAAGAGGACATTCAAATGAACAGTAGATATATGAAAAAAATGCTTAACATCACTAATCATCAGAGAAATGCAAATTAGAACCACAATGAGATATCACCTCACACCTGATGATAAAATGGCTATCATCAATAAATCAACAAACAACAAGTGCTGGTGAGGATGTGGAGAAAAAGGGACCCTCGTGCACTATTGGTAGAAATGCAAATTGGTGCAGCCACTGTGGAAAGCAAAATGGAATTACCTCAAAAATTTCAAAATGGAATTGCCTTAAACCCAGCAATTTTGATTCTATTCTGTGAACTTATGCGAAGAAACCTGAAACACCA
Source organism: Phyllostomus discolor (assembly GCF_004126475.2). Taxonomy (NCBI): domain Eukaryota; kingdom Metazoa; phylum Chordata; class Mammalia; order Chiroptera; family Phyllostomidae; genus Phyllostomus; species Phyllostomus discolor. Next base: position 127,146,030 of record NC_040903.2, on the reverse strand, counting down.
GTTTGAAAGAATATATGTACCCCTGTGTTTATTGCAGTATTATTTACAGTAGCCAAGATTTGGAAGCAGCCTATGTGCCCATCAGTAGATGAATGGGTCAAAAAGTTGTGGTACATTTGCCACAATGGAATACTACTTAACCTTAAAAAGAAGGGCATCTTACCTTTTGATGACAGCTTGGATGGACCTGGAGAGTATTATGCTAAGTGAAATAAACCAATTAGAGAATGACAAGTACCATATGTTTTCACTTATATGTGGAATCTGAGAACAAAATTTATTAGGTTAACAAGCAAAACAGAAACAGACTCATACATACAGAGAACAGTTCTGACAGGTGTCAGAGGGGAGGGGGTGTTGGGTGGCTAAGTACGAAAGATGAAGGGATTAAGCAAAACAACAGCAGCAAAAACAAAACCTCATAGACTCAGACAACAGTGTGGTGATTACCAAAGGGAAAGGAGGATGGGGAGAGGTAGGAGAGGGTAAAAAGTGGATAAATGATGAAGGAAGGAAACTTGACTTGGGGTGATGAACTGACAATAAAATATACAGGTGATGTATTAGAGACTTATACACCTGAAACATATAATTTTATGAAGCAGTATCATTGGTTTGTATTTAATAAAAAACACTTTCTGAAGATGAAAAAAAAGCTTAAATTGTTAGTGTTTGATGGCTAAGTGAATTAAGGTATGGTCATACAGTGTACAGCAGTTCAACTCCAATAATTTTAAAAAAAATAAGGAAGTTTTCTAATCAGACATGTCAAAGACAACCAAAGTATATTCAGTTAAAAAATCAAATTGTTGTACTATATGTAACATACATTTGGAAAAAAACAAAACAAAAATGCAGTCCTGTAAGACTCTACAGTATATTCTTATATTCACATATATATGTAAAGGACTTCGGAATATACATTATTGGGTTTTCATGTGGGAAATGGGTGTATGAGTATAGGGATTTGAAGGAAGCTTTTCATTGTTTAATGTTGTAAATGGGTTTGATTTATGAATAGGATAAATGCATTATTTATTAAAATGAATTATAAAAATGGTTAACTAGGGAATTGAGAAATTCAGAATAAAAAGTACTTTTATATTGTATATTTCAAACAATCTGTAACAATCCTAATTTCATTTGTTACTTTGACACAGTGGACCTTTGGGCCTCTGAAGTTTATTATCTTGAATTTCATCTTTGGTTATATTATTATTTCATTTTGTTATAAAAGTCATAACTCCTCACTGAAATAGGCCCCAAATTTTTCCATCATTTTTACTTTAGGAGATAACAAGATAAGACCCAGGAAGATTAAAGTTGAATAATGTCAGAAAGCCATGTAGTGGGAAACAATAAAATTTCTATTTTCTAACTTTCAGCTAGCATTTCTCTAGTGATGGTAAATTACATTATAATGTAGTATCATTTTAAATGTTCTATTTCAGTTTTAAAGTCTTCCATTTTATTATTGTGTAAAAACTGAACTCTTTCTCAAGGGCAAAAATGTTAGCAAAATTGATCATGAGAATTTCAAACTAAGAAAAATTAATATTTATTTTTTCATTTATTATTAGTTTGTAATGGTCATTTTTTTGCTCCAAAGAGAATTAATTTTCCAATGAGAATAATTTTATAATGTCTGCAATAGTTGACAAAGTCATGAAAAGAGATTACTATTAAGAAATTTTATACATTTTATAATTTACACTGAAATGAAGGTCTTAGTATAATTGTCTAAGATAACACTATGAACTTTCTTTCTGAAGTCTAAAGTTTTGTTAATGGGAAACATAATTATTTTAGCCTAAAAATTAAGAGCAACTTACTAGCATTTTTTTCTTTAAAATATTTCTTTTTTCCCCATTCCCAAAATTTCTGTTTGCTGCACTTACATCCTAGATACCAGCTGGTTCAGCTCACCGTCTTTATTTGTTCATTCTACTCTCTCTTTAAGCAATTAATCTTTGTTTCTATCACTCCAATACCACTTTCAACAATCTGCCTCTCTTAAAGCAAGACTGTTAAATCTGTCTAAAACATCACTTCATGATAACCACTTCCAAGCCCAAGAAGCTCCAATATCTTGCAATATGTTCAGGAAAGATCAATACTGAAGAACCAAATCTTGATTCAAAACCTATTTATTCAGCATCTAGCCATATGCAGAGTCTACCCTCTTTCCCCTCCTGCTCTTTTCTAAAGCCAAAGTTTCAATTCATTTTCTTTTCAAATTCTGGCTTTACTAGGTGACTTAGAGCAAGAATTTATTTTCCAGTTGCCATAGTTTCCTTATTTGTAAAATTGGGACAGTAAGTTTACTTCTCTTACTGGATGTTGTTAGAATTAAATGATGTTAACGTATGTAAAATGTATGTATGCTTTAGAAATAGGTTTGGCATATAGTGAGCCCTCTGCAAATATTAGCAATTTTTATTCCCTTCTTCAAGTGTCAAGGTAGTTGTGTTTGATTCCTCCTTTAGGTTCATCTGTGTCTCCTGTGAAAGATTCTATTTCTTGTCCTCTCCATTTATTCAAATTTTCTTTTTCCTTCAGAGCACACACACGTTTAAGTGCCTTCTTTCTGCCACAAACATATTTGTGCACTTTAACCAGACACCTAATAGCACTGAACTGCAAATTTCACTTAGCTCTTAACCAAATGCTTCTCAGGTGTAGAGATCACGTTTTAGTTATTTGATTCCATCTAATGCATGAGTGCTCAGTCTTCCCTTAGAAAGAGACAATTAAACTTAATAAAGCAACAAATTTCTTACGTGTTATGAGTCCATCTTATGGAACCAAGCAAAAAAATTACAGCCTTCAATCTTTTCATCATGCTGGCAGTGCAAATGCGTTTCTACTTTTACATGATATTTATTGGCCATTCCTTGAATAAAAGAATCTATTCATTGGGTTGTGGATGGGCTTTAGGAGGACCTCTACAATTTTCCGGGAAATCAATTTCTCAAAAATGTGTTAATTTTAATAATTTTCTAAGTGAGTTCTCTGGCCTCATTTTCTGCATTATTGATTTCCTGGAAAAATATAGAGGCTGAGGAAAAATTAAAAGAATGTTGTACATAATGGGGATAGTTGTAATTTTTAAACTTTTTTCCCCTTTTTATTAAGCTATGGATATTCAGTACCATATAAGTTTAAGTTACAAAGCAAAATGACTTGAAATACATGTATCATGGAATAATTACCACAGTAAGTTTAGTTAATACCCATCATCTCATACACATACAGAAATTAAAGTTTTTCCTTACAATGAGGACTCTTAGGATATATTCTCTAACAGCTTTCAAATACATTGTAGAATAGTGTCAGCTGTAGTCATTATATTATACATTATATACTTAGTGCTTATTTATCTTATAACTGGAATTTTGTACCTTTTGACCACTTCATATGATTTCTCACCCCATACTTTCTGCATCTGGTAACCACAAATATGATCTCTTTCTGTGTGAGTTTGGTTATTAATTTTTTTTAGATTTGATATTGTACAGTGTTTTTCTCTGGTTTATTTCTTTTAGCAGAATGCTCTAAGTTCTATCCATGTTGTCATAATTGGGAAGGTTTCCTTCTTTTCTTTAAGGCTGAATGCTGAATTATTTCATGGTATATGTAAATGTTTTATTTGAAAAACAAAGAGAGGGCTATAGATTTACAGATAAATGATGGACAAATTTAAGAAATGTATAAAGCAAGAGAAACCTGTGAAAAACAAATGGAAGAAAACTGAGAAGTTACAGGAGAACCTGAATTGTTTACATTCTGAAAACCTTTTGTTTTAGACTTAGGTGATTAATATTGCCAAGTGCTGTTGAACCTTTTTATTTAAGAGTGACCCTAGAATTAGCAGGATTAGATTCATCTAGGAGATTTATCAGATTCTGTATTTAACAAAACTGTGAAGTAGTTTTCTACACATTAAATGTGAACATTGTATAGAGCAGTGGTTCTCAACATTGCCTGTGCAGTAGTATCACCCGGGGAGCCTTTAGGACCCCCATAGTACAGGCTATCTGCAGATCAAATCAGAGCCTGGAGATTTGAGTTTCAGGAATCAGTATTTTAAAGCTCTCAAGTGGTTCTTTTTTGCAACAGAGGTTGAGATCTAGTGCTATCGGACATGGAAGAGAACAGGAACTGAGCTTGACAATTAAGAGCAAGGAGAGCTAGGGAGGACATCAGAGGCTGGATTCTAGTCCTTGTTCTGCATGAGAGAGAGTCATTTATTCTCCATGAAAGCAGTTTGATTTTTGTATTTTTTTCTTTTATTCAGTAAATATTTATTAAGAGCATACCTTGTGCTAGACAGTATAAGGGGAGTTTGTTAATGATCTCCAAAACCCTTCCAATTTAAAATTTGTTTGATGTTACTGTCTATGATTTATAAATTAAGAACAAATGGGCAGCATATAATATAGATGGGTGGTAATCACCTGTTAGGATCAATGTGTGAATAGGTGGTTAAAAGTTTGCTGATTAAAACTCTTACATAGGAGAATATATGGTACTCATCAGATCTATTGTATCAAACATGGGGAAAAAACAAAGTTTGTAGAAATAAAACTGGACACTCTGATAAGATTTAATTGTGTGTAAGTTGAGGAGAGTTTGAAAAAAGGCAAAACAAGAAAAAGTAAATGACAGACTTGCAGAATTTCTTTTATTTTCTTTTTCCCTCCATTTTTTATCACCAGAGAAGTGAGGAGAATTAGATCAGTGCATTTCAAACAATGCATACAGGAATCATCTGGGAGCTTTTGGTTGAAATGAAGATTCTGAACTAATAAGTCTCTACAATAGGGCTTGAAGTTCTGCTTTTCAAATAGGTGTTTATGTGATGAGATGCTGCTGGTATGCACACCGCACTTACACAGTGAGGAGCTGGGTCTCAGCTGTATGATACAGGTAGAGCAAGGGTTGTGTGGAAAGCTGACTTGCTTACACCTCTTTCTCAGTTGCCTTGGTAACTTCCCCTCATCAAGGTAAGGATATCATTTTTTTTAACCCACATGAAAATGAGATAAACTCTAGTAAAAAATAGAACGATGTGTCAAAATAATATAAGGGAGGAGTTTTGCTAGAGGTTTTGTAATTCACAGAGATAAGGTTATTTCAGGAATAACTTGGTTATTTAAACGTTAAAAGCTAAGAATCTTTAACATCTTTTCAGATCTTAACATCTTTAAAAGTTAAGAAATTTTATGAAATTTGGAACTGATAGGATACAACAGGGCTGTTTTATTTTCAGCTGACTTTGTAGTCAGTGTAAAAATCACATAGTTCATGCATGTGCTTCCTCATCTATTTGTGTGACATTAACATTACATGGAAGAGACCCTACAGAGAACAGAGTCAACACCAGATAACATTCAGGAAATGGCATGTACTTCTTTTGTATGTATAGCCAATAGTGAAATTAAAAGCGGGGTAGGGGGGGATATTACATAGAGCACGGAGAGAAATAAAAAACATTAAAGTTGGGAGTAAGGCATAAAAAAAGAAAAAGACACACTTTTGTCTGTTTCAAGGATGAAAAAATAAACCGAAGGTAGAAAGTGTATCAGTAGACTTTTCATATTAGGAGAAGGGGAAGAGAGATAATCTGTCAACAAAGGGAAAAGGGAGAGGATTTACAGATCAGGATTAAAGTCATCAGTAAGGTGTTACAAAAGAAATTTTAAAGCAATAATAGTATTTTATTTGCTCTCAGGTACAGTCTTTTGGTGGAATAGATGCATGGTGTTCATGCTTTCTCCATCTGTGCTCTGCACCCCAGTGAAGGCAACGGGAAAGTAGAGGAGTGTGTTTAGAGAGGCGCTGGTGGCCACTGTTGGTGGTATCACAGAACCTAATCATGGAGAAAAGGAAGGATTGCACAGAAAGGACTGCCCATGAATTTTAGGGGAAATAAGAGAAGCTAAAAATGGGCCAAAGAGTTGAGTGAATTAAAAGGTACTTTAGTTCAAAATTTATGATAACTATGAAGAGGAAAACATGTTACTTTGTGAAATCTGAGGGTGGAAAGATGTTTGAAACCTTGGGATTGGAATGTGGTATGAGATGACAAGTTACAAAGCATGGCTGTGCAAGGTATTAGGTGACTGATGTGGAGTGAATATTATTGCAGATGGCTTGAAGGGGAGAAATCTTAAAACCAGGCTGTTGTGCAGCAGCTCAGTGTGATTCTTCAAGTTAGGATAGATGTCTGAAAATGTGGAATGGAAAAGAAACGTAAAAGACAGTTCTGGAATGTGTTAAGGAGGGAGAAAATGGATCCTAGTTTTAAGGATTTGGAAAGAGTGGTATAATAATATCATAGATTAATAAGGGTGGGAAGGAATTGAAAGCTAAATAGAACAATGCCCATAATTTATAGATGAGGAGACTTATAGTTAAGAAGGTAAATTACTTGTTCAGAAACACAAATCTCTTAGAAAACAGATAAGAATAGAATATAAGATGATTGCCTTTTGCTCTTCTTTGTCGTGGACAAGATGAGGGCAGTGATTTTGATGATATGGGCTTATGTATGCACACTACAGGGTTTATTATACCTAGGGGCTGTGATCATAGCTAATACAAAACAAAAAGGTCAAATGAATGTTTGAGTCTAATCCCCACTCCAGAATATTAGCTCCATGAGGACAGTGATTTTTGTCTCACTTATCTTTTAGTATATCCCGTATGAATATTTGGAACTCATACATCTGCTAGATACACAAATAAACACATTTTTAAATTTAGGATTTGCCAATCAGCTAGCTTCTAATGTAGAACTATGACCCCTAAGGGAACATTGTATTATTGGATACTTATCACTTCGAGTGATTACTAAGTATTGATGGACAATAGATGACACTTACTAAACACACACTATAAACCACAGGGTGGACATAGTTTTTAATCCATATAAGAAAACTTCAAGGTAATTAGTATAACATGGGATACCTAATCTTCTATTACACTATTCCCTACTACTAAAATTAAACCAGGATTATACTGTGAACTTATTGGGCAGCCCCTTACAGAAGATAATTTATAAGGAAGATTCATGATTTTCCTGGGAGAGAATGTCTTCTAAAACAAAGATGCCAGGCTAAGGCGGGATCATCAAAGACCATTAGTTATCAAATGAGAGTTTCTGATTTGGTAGATGGAATGTTTTCTTAGCTTAGCTACATGGATCTATGTGTGTTCTATTTTCAGAGAAAAAGGCTCTTGCAATCAATGATGTAAGTTTTAGGGAAACAAGTAACAATGTGAAGGAGAGATGAATACCCTCAACTTTTCTGAATCAGATCACCAAGACCATTAATTATGGAAAAGGTTCAGGGTGATGGGATAGTATCATAGTCGTGAGCGGGAAAGTTGGGTTTAACACAATGATCTGAAAGTCTGTGACCCCTCAGATTTGGCCCAGCAGTATCAACACCATCTGGGAGCATTTTAGGAAAGCAGAGCCTTAAGCCCTACCCTATATCTACTTTATGAAAAATTTCATTTTATCGAGGTCTCCACCTTAAATTAGGTGATGCCTGGCCAAATAGTTAATTGCAGTAGAACCTAGTAGAGCACAGTAATGTAACATAAGGGAGATGTCTTTTTTTTTTAAATTTTTCTCCAGCTTTAATGAGACATAATTGACATGTAACCTTTAAGGTATACATTGTGGTAACCACATTGTACACCTTACCAGGTGTACAGTTACCTTCCTTCAGGTCAGTTAATATCCTTCACCCCACATAGTTACCTTTTATGTGTGGTAAGAACTTTTGAGATTTGCTCTCTTTGGCAGCTTTCAAGTATACAATACAGCATTATTAACTACAGTCACCATTCTGTAACTTTGATTTCCAGAACTTTTTCATTTTATAGCTGGAAATATTTACCATTCAAACCTCTTTACCCATTTGCCACACTCCCTCTACCCCTAGCTACCACAATTCTATTCTGTTTCTGTGAATTTGTTTTTTATTATAAGTTTCCACATATGACTGAGATAATACAGTAAGTGTCTTTGCCTGTCTGAATTATTTTACTTAGCATGATTCCCTCAAGTTTCATCTGTATTGTTTCAAAATGACAGGAAATTACAGGATTTCCTTCTTTTTACAGCTAAGTAGTACTCCATTGCATATATGTATCTCACCTTCTTTATCCATTCATCTGTCGGTGGACACTTAATTTATTTTGATGTCTTGACTGTTGTGAACATAGGGGTGCATATGTCTTCAGGATAGTGATTTTATTTTCTTGGGTTAAATACCCCAAAGTGGGATTACTGGATCATATGGTAGTCTTATTCTGAAGATTCCATATTGATTTGGTAGATGGATAAAGATGCCATATGAACAAATAAGGGAGAATTTAAGTGAAATCTTGGTAATTATTATTAATAGGACTCCATCTATAAACACAAGTAGGTGAAGCCTAGAAGGTTTGAGGGATTTTTTTTTCTATTTTACAAATGAACACATCACAGCTTAGAGAAGTTCATTTGCTCAAGGTGACACAAGGAATCTGTTCTTTCCTTTCTTCTGCCAGTATTTTAAATTAGAAGTGACCTGGCCAACAAGAAGGAACCCTCACTACTTACTCTCCCATAATTATGAACCAGGAGAGACCATATGAGAGCTAGGAAAAGATGACTGTTGGTATTTAGGAAGCTCCAGGTTTCTGCTAAAGCAAAAAAGTGGAGACGGAAGTGATAAAAGTTTGGTGACAAAAAGGACTTAGTTGATCTACAATGTCATGAAAAGAGAGTGAGTTGATTCAAATGAGAATTGCATAGTAAGAGTTTCAGTCACAGCTCACAAGAATGATAGCAAAGAATCAGTGGAGATAGCAGTGCTATTTACAATTGACAAGTGCTGGAAGCAACCTAATGCCCACTAGTAAATGAGTGGATGAAAAAACTTGTACATTCACACAATGGAATACTACTCAACAAAAAGAAAGAAGGAACTCCTACCCTTTGTGACAGCATGGATGTAGCTGGAGAGCATTATGCTAAGTGAAATAAACCAGGCAGTGAGGGACGAATATCATATGATCTCACCTTTAACTGGAACATAATCAACAAAGGAAAAAAGCAAGCAAAATATAACCAGAGACATTGAAATTAAGAACAAACTGACAATAACCAAAGGGGAAGTGGGAGGTGATAATGTGGGGGAAGGGTTTTCAGGAACTACTATAAAGGACACATGGACAAAACCAAGGGGAAGGGTGGAAGCAAGGGAGAGGGAGGTTTGGTTGGGGTGGGGTCAAGTGGTGGAGAGAAAATGTAGACAACTGTAATTAAACAACAATAAAGCAATTTTAAAAAAGAACAACTTAAATCATTTTAAAGATCTTCACTGTTGCCGAGGCTGGGTAACTTTATTGTTGGAGCCTTGTCCCATACAACAAAAGGTTGCAGGTTTGATCTCCAATCCGGGCACACCCGGTTTCAGGTTCAATCCCCAAGCTGGGCATGTACTTGAGGCAACTAATCAATGTTTCTCCGATGTTTCTCTCTCTCTCTCTCTCTCTCTCTCTCTCTCTCTCTCTCTCTCTCTCTCTCTCTCTCTTCCCCCCCTTCCCTCTTCCTCTCTCTCCCCATCCCTCCCTCTGTCCTCTCTTTATAAAATTAATAAGCATGAGGATTAAAAAGTATTGTCATTGTTATTATTGTCAGGTACAAGAGGTGACCCTTCTTTTGAATCTGATGTATGGGTTGGCCAAAAAGTCCTTTCATATTTTCCATACAATAAAGACACCTTTTTCATTTTCACCAATAACTTTATTGGCTTGGATATTTTGAGTATGTTGGCTGTCTCCTGCTATTGGCTTCTAGAGGGTAGAGGCCATGAGTGCTGCTAAACATCTTTCAATGCTTAAGACAGCCCCACAGCAAGGAAGGATTTGGCCAAAATGTCAACAGTACCAAGAAACTTCACAAACCACTTTTTGACACATTCAATAGGTCACAGCACCTTCTCCATACACTACAAAAATCCTTTTTTTTTGCATTTCAGTTTTGTTTTTACCTTTCTTGAAATAATAAAGCATAATATACTAAAAATTTGTATATTTTCTTCCATCTTCAACATTAAAATGGGTATGCAAAAATACTATGATTTTGATAAGGTTTTTTTCCACATTTTTTATTGTTGTTGAAGTACAGTTGTCTCTATTTCCCCTCTTCCACTCCCCCCCATTCCAGCCATCCCCACTTCCCACCCTTGATCCTACCCCCCTTTGTTTTTGTCCATGTGTCCTTTATACATGTTCCTGACAACCTTTCCCCCTTTCCTCCCATTATCCCCTCCCACTTCCCCTCAGGTTATTGTCAGTTTGTTCTTAATTTCAATGTCTCTGGTTATATATTTTTTGCTTGTTTATTTTGTTGATTAGCCTCCAATTTTAGGTGAGATCATATGGTATTTGTCTTTCACTGCCTGGCTTATTTTACTTAGCATAATGTTCTTGTAGTCCAGTTGCATCCATACTGTCCCAAAGGCTAGGAGCTCCTTCTTTCTTTCTGCGACATAATATTCCATTGTGTAAATGTGCAACAGTTTTTTTATCTGTTTATTTATTGATGGGCACTTAGATTGTTTCCAGCACTTGGCTGTTGTAAATTGTGCTGCATAGGGGTGCATAGTTTCTTTTGAATTGATGTTTCATGATTCTTAGGGTATAATTCCAGCAGTGGAATTCCCAGGTCAAAAGGCAGTTCTAGATTTTTAGATTTTTGAGGAAATCCCATGCTGTTTTCTACAGTGGCTACACCACTCTGCATTCCCACCAACAGTGTAGTCAGGTTTCCTCCTCTCCAAAACCTCCCCAGCACTACTTGTTTGTTGATTTGTTTATGATGGCCATTCTGACCAGTGTGAATTGGTATCTCATTGTGATTTTAATTTGCATTTCTCTGATGGCTAGTTATGCTGAACATCCTTTCATATGTCTCTGGGCCCTCTGTATATCCTCCTTGGGGAAGTGTTTGTTCAAGTCCTTTTCCCATTTTTCAATTGGATTGTTTGTCTTCCTGGAATGGAGTCATGTGAGTTCTTTATATATTTTAGAGATGAAACCCTTGTCTGAGGTGTCATTTGTGAATATATTTTCTCATACAATCCATTTCCTTCTCATCTTTTAGTCATGCCACAGCTTTTCAATTTGATGAAGTCCCATTTGTTTATTCTTTCTTTTATGTCCCTTGCTCTAGGTGATGTATTAGTGAAAATAATACTGCATGGAATATCTGAGATTTTCCTGCCTATGTTCTCCTCTAGGACTTCTACAGTGTTGCAACTTATATTTAAGTCTTTTATCCATCTTAAGTTTATTTTTGTGTGTGTGTAAGTTGGTGGTCATTTCATGTTTTTGCATATAGTTGTCCAGATCTCCTAACATCATTTGTTGAAGAGGCTATTTTTACTCCATTTGATGCTTCTGCCCCCTTTGTCAAATATTAATTGGCCATGATACATGGGTTTATTTCTATGCTCTCTGTTCTGATCTATGTGTCTATTCTTATGCCAGTACCAGACTCTTTTGACTACAGTGGCCTTGTAATATAATTTGATAACAGGTATTGTGATCTGTCCTACTTTGTTCTTCTTTCTCAAAATTGGTGTAGCTATTTGAAGTTGTTTATGGTTCCATATAAATTTTTGAAATGTTTATTCTCTATCTGTGAAATATGTCATTGATATTTTAGTAGGGCTTGCATTGAATCTATAAATTGCTTTGGGTGGTATGGACATTTTGGTGATGTTAATTCTTCCAATTCACGAATATAGTTTATGCTTCCATTTATTTGTGTTTTCCTTAATTTCTTTCTTCAGTGTTGTGTAGTTTTCTGAGTACAGGTCTTTTACCTCCTTGGTAAGGTTTATTTCTAGGTACTTTATTTTTCTTTTTGCTATAGCAAATGGGATTTCCCCCCCATTTCTCATTCTGATCTTTCATTGTTGGTGTATAAAAATGCCTTTGATTTCTGAATATTGACTTTGAATCCTGCTGTTTTACCAAAGTCACTTATTAGATCGAGTAATTTTTTGGTGGGGCCTATAGGGTATTCTTTGTCTACTACCATGTCATCTGCAATGACCCTTTTACTTACTCCTTTTCAATTTGGATGCCTTTTATTTCTTTTTCTTGTCTTATTGCTGTGGTTAGGGCTTCTAATACCATGTTGAATAGAAGTAGTGAAAGCAGACATTCTTGTCTTGTTCCTGATCTTAGGGGGAAAACTTTTAGCTTTTGTCCACTGAGTATGATGTTGGCTGTAGGTTTCACATATATTGCCTTTCTTATGTTGATTTATGCTCCTTCTACTCCCATTTCACTGAGTGTTTTTGTCATAATGGGTGCCTTACCTTACCCCTGCATCTGCTGATATGACTATGTGATTTTTGTCTTTGCTTTTGTTTATGTGATGTATTACATTTATTGATTTGTGAACATTGTACTATCCTTGCATCCCTGGGATGAATCCCACTTGGTCATGGTGTATGATCTTTTTAATGTATTGCTGGGCGCAGTTTGCCAATATTTTGTTGAGGATTTTAGCATCTATGTTCATCAGTGATATTAGCCTATAGTTTTCTTTTTTTGTTGTGTCTTTATCTGGTTTTGGAATTAGGATGATCCTGGCTTCATAAAAAGAGTTTAGGAGTCTTCCCTCTTCTTAGATCTTTTGGAATAATCTGAGAAGGATAAGGGTTCATTCTTCCTTAAATGTCTTGTAAAATTCTCTTGTGAAATCATCCAGTCCAGGGCTCTTGTGTTCCAGGAGTTTTTTGATTACTGCTTTGATTTCACTAGCTGTTATCAGTCTGTTCAGGTTTTCTGCTTCTTTTTCATTCACTTTTGGGAGATTATAGTTTTCTAGGAATTTGTCCATTTCACTAAGGTTTTCAAATTTCTTGTCATGTAGTTGTTTGTAGTAATTTCCTAGCATCCTTTGCATTTCTGTGGTGTCAGTTGTAATATCTCCTCTTTCATTTCTGATTTTACTTATTTGGGCCCTCTCTCTTTTTTTCTTGATGAGTCTGCTTAAAAGCTTGTTGGTTTTGTTTATCCTTTCAAAGAACCAGCTCCTGGATTTATTGATCCTTTGGATTGCTCTTTTATTCTCTATGTCATTTAATTCTTCTCTGATCTTGCTTATTTTTGAAGGACAATAAATTTTTAAAAAGAAGTCTCCTGGCCAACAGTGGACAAAATAGCTCTTTCCAAAGAGCTATTCCAAATATGCACTTCCAAATACATATTGGCTTGTGTTTCTCTGAATTTAAATGGAGAGTGTTGTTTTATATGAGTGTTGTTATATATAAAGAGTGTCTCTTTATATGAAGGCCATCTTTAGATGTCAGCAGCCATCGCTATAGTTTGTAGTTTGTAGTTTGGTTACAACTTCAAGAGTAGCCATGTGATTTTCCTCTTCCACTGTCTCATCTCAGTGCTTTATTACTGGTACCATGTTGCTTGTATATAGCTTCCAATGAGAGTTTCACCTCAGTTTTCTAGAATGGTTATACTTGACATCATTTTGTTTATCTTCTTGTCCAAAATACAGTGTCACCTATTGTATCAGTTCCTAGGGGAATTTCTTATCTTTTTACTTTTGTTAAGGGATTTTTTTATCAGTTTGTAAACTTGTTTCCCAGGTTTGCAAATTGTCAATATTTAAGACAACTTTCCTCCAAACAACTCACTTCCTTGGCTGATTTTTAAGTATTGTAGCCACCAAAACCAGTAGTGTGAAAGATCATGAAGTTTCCTACTCTTTGGTTAATAATTAGGTTTCTGGCTCCTGTCTGCTCATGATTCAGGTGCTCTTAAAAAACAATGGATAGATGTGAGACATACTTCATTGAAGTGATATATTTACTTCAGCTATATGTATCAGCTATATGTATCATCCATTAGTTACAAGGATAAGTTATTATGTAGTTTCGTTCACTTGTTTGTTTCTACAATATCAGTTCATGTTATGAAATATCTTTAGTAATCATTCTGAAATAGCTATTAGTATTTTGGTGATCATTTCTTCCCCATTTTCACACACGTACACATACACCTATACACGGACATAGCAATGACAGTATTAAGTAAGCCACTGTACACACTTTTTCCTGATTAGTATAATACATTTTTGTCTTTTTTGCTTAGCTCTACTCACATCAGACTTTTTCTCTACTCCAGGTAATCATGGCACTATGCTTATAATTTCATATTTCTCATCATGCTCAGATATAATTATATAGATTTACATATTTATACTAAATGATATCTGTATAGTCTATACATACATCATTTTTCTGTATTGTGCAAGACAGATGTTTTTCATATCTATCAAACATACCCAAACTGCACACACACACAAACACACACACACACACTATTTAAAGTTACCTATGGAAATCTTGTCATGTCAACTATTGTACCTCCAATTTACTTCTTAAATTCCTTTACAATAAATCTGGTAATAATATATTCCATATACTCCTTGATATCATATACATTGTTTCCATCGATTTTTATAACTATAAATGTACTGTAACACAGAAAATATATTTAACCCTCACATCTTTAAATTATTATTTTTTTAATGGGATAGCTTCCCAGGAAAGACTTTTCGGGTCAAAGTTTTTTTTTTTAATGTTATCCATTTGGTTTCTAAAAAGGCTTTCAAAAATCACAATCCTCTGGCACTATGTGAGTGTCCCCTTATATCTAGGCCATCTGCTGTTATTATCAATTATTTAATGTTTTATCAGTCTGATGTATATTATCTAACATGTTATTAATTTCAGTTTGACAATTTTTTGTGTATTTATTGGCTGTTAATTTTGTTTTTATGGGATTCATTTTCTTATTGTTGATTGGAATTAGATTTGGCTGCATTAAATACAACATTTAAATAATAGTACATCAACCCATATAGAAGAAGGTTGATTCTGTTTGTGATAAGAGAGATACAGCAGTAGGCAGTTCAGGTATTGGTGGCTTTCTGCTGTGACCTGGGCTCTGGGTCCACTGTGTACTCTGCCATGCTGCTGTCTTCTACTCTGGGCATTATCACGGGCTGGAATTAATTACCAGACACCTAGAAGCAGAAAGAAGAGGAGTTAAGTACTCCCTTCCTTTACAATAAATCATCCTTAAATGCACATATTTGTTTTTCCTGCCTATGTCACACTGGCTAGAAGGTAGATACTGCTGCATACAGTTACGTATAGTTTGTTAAATGTAGTATATTACATTTTTGGTAGAATGTCTGAGTTAATAACAGTGTCTGTTACTAACAAACAAGACAACATGTTAGGAGGACACAGTCATGCACTGCCATCCTTTCCTATATTGCTAGTGGATTGTCATTTCTGTTATATTTTATGGACTTCCTATTACCTATATTGCAAATATTAGTACCAGTGTATCATTTGTCTATTCACTTTGTGAAATATTTTGCTGCATAAAAGTTGTAATTTTTATTTAGCCAAAGACATCCTTTTCCTCTAAACATTCTGTGTTATTAGAAACTCTTGCAAAATCATTGGATGCACATAATTATATGAAGTATTTTTAAGACTGTTATTGCTTTATTCTGCATATTTAAATATTTAACCAAGCTGTACATACTTTTGTAAATAATGTGGTTAAGGGCCTAATTACCTTTTTCTCAATGGATATTAGACATATTGACATTATTAATTAAAAATAAAATTTATCATTCATTTTTCATTAATTAAAATACCACCCTTCTATTCTATTTTCATACATACTGACATTCAACTCCTGGGCTTCCTCTTCTTATTGATTTCCTATTCTTTTATCAATATCATTTAGTGATTTGCAGTAATAGTTTTAGGTGGTGGCAGACCCTACTGCATGGGCCAAATCCAGGCCACTCCTTGTTTTTGTAAAGCAAGTTTTATTAGAACATGGTCATTCCCATTCATTAGTGTATCATCTCTGGCTGCTTTTGTGCTTTATTAGAAGAGTTGAGTAGTTGTGACAGAGATAGCATTGCCTGAAAACCTAAAATATAACTATCTATCCCTCTGCAGAAGAGTTTTCTGGCTCTTGAATGACTAATTGGGTGGCTCTTCACCAAATGTATAGGTAGTGAAAAACTAAATATCTGCTGAAATTTAAATATCACATGGGTTAACTGTTTAGAACAATAGATAAGATGTCCTATATATGAACCAATATTAATTATAGAATTAACAAATTATTGAAACCAATTTTGACATAAAAATGACTGTCAATTTAGTACAGGAAAGAATTACATATTTGTACTTGTTCTTCATTGATAATAAAGTTATTTTAGGTAAACATCCCTAATGGGAATCATATTACATTACATTTTAAATAATGTTGCTATCTTTATTACAGGAAATTTCAAACATACATTTGACAAACTAGAAAGAACAATATAATAAATCCTGAATACACATCACCCTCCTTCAATAATTATCGCCAAAATGGTGAATCTTTTCTTCACTCATTTGCTTAATCACTTTCTACTACCACACATTATTTTTAAAAAACCCTCAACATCATGTTATTTGATCTGTAAGTGTTTAGGCATGCATTTTTGAAGGTTAAGGACTCCTTGTTTTAACAAATCAGATTACTATTATCACTCCTAAAAAGAGCATTACTTTCTTTATATATTAAATATCCAGTCAGTATTCACATTTCCATATTTGCTTTATAAAGTACTTTTCATGATTGCTTTTTTTTTCCTAAACAAGACCTTCTATTCAATGCTTTTTTTATTATTATGGAGATTCATTATATCATTAGGGTTTACAAAGAGATGATATTCTAGGTTTATCATTCTTTATCTCTAGCAGATATCTCTTTAACAGAAAATCCTCTAGAAAGTGAAATTTACTTTCATCAGCTATCTTTTATACTTTATTATGGGGGAGCAAAAGTAAGTTTACAGTTTTAATACAAGTAAAGAATGCAATAATTAATAAATAACAATACAAAAATAAGCTGTGCTGTTTTGCATACTCAGGACTGTAAACCTACTATTTATTGCCTCTGCCTGTAGTTCTTGTGTAGGAACAGCAGGATAGGTGTTTGGATCTTTTTATTTATTTACATTCTTCTAAGTATTTCAGTTTCCTGGCAACCTCAAAACCTAATAAGCAGTGTGTTTTTTATTGGTTGAATTGATTGCTTGTTGAGTAACACTATGCTTATTACCCCAAATTTGGCTAGTATAGACTCCTTTAGTTGTTTTGGAAGTGCTTTTGATTAGGACTCAGTAGTTTTACTTGCTTATTTGTTAAATTAGTGATCCAGGTTCGTCTTGTATATTTTTAGACCTAGACCTGGAATCCCATAGGGATTTCTGAGGACTATAACTTGAAATAACTTTTTATTCTTCACATGGTTTATATATGTAGTAATAGGAAAACACTTCATATATTGAATTTGCCATTTATGAATTCCATTTCTCATATTTTGCTGTGAATAGTTCCCAAAATGTGGAAAAGAAGTGTTTTATGCTTATTAAAGATCTCATCTATTAGTGTTTTTATAACATTTACCATGGTATTGAATTTCTTTTTGTATGTGAAAAATGTCACCATATGCCATCCTTCTTTATTTTATGTTTGTTTGGAACTTTTTAGTTAAATCTAAAAATATTTTATTGCATTTTAATTGTAGTGATACCTGTGTACTATACCTTAACTTCAGTAAACCAGAAAATATTCTTTTCTTAAATTATTTTTTGTTGTTGTTCAGTTACAGTTATCCCACTTTTCCCTCCATTGCTCTTGCCTGTTCTGTCCATTCCCTCATGCCCACAGTCAGTCCCCACCCAGTTAACCATGCCCATAGGTCCTTTATAAATGTTCTTTGACTTGCCCTTTCCTCTTCTTTCCCCCATCACCTCTCCCTACCCTCCCCTCTAGTCACTGTCAGTTCCTTCTTTATTTCCAACTCTCTGATTCTATTTTTGTCATTTGTTTGTTTTGTTGATTAGGTTACACTTACAGGTGAGAGCATTTGGTATTTGTCTTTCACCACCTGGCTTATTTCACTTAATATATTACTCTCCATTTTCATCCATGGTGTCGCTAAGGGTAGGAGTTCCTTCTGCCTTTGGCTACATAGTATTCCATTGTGTAAATGTACTGCAGGTTTTTTTTCCACTCATTTACTTATGTTCATTTAGACTTTTTCAGGTACTCGGCTATTATAAATCACGCTGCTATGAACATTGCGGAGCACAAGTTCTTGTGAATAAGTGTTTCAGGATTCTTAGGGTACAGTCCCTGCAGTGGAATTGCTGGGTCAAAAGGCAGTTCCATTTTTAGTTTTTTGAGGAAATTCCATACTGTTTTCCACAGTGTCTGCACCAGTCTGCATTCCCACCAACAGTGTAGTAAGGTTTCCACTTCTACATAACCTCTCTAACATTACTTCTTTGTTGATGTGTTAGTGATAGCCATTCTGACCCATGTGAAGTGGTATCTCACTGTGGTTTTACTTTGCATCTCTCTGCTAGCTAGATGTTGAGCATCCTTTCATATGTCTCTGGGCCCTCTGTAAGTCCTCCTTGGAGAAGTGTCTGTTGAGGTTCTTTGCCCATTTTTTAATTGGATTGTTTGTCTTCCTGGATTGGAGTCATGCAAGTTCTTTATATATTTTGGAGATCAAACCCTTGACCAAGGTATCATAGATCACCAACTTATGCCATACATCAAAATAAACTCAAGCAGATAAAAGACTTAAATATAAGTGTGATACCATGTAAGTCCTAGAGGAGAACATAGGTAGGAAAATTTCAGATATTCCACTCAGCAATATTTTCTCTAATATGTCCCCTAAGGCAAGGGATATAAAGGAAAGAATAAACAAATGGGACTATATCAGATGTAAAAGCTTCTGTAAGGCTATAGAAAATTTCAACAAAATGAAAAGGGAACCAATGGTAAGGGAAAACATATTTGCCTGTGATATTTGTTTGGAATTTAATTATCATGTTAAAAATATGAATCTACAAAACTCAAATAATATCATGGGAAAGTTAAAAGAGAATAAAAGCTTATTTTAACTTTATATTATAAATATTAAGTACATTTGTCTCAATTTAATCTAAATATAAGGTCTGTTCAAACTAAATCCAGCCATTTTTAATATAATAAGAATGGTTTGCATGACACCGATATAACCTGGCAGCCAAGGAGAGTGGACTGGAATGTGCATGCATGAGCAGTGATGACTTTACTGTACCAGTTACTGGGGGCAGTAGACACCATTGAGTGAGCATGTATATTGTGTGGCCATCACATTCAAAATGACTGAGTGAATAGAGCAATGGATCTGCATGAAATTTTGCATTAAGCTTGAACATTCCTCTGTAGAAACTATTCAGATAATTCAGAAGGCTTTCAGGCATGATACAATGAGTGCAATTCAAATAAAAGTGTAGCACAAATGCTTCAAATGATGTTGAGAATTTCTCAAAAGTGATCCATATTCTGGAAGACCTGTGACAAACAGAACACCTGAGAATGTTGAATGTGTAAGGGCTACAATCAACTAAGAAAACTACTGATAGAGAACTAGAAGTTGATTTGGGGATTCTAAAAACTGTGTCTAAGATTTTGACACAGGATCTTGGCATGAAACATGTCAGGGCAAAATTCATTCCACAGCTTCTGCTACCAGAGCAGGAGCGCTGTGCTGCATCTGCTAATGACTTGATTCAAACAACTACCAATGAACCAGATTTCCTCAAGAAGGTCATAAGTGGAGATGAGTTGTTGGTCTATGGCTATGATCTGGAAACAAAATCCCAGTTGTCCCAATGGAAGTTGCCAGGTTCTCCATACCCGAAAAAGGCACAGCAGCCTCAGCAAGATCAAGACCATGCTGTTTTTTTTTAATTGGGAAGGTGTTATTCCTTGTAAGTATGCCCCTTCAGGCCAAAAATTAGTACAGAGTACCACCTCAATGCCCTTCGTTGGCTGAGAGATGCAATATGATGAAAATGACCACATCTGTAGGCAACTGATAATTGACAGCTTCCTCAACAACATGCCTGCTCATGCAACTACATGTAGTGCAGAGATTTTTAGCAAAATATCAAAACACTCAGATGGCTCAGCACCCCTTACAGCCCAGATTTGGCACCCTGGGACTTCTGTTTTTTCCTAAAACTAAAATCATTATTGAAAGGGAAGAAATTTCAGACCATCTATGAAATTCAGAAAAATAAGAGGGGGCAGCTGATAGCAATTCCAACAAAGGATTTTGCAGTGTTTTCAACAGTGGAAGAGATGCTGGGAGAATTGTGTGAGGTCCCCAGGTGCCTATTCTAAAGGAGATTGGAGTATCATTGTCCTATGCATAATGTTTCTTGTATTTTATATCTTCAATAAATGTCTCTATTTTTCATTTTATGTGGCCAGATACTTTCTGGACAGACTGAGCTGTATAAAAATGTAAAATTTACCCCAATCTAAATATGTAAAGGAACATATAATGTATTCTAGTCTGGTAAGCTACTTTATCACTACCTATGAGCATACCTGAATAAACAAATAACAACCACCAAAACAACAAAAGTGAGACAAAACAAATAAACCATAATATTGAAAGCCAGGATCTGAGTTCAGATTTCTCCATCTGGCAAAGAGTAACTG
This sequence comes from Phyllostomus discolor, assembly GCF_004126475.2. Classification (NCBI taxonomy): domain Eukaryota; kingdom Metazoa; phylum Chordata; class Mammalia; order Chiroptera; family Phyllostomidae; genus Phyllostomus; species Phyllostomus discolor. The sequence goes on along the minus strand of NC_040903.2, from coordinate 127,125,328 downwards.
AAATGTTATATATAAATTATTATCTATTCTAAACTTAAAGTAACAATACAATAAAGTTGTTGCTTAAGAGATAATATGCTATATAATTTATAACTTTTAAAGGCTGTAGATTCAGATTGTTTTAGCAAGATATTTTTAAAGCAATGATATAAATACATTAGATGAGTAATTTCTGTGCTGCAGTTTGAAACTACATGGAAGTATTAATACAACACATTAGTACTGACATTATTGTGAAACAATTCCAGATCCTGATCTACAGCCTTAGTGAAGAAACATTTTGAGAAGACCTCATATAAGTGTAATTACATTAATGACATATTCCTGAAGCGTGGCTTATGAAAATTATATCAGAACCAAGTCTTAGAAAGCATTTAGTATACGTTTTCTGAAACTTTTTGAAATAGCTAGTGTGGTTATATTCTATCAAATATGTACTCAGTAGAGAGTTTCCTTTTAATGCAAATGTGCTTAGAGTAACAACATAAGACACCATTTTATGAAGATAACAGCAATTCACTTTGATATAACTATCAAGAAAGAAGTATAACATAAATTGCATTTTATTTGACATTTACATTTATTTAATAATGTCTAACTTAATAACTCTTAATTATTAAAATCACTCAAAAATAACAATTTGGACATTTTGATTATGAGTTTCTCCCTGTCAAAAAGGAAGACTAGAGCCCCGGCTGGTGTAGCTCGGTGGATTGAGCTCTGGCTGCAAACCAAAGCATCGAGGGTTTGATTCCCAGTCAGGGCACATGCCTGAGTTGCAGGCCATGGCCCCCAGTAACCTCACATTGATATCTCTCTCTCTCTCTCTCTTTCTCCCTTCCTTCCCTCTCTAAAAATAAGTAAATAAAATCTTAAAAAAAATAAAATAAAACCAGGTAGTTGATTTTGAACATTAAAAAAAGGAAGGAAGTCTAGATATCCTGAACAAATATTATAATGTAAATAAGAAAAAGTTCTAAATCTCAATCTCTCTCTCCTGTCTCTCTGTCTCTGTCTTTGTCTCTGTCTCTCTCTCTCTCACACACACACACACACCTCACAGGAAACTAATGGATATTAATTGAAGCAAAACATGAGGTGAGAATAGGAATATATAGATAAGCAAATTATAATCTTGTTATGTGCTTTTAGAAAGGTTTTAAGGTTTCACTTTTTGAATGAATGCATATGGTACAGGGGAAAGGAGGAAAAAAAAAAACAAGGGCATATATAAAAGCGGGTGACTCATAGGAGATGCCTATTTAAAGCCAAAGTCCTGGAGAGTGACACACTCAGTGAATGAGAGAAGGAAAGAGACTCTACATACACAGAAGGAAAAATAAGAAACTTCTTTTACATTGAATTTAGCACTGGGGCTAGGGGAGAAATATATAGATATATAGATAGTCTCCTGAGAATTCAAAACCTCAAATTGATATATGGATTAGACTTGTGACCTGAATTTTATCCTACTTCTGGTTCCAAACAATCTTAAGATGTAAATTGTTTTTAAATTAGTTCCTGATTTTCAGTTCTTACAGATAGCTGGCAGAAGCAATCATAGTTTCTCTCTGAAGAAATTCTCCTTTGTTTCTGAGGTCAGAAGAGATTGGGCACTGTGAGAGTGGTATGGCCTTAAGAAACTCTCCTTTAATACAGGATTCAAAGAAATTTCACAGATCAGATTTCACTAATATAAACTCACAGCATCAGAAAATATGAAGAAAAAAGCACTATAATGAGACAATAAGCCCAAGAAGATGTGATGGAAAACAAAGTCAGACTCTCCATGTTTGCAGATTTAGAACAATGTCAGAAATGGAAAGCCAGTGTATGTGTAAGTGTGCATGTTTGTATATATCTGTGCTTGTGTATATAATTCAAAAGAAGTCTTAGGAATAAGAGATTTTGAAAGGTTTCTAGACTAATTAAGAAATAAATCAAATGAAACTTTAGAAGATGAAAAATAACATTGAAATTAATATTACAATTAACATCAGATTATAAACAACAAAAAAGTTAAGGGAGAATGGAAGAAACTACACAAAAGACGATGGAACCAAATATAGGGAACATGCAGAACATATTGAGACATGGACAACTTGAGAGAATATTGGTCAAAGCAGTCTTATTATCTATAAGCCTGGGATATCTCCATTTTTTGTATATCATCTAATGTCTTTCAAGGAGGTATTAAAAATTTCTCCAAGGATTATAATTTCATTCAAGAAAATATTTTGTATTTTGTGTTTTATTCCTAGATACCCTCTTCTGAAGTTGATCTGTAGATCAAATGTCATTCCAAACAAAATTATAACCTTTGCTATAAAACTTGACATTTATAAAATTAATATAAGACAAAATAAAAAGGACCAAGAAAGGCCAAAACACATTTCAAAAATAAACAGGTTAAGATCTTGGCCAACTTAAATAATAATTGTCATGTAACTTTAGCAATAAAGACAATGTAGCATTAGTACTGAGAAAGTCAAAGAAGAGTCCAGTAAAAGAAAATAGAGATCTACAAACAAATCCACATAAATATGAGAACTATATGTGGTAGAGGTATATTTGCAGATCAGTGGGAGAAAGAATGGATTATTAATAATGCTTTAGGAACACTTGATAACCCTTTTGAAACTATTTGAAATTTGTGACTATAGTAATCTCAAATCAGTTCCAGTTGAAGTAAAGATTTGTGTGCAAAAATAAATCTTAAAATTTTTGAAGTAAATAATGGGGGAATCTGTGTGATATAAGGGAAATATTTAAGCAATACATGAACAACAAACAGTAAGGAGAAAATGTGCAAGCCAGGTAGAATAATATTGGGAATATGACTCCAGGAAATTAAGATTTTATTCAATGTAAACATTTGATAAACTGTCTTCATCAATGCAAACTTGAAGAGATATGTAGAATGTATAGCTGACTAAAGATTAGTATGATGGATTGTGAAAAATATCCTATACACAAGCTAAAATCTTCAAAATTACCCTGTGAAATGATTCCAGGAAGGGAAATAAGAATAGTTAATAAATCTATCAAAATGTATTAAATATCACTGGTATTGAGGTAAACACAAATTAAGCACACATGATGATGCTATTTCAAATCTACTGTGTCGGTAAACCCCCAAATACCTATAAGTCAAGTTTCTAGAGTATGTAAAATAAAATTTGTAATTCTGTGCTGGTAAGAGGTAAGTTGGTACATTCTCTTTGTGAAACAATTCATCATTCCCCTGTAAATGTGATATGTTCATACCTTATAACCTGATAAACTGAGCTATCAGATATCATAGCTGAGAAGCTCTTCTGAATGTGGATGAAGAGACAAGTATTCATGGTTACATTTCTTATGTTAGCAAAAGGTCAGAAATCATCCAAATATACACTGACAGAATGATAAACATATAACTTGAAGTATGTTTACTCAGGGAAGTAATACTATGTAGCAGTGAACATGAATTATAACAAATTGCATAAACATGCAAAATTAATGATATGGAAATGATATGGAAACCATAAGGCTCAAGAACGTGGTGACTACTCTGTGGATGGGATATGGAATAGGGAGAAACAGAGGCTTGAGAGTCATTATTACCATTCTTATTAGATAGTAGGAACATAGGTGCTTGATTCTTTTTCTGTTTTGGGCACCCACATATTTGGTTTTGCCTCTCCTTGATGATTTACATTAAATCCTCAACTTTACTAGGACAGCATCAGCATTTTAATTGGTTTACTTGCAGAGCCAAAAACATGATACTTGGCACATAATTATCCTACAAAAAATGGTTGCTGAATTAATGATCTTTATTTTTTCTAAACTAGTCCTAGTTAGCAGTTTTAGATTAAATTTCTCTCCTTGTCACAGTGAATTGCTGATGCTTTACTGTAATAGGAACTTAGTTGGACAGACTGCTGTTATTTTCTAACATGCAGAGGTCAGTGGTATTTTAATTTTTTTGTCAAATATGCAAAACCTCATCATTATTTTCCAGAACATTTTACTTCAGTATCCTCCTATATTCTTCAGACCTTTCAAAACTTAGAAAATTAATGGACTTATATGAATCATTGGTGGGGAAAGATATGTAGAGGCAGAAAGATTTCCAGGATCCTCATAGTCATGAGTTGCATATTTATGAAGTGAAGGAAATTATGTATTAAAGAACTGTAATAAGTTGGGAAAATTAAAAATAAATGAGTTGGAAAACATTCCCCCAAATCTAATGCCTCCTCATGACCATTTTGCAATGATTTGCTTAAAAAAAAATGAAAGAGCAACTCTTCTAAGACCAGATCTTTGAAATTTAAAATTTTTCTACTAGTGTCTTTCCTTTGTATTAAACCATCAGAATATTATATTCTGATCCAATCACGTGGAAATGTTTAATTTACTTAATCTTCAGTTTTAAATTCAGTTTATAATGTAAGAATCAGAATTCCAGCTCTGCCTCTCTGATCTTCATTAACTTCCTCCCTTAACAAAAAGCACCTGACATCATATCACATTTGGTCTTAATTTGCAGGCTGTCTGTTATCCCAGAAACGAGAGAGTTTATAATTCTCTCATGTTCCTCTTTCATTTTCTAACTTCTCTCCTTCTATATTTCTTAATGGAATGTTTTGTGTGATTAAATTACTCTACCAAGTTTTTTATTCTCCCTTATTCTTGGAAACTTTGTTTATTGTCAATCTAGTTTATTTCCTAAATCATACCATCTTTTACTTTGTATTTATTGCTCTGAAAAAACACAATCTCAAGATATCAGTGATCACTTTCTAACACTTTTCTGATACTGTATCTTGAGCTTACAGATTAGTGTTTTAAGGTTTCCATGTTTATAAATAAATAAAGATGAAAACGGCACTGGTACTAATCAGAGGTTCTGGACACTGTGGCTGTCCTCCCCCTCCACACCCACTTCCACTCAGCTCCATCTGCTTACCTTCAGCTAAACATTTGAGGCACGAGAATGGCTTAGAGTAGGCTTTGATGGGTCAGTGCATGTTGAGGACAGACTTGCTGGGCACACTTGGGACAGAAATTTTTGTATTTAAGAGAGAATTATAATGCTCACTTTGGCAGCATTTACACTATTGTTAGAATCACACAGAGAAGATGACTATGTCCCCTGTGCAAGGATGATTTGCAAAACTGTGAAACATTGAATATTAAAAAACAAAGAGATAACTATTAAAGCTGTATTCTTCTCTGCCTAGATGTGCATCTCAAACATGTAGCTTTAAACTCATTGGCATCTGCATGGTGAGGGGACAAACTTTAGGATAAAACACTGTGCACATGAGGAGAGTCAGGAATCTGAGTCTGTGATGACACCTTTGAACTCTGCTGAAGCCCCTCTTCACCACAGCTTCCTCTTCTGTCAATTAATATTTTTTTCATATTCTTTTAAGCCAATTTAAGTCAGACTTTCCATTACTTGCAGTAGGACTCATGCTAAGGGTTACATTAGCCTCCATTAAGTGTCCCTTCTTTGTCAAATCCTGAGGTTTACATTTTACATATTTTATAACTCTAATAGGTCTTGCTTAAAAGGAGCTTCTCTCTACTTCAGCAGCATTGATTTTAGGGCCACATGTTGTGGGAGACTCTCCTGTGCACTGCAATATGTTTAGCAACATCCCCAACCTTTTCCTGCTAGATGCCAGTAACACCTTCCAGTTGCAAAAACTAAAAATGTCTCCTGATAGTGCCAAATATATTCTGTGAGACAAAATCATATTTGACTGAGAAAAACTATGTTAAAGGAAAGCATATTTATATTATTTGTACATAAAGAAGCTGAGAATGAAAAAGCCTAAGTGTGAATGGATCCAAGACTGAAAAACTAAAACATGCAGGAAGCAAGACTTTGATCCAAGCCTTTGTAATCCTTTAAATATTAATTCTTTAACTTCACCACTCAATGCAAAAGGAAGTCCAGTTACTATGTGTATACCAATGGAAAAGTAATTTATTCAAATACAAGGTGATGGTTGTTATTATTGTTAGTATTTGGGTGTATGGTGCCAGTATGCCGAAAGCACAGTGCTTACCGGCTGCACTCAGACAACAAGTATTCCTGTCCTTGGATAGGGGCAGTGTTATCCTTTTATCTGGGCAAATCTCTGCAAGTTCCACAACTTCTTTGTCACTGTTAGATAATATATATCTTTTACTTATAACAGCAGTCTAGTTTCAGAAATTAAGTGGCTCATTCTAATTTAATTTTCCAATTCCTTATTTTTCTTTTCATTTTCTTCTCTCCTGCAACTCAGTCTTCTTTCAGGCTAGAAAATGCAGTGAGGCCAAGTGAAGATTGTGTTCATCTTTCTCTCTTTCCCCACTTCCTTCTTCTTTTGCCCTACTCACTGTTGCATGGTTTCTAGTCTGAGGCTAGAGTTGGTAAAAGGAAGAGAGTTGAAGACAAGGAAGAACTTTCCTTGCTTGACTCTGATGTTCTCTGTTATTGGTGTTCTTTGAGCTTGTTGGGTGTTCTAAGCTGATTTTCTTTTGAGAAACTTTGGAAGTTAATCAGAGATACTGGTTTCTTTCATTATTACAGAGGTAATGCATTTCCTCAGGGATGCTGTGCATGACTCTTGTTTCAGCCCCCAGACATTATCTATATTTGGATAAACTAAATTAAACTCATCTGATCGGCTGGAAATAGGAACTTTTGACTCATCATTGTTAGAAGTATAACCCTCTCTACTCTGCATGTCTCTAACCGGAATGCCAGCTCTACAGCTTCTTACCTTCAGAAATTTCCAAGGTATAGTCCAGTTTCAGTCTCAACTTCTATAACTTTTAAGTGGCACAGGTCAATCCCTAGGAGAAGTCCCTCTGTTGATTCTCACTGAATTTGAGAGTGAGGTAATCACACCCCTTTTCTCACATAGGAGATATCAGAGGGGAAGTGCCACAGCATTCCTACGAAGTTCTCTGAAAAGTCTCTCTGCTTGTTTCTTTGCATCCAACTTCTTACCCTAGAAGAGAATGATAGGCCAAAAGTCACTAAGCAGATTTAGATCACTAATATCACAAGTTTGGCATTCATGGTCTACCTCTTCCCTGTGGAATGGGGGGATACTTATCACTTTTTCATTGTTCTCAGCTTTCGTGATCTCTCCCAAAACTGAGACAGAAAGTGCCCACTTTTAGTGTCTTGTTAGGCATAGATAAAATGTGGACATGTTACATTGCATATAGCAAAAGATAATTGGACTTACATTAAGGGAACGGCTATGGTCTTGCACCTATATCTCAACTCAGTCACCTTGGGGAAGTTACTTGGACTTTTAAAGCCATGATTTCCTCATCTGTCAGAAGGGAAACACCATATATACTTCATTGGACTTAACTGCCTGACAAATAGTAAGTTCACAATAAGATGGTTATGGGATGCAATTACATAATATGTACTTCTCTGTTTTGTGATTTGAAGTGCCACTAATCTAAGTGATATTGAGCTTAACAAAATTAGTCAACCATATCATCAAATGTCGAGTTATGTATCTGTCCTTTGATTTGTGTGACATGGAATAGAAAGGCCAGAGAAATATATGTTTTGCTAAAAATAGGCAAAAGTGCTAGTCGATGTAACCACTTTAAGCCTGTATACCTGAACTTCAAATAGTTCCTATTAGTTGTGTATTGTGCCACATCTGTATAGGAAGAGTGCCCTGGTTAGCAGAAGTAAACATGATACTTAATTCCCTCAAATCCATCTCAGCTCTTCCTGAATGTACAGGCAATTGGCCAAATCTCCACATCCTAGCCATGGTCAATTTAAGCCAATCATAGTAATCCCACCTGTCTGGTAGCTACTGGTTCAGAAACCCAGATCTAAGCACATTTTGACTGATACTCTACTACTACTTGATGAGTGAACACTTGATATATGTTGGGCTATTAAAGTGGTGGAAGGATTTTGTTATTCTTTGTTTGTTTGTTTGTTTTACAATTCAAGAGAGGCTCTTGCCACTTCTCTTGCAGATGGCTGAATTGAGGAAGCAATGGCTACCAGAAGCCCTCTTCCACTCTCAGGAGGAAGCAGCATCCTTAGGATGAAGCCAAACATTGGATCACAGTTCTAGACACAAAGATCCAGGGTCTTCAGGGACTTCCCTGAACTGCTTGTCCTCTGGACTTCCAGAATTAAGAACTAGTAGAATCTTTTGTTTTTAACCATCATATAAAAAGCAAAAAGAAGAGCATCTGTAGAAATGTGGGGTTTTTTTCCAAGTTTTATTTTTATCCTATCTTTGGACAAATCATTTAAAAGTGGCCTACACATTTATTGAAATATATCATCTTATTTGTTCTATTTAAGCCTTTCTATTTCATTTTCTATTTCAGCAAAAGTAGATTTTTAGTGAATGCTTTACTATTTTAAGCTAACATTTTAAATATTTGTTTTTTAAAAATATGGAAATGCCCCAAGATTATAGCATCATTTTATAGTAATAGGGTGTGATATTTTTATATCTATGATACATGTGTATATTTTAAGAAATTACCATTGAAATTTCTATTATTATAAGAGCTATTATTCTAAGTCACCCACATAGAACCTTTATTTCTAAATGCTGTTCTTATCATGGCAACACTTAGCTCACTTAGTGATCTTACAACGTTCAGTTTACCTCTAATTCAAATGCACTGTATTCTCTTATATTCTCTCTAAGTACACCTTATCATTTCTGGAAAAGCTAAATATTGTTTAGATCATTTTATTCTTTTCATCCATAAGACTTTACTATAGAGTACTATATAATCTATAATCCATATATATGAAGAGAATATTAAAATATATTTTAAAATACATATATTTAATATTGAAATAGAAAGCAAGAGACAGATAAACCTACCAAAGAAACCAAAAATAAATAAACAAAAACTTTTGCTAAATGTTTATAGTAAAATTCAACCTAAAAAGTGGCAGACTCTGCTTGAGTACATCATGCAAAGTAAAATAAGCCAATCACAGAAGAAGACTACATACTGTGTGATTTCACTTATATAATTTGTCTAAAATAGTCATATTTGTGGAAACCAAGCATAGAAGGGTGGTATCAAGGTTTGGGGTAGGTGCGAACTGGGTATAAAATTCCATTAGGCAAGATGAATAAGCTTTAGAGGTTTTCTGTACGACATTGTGCCTACAGATAAAACTGTATTCTACACTTAAAAATATGGTGAGAGTGCAAATCCCATGTTAAGTGTTCTTACAACAATACAATAAAAAGAGAAAATCTAATGATGATTTCTGTTAAAAATATTTTATTATCTTATTAAAATGATTTTAAAACATTGAAAGAAATGCCTAATTTTTCATACTTAGCAACATTAAAATAAATTTTTAAGTTGGTAACATGCTCTTTGAGACTACCATGTTACAAATTAAAAAACTTTGAAATGAATTAAGACATTTCTATTTCAATTAGCTAGCAACTTTAGCTGAAATGTATTCTAATATGCTACACTGAAGGCAGAAATAATTTACATTGGACTTTAATGGTCATAAACATACATAAATTTACTTATTCTAATTCTTATAAGGACATATGAAATTATAGTATGTTTAAAGTAACAAAAAAACCCAATATAATCAGGTTTTTATTTTTGTATAATATGTATGCTCACATTTTATAGAATATTATAAAGTTCTTGCTGAATGTGTGTGTGTGTGTGTGTGTATGTGTGTGTGTATAAAATCCAGGTAAACATGGTTAAGAAATTTAAAATTATAAACATATTTTAAGGAATATATTATCATTAATATACAATATAATATAATAAATTAAACTTAGGAATGTATTATGTGATGATTACTAATTTTCATCTTTACACATGATCTTGTTTACCCATATTTTATCATATCAGTTCTTAATTTTTCCTCTCCTCACAGCCACAATAAAAGCCTTATTCATTTTTCCTACTCTTCTTATTTACATCTCAGTAATCAGTTACCCCCTTGTAAATAAATGGTCCCATATTCCTCTCTTTTTTCTACTTTTGTCAGATTATTCTTTTTTTAATAGTCCTGAATGGTTACTTTTATTGATATCATTAATGTGGAAAAACACTATGATATTTTGCCTTGTGGCTTTGTCCTTTTCCTTTTTTATTTCTTTGTAACTGGTAGTTTAGTAATGAACTTAGCAGTCATTATGATATTTTAGTGACCACTTATATATCAGGTATAATGCCTTACATTCATTCTCTCATTTCACTTTTATGACCAGTTAAAGAAGGTGCCTAAAATTAGTCTTCACATTTTAGGGGTAAAAACTGGAGGTTTGAAGCTATTAAAATTCTCCAGGTGGTATTGTTATTAGTAGGTAGAGGGAGCATAAGAAGCCAGGGCTCTCTGACTTTGGAACCCAGCATACTACTGACTCTGGATGTTTTTAGCTTCCCATTTGCTTGCATGGCTTCACCTGTTGTGTTTGGAGAGTTTTGACATTTGATTGCCTCATGATTTACAAGTTTATTCCTACATATCATATGACAGGTCCAGCCTAGAAGGATATCTTCCTGTGTCTTCTGACATTTCTCATCTCAAAAAAAATAATCCTTGATTTATTTGTCAGGTGTTGGTAAATATTTGCTGGGGTTACTATCAAATGTCAAATCTGTGTGATTATTTCAAAGTTTCTTGTTAAATAAATAATTCTCAGTCTTCATGGAACTATATTATTATACTTTTTAAAATCTGTAAATATCTTCCAGGAAGCATAGATGTATTTCATAGGGTGTCTGCCTCTGTCTGCTGCAGAAATACTCTTTTCTTCCCTGGAATAACCACCATTTCCTCTTAATTCCCTGCTTTTATATATATTTTCTACTTTCTCTTATTATAGGCTAAAAAACAGTCTGGCAAGTATTATTGTTTCAAGTATTAACCTCTTATGTCCTTCATAGAAATTGTGATGTAATTAGTTGAATTGTCTCATAAATTATTTATTTGGTAGTGCTTTGTATCTAGTTATTTAAAAAATGCTTACTCTTAAAAACCCAAGATGTAAATAAGATTGATGATCATATTATATTAATTAGATAAAATGAGAACACAGTACTTAAATAGGTTGGCTTGCCATTGGCTATAGGAATGTGCCTTCCTTATTAGAGCTCAAAGTAGGACACATAGTTTTTGCTACCCTCACTCATTATATTTCCTGTAAAGGACCATCATTTTTCCTTCCTGATTCCTGTCAGTCAAATCTCTTTTTTCCTAAGTGAAATATGTAAGTTTATATAATAAATATAAGAAATACAGTATATCTAAGAAATATCCTATGTGAAATATAACTTTTGCTAATGTGCATTAGAGCACATGACACACAGACATCTTTTCAGAAACATTCTAGAAATAACAACGAGGATACCTATAATGCATGAATTTCCACAGGGGCATTATGATGTTGCAGTTATGGCCTGGTGTACTCCTGTAATTGTATATGAACAGTAGCCTACTTTACTTAGTCATACTTTTTCCATAATGTAAATGAAGGTTTGTTCATTTTTTTCTACTCTTTTGATTTCTAATGGCCATCATGGGAATCAGTTACTTACCTTTCCAAAGCTCATTAGATTTGACTCACCACCTTTTCCTCTGTTAAACTATTTTATTAACCTTCTTCCTTTGCATGAGGTTCAAAAGTATGAAACATATAATGCATCATAGTTAAACTGTTAAACTGTACAAATAAATATATATATATTGTGGTATTGGTGATATTTTAATAGACAGTTGATAGATTTTCAGTGAAAGACTAAACAACATATTTGACAGAGCAATATCAATATGTATATATAGAGAGCTCTGTATATCTTTGTATGTGTGTATATATACACACATTTTATATAAATTTTTTTTTGGCTTTTAGGCTCTTTTTTTTTTTCTTTTCCCATATCTTAACCTAAACTTGAGTGTTGTTCCAGGAGAGGGACATAATATTTTGACATTCTGTGAAACCTATGCAATGTGTGGTTACTAACGGCTTACACATAGGCAAGGCGATTCCAGTTGGAATGGGACTTCTCTTGGCCTTTCACAGTGACTGTGTAACATTTATTTGAGGCTGACTTTACACATGCCTGGAGGACTTCGCATAGTCTTAGTATTGGAAGTTAATTTAAAACTCATTCCTAAGTTAAAATGATAAACTGCTTATTGGCAACAGCTTATATTAAATAACATTTAATGTTGAGGTGTTTTATAAATTTCAGATCAGTAATTGAGGAAAAGCAGCTGAAGTCAAGCAGCATGATGTAATAAAAGGAAATAAAATTAATTTAAAATAGCACCATCAAGAACAATTTTTTTATATTTTATTATGATATTACAGTTGTCCCATTTTTTTTCTCCCCTATATTCCCCTCTGCCCTGTACCTGCCCTCCCAGCAGCATTCCCCCACCTTAGTTCATGTCCATGTGTCAAACATATACATTTGAAAAAGTATTCAGACTTCAGGTCTGAAAAGTATGGATCTTATTGCTGGCAATGCATTGGGCTGCATATGTGGCTTTGAGCCAAAGTGTGTTTCTTCTCTGCATGCCTAAAATATTCCACGTGTGCAAACTGTGTGAGTGTTGGAAAGTGGGAGTGGTGGGGTACAGCGTTCCAAATACCCTCGAGTACAGTTGCTGTGTTTCACTGTGGGAAGGCCAGCTGCAGATAGATGGGACTGAGTTTGATTCAAAGATAGCATAGAAATATTTAACCATTTGGTGCTGTTGGGAATGAATACTGAAAAGGGAAAGATGGCTGGCTGAAAGAGGAAGATCAAAGAAAAAATCACCCTGTTTACATCTTTGCTTAGGAGTTGATTATTCAGTGCTGCCTCCAGTGCTGCCTTGAAAGAACCAAAACTAGCTCTATTGTTTAAGATCTGTGTGTAAAGAAACATTCAGACCTTTTTGCTGAGTGCTTTGGAAGGTGCTGCATAGCATTTAGGGTTTATTAAGAATATTATAAGTCTATCCACAGAAATTTTAAATTTATTTTGGCCGTTTGGCAATTCTGTCCATGATCTGTTCCTACCCCCACCAACAGCAACAACAGAAAAACATTTTTGTTTCTTCTTAAATTCTTCTTTAGAAATTTATCCTAGCTTTAATCACACAAGATTACATGAGAACATTCCTACGGAGTATTTATTGGTTTGTTTGTTTGTTTGTTTGTTTATATTTCAGGCAAAGTGTCTGCTTTGTTTTCATGACACTGCAGGAATATCAGCCCATCCTTACTTTCAGGTCAATTCTCACTTAATGGGAAGATTCTGGTGGTGATGTTGGCAACATCCCTCCTCTGTGTGTGGTTTTTACAAAACCTAAAGGGCTGTACCTCACTTGGGCAATCTGCCATCACTCACATTTATCTGGTAAACTTGCAGGGTCAGCAATCACTAACAGGACATGCAGACAAAATTAGAAGGTGTTGCGTGGCTTCTTTTTGAAGAAAACACAAATAAAATGGCTCTAACTACCTCTGAGAGTTCAGGCTAACAACTTAAAAAATCTATAATTCAGAGGAAAATAAAAGGCAATGGGATCACTCAGCAAAAACATCTAACAGTGTCTGAGCCCCAGATAGATAGTCTTAATGAACTGAAAGACTCTCAAAGAAGGAAAAACACACCCCTGTGTATCACTTCCAAAAAGTGACATAAGAAGTTCAACTATAAAAATAAAACAAATTGAAACCCATGTTCTCTCTATCTCTTTTTAGAAAGGCAGAGTGAAAGATTCTGCATGATCCTTAAAATTGTCTAAGTCCTTTTTAAATTAACACTCAGATTTCCTTTAACACTAAGAATTATACTCTTTTTTAGACTTCTAACATTCTTTCTTAATTCTTCATCATAAGACAATCCATCAAGTCTACTGCATAAGATTGGAAAAGTTTCCAGATTTTATAGCTGTCTTTTATCTTGAAGCCAAAACATTTTATGAGTCTCTTGGTTCTACTGTTCTTAACTCAGCTGAATGTCTGTCTGAGCATTTTAGATGAGAGATGTTTTTATCACTTTGACAAAAATGGCAACTGTAATTTTAATGACTCCATCAAAAATTGATCAAGTATGTTGTGTTTGAGAGGTCTTTTAAAAAATGAACTTACCTGCACACTTTCTCTCCTGGGAGCACGCTGGTGTCTTTCCCTTCCCCCTCTTCTTCCTCCTTTTCTCCCTTCTTCTCCCTTCTTCTTCCTGAGTTACCTTTGCCTTTCTCTCTCCTAAGCTCCAAGGGCCCAACTTTTACTTCTGTAACCTGTTTCCTGAACCTACACAGACCATCTGGCTCATTTCTACTACCTCTGTAACTTTCTTAATAACTTTGTCTTATAATTTGAAAAAAATAAACTTATAAACCAACAAATCTAAGGATCCATCTGTTTTGGGCTTAAAAACTTCCCTTCAGCTCAATACATGAATTAGCCATTTATTCACACATGGCATCTTTTAAAAATGATTCTGAATTGCAGTTACAAGTCCAGAATCAAAGTTTTCAACAGTAAACTCACTTTTTGCAATTAATTAATCATTCAAACTATCAAAATCTGCATCCCCTTCCTTGCCCTTTTTTTTTTTTTGGCAATACTAGTTTCCTCCTATATACAGGAAAGAATGTCAATTTGAATGAAAATAATTTTGTAAGTTCGCTGATCTCTTACATTCATTAAATAATGTTTCAACATCTCTTGATATTTTAAAGAATTTTATGGAAGGGATTTTTTTAATTGAAGTTTTTTTTATATTTTATTTCTGTATCCCAATTTTATTTTTATTAAATTTATTGGGATGACATTGGTCAGTAAGATCCTGTGAGCTTCAAGTGTGTATTTCCATAATACATGGTCTGTAAATTGCATTGTGGACTCGCCACCCAAAGTCAATCTCTTTCCTCACCATACATTTGACCCTCTATACTCTCTACCTCCCCTCCCACCCCCTCATCTCTGGTAACCACTGCACTATTGTCTGTGTCTATGAGTTTTTGTTTGTCCCATTTTCCCAGTTTTGAACTGAATGGTTTTTAAGTTAAATTAATTTTTATGAAAAATGTTCATTTGTCTGCATTTTTAGAAATGACTTTAGAGTATTAAGTATTTTAAAACATCTATGATTATCAGGTTTGATCTGAGGTAAGAGCATGGTCAGTGTCTCTCTCACATCAGTGTGTCCCTCTCTCTCTCCCCCCTTCCTTTCTCTCTAAAATCAATAAAAAATATCCTCAGATAAGGATAAAAATAAAAAGAAGTAGAGTTACTGACACATGTCAAAAAATCAGCCTATCTTTTAATGAAATAATCTTTAAAATGGTAACTTCAAGTCAACATCAATAGGAATATATGCACATTCTAAAACTCTGTAACTTTTATTTTCATATGAAAATATATTTTCTGTTCAGCTTATTCATTTTGATATATGGAGATAAATTTACACATATATTGCCCTTAGCTCCAAAATAAATTGAAAAAGTTTACATAAATGATTTACCAATTTGACTCCTATAAATTAAATTTCCATTTTATTTCTTATTGCTCACATCTTTGGTAGTGCCATCAATTTTCTTCTTTATTGACATGACTTGGTTGAAGTTTCTTGTGCCTGAGTAACTTTTTCTGCAAATGTGAAAAGTGGAATTGAGTTGAAAGAGACTTAAAAGAAATCATAAACTCTGTAGTGTCTTCTTTTATCTTCTACCCCAGTAGTGGCCTGGCCTTATGCAAGGGTCTTCTTATATCCAGGCCTGGGAGATGAGACCAGTAATGGTGCTGCCTGCTTTGTAAGAATATTCTGAAGGTCGCACTGACTTTGTTGTATGGAAAAACTTTGAAACTTTTAAAGTACCTGAGGAAAATATTAAAATTTGCTCTGTTTTATTCTGATCTCTTTTACACCTGTGCAGAACCATTTGACTAATGCATTAATCACTCTAAATGAAATTAAATTATGCTCTACCTCAAAGACTTAGATTTTACAGAGCTAATATCACTTACAGGAAAATTCAGAAGTGCACATTTTTAGTTAGTAGTGCAATTACTGTTCCCTTGGTCAAACATCAACAATTACAAACTAGAATATATTGAAAAATAGTTAAAACTATGTCCTCCTCACACTCGTGGGTATTGAAGTAGAAATATATTGCTTATACAGTAGATAATATCCTAGGAGTTGAGGTAAATTTCCTAATTTATATTTAGTCTTATATTCACTATTATACATTCAATGATGATACCTATATGTGTCTGTTTATCTCAGCACTTTGTAAGAGGCCTCTCTAAGCACAGCCACACTCTGAGGGTGCTAGAAAATCAATTCACTTTTGAAGAAGGGCTTTCCTAAACCTGGCTGTCTTATTAGACTCTAATAATTAGAGGCAGTCCCATGAGTGACCTTTGATATCCATGTACAATGAGTGTGCCAGTGAACAACAAACTCAATGCCTCTGGCCTGTCCTAATGTGGGACTATTCAAATAGCATGTCCTTAATGCAAAAGTAAAATCCCCATGCAACTCTTATCCTTTATTCCCAATCATGCTGTCTGATTTTCATACCCCATCTTCCTACCCCTTAAAAATGATATCCGAAGATATCTTCCCTGTATCTTATCTTTTTCCCAATATAGAATTTCCAGTTTTATTTTTCAGCCATTTGTCATTTGCAGTGGTTGGGGGTTGGCTATACTTCTCCTGGATGTCTGCCTTTTAGGCATGTTCCACCAGAATTCGGAATGAGACTCACTGTGTTCCAGATGTGATTCAATAAGGGCCAAATAATTCACTGAAACTATTAAACTTATTTTTCTTGATGTTTCTTTTCTATTAATAAATGTTGAATTTGAAGCCCTGGAACTGTTGACATTTAGGATCATGGGCACAATTAATACAATACCTTACGTGTATTTCATGTAAACTGCCTTGAAAGATATATAGTTCAACCTACCCTTTAATAGCGTAGTTTCTGAATTTAAGCATCTTTAGCTTCGGCCCTATTATATTTCATTTTGACAGTCTTGGCCCACCCATTAAACCTATAGAGACATTTTTAAATCCCAATTTCGTGTCAGTCACAGTGTCACAGATTAATAAGCGCTGTTTCTTATGTCCTTTTGCTGAACAAGAAAAGACCAAGGACAGCAGAGTTACTGTCTAAGGAAATAATGTATCCGAAAGTGTTTTGTAAATGCTTTTATATCAGTCTTTGGCTCTCTGTCCTCCTTCTGTCTCTTTTTAAAGACTTTATTTATTTATTTACTTTTAGAGAGAGGGGAAGGGAGGGAGAAAGAGAGAGAGAACACTGATGTGAGAGAGATACATTGATCAGTTTTTTCTTGCATGTGCCCTGCCTGGGGACAGAACCTGCTACCCAGGCATGTGCCCTCACTGGAAATTGAACTAACAACCCTTTGCTTTGAAGGATGACACCCAACCAACTGAGCAATACTGGTCAGGGCCCTTCTGTCTCATACATACCACTTTACAATCTGAACTTATAAGGAATTCTTCCTGTTCAGTCTTCATGGTTTCCTTGACTTTTCCCCTCAAAAAACCCCTTTGTCATCAAAATAATTTCTAATTGCATCATGTGGATCTTACTTTTAGAACATCTCCTTTCAAGTTATCTTTTCTTTTAGAAACCTTATACTCAACAGGTCACTTCTCTGAGTTTTTTAGTATATGATTTTCCGTTATCTGCTGTTTGAAATATTTAATTTGTATTTCTCAAGTGTCTGTTAGATGTAGCTGAGTGTGCTTCATACTGCAGGGCATACAGTTACCCATAGGATGTTGTTGGTCCTCACAGCTCTTATAGGCTGATACAAGAACTAAGGCACATGATATACCATTAGTAATATATTGTAAATGTGATACCTCTCACTCCATTCTCTAGATCCCTCTCTAGGGATTCTCTAGATACCTCTCACTCCAGATCTTCCCTGTAGTTGTGATTGTGACTTTAAATATTACCTTTCTGTCACAAAAGAAGTAACCCTGTGCTTTTAGATTTCTTACACCTGTATTGCCTGTTACAGTGCTTCCAATTCCCAATCTCCATGTGGTCCTCATTTGTCTAAAATTGTTCCAAAATATTCCTTTAGCCCACTGTGAATACAACTAACAATTGCTCAACAGTTGCCCAGGGTCTACAGCCTAGTTTTTAACTCACTGACTAATATATAAGATCTAGTGTTCTTAGTGTGGCCATTAGAAAGCATGCTGTCTCTCTCTCCCTCTCTGAATGGATGGCTAGATGGCTTAATCTATAGATATACTTATTTGTATAATGTTCTAATATGTACTTATGTGGGTATGGACATTAGGAATATCTACTTTATACATATCTGCATAAAGTAGATATTGCTAATATACTATATATCTATGTATATATAACATAGCTATTTCTAATATACTATGTATATAGTATGCCTGTGTGAGTTCAATTTATGTACACCATACAGTTATTTGTTTGGGCTTAATGCATTCAAAGTAAATTTAATTTTTAATACAATATATTAAGCATTTTGTCAGAACTTAAACTAATGCATTAAAAACCAAGCAACCATCACCACATCCAAAACACAGAATGATTCCTGTCCACACTACTACGTATTTTCTCCCACACTTTTAATCTACCTCACATTCTCCAAGCATTAGATAATATGCATTTTCTTTTACCTTTTTTGTGCAAAAAAGGGAGAAGTGACAGTGAAGAGCAGGTAAAGATTCTGCTCCACCTCAGCACAGCAGGGCTCACAGCAGTTCATAATTTACCACACCGCATTTTTGGTGGAAAACCTAATTCCTGTCCTTTATATTAATGTCACTGATGCACTCTGCTAC
Organism: Phyllostomus discolor; assembly: GCF_004126475.2. Taxonomy (NCBI): domain Eukaryota; kingdom Metazoa; phylum Chordata; class Mammalia; order Chiroptera; family Phyllostomidae; genus Phyllostomus; species Phyllostomus discolor. The sequence goes on along the minus strand of NC_040903.2, from coordinate 127,106,461 downwards.
CCAAAGTGAGCAGCAAGTCAGCCTTTTTCATTGACTGATGGATTTAGGCTTTTTTCCTGGTTTTTCTGTGAGGTTCACTATGGTTCAGCAATAGTTTGATGATCACCAAATAATTTACTGGGAGTGTAAAATTTGATGTTCTGGACATTCCTTTTCTATTAATGAATGTTGAGATTGTAGCCTGGTACTGTTGACCCTCAAGAGTCACCTTAAGGCACATGATGTTCCACTATGTAGATGTACTGCAGTTGTGAGAAATAATACAAAGATCCCCATATACTCTACACCTAGTTTCTCCCAGTGGTAACTTCTAGCATAACTGTAGCATAGCATCTCACATCACAATCAGGAACCTACATTAATACAATCCACTGACATTATTTGGAGTTTACCAATTTTACATGTATTTGTGTGTGTTTATATTTAGTTTTCTAAATTTGATCACATGTGTAGGTATGTAAGCCAAATACAGGAGAGTTCTCTCAGCATGATGCCTCCTGCTACACTTTTGTAGCTACAGCAACCTCATAACTCCTATCTATTATATATAACTTTAAAAGAAGGAATGTACTCATGTATTACTTGCAGAATGAATATTAATAAACAGGTGATACACATACTTTCTCATATGCATATTAAAAATTTGATCTGGCCTATATAAATTTATGCATGAATCAGAATTCTGAAAGTATATAATATACATGCATTAAAAGTCTATTTAATGTGTTTGAAAAATTCTTATGTTCAGAGAGTGTATAGTTTAATGGTTTCTATATGAAAGCATTTCTAATTTCACCTGCAAGAAGTGAAGTTGTGGAGGAAAGGAAGGAACAGAGGGGGCAGGAGAGAGAAGACAAGAGGTAGAGAAAAGGGAGGAAGAAAGGGGTGAAATGCGGGAACAGAAAAGAAGAAAGAGCCAGGGAGGAAGGAAAGAAATGCTGTATGTGGATACATGTAGTTGAAATAAACATGTATTAATAAGAATTTGTTGATATTCTCTGGTAAATGAAAAAGGTTATTACTGAGGTGACGCACTGACATACAGATTTGAATGACCATAATAACTGTCTCTTGACTTTTTCCAAACCACTCAGATTAACAGGAATGCTGCACTTAAATTTTTCCCCGCATTCAAAGGAACAGAGCAGGACTGACTGATTGTCAGAGCAGACCAAGAGCTAGAACAGGGAGAAAGTAAAGGGACAATTCTCTCACTTCACCATGGGATGAAAATCTGGAAGGACCCAGCAAGGTCCAAAGTGAGCAGGCGAGTCCCAGGATGGAAAGATGTGCAGGGGCCTAGAAATCTGTTGCTCTGGGTCCTTTAGCAGCAAACCTACAGATCAATTTTAGAGTGGATGGTGCACCACATGGCTTCTGTGGTGAAGGAGCCTACCTATGTCATTCACCCTCAGCAAGAGTACTCATCCAGTTGTGGTTGTGCGGCCAGATAGTAGACAGAAGATGGTGGCCTCCATGTAATTGGGCAAATGTATGAGGTACCTGTGGTGACCTGAGAGTGGGTATTGGACAGTGTTGCCCTCTACCAGTGCCAGGAGCTGGACATTCACCTGATACCCCAGCTTCCCTGGAGCTGCCTACATTTCCTGCCAACCATGCATACAGTGTGTACAGACCTTTTGTCCATAGGACTCCACAAATGATCTTAAGAAATGGCCTTTTTTAGAGACCTGGGAGCTCTTCTTTAGTCCTTCCACAGTCCTGGTTACTAAATATTTTATGTACATCACCTAGAAAGGAACTTCTGGCTGTGTAAGGGTCCCTTGAAGATTTGCTGCTTTGACTGCCTTTGAAACCTGCCCTGAGTACAAAATTGTGGCAACTTTTCAACTCAAAAGAATTTAAGTGCCACCAATTGAACAAAATGCTGATTCACTATTTATCAGCCCTATTGTTTGGACTGGGTTGTCAGCTTAGAGCTGGGGACACATAGTAGCTGGGCTGGGGAGAATAGATGGTTTTTCTGAGTTTGTTTCTGTAAAACCCTGCCTGTGCTCACATAGGCCAAGAGTCAACCATTAAATGGAAGGTGAATATTCAGGGATTTATGATGTGACCTAAAGTCACAACAGTCCATGGGCAGCTCTCCAGTTTTGGAATGGAGCATTGGGAAGGGAATTCAAAGGAAGGTAATGGGTGCAAATGTGAAACCTGGGGGTTCATTAGTGGGGTGGGTCATGCTAACCCTGATCTCCGAAAGTGTGGGCAAGAACTGGTGTGCAAAGAGAGTCTTCTTTTTCCCTGTTGGTTATAAATAAAAGGCTTACTGTTGTTGCTCTCATATGTAACCCCCTCCTGTTGACATATAAGACTGCTGATACAAATATTTCATGTCTGCAAAATGACAGCTTCCACCAGGAAGGAAGCTTTCTTTGAGGTTACTCTTTTCCTTTTGTTCCGTATTGCTGAAATGCACAGCTTCATAAATAATTTTGTTTGCTGAAGGAAGAAGTGGTTTTCATGCACTCATTGCCTGGGACTGTTTATAGTTGTTGGGGGACTAGGTCTTCCTGAGGCCCCAGTGTGTGAGAGGAGTGCAGGCTTGATTGTGCCAGACATGTTTTGTAAATGGTGTGCTGTTCACCTGCAAATAAACTTTGTAGCAAACACTTTACCCCCCGAAAGTGCCAACATTGTCTTTTAAAAGAAAAAAAAAATGTTTCCTGAACTTTGAAATTCAAAGGAATTTCAAGAAAATTTTAGCAGAGTAAACTTATCTAGTGAATGGTTTATATATTGAATTATTAATATTTATGTTCTTTTGATTGTCATTTAAGAAATTATTAGTAGGCAAGAAAATACTTATTAGCTCCATAGTCTTCAGTTAGGCCTTACTTTACATTTATTTTATTTAATTTTTGTATTAGAGTTTTGCAACTACAACTTAATAAATAGGACTTTTTGTGATTAGAGTCAAATTATGATAATGCATTTTGTTTCTTTACTAAATCAGTTACTAAGTTAGTCTCTTATTTTGTTATAATGACAAATCCATTATATGAAATACTACTCAGCTGTAAAAAGGAAGAAAATTTTACCCTTTGTGAAGGTATCAATGAACCTAGAGAGCATTATTCTAAGTGAAATAAGCCAATTAGAGAAAAACAAATACAATATGATTTCACTCATATATGAAATCTAATGAACAAATGAACTAACAAGCAAAACAGAGACAGACTTATACATGGAAAGCAGGATGACAGCTCTGGGGGAAGGTTATGGGGTGCAGGGATTGAGCAAAGAGAAAAAGGACTCAAAGACATGACCACAGTATGGTGTTTGTGGGAAGTGGGGGGTGGGTGGAGGTGGAAGAGGGTTTAAGGGGGGTAAACGGTAATGGAAAAAAAACAATATTTTTTTAAAAAAGAGATCAGAACTAATTCTAAGAAAAGTTAAGTAGAACATACATTATTATCACATAAGAAATTGTATTATTTCTTAATATAAAATAAAAGTACATTTATTTGCATAAAATGGAAAATCCATTTTTTAAATTATCATTATAAATTTGGTGAACATATTAGTTTCTTCAGGGACATTGAAATAAAGAACAAACTGACAGTAACCAGAGCGGGGGAGGGATAATGGAGGATACTAGAGGAAGGGCCATCAAGGAATATGTGTAAAGGACCCATGGACAAAGCCAAAGCAGGTAGTTGGGTTGGGGAGGGGGGCGTGTTGGGGTGAAAATGGAGACAACTGTACTTCAACAACAACAACAACAACAACAACAACAACAACAACAAAGCAAACATTTCAGCCCTGGCTAGTGTGGCTCAGTGGATTGAGTGCTGGTCTGTGAATCAATGGGTCACTGGTTCAATTCACAGTCAAGGCATATGCCTGGGTTACAGGCCAGGTCCCCAGTAGGGGGCACACAAGAGGCAACTACACATTGATGTTCCTTTCCTTCTCTTCCTCTGTCTCTATAAATAAATAAATAAACAAACAAATAAACAAACAAACAAATAAAATATTTCAGCCCTGGGGCAACCACACATTGATGTTTCTTTCCTGCTTTTCCTCCCTTCCCCTGTCTCTATAAATGAATGAATGAATGAATGAAATATTTCAGCCCTGGCCAGATGGCTCAGTTGATTGGAGTATTGTCCAGTACACCAAAAGATTGTGGGTTCCATTCTGGTCATGGCACATATCTAGGTTGGATGTCCAATTCCCAGTCTCTCTCTCTCTTTCTCTGTTTTTCCCTTTCATCCCTCTCTGTAAAATAAATGAAAATAATCTTGGGTGAGAATTTAAAAAATAAAATAATTCAAAGTCAACATCACCTACACCTATCTTCTGTCACTCTCTCAAAAAAGCCCTTCACCTTGGGTTGTACCTTATTGAATATATCCATTACTTAAAGTTATTTTCTTAAGATGTTAATGGGAAATTGCAAATGTAGTTATAACAATTTTTAGGTCACCAAGATTTATGTTTTATTTAAGTGCTGAACTCTTGCTATTACAGGAAAGGATGATTAGTTGTTCTCAATTTACAATGTGACATTTACATTAAGCAATAAATGACCTAGTGATACATTAATTTATCTATCATATGACCCTGGAATTGTATAATAATTTATAAATATTTTCCTTTATCTGAGTATATAATTCTATACTTGTATTCAATAACACAGGTGCATTTCCATATTCAATCATATGAATCCCTCTGAATATTAATGCATTTGAAACACTCATTAATGAAATAATTTTCAACTTCATTCTATATTTCTTCTCTAAATTTTTTAAATTCTTCTTAATAAAATATCTCTTATATTATACCTTCAATTTTTAAGTGGTCCACTAAAGATGATGGCTGTATTATACCAAACATTGTGTTATTCTATGATTATTAAATAAGTGAATGAATTGCAGTGAAACAAAATGATTCATTTACTCATATAGCTCAAAACAGTTGACTTTTTGTATCATGTGAAGCAAACATCTGGATGATTAAATGTTTAATTTTAATCATTTTCATGTAAGGTAAGTATAAAGACTAGTGCAGAACACCTGCCTCCTGTGATTTATTGTGCACCATTAGACATGAGATGGAGGCAGTTCAATAATGATACCACTTGGCAGATTCATAATTGTTCAGACTCTGTGGATCTTTAAATTAAGGAGGTACTTAAAATTATGTGACTATTATCTTCAAATATTTCAAGGGTTTCCTTAGTGTTCAGTGGGTTAAAACTCAGGGCAACCTTAGGAAAACCATCTTGAGGGAAACATAATGACTACACACCTACAATGAATAAAGCACCATGATTGGTACTTTCAGATATTATGCCTTGAAATAATGACAGCTTTTTGTAATATTGCCTCTTTTTTATTTAAAAAACTGAATGTTATGATCATTGCTGTGATTCTACCAAGGTTTATAAGACTTTAAAGTCCTGCCTTTGCTGATAGTGAAATTGGAATCAAAGTACAGATGATCCCTGACTTAGGACATTAGACTTACAATTTTTTAACATTATGATGGTGTGAAAGTGCCACCATTCAGTAGAACATATGCTTCAAATTTTGAATTTTTACCTTTTCCTGGGCCAGTGGTGTGTGTGGTATGATACTCTTTCATGATGCTGAGCACAGACAGTGAGCCACAGCTCTCAGTCAGCCTGGCAGTCACGAGGGTGAATGAGCAATACTCTCCAGTGTTTTCCTTGTTTAGGTGATTGTGCCCAACTCTTGGCTAAAGAAAGTGTTTTGAGCATATTTAAGGTAGGCTAGATTAAACTATGATGTTCAGGAGGTTGGATGTGTTAAATGCGTTTTCAACTGAAATGTGATTTTGGGGACATAACCCCACTGCAAGTGGAGGAGCATCTGTATATGTTCAGACAACTGATGAACACTTAGCAAGGACATAGAAGGGAAGCAAGTACTATTAGGAGCTACACAGGGCCATGATTCTAAATTTTATAAAGGATCTTCTGTAATAACTTCCAGGGTTTTGCCCATGTTTCCTGAGTTGTTTCAGACTTCAGTATTGGCATTCAAGATAATCATTAGAGAGAGAACCATATTTATTTTTTAATTTTTTTATTGTTGTTTAAGTACAGTTGTCTCCATTTTCCCCCAGAAGGAACCATATTTCTTGTGCATAAACAATTGTACATGAACAATAACCGTTGTCAAATTTTCTAAGACTGTGGATGAAGGCCAACATATCAACAACTTGGAACTAAGGAACTGATCATAATTTCTTATGAGGTGTTTTATTTCTATATAC